>NC_088351.1:17163333-17801666 GCF_036884655.1 Musa acuminata AAA Group | reverse complement strand
AGCTTTGGCAGAGAGGTGCATCAGCCTGAGCTCAGTCTCGAGCTCTGCCAGGTGATGCAACCATCGAGCTCAGTCTTCGAGCTCTGGCAGAGAGGTGGATCAGCCTGAGCTCAGCTTGGAGCTCTGCCAGGTGATGCAACCACCGAGCTCTGTTTCGAGCTCTGCCAGGTGATGCAATCACCAAGCTCAGTCTTCGAGCTCTGTCAGGTGATGCAACCATCGAGCTCAGTCTTCGAGCTCTGGCAGAGAGGAGCAATCGGTAGAGCTCAGTCTTCGAGCTCTGCCAGGCGGTGCCACCTCTCCAGTCGAGAGGTGCAACCGCCTGATCCCAGAAATTCTGGGATTTGATCGATTTGATCGTTTTGAGCTCGAATTTTGAATTGGGTTGGGGCCTATAAATACCCCACCCATTCAGCACTGAAAAGATACAGACCTATACCGAAATTGTGATCTTTTCTGTGATTCTAAAGAGCTCAAAAGTGTTGTAAAGCCTTTAAGTCTCCTCCTTCTGTTCTTCAAGTTTTCAATTGTAAAGTGAGGAGAGAAAGGTCTGTAAAGGTTGTCTCCTAAGCCTGCCAAAAGGAGAGAAACTGTAAGAGGGAAGTTTGGCCTTCGCCCATTGAAGGAAGGCACCTAGTTGACGTCGGCAACCTCATCGGTGGAGGAAGCCAAAAGTGGAGTAGGTCAAGGCTGACCGAACCACTCTAAATCTCTGGTTTGCATTTACTTTCGAGCACTTTATCATTACTGCAAACCTCCCTCATCACTACTGCTCTCTGCGCTTTCACGAACAAGTTCTAAGTGCTGTTCTTCCAAATCTGCATTCAGACGTAAACTCGTATTTTCATACATTACAGTTTACGTTTACGTTTGATTCTGCAGAACTGTTTTCCGTGTTTTTACGAACGAGCTTCCTTGAAGTTTACGCTTACATTTTAATCCTATTGATAACTGCAATCTGTCCTCTACGATTTTACGAACGAGTTTCAACATTTAGACGTAAAACTACATTCAGACGTAAATCGGCTTTCTTCGCTCAATCATCAGATTTCAGTTCACGTTTACGTCTTGGTTTGAACTGCATACTGCCTTCTGCGAGTATACAAACGAGTTTCAAAGTTTAGACGTAAATCTGCGTCTAACTGCGTTTAGACGTAAATCTGCGTTTAGACGTAAAACTGCGTTTAGACGTAAAACTGCGTTTAGACGTAAAACTGCGTTTAGACGTAAAACTGCGTTTAGACGTAAATCTGCGTTTAGACGTAAAACTACGTTTAGACGTAAAACTGCGTTAAGACGTAAATCTGCGTTTAGACGTAAATCTGCATTTAGACGTAAATCTGAGTTTAGACGCAAAACTGCGCTTAGACGCAAAACTGCGCTTAGACGCAATCTGCGCTTAGACGCAAAACTGCGCTTAGACGCAATCTGCGCTTAGACGCAAACTACACTTAGATACAAACTGAGAATTTGCTTTTGCATCATAATAGTTTTTGAACGAACGCAGCTTTTGGTTTTTAATTTATTATAAGATTTCCGCTGCACTAATTCACCCCCCCCCCTCTTAGTGCTCTCGATCCTAACAGTTATTCCTCCAATATATCAGGGTGATGGGGGAGATGTGCAGGAAGATGGTGTAGAACCTGATGTTGATCTACCTGTAGGACATGTTGAGCAAGAAGAAGTAGGAGAGCAAGTTCCAGCAGAACCTCAGTTGAGAAGATCTTCTAGACAATGTCAACCTTCCAGAAGATACTCTACAGATGAGTATGTGATGCTTACTGATGCAGGTGAACCAGAGAGTTACTAGGAAGTAGTTGAAAATGAGTAGAAAGAGAAGTGGTTAGTTTCTATGCAGAAAGATATGGATGCTCTTCAGAAGAACCACACTTATGATTTGGTACTACCACCAAATGGAATGAGGACCTTACCAAAAGAAAGGCAGGAGATATGCTGACAACTGGTCGGCATGACTTCACATTGAGGATTCATAGGATAGCCTCCCTTATGGGCTGAAGGGGGAGGTTGTTGGGTTGGCAGCCCACAGATTCAGCCCATAGTGGGCTTAGGTAGCCCACAGCCCACACCCCCTCTTAACCTAACCCTAATTAACATTAGGGGGGTGTGGTGGCTACGTTTTGGAGGAAGAAAAAGGCATAAATAGGGCAGCAACGTGGGAGAAGAATACAACCACGGGATTCCAAAGAAAAGAAGGTGAACAAGGCAGAAAAGGAAGAGAAAGAAAGGGAAGAAGACAAGGACAACACAGAGAAACTGTTCTCAATCATCTAGTAGTGATCTCATCTCAATCATGCTGTGATTACTTGGGGAGGTTTTAGATATTGTGGGCAGTGATGTGATCCTTGTATCCCAGTTATTCTCTTGTGGTTGTTGCTAGGGTTTAGGGCAAGAGATTTAGATTTGTATATTCATTATTCTCATAGTGGATTATCTCTAGTTTGCCCCGTGGTTTTTACCCTTCACATTGAAGGGGTTTTCCACGTATATCTTGGTGTTCTGTTTGATTGTGCTTACATTTAATTCCGCTGCGTATTATGGTCTTCTAGTATTTGTTCATATACAAAGGTTATTCATATTTATATCCCTATCAAAGGAAGATGGGAAGGTGGCTATGGCCACGGTTGCGGCGGCGGCAACGGTGTGGCTTATTGAATCTCGGATTTTGATGATAAAATCAATTGATGGGTTAATTGATCTAATCCATATTATTGAGTTAAGTGTGAAGGATTAACTACGATAACCAGAAAACACAAAGCAAGAATACCGGAGTCAAGTTCGATGGACGTTTAAGAGTCCAAAGAATCATCGGAGATGCTGCCGGAACCAAACGAGAAGAAATCGGGAACCTGTCAGAATTTTTGGAAGTTCGCCGAAGAGGTCGTCGGAGATTCACGAAGATTACCGAGAAGGCTCGGCTACTCGTTAAAGTCATCACAAGTTCGAGAGCTTGCTGGGAGTCCGTCGGAAGAAGTTCGTCGGAAAGCTCGCTAGAACAAGACTCGACTTTCGCGGTTGAAAACTTGCTTAGGATGTGTTTTGTTATGTAGTTCACTTGTAATTAGGATTAGGATTAAGAGATAATCCTATATCCTGGTTAGGGGTCAACTAGGCCCAAAATTAGAATTAGTTTAGGCTAAATTTGAAGTCCAAATAGTAAACCGAAGGGTCTGGCAGTGGCATCGCCATACTGGGCGGTTACACCGCCCAGCACCCGAGAGCCAGGCAGTGGCACCACCTAGGCTGGGCAGTGGCACCGCCCAGCACCTGAGAGCTGGGTGGTGGCACCGTTTGGCTGGGCGGTGGCACCGCCAGTCCACTGTCAGTGTCAGAAACTGATAGGCGTTGGCACCGCCACTAACATGCGGTGGCACCGCCAGCATTGGGAACCCAAAGTGAATTCAAATTTTGGAGCCCAAATTTGAATCCTCTTGAGGCCTATAAATACCCCCTAAATCTCAGCTGAGATTACAACTTTTTGAGAAGCAATTGATTGAGAGAAATGTCTTAGAAAAGTCTTTGCTAGTCTTGTTTTCAATTTGCTAGGTTCACCTCCTTCTTTCTTGCTGAAAATCTGTAAGAGAGTGAACCGCTTGTAAAAAGTTGTAAGAGGGGTATTTACCCTTCCCCTTCAAGAGATTTGCTAGTGGAAGGTGGGAGCCTCATCGAAGAGGGGCCTCGCAAGTGGATGTAGGTCATTTGACCGAACCACTATAAAATCGACGTGATCTCTAGTTTGCATTTACTTATTGTCATTTATATTACTGCAAACCATTTGCACTTTAATGCTCTACTTCGTTGTCTCCGTCTTACTTATCCCTTCAAGTTAAAACGCAATCGAAACGGTTTCAAATTGTTTAAATCGTTGCTTTTATCGTACGAAGGTTCCGAAAGTATTTAAATTGTGAAAAGTTTATCGCACTTTACCGTTGCACTAATTCACCCCCCCTCTTAGTGCAGCTCCGGTCCTAACAATTGGTATCAGAGCTAGGCTCACTCTCATTTGGTTTTGATACCCAAGAGAGATGGCTTACTCCGACATACATGAGGGTCACTCTATCACACGTCCACCCTTGTTTAATGGGTCAGATTATACTTATTGGAAGATTCGTATGAGGATCTTCCTCATTTCTATGGATTTCGAGCTTTGGACTATTGTTGAAAACGGATTTCAAAAATCTTCTCTTCCGATGAGCGAATGGAATGAATCGGAGAAGAAGGTTTTTGCTTTAAACGCAAAGGCTATGAATGTCTTATTTTGTGCACTAGACAAAAATGAATTTAATCGTGTTTCAATTTGTGATTCGGCTTTTGATATTTGGAGAACTCTTGAGGTCACTCATGAAGGCACTAGCGGAGTGAAAGAGTCCAAAATCAACATCCTTGTGCACTCTTACGAACTTTTCCGAATGAAACCAAGTGAGTCCATCGGAGACATGTACACCCGGTTCACGGATGTCATCAATGGACTCAAAGCTCTTGGTAAAGATTTTACTAACTTTGAACTAGTAACTAAAATCTTAAGATCCCTCTCTAAAAGTTGGGATCCAAAAGTTACGGCAATTCAAGATGCCAAAGACCTTAAAACATTCCCTCTTGAAGAATTTATTGGGTCTCTAATGACCTACGAAATGACATGTCCAGCTCATGATGAGCTTGAGAACCCCCTTCCAAAGAACAGGAAGGATATGGCACTCACATCATAAGAAGACCACTTGAAAGGAACATCAAGTGATGAGGACAATGACAATGACATTGCACTTTTGACTCAAAAATTTAAAAAATATTTAAGAAAGAATAAATTTAAAAATAATATAAAAAATAAATTTGAATACAAGAAGGACCAAGTAATTTGCTATGAGTGCAAAAAATCGGGACACTACAAGAACAATTATCCTCAAGCCAAAAAGAGAACATCAAAGAAGAAGGCACTCAAGGCAACGTGGGATGATTCAAGCGCGTCCGAAGCAGAGGAGTCCAACACCGAGCAAGTTGCTTATTACGCCTTAATGGCCATCGGAGAAGAGGTAACATATTTAATTGATGTAGATTTACCTTATCATGAATTATTAAATGCTTTCCATGAGTTATTTGATGAATGTAAGACAATTAGTAGAAAATACAAATTGCTAAAAAAGGAGCATGATAGTCTCACTTGTGATATCGATAAATTAAAAACTGAATATCATGATAGTTTAGCACCATGTATAAAATGCCATGATCTAGAATCTCTCCAAAAGGAGAACTTGCTACTTAAGGACACCTTGAAGAAATTCGAGGTTGGTAGCAAATCTTTGAACATGATCCTTACAAATAAGGGTCATGTTCCTAAAAGAAGTGGAATCGGATTTGTGAGAAGTCCTCACCAAAATCCAACCACTTTCATTAAAGGCCCCGTCTTACATATTCGGCACCAAAGCAATTGCATCTTTTGTTACAAATTTGGACATAAAACTTATAAATGTCCATTCAAGAAAATTAGTCCGAACAAACTAATTTGCGTTCCTAAAGGAACCATGATCAATTCTATGCAATATGATGAACAAGTTTTTAAGGCACCCAAAAGAAAATGGGTACCTAAAAATAATCCCTTCTTGTAGAAACATACACTATCACAAGCTAGGAGCAAGAGATGGTATCTAGATAGTGGATGCTCAAGACATATGACTGGAGATCCATCTCATTTTTCTATGCTCACTAGCAAAGAAGAAGGGTACGTCACCTTAGGAGACAACAACCAAGGCAAAATCATTGGCAAGGGAACCATAGGTAACAAATTAAATTTTTCTGTTGATGATGTCTTACTAGTTGATGGATTGAAACATAATCTCTTGAGTGTTAGTCAATTATGCGATAAAGGTTATATCATTAGATTTGAATCAAATGTGTGCATTATTGAAAAACCAAACCATAACATAACTATGATTGCATTAAAACAAAATAATGTCTACACCATCAACCTTGATGAACTAAGTAATGAAATGTGCTTCTCCGCTTTAAATGATGATGCTTGGCTTTGGCATAGGAGACTAGGCCATGCAAGCATGAAACTAATATCTAAGATCTCATCTAGAGAATTAGTGCGAGGAATTCCAAATATAAAGTTTATTAAGGACAAAGTATGCGATGCATGTCAACTAGGTAAACAAATAAAAACTAGTTTCAAATCAAAAACTCAAATTAGCACCACTAGACCATTACAATTGATTCATTTGGACTTATTTGGACCAATTGACACGACAAGTCTAGGAGGAAACAAATATGCGTTTGTAATTGTGGATAACTATACTAGATACACTTGGACCTATTTCTTAGCTCACAAAAGTGATTATTTCAAGTGTTTCTCTAAATTTTGTAAACTCACTCAAAACGAAAAAGGTTTCATGATTTCATCAATTCAGAGTGATCACGGTGGTGAATTTCAAAAACCGTGACTTTCAAATTTTTTGTGAAGTTAATGGATACAATCACAACTTCTCCACTCTGAGGAATCCCCAACAAAATGGAGTAGTTGAAAGAAAAAATAGAAACCTACAAGAAATGGTAAGAACGATGTTAAATGAACATAGTCTACCCAAGTATTTTTGGGCCGAAGCCGTAAATACGGCTTGCTACATCATGAATAGGGTCCTAATAAGATCATCTCTATCAAAAACTCCCTATGAATTATGGAATAACAAAAAACCAAATATTTTCTATTTTAAAGTTTTTGGTTGTAAATGCTTTATTTTGAATAAAAAGGATACCTTAGGAAAATTTGATGCTAAATCTGATGAAGGCATCTTTCTTGGTTACTCTTCCGTTTCTAAGGCTTTTCGGGTTTTTAACAAAAGAACCTTAGTAATAGAAGACTCTATTCATGTAGTTTTTAATGAAATTTCTAATTTAAAGAAAAATGATTTTGATGATGATCTTGGTTTTGATAATTTGAATTTAAATGAACCCCCTCCTCAAAATAGCAACTTGGATGCATCTTCTTCCGAAATTTCCTTACCTAAGGAATGGAAGTATATAGATGCTCATCCAAAGGAGCTTATTCTAGTAGATACATCAAAAGGGGTTCAAACTTGTTCCTCTTTCAAGAATTTTTGTGCTAACGCCGCCTTCCTTTCTCAAATCGAACCTAAATGCATTGACGAAGCCATAAAAGATGATTTTTGGGTTATTGCAATGCAAGAGGAATTAAATCAATTTGAGAGGAATAAGGTATGGAAGCTTGTTCCTAGACCTAGTGACCATTTAGTCATTGGTATTAAATGGGTCTTTAGAAACAAGCAAGACGAAAATGGTATCGTGGTTAGAAACAAGGCTAGATTAGTGGCCAAAGGTTTCAACCAAGAAGAAGGTATCGATTACAAAGAAACCTTCGCTCCCGTGGCTCGATTAGAAGCCATAAGGATGCTCCTTGCCTATGCTAGTAGTAATAATTTTAAACTATTTCAAATGGATGTCAAAAGTACTTTCTTGAATAGTTTTATTTCCGAAGAAGTATATGTCGAACAATCTCCCGGATTTGAAAATTCTCTTCTTCCTAATCATGTATTCAAATTGACTAAGGCTCTCTATGGATTGAAACAAGCTCCTAGAGCTTGGTATGAAAGGCTTAGTTCCTTTCTTATTTTAAATAATTTTACCAAAGGCAAGGTTGATACTACATTGTTTATTAAACATTTTAAAAATAATTTTCTTATTATTTTTGGCTCTTCGGATGAATCACTATGTGAATCATTTGCCAAATGTATGAGTCATGAATTTGAAATGAGTTTAATGGGTGAATTAACTTTCTTTTTAGGATTACAAATCAAACAACTTAGTGATGGTATATTTCTTAACCAATCTAAATATACATTAGAACTGTTAAAATGATTTAATATGGATAATTCAAAAGCAATAAACACACCTATGAGTACCGCGACTAAGTTAGATATGGATGAAAATAGTAAAAATTTCGATCAAAAAAACATACAGGGGAATGATAGGTAGTCTACTCTACCTCACTGCGACTAGACCGGATATTATGTTTAGTGTAGGACTTTGCGCTAGGTTTCAATCAAATCCTAAATTATCTCATCTTAAAAGTGTTAAAAGAATATTTAGGTATCTTAAAGGAACTCCAAATCTAGGATTGTGGTATCCAAAATCTGAAAAATTCAATTTAATAGCTTATGCAGATGCCAATTTTGGCGGATGCAGGATAGATAGAAAAAGTCATCCGGAACATGCCAATTTTTAGGACATGCACTTGTTTCTTGGACTTCCAAGAAATAAAATTCAGTTAGACTATCTACGGCAGAAGCCGAATACATTGCTGCAAGTGCATGCTGTGCACAAGTTGTTTGGATGAAAAATACATTAGAAGACTATGGAATTCACTTTAAAAACATTCCCAAAAAATATGATAATACTAGTGCCATATGTCTTACTAAAAATCCAATTCAGCACTCTAGAACTAAGCACATCGACGTTAGGCATCATTTCATACGCGATCATGTCCTTAACAATGATATTGTTCTAGAATTAATTGACACAAAGCATCAATTAGCAGATATATTTACAAAAGCTTTGAATGAAGACCAATTTGAATTCATTAGAAGGGAATTAGGTATGTTAAATTGTCCCTAAGAATAAACTTGTTTGAATGGATTTTTTGTAAAGTTTTTCATCCTCTCTCCGTATCTCGATAAATTTGATCCTTCTCTTTCGATTCTAAATGACACGTTAAATTACCTTAACCTATCTTGAGTCAAAAACCAAAAAAAAAAAAAAATGCTGCACGTTAGCGGTGGCACCGCCAGAACCGGCGGTAGCACCGGTTGAGCGCTCAGGCGCCAGGCGGTGGCACCGCTCGGTTTGGCGGTGGCACCGCCCGAGACACCCTATAAATCCCAAATGGTTAGGGCCGGCGGTGACATCGCCCCCAACCCGAGGAAGCCTTGCTCCAACTCTCCCAAACTCTCTCAATCCCTCATTCTAACCTCTACAAACCTTGGAGAGGGATTCTTGTTGGTCCAAGCTCTCCATCCTCCAAGAAACACTCCATAAGGTAAAATCCTTCCTTCCCTTTCTTCTTGTTTTACCTACTCATTACAATTTCATATATCTTTTTCATCTTGTCTAGAAAATGGCTCCTAAGATATCAAAAGAGAAAAGGATTGAAGGAGATTCATATGACCACGATCTTTTTAGATCCAAAGAAGAAGCCCTTAAGTTTCCAAAATTTGAAACAAGATATATCCATAAGGGTAAACACATTGATCTCGATGAACTAGGAGACTTAGAACCCATTAGGTGGTTTGCTCATCTAGAGGCTCTACCTCGCCTACAAATAGATGAACCAATTTATCCTAGGATAGTTAGGCTCTTTTATGCAAACCTATAGGTAGATAACGATACCCTAAGTACTTACCTTTTAGGCACACAAATTAGGATTTATAATCATACTATTTGTGAACTAGTTGGAATCACTGAAAAATATAGGGGCTGCTATTTTAGAGGTAAATGGGATGTTAATATAATAGGAGCAACTTACACCGAAGCTGTCGAAACCATTTTTGCAAACTCGGACCTCAGAATAATACCCAAGAGTTGCAAACACTTACTACCTTTTAACTCTAAGATTCTTCATTATATCATAACAAGCATACTATTCCCTAAGTAATATCATCTTGATGAAATGAGTCTAATAGAGATAAGCACCATGTATTGGATTATGACTGGTCAACATAACTGTTTTGGATATTCAATACGACAACACATGCAGGATATTACAGCTAAAGATACTATGTTACCATATGGGAGGTTAATCACTAGAATTCTTCATGCCTATGACATTTGCATCCCACCCGATGAAGAAATAATTCAAAGTGATAGATATAACATCATCAATAAAAATCTACTAAAGAGACTTAGGTGCACATTTAACAATGGAATATGGGTAAGGCAACCTAGGAGGACTGATCCTATTCCTCCACCAGTAGAACAACTAGAAACACCAATTTTTAGGGGAAATAAATCTCCTCCTCCTAGTCCCTTTGGTGCAACACCTTCAGCTCCCGTTTTATCCTCTGAAGGACTCATTATGGTAGAACTGTCTCAGATCAAATTCCAACAAGACCAACTTAAATAGCAGCAGGAACAAATTCAACTCCAGCAAATTAAAATTTTGAAGGAACTACGACAACTAAATCAAAAAATAGATGTTATGTATCAGCACTATGCATTACCTCCTAAGGATTGATGTATCTTTTTATTATGTTCTGTTTACTCTTAATATCAAGTTCGAAGCTGGTCATCTTTTGAACGAAAACTGAACCTTCTTTTTATATGTAATTTTAAAATTTTGGATATATGCTTCTGGATGAATGCTGATTTTTCCTTTAAGATGAACTCTGCGTAAATATTTTAGCATACTTAATTTTGGATGATGAATTTTTGTATGATTAGTGCTGAATTCCTGATATTATAATCACAAGTTATATGCTTCAAGTCTTATTCCCTTTTTTGTTGATGACAAAGGGGGGGAAGTGATGACTAAATGATGACTTATACCATTTCAATAGCATGACTTAATGAAAATATCTTATGCGCATCGTTAACATGTCTTATATGAATTACAAAAGTTTGAGTGATATGAATGTCTTATATGCCTTGCAAAATCTTTGAGAATATCGCAAGATTGATTGATCATATTTAAAGCATGCCTTACATTTATATCATGAAATTCATGTTGAAAATCTTTATCTCCTGCCGTAGTTAAAATTGTCTCTTATCATTCGAATTGAAAATAATTTTCATCGAAGTTTTGTATTTACTATTGCTTAATGAGAATAACGATAAGTTCTACGGTTAGAACTCATCGGTTTATGCTTGAATTCAATGGATGAAATTCAAGTGTTTTCATCTTCTCATAATATGGCATATAGATAGGGGGAGTTATATTTAACTCCGTCATCAATTGATTATCATCATCAAAAAGGGGGAGATTGTTGAATCTCGGATTTTGATGATAAAATCAATTGATGGGTTAATTGATCTAATCCATATTATTGAGTTAAGTGTGCAGGATTAACTACGATAACTAGAAAACACAAAGCAAGAATACCGGAGTCAAGTTCGATGGACGTTTAAGAGTCCGAAGAATCGTCGGAGATGCTGCCGGAACCAACCGAGAAGAAATCGGGAACCTGTTGGAATTTTTGGAAGTTTGCCGAAGAGGTCATCGGAGATTCACGGAGATCACCGAGAAGGCTCGGCTACTCGTTAAAGTCATCACAAGTTCGGGAGCTTGCTGGGAGTCCGTTGGAAGAAGTTCGTCGGAAAGCTCGTCGGAACAAGACTCGACGTTCGCGGTTGAAAACTTGCTTAGGATGTGTTTTGTTATGTAGTTCACTTATAATTAGGATTAGGATTAAGAGATAATCCTATATCCTGGTTAGGGGTCAACTAGGCCTAAAATTAGAATTGGTTTGGGCTAAATTTGAAGTCCAAACAGTGAACCAAAGGGTCTGGCGGTGGCACCGCCAGACTGGGTTGTTGCACCGCCCATCACCCGAGAGCCAGGCGGTGGCACCATTTGGCTGGGCGGTGGCACCACTAGTCCACTGTCAGTGTCAGAAACTGATAGGCGGTGGCACCGCTAGCATCGGGAACCCAAAGAGAATTCAAATTTTGGAGCCCAAATTTGAATCCTCTTGAGGCCTATAAATACCCCTCAAATCTCAGCTGAGATTACAACTTTTTGAGAAGCAATTGATTGAGAGAAAGGTCTTAGAAAAGTCTTTGCTAGTCTTGTTTTCAATTTGCTAGATTCACCTCCTTCTTTCTTGCTGAAAATCTATAAGAGAGTGAACCGCTTGTAAAAAGTTGTAAGAGGGGTATTTACCCTTCCCCTTCAAGAGATTTGCTAGTGGAAGGTGGGAGCCTCATCGAAGAGGGGCCTCGCAAGTGGATGTAGGTCATTTGACCGAACCACTGTAAAATCGACGTGATCTCTAGTTTGCATTTACTTATTGTCATTTATATTACTACAAACCATTTGCACTTTAATGCTCTACTTCTTTGTCTCCGTCTTACGTATCCCTTCAAGTTAAAATGCAATCAAAATAGTTTCAAATTGTTTAAATCGTTGCTTTTATCGTACGAAGGTTCCGAAAGTATTTAAATTGTGAAAAGTTTATCGCACTTTACCGTTGCACTAATTCACCCCCCCCTCTTAGTGCCGCTCCGATCCTAAAATGGCTGTAGCAGCTGCGTTTGGGAAAGAGAAAGAAATGTGCTAGTCATAGGTGCCCAGCAAGGCAATCACGTGAGTGATGGCACGTGTGACTTGATACAGAATCTTTTTGCTTATTATATTTTGGCGTATATCACTTTATAACTATTGCATAAATGCATATATATATTGTGATGTCCTTGGATTTGTGCAATGGGAATCGGATCGTGATGAGATCACGATAATGAGATCGATTCACTTTTAAACACATATCCTAAATAATCCCGGTCATAGGTTACTCGAGAGGGACATCGTGATAACCGGATAGACTGGTGTGCTGTATACCCGTCCATATGATGGATGCAGCTGGGCTCAAAGCTGCTCGTGTAGGGACACTAGGGATACAGTACAGGTGCTCATTGGAGAATGAGTTCACTGATTGATCTGCTGACGGAATGCTGGATGGTTGATAATGCCTTTTTGTCAGACAACGATTCTGTAGTCCTAGTGGTGTATCTAGTCCTTAGACTTGAGACACCAAGGATGTCCTGTATGAGTGCTCCACTCTTTGATACCAGACTTATAGGTTTGGCTGTCCCAGATCTAGTACAGTTGGTCATTGGGAGTGGTAGTCGACCTTACGAGGGCTATTGAGTGTCGACAGAGGATCATCCACTCTCGACGTCATGAGAGGAATATCCCATGTGTTCTTGCTCAGACAAATCCTTGGCCAGGGTCATTCGGGTTGAGAGAGAAAGAGTTCTCCGGGAGAATCCGATTAGAGCGAGACTTGAGTAGAAACCGTATGGGTCTGACAGCACCATGCTCGATATACGGTCTCTGGGATATTAGATGGATGAGGGATTATAGGTACATGGTAACTGAGGACAGACAGGTCCAATGGATTGGATTCCCCTGTATCGTTTGGGGACTACGGCGTAGTGGCCTAGTACGTCCGTAGTCGATGAGTCGAGTGAATTATTACAGAGATAATAATTCACTGAGTTAGAAGGAGTTCTGATAGGTATGACTCACGGCCAGCTCGATATTGGGCCTAGAGGGTCACACACATATGGTAGGCATTGCGATGAGTAGAGGTTCGGATATGAGATATCCGACAGAGCCCTTGTCTTATTGGATGCAGATCCAATACCCACTTGGGAAGGACCCATTAGGGTTTGACACGGGATCTCTATAAATAGGAGGGATTCATAGCCTCATAGGCTAGAGTCTTTGCTTGCCTTTCCTATTCTCCTCTCCCTCTCCACCTTAGAGTAGGCCTGGAGTTTTGAGGAGCGTCGTCGCAACCCTGCTGTGTGGATCACCGCTAGAGAGGAGGACGCTTGACCTCCTTCACCCTCTCCTAAGGATCTGCAAGGAAACAGGGATATACAATCTCCCTAGGTAACACAATCTCTATACGCAGTTTTGTGTTTTGCGAATTTTTACGCACCAATCTTCGCACGACGACGAACATCTTTTTGGGAATCGGGGATTTTTGTTTTCTTGTTCTTCCGCTGCGCATATGATGTCGCCCCCATGATTTCCCAACAAAATGAAGGAAAAAAAAAAAGGGGCTGCGGCTGCGATTGCAGCAACTGCATATGCAAAAGAAGAGGAGGAAGAAAGTGGTACAGTGGAAGGTGGCTACGACTATGACTGTGATAGTGGCTGCATTTGGGAAAGAAAAAATAAAAGGAACTGAGTGTAAGGGAGAGCAGGTGACTGAAAGAAGATAGGTGTAAAATTGAAACAAGGAGAGGAGACGGAGGAAAAATAGAAGAAGGATTTAGGCGTACATCTTTTTCGGATCTTCGGATCAAAATCATCGAAAGGCAAGTGTTCTGATCCTTCCTATTGCAAGTGTTCTGATCTTTCCTATTGCAAGTGTTCTGATCCTTCCTATTGCATGTGTTTTAATCTTTTCTATTGCAATTCCATCTCTGCTTTTGCCTTGAATATAAAAACTTTGAATTGTTCTAGCCTTGCATTTGATGTATCTCTTGTTTAGACGTAACGATCAGAATATGAAAAACTTCCGAGATTCTAACATTTTTATCTTGTTATAACCATAACCTTCTACACCAATCTCTAATTTAGGCAAAACTAAATTCATCTGAATATCGACTCGTAACCTTTCTTTTGATAGCTTATTTGAAGAATTTGGTGTTAATTTGCCCACCCATATTTCTATTTCAGTTGACCCTCTAAACTTTGCAAAACATGGGCCTTAACTTTTGACCTTTCGATACTAAACTACCTATAAGTCCCTGTTGAAAACTTTGATTTATTCAAAACTTATTTCATTGGAAACTAGACTCGTAGACCTTTCTTTTAAGATATGGATTGAAAGATTTAGAGTCCAAATACCTGCCTAGTTTTCTATTGAATCCGACCCTATGAATTCTATAAAATAGAGAATTTGATCTATGATCTTTGGTTACCGAATTATTTGTAACTCTCTGTTGGAAGGTTCATTTTATATGAAACTTGATTCTTATGAAAGTAGATTGAAATATCTTTCCAATGATATATTTCCTGAGTAAATTGGAGCACTATTGATAGTTTGAATCATATGTTTAATGTGCCTCCCAAATTCTGTCAAAAATCAAGCTTTGGTCGATTTTGCCTATTCTTGTTCCATTCCCTTTGGAAATTGATTTCATTTAGCATTCTTTCTTCAATTGAGCTTTATTTTACTGCTTTGAATTCTTGTATGCTCTTATCCTTAAATTATTTGCATACTTGAAACCTATTATGTAAAGTTTATGTTGTATTGCAATGTTTCGTATGGGCACATGTATGTTTCGTTGTTTCGCATGTGCATTCGATATGTGCTAAAATCCTTGTATGCTCTTGCCTTTGTTTCCTTTCAAATTCGAATGCATTTGTGGAAGATTATGTTTGCATCGTATTGACTCATAAAGGTATATGTACATTTCATTGTTCCGCATATGCTTCCGATATGTCCCAATTTATTATTTACAATACCCTTTTGTACTCTAGTGTTTGTGGGATAATATGAAACTTTACCAGAAATGGTAAAGGGTATGTGCCTAGAGCCCACGATGCTCTAGACTTCTGTCTGGTGGTCATTCCGAAATGGATGAATCACATTCTTTCTGTGGTCCCACTCCACCTTTTGTATGTTTGATATGATATCCAGAGCTTTGATTATGTGTTTCTATACATGCTTTGGCTAAGAATGATATGAATACAACATCAAATACGACGTTTGAGTTTTTGTTTCGTATTTATTCTTTAATATGCTCCGAAATGGTTCATATGCCATTGATATGCTCTGAAATATTTCATATGCTATTGATATGTTCCGAAATGCTCCCTGTGACTCTGAAATGTTCATATGCTATTGATACACTTTGAAATATTTCATATACCATTGATATGTTTCGAAATGTTTCATTTATCATCGATATGTTCTAAAACGTTTCATACGCCATTGATAAGCTCCGAAATGTTTCGTTCATTATTGATATTGCTCCAAAACATTTCATACACTATTGATATACTCTGAAATGTTCCTTGTGCCATTAATATGCTTTGGAACATCTCTTACGCTATTGATATGCTCCAATTACTCTTTGTTCTATTTGTTATGAACTAAACATGTTTTGAATGAAATGATATTTATGTATTTATATCTAATGAAATGGTATCCTTAAATTTCTTTTATTCTGCCTTGCATTGTGATACCTTATTTGTTTGAAACTATCCTTTTTCGTTCTGGATATATTTTGTCACTTGCTGAGCTGTTTTTAGCTCACTCCATTGTTATATCAATATTTCAGGTTAGCTTATCACTCTTTGAGATATTTGAATCAGGCTGAGATAGTGGAGAGCTATTCAGAATTGTGGACAAGTCTTGTTGGTTGTTATGTTATTGTTGTATAAGCATATTTTGTATGTAATGAAATGTTATCGATAGATTTGATATTGATATATCATGTAAACGTGTTAAAAGACCTCTATTATTTGGAATTTCAGAATGTTCAGTTTAGGTTACGATGATAAGAAATTATGGTAATTGATTGGAGTTCTGATTGTATAAATTGTTTAGCTTGTGGATTTGTAAGTGTTAATGTTTTGTTAAGTTAGCTTGGGTTTCCATAAATGTGAATTATCGATTGATGTGATATATGATTATAAACTCCACAAGTTATATGGATTTGAATTTGACTGAATGTTTCTCAGTGTCTTCAAATGTTAGTTTGGATTCTGGATTGATTTGTGATGGAAAATTTTAATATTATCGATTTGAGGGGGCGTGACAATAGTACCGCCAGACTGGGTGATGGTACGGCCCAGTGTCAAGTGATGGTACCGCTTAGATATAATCTTTGAGACTCTATTAGGCGGTGGTACTGCTAGATTAGGCGGTGGTACTGCATAGTATCAATGTTGCAGGTAGTGGTACCGCCCAATACAGGCGGTATTACAATTAGTACCCCGATAATTGGGGATGAGACACTTTTAGGCTCCAAGTTTGAATCCATTTGGGGCCGATAAATACCCCTTTGATCACTGCTCAGTAACTTAGAGCAAAAAGAAAGAAAAATACTGTTGTAATCTTGTGAGAACTCCTCTCAAGCTCTAAGTTTTGGTGAAGTTTAAGAGAGGAGGTAGTGGGGGTGTAAAGGTTCTCTTCTGAACTTATCAAAAGGAGAATCGAGTTGTAAGGGTAGTTGATCTTTGCCCATTGAAAGAAGATCGGTAGTGGAAGTCGGTATTCTCGAGTGAAGAGGAATCGAGAGTGGATGTAGGTCACGATGACCGAACTACTATAAATGGCTCTTTTCTTATTTGATTTAATACCCAAGAGAAATGACTCTTTTCAGCTTTTAAGATGGTTACTCTATCATTCGTCCTCCTATGTTTAATGGGACGGACTACATATATTGAAAAACTCGAATGAGAGTTTTCTTACGTTCTTTGAACTTTGATTTATGTAATATCGTTAAACTTGACTTTCAATCCCCCTCTAAACCTATGAATGAATGGAAAGACTTTGAGAAAAAATTATTTTCTTTAAATGCGAAAGATATGAATGCTTTATTTTGCGCTTTGAATAAAAACGAGTTTTATCGTATTTCGACATGTGAAACTGTATACAATATTTGGCACACTCTTGAAATCACATACAAAGGCACTGTTGGGAAATCTGTGGGGGCAACATCACAAACAGAGTGAAAGAACATTAAAAATAAAATCCCCAATTTCCCAAAGATGTGTTCGTCGTCATGCGAAGATTGGTGCACAAAAACCCGCAACATAGAAAATTATTGAATCTCAGATTTTGATGATGAAATCAATTGGTAAATTATTTGATCTAATCTATATGTTGAGAAAAGTGTGCAGGATTAACTACGATAGCAGTAAGGCATAAGCAGATATTGGGCCGAAGTCAAGATCGTGATTTCATTGGGAGTTCGAGAGTTCGTCGAAAGTCCGGATGTTCATCGGAAGTTCTGTCGGAATTTACCGAGAAGTTCAGGAGCTTGCCAAAGAAGCTCGTCAAAACTTGCCAAGAAGATTGTCATAAAGTCTAGGAGCTTGCTAAGAGTCCATTGGAACATTACCGAGAGATTGTCGAAAGTTCGTTGGAAGATTTCCGGAAGCTCTTTGGAAGAACAATTGACATACCAGACCAAGACTACTTAGTTAATGTCTTAAATTATCATAGTTAGACCCTAAGTTGAGTTAGAATTGAGAGGTAATCCCATTAACTTGGTCAGGGGCCAACTGAGCCCTAAATAAGGATGAATTAGGCCAGTTGAACAACCCATTCAGCACCTGAAGTCAAGGCCGACAGTAGCACCGCCTAGTGACTTAGTCTCCCAGGTGGTCTGGGTAGTGGTACCGCTGATAGTTAATGCTGCCAAGCGGTGGTATCGCCCCTATCAAGCGATAGTACTGCCAAAGCTAGGTCTCCGAGCTATGTTAAGCGGTGGTACCACCTAGATTGGGTGGTGGTACCACCTAGGGTTAGAGTGTCAGGCGGTGGTATCACCCAATAATGGCGGTGGTACTGCTAGTACCCCGAAATCTGAGGATGTGACACTTTTTGGCTCCAAAAGCCATTGGGGCCTATAAATACCCCACACTTTTCTGAATGAAAGGGCAATAAAAGTGCAATCAAAGTGTTGAAAAATTCAAAGTGTTGGGTGTTAAAAGTTTTAGGATCAAGAGCACTAAGAGGGGGGGGGGGGGGGGGGGGGGGTGAATTAGTACAGCGGAAATCTTTCACTATTAAAATCGAAAGCTGCGTTCGTTTGATAAAAACAATTTCGATGTAAAAGCCGATTCTAAGATTACTTTAACTTAAGATTAAGCGATATGACATTAAAGTAAATCTACGAAGGCAGTTTGCAGTTTATGATGAAAATCAGAATGCAAGCGCAAACTGAAATGCGACGTTCGTACGATAAAACCGGTTTACGTCTAAATGCCAATTTTGAAGATACTGAACTTTGAGATACGTTTTATAAATGCGCAGAAGGCAGTTTGCAGTTATGATTGAAATCAAAACGTAAACTTAAATTGAAATGTAATGATCGTTCGAAAAAGCTGATTTACGTCTAAACGCAGATTCGGAAAGCTCTGAACTTAGAAACTCGTTCGTAAAAGCGCAGAAGGTAGTAGCGATTTAGGAGGTTTGCAGTAAAGATAAAATGCTCAAAGTAAATGCAAACCGAGATTTAGAGTGGTTCGGTCAATCTTGACCTACTCCACTTTTGGCTTCCTCCATCGACGAGGTCACCGACGTCAACTAGAGGCCTTCCTTCAATAGGCGAAGGCCAACCACCCTTTTACAGTTTCACTGCTTTTGATGGGCTTAGGAGACAACCCGTAGAGATATTTTCTCTCCTCTCTTTACAACTCAAAACTTTGAAGAACAGAGGGAGGAGAACTTTTGGCCTTTACAACAATTTTGAGCTCTAAGAATCACAAAAAAAGATTAAGATTTCGAGTGTAAGTTGTGCTCTTTCAGTGCTGAATGGGTGGGGTATTTATAGGCCCCAACCCAGTTCAAATTTGGAGCTCAAAACAGTCAATTCCTGGAATTTCGGGATCAGGCGGTTGCACCTCCTGATTGGGGCGATTGCACCGCCTAGCAGAGCTCGAAGACTGAGCCTCTGGGCGGTGCCACCTCTGTCAGAGGCGGTTGCACCTCTCTGCTAGAGCTCGAAGACCGAGCTCAGGCGGTTGCACCTCCTGACTGGGGCGGTTGCACCGCTTGCCAGAGCTCGAAGACTGAGCTCAAGCGGTGCTACCTCCTATCAAGAGAGGTTGCACCGCCTAGTCTCGCTCGTAGACTGAGCCCAGGCGGTGCTACCTCCTGGCTAGGGCAGTTGCACCGCCCAGTCTCCCTGGGAGACTTAGCCCAGGCGGTGCTACCTCTTGGCTTGGGCAGTTGCACCTCCCACAGCAATCAAGGTCCGAATGGGTAGATCCATTCGGCCCAATTTAGGTTTTTCAGGGGCCCAATTACCCCAAGATTAAGCTAATGAGATCACCTCCCATTTCCAACTTAATCATTGTGCTAACTACGATAAATCCTAAGACAATTTCTGCAGCTTGCTCCAGTGCGTCAATCGCTTCTTCCGGCGAGTTTCCGACGAACTTCCGTCGATCATCCGATGAACCCTCGGTGATGCTCCTGCGGACTTCCGGCAAACTCCTGGACTTGCGACGATCCACTTGGTGAGTTCTAACGAGCTGCTTTGGCAAGCTCATGGACTTCTCGGATTCGTTCCCACAGAACCTCCGACGACTGTCCGAACTTCCGTCGAACTCTCGAACTCGTAACGTGATCATTGTCTTGACTCTGGCAGAACTCCTGTTGCATGTCTTACTTCCATCGTAGTTAATCCTGCATACTTAAAACAAAACTTCGATCGAGACAATTAATCCTAAGCAATTAACCAAGTTGTCCGGCATGTCATTGGTCTCTCGACGCTTCGTCCGATTCTTCGGCGCATCGTCCTCTCCTGCAGCCTATTGCCCAATCGGCCAGTTGACTCTGCAACTCCGATATCCTTGGCACAATACCCGCTCTTCTTGGCCCGATGCCCGAGTCCACGGCCCAAAGCCTTCTATCGATACGTCGACCGATCCACCGACCCGATGTCCAATCTTCTGACATGTTCTTCCGGGACAACATGATTTTCCTGCTTTAATTGTCTCATCCTGATCGAAGCATCCTGCATCACTTAAAACGCAGATTAAATCTTAAACATATATCAAGTAGTTTCATCATCAAAATACGAGATTCAATAATCTCCCCCTTTTTGATGATGACAACCACTTGATGACGGAGTTAAACTTAACTCCCGGAGTTTAAACAAACTCCCCCTATCAATGTGTCATATTGATAGAACCTTGAATTCAAACTGAATTCAAGTCATTGCAATATTCATCATGAATACTTGCAACACGTCATAATGAACTTATGCATAAACTTATGCATAACATTTCATGTCATCAACATACTTCTCCCCCTTTGTCATCAACAAAAAGGAGAAGTACCACGATCAAGTGTTCGTGATATTGGTTCAACTCATTGCATGAAAAACATAATATCAAGTTTTATTATCATGCAAGTTTGCTATTATCAAATATCAACATGTAAAATTGCGATGTAAGCTTTTGATATCATAACGCAAACATTTCAAGTGTTTATCAATTGTAGCATTTCATCACATGGTAAGATATCAACGCGTAAAAGTACGATACAAGTTCTTGATATCTTAACGCATGATGCAAACATGGCATAATGCAAGTTTGGCAATCATAGCATCAATTCATATATCTCTTGATGATGCAAGCATTGCAAATATGACAATCATATCAATTCATATATCTCTTGATGATCCAAGCATAGCATCAGTGTTCATAGTATCAATTCATATATTTCTCCCCCTTTGTTATCAACAAAACGGAGAACAATATAAGCAAATTTTAAGCATAAGTGCTTGTAATTATTCATGTCATAACTAGGTTCATGTCATTTTCCAACAGTGAGTGATAGGATATCAATTATACAAATATCTCAAGGAAAACATGACATGGAGATAGCTTTGAAAAACTTCTTCCCTTTTTTTTATCTGTTATTATCTTTTTGCATGAAGGAGGAAGACTATTTGTGATACATGCTATTTGTGAGTTTACTTCGAGTGAAGTTAGAATCGATGAGAGATTAAATCATGCTTCATTTTTACAAGGATCAAGATATGTATGTGAAACAAATCCTTGCAAGTAAAAACACTTTCATCCATATTCATCAAATCCATTTCTCAAAAAAAATATTTTTCACATGATATGTGTATGAGAGATGTATTTTCTAGTTGATTATATATGTCAAAAATCAATGATATGAATTAAACTTGATATGACATATGCTTGTTAAGTTCGGAAGAGAGTAAACTTGATATGTTAGTATCACGAGAATCCGAAAATGAAATTTGACTCTTTCTTGCATTCGGACAAGGTTTCGCTATAGATATTCAATTACAATCATGAAGGTAAAGCATGCTTGCTATCATAGATGTTTTGGATTCAAGCACATAATTTTCAACATGTAATTGTGTAAAATCATTATGCTAATCAAGTGATTTGATCATTCAATCAAAAAATAATTTTAACACGTTCAATCATTAGGATGTATTTTTGCCATAGTTTTTCAAATACAATCATGAAGATAAGGCATGCTCATCAACATGGTAGTATGATGGCAAGTTTACAATTTTAAGACACGCAAGCTAGTAATTTTGAGATGTTCAAGAAAGCAACTCTTGCTTCTTGAAATATAAGTTTTGCTACATGTGCAAGTTAACTTTTTGCTTCTGCAAGATATCATTCCTTGGTGATGTTCAATATAGCAAGTTCTACATCATGCAAGCTAGTGAATCTTATAACATTTTAGAACATGCATAATCACCAAAGCATCATAAATTTTAATGATATGCAAAATTACAAATTTTGCATGTTTGCATTTGTGCATCTTGAGATTTGTAAGATAGCAATTCCTTTTCTTTTGAGAAGTGTAATTATTTTCTTTCTCCCTTTTTTTTTTAATTATATGAGCTAGCAAATTAGCTTTCAAGCATGTTTTGCTCCCCCTTTGTCATTGTCAAAAAGAAGGGAAGACCTTTTACGTTAATTTCTAAATTATGACAAAGGTAAATAGCATTGATGAAAATTCAAGTCTTGAATGTCAAAACAATTATTTTATCATGAATATTTCATCTTTGCATGCATCGTTATCATCATATATATTTTTAAAACATATAAACTCATTATTATATGATTCCAAATCATCATTCCTATTATTTCAATCATTGTTTCAATCATCTTTATAGCTTATCATGCATAATATGTCAAACCATCTAACATGATACAAACATTTATTTTTAAAGTATTTATCACTTCATTTTGATCATGATACCAAACATTCATCATTTAGAGCATTCATGACATTAGCATCATTTATCATGAATATTTCATTTTAGCAACAACTCATAGCATTTTAAATCATGATTCACATCATATGCAATACATCACATCATAATTAAAAAGCTCAAGTATTGCGTGCATCATTGCAAATCATAAATGTTTCATATCATGATGGTATCAATTTTGTTAAATTATATCTTACCATGCATGATCATAACCTTTCATTTGTATACATCAAAATAAATTAATGCATATTTCATGTATTCATATCATCACACATAATTTCAAAAATATATACTCATTAATCATAACTTCAAATTAAACATGATTTAATATATTCAAAATCGAGAAATAACAATGGACATCAACATGATACACATTATTACTTCTTAACCATGATTTCAAATTTTCAATCAAAATCATTTTGTTTGTTTATCATAAAATATGCAATATTATCATTTTCGAAATTACTAGCATGATCATAATATTTTTTTTTTAAACATTAATTCTAAACTAAAAAAGAAAATACATCATGAAAGCATCAAGTAATTTCAAAATAAATTAGGGGGATTTCGATTACCTCATCATTGAATGTGGTTAAGGCGTAGTTTGCCACCTCGCCTTTCTTGATTTTCTCCTCATCTTTAGAGGAGCTCGATTCATCCCACGTTGTGTTCTTCTTCTTTGGCCTCTTCCTTCGTTCAAGTTTATTGTTTATTTTAGATTTTTGTTTAATAAACTTATTAAGATTTAGTGTTCGAAGTTCAAGTTCATCATTGTCCACATCACTTGAGTCATCGCTCAAGTGGTATTCATTTGTCCGGAGTTTCGAATCCTTCCTGTTCTTTGGAAGGTGATTTTGTTCATCATGTTCATCATGTGCATTGTGCACCATTTCATATGTCATCAATGAACCAATTAGTTCTTCAAGTGGTAAATTGTTTAGGTTTTTAGCTTCTTGTATTGCAGTTACTTTTGAATCCCACTTCTTAGAAAGAGAACGCAAAATCTTGTTTACGAGTTCAAAATCCGAAAAACATTTTCCAAGAGCACTTAAACTATTGACGACATCCGTGAAACGGGAGTACATGTCGCCTATAGTCTCGCTTGGTTGCATTCGAAAATGCTCAAAATCATGCAATAAAATGTTAACTTTCGAGTCTTTGACTCTACTAGTTCCCTTGTGCGTGATTTCAAGTGTTCGCCAAATGTCAAAAGCCGTTTCGCACGTAGAAATCCGATTGAACTCATTTTTGTCCAAAGCACAAAATAAGGCATTCATAGCCTTTGCGTTTAAAGAAAAATACTTCTTCTCCAAATCCGACCATTCGTTCATCGGTTTAGAGGGAAGTTGAAAACCGTTTTCAATGATATTCCATAAATCCAAATTCATAGAAATCAAGAAAACTCTCATTCGAGTTTTCCAATAAGTGTAGTCTAATCCGTTAAACAACGATGGATGAAAGACCGATAAGCCCTCTTGAAAGCCATGAAGAGCCATTTCTCTCGGGTGTAAATCCGAAATGAGAAATACCGGGCTCTGATACCAATTGTTAGGATCAAGAGGACTAAGAGGGGGGGGGGGGGGGTGAATTAGTGTAGCGGAAATCTTTCACTATGAAAATCGAAAGCTGCGTTCGTTTGATAAAAACGATTTCGATGTAAAAGCTGATTCTAAGATTACTTTAACTTAAGATTAAGCGAGATGACGTTAAAGTAAATCTACGAAGGCAATTTGCAGTTTATGATGAAAATCAGAATGCAAGCGCAAACTGAAATGCGACGTTCGTACGATAAAACCGGTTTACGTCTAAATGCCAATTTTGAAGATACTGAACTTTGAGATACGTTTTATAAATGCGCAGAAGGCAGTTTGCGGTTATGATTGAAATCAAAATGTAAACGTAAACTGAAATGTAATGATCGTTCGAAAAAGTCGATTTACGTCTAAACGCAGATTCGGAAAGCTCTGAACTTAGAAACTCATTCGTAAAAGCGCAGAAGGCAGTAGCTATTTAGGAGGTTTGCAGTAAAGATAAAATGCTCAAAGTAGATACAAAACGAGATTTAGAGTGGTTCGGTCAATCTTGACCTACTCCACTTTTGGCTTCCTCCACCGACGAGGTCACCGACGTCAACTAGAGGCCTTAGCCTATTGAAGGAGAAAGCACTGTAAAGAGGTGTTTGGTCTTAGCCTATTGAAGGAAGACCATTAGTGGATGCCAGTGATCTCGACGGAGGAGAAATCAGAAGTGGATGTAGGTCATAACGACTGAACCACTATAAATTCTAGTTTGCATTTCTATTATTGTCATTTACTTACTTTGCAATTGCTTCACTTCCTCATTACTTGGCTTTCACTACCTTTATGAACAAGCACGCCTTCAAGCTATCTTCTGAGATTGTTTTTTAATGTACAAAGTTTTTTTTTTCCAACCGACACTTTTATCTACTGTACTAGTTCATCCCCCCTCTTAGTGGTGACTCGATCCTAACAATTAATATCAGAGCTCGGTTACTCTTGATTTGGTTTAAAACCCAAGAGAGATGACTTTTGCCGGCAATCAAGTGGGTCATTCAATTACATGTCCACCCATATTCAATAGGACGTATTACACATATTGGAAGACTAGAATGAGGATCTTTCTAATTTTAATGGATTTTGAGTTATGAAACCTTGTGGAAAATGATTTTCAAAAGTCTTCTTTTCCAATGAACGATTGGAATAAGTTGGAGAAGAAGACTTTCGCTTTAAATGCCAAGGCTATAAATTCCTTGATTTGTGCTTTAGATAAAAACGAGTTCAATCGAGTGTCTATTTGTAAAATGACTTTTGATATTTAACACACACTCGAAATCACTCACGAAGGCCCTAATAGAGTAAATGAGTGAAAGATAAATCTTTTAGTTCATACTTATTGTTGAATCTCGTATTTTGATGATGAAACCACTTGATATATGTTTATGATTTAATCTGTGTTTTGAGTGACGCAGGATGCTTCGATCAGGATGAGACAATTAAAGCAGGAAAATCATGTTGTGCCAGAGGAACATGTCAGAAGATTGGACGTCGGGCCGGTGGATCGGTCGACGTATCGACAGAAGGCTTCGGGCCGTGGACTCGGGCATCGGGACAAAAAGAGCGGGTATTGTGCTAAGGATATCGGATTTGCGGAGTCAACTGACCGATTGGGCAATAGGCTGTAGGAGAGGATGATGCGCCGATGAATCGGACGAAGCGTCGAGGGACCAATGACATGCCAGACAACTTGGTTAATTGCTTAGGATTAATTATCTCGATTGATGTTTTGTTTTAAGTGTGCAGGATTAACTAAGATTGAAGAAAGACATGCAGTAGGAGTTGCGTCGGAGTCAAGACAATGATCACGTTGGGAGTTCAAGAGTTCGACGGAAGTTCGGATAGTCATCGGAGGTTTTGCGGGAACAAATCCAAGAAGTCCATGAGCTTGCCAAAGAAGCTTGTCGAAACTCGCCAAGTGGATCGTCGCAAGTCCAGGAGTTTGCCGGAAGTCCGCAGGACCATCACTGAGGGTTCATCGGATGATCGACGGAAGTTCGCCGGAAGCTCGCCGGAAGAAGCGATTGATGCACCGGAGCAAGTTGCAGTAAATGTCTTAGGAAACATCGTAGTTATCACAATGATTAAGTTGGAAATGGGAGGTGATCCCATTAACTTAATCTTGGGGCAATTGGGCCCCTGAAAAACCCAAATTGGGCCGAATGGATCAACCCATTCGGACCCTGATTTCTGGCAAGAGGTGCAACCTCCCAAGCCTAGAGGTGGCACAGCCTGGGCTAAGTCTCCGAGAGAGACTGGGCGGTGCAACCGCCCCAGCCAGGAGGTGGCACCGCCTGGGCTCAGTCTCCGAGCGAGACTGGGGGGTGCAACCTCCCCTGATAGGAGGTGGCACCGCCTGGGCTCGGTCTCCGAGCATTGGCTAAGCGGTGCTACCGCCTCAGTCAGGAGTTTGCACCGCCTGAGCTCGGTCTTCGAGCTCTGGCAAGAGGTGCAACCGCCCCTGACAGGAGGTGGCACCGCCCAGAGGCTTAGTCTTCGAGCTCTGCCAGGCGGTGCAACCGCTCTGGTCAGGAGGTGCAATCGTCTGATCCCGGAATTCCGGGAATTGATAGTTTTGAGCTCCAAATTTGGACTGGGTTGGGGCCTATAAATACCCCACCCATTCAGCACTGAAACATCACAAAACATACATCGAAATCCTGATCTTATTCTGTGATTTTTTAGAGCTCAAAATTATTGTAAAGGCCAAAAGTTCTTCTCCCTCTTTTCTTCCATGTTCTTAGCTTTAAAGAGAGGAGAGAAAATTCGGTAAGGGTTGTCTCCTAAGCCCGTCAAAAGGAGTGAAACTGTAAAAGGTTGTTTGGCCTTCGCCTCTTGAAGGAAGGCCTCTAGTTGATGTCGGTGACCTCGTCGGTGGAGGAAGCCAAAAGTGGAGTAGGTCAAGATTGACCGAACCACTCTAAATCTCGGTTTGCATTTACTTTGAGCATCTTATCCTTACTGCAAACCTCCTCAATAGCTTACTGCCTTCTGCGCATATACGATCGTGTTTCAAGCTCTGCATTTTCCGAATCGGCGTTTAGACGTAAATCATTTTTATCGTACGAACATCATATTTCAGTTTGTGTTTATGTTCTAATTTCTATCTTAACTGCAAACTGCCTTTATATCTTTGCTTTAACTGCATCTTGGTTGGTTACAAGTTAAAGTGATTTACGAATCAGATTTTCTACTGAAATCGCTCTTATCGTACGAACACGATTTTAATCGTCGAAAGTTTTCTGCTGCACAAATTCACCCCCCCCTCTTAGTGCTCTTGATCCTAACAATTGGTATCAGAGCCCGGTATTTCTCATTTCGGATTTACACCCGAGAGAAATGGCTCTTCATGGCTTTCAAGAAGGCTTATCGGTCTTTCGTCCACCGTTGTTTAACGGATTGGACTACACTTATTGGAAAACTCGAATGAGAGTTTTCTTGATTTCTATGAATTTGGATTTATGAAATATTGTTGAAAACAGTTTTTCTTTAAACGCAAAGGCTATGAATGCCTTATTTTACGCTTTGGACAAAAATGAGTTCAATCGGATTTCTATGTGCGACACGGCTTTGGACATTTGGAGAGCACTTGAAATCACGCACGATGGAACTAGTAGAGTCAAAGACTCGAAAGTTAACATTTTATTGCATGATTTTGAGCTTTTTCGAATGCAACCAAGCGAGACTATAGGCGACATGTACACCCGTTTCACGAATGTCGTCAATAGTTTAAGAGCTCTTGGAAAATGTTTTTCGGATTTTGAACTCGTAAACAAGATTTTGCGTTCTCTTTCTAAGAAGTGGGATTCAAAAGTAACTACAATACAAGAAGCTAAAAACCTAAACAACTTACCACTTGAAGAACTAATTGGTTCGTTGATGACATATGAAATGGTGCACAATGCACATGATGAACATGATGAACAAAATCACCTTCCAAAGAAAATGAAGGATTTGGAACTCCGGACAAATGAATACCACTTGAGCGATGACTCAAGTGATGAGAACAATGATGAACTTGAAGTTCGAACACTAAATCTTAATATGTTTATTAAACAAAAATCTAAAATAAACAATAAACTTGAACGAAGGAAAAGGCCAAAGAAGAATAACACAAAGTGGGATGAATCGAGCTCCTCCGAAGACGAGGAGAAAATCAAGAAAGGCGAGGTGGCAAACTACGCCTTAACCACTTTCAATGATGAGGTAATCGAAATCTCCCAAATTTATTTTGAAATTACTTGATGCTTTCATGATGTATTTTCTTTTTTAGTTTAGAATTAATGTTTAAAAAAAATTATGATCATGCTAGTAATTTTGAAAATGATAATATTGCATATTTTATGATAAACAAACAAAATGATTTTGATTGAAAATATGAAATCATGGTTAAGAGGTAATAATGTGTATCATGTTGATGTCCATTGTTATTTCTCGATTTTGAGTATATTAAATCATGTTTAATTTGAAGTTATGATTAATGAGTATATATTTTTGAAATTATGTATGATGATTCTTGATAATTATGGATTATCGATTTTCATGATAATAACAGTGGCTTTAAAAATTGATGCATGTTTTGATTTGATATAAATGAAAAGACATGCTAACATGAAATCGATCAGTTCAAATGAAACACTTAAAAAATGGGGAAAAATATATTATCAATGAAATCATGAATCTATTTATGTTATAAATTTTGTGAGCTATAAAAATGATTTTGATGATTTAAATTTGAAATGATTTTTATCAAAATCATGATCATGATTTGTCAAATTGAATGAATTGAAAATGAATGATGATTTTTCTCTTGAATGATTGTGACCTGTATTCCTTGTATTCATGATATGATTTTTATGCAATTCTTTGTATTCATGAAAGGTTTATCTCATCACCCAATTATTTTCTTCTTGATATTCCTTATGTGAGATATGAATACATGAAATATTTATTAATTTATTTTGATGTATACAAATGAAAAGTTATGGTCATGCAAGGTAGGATATAATTTAACAAAATTGATACCATCATGATATGAAACATTTATGATTTGCAATGATACACGCAATACTTGAGCTTTTTAATTATGATGTGATGTATTGCATATGATGTGAATCATGATTTAAAATGCTATGAGTTGTTGCTAAAATGAAGTATTATAAATGTTGATTTAATGTCATGAATGCTCTAAATGATGAATGTTTGGTATCATGATCAAAATGAAGTGATAAATACTTAAAAAATATTGATTTAATATTCGGTATCATGAACACTTTATTATCATACATGAAAATAGTGATAAATACTTTGAAAATAAATGTTTGTATCATGTTAGATGGTTTGACATATTGTGCATGATAAGCTATAAAGATGATTGAAACAATGATTGAAATAATAGGAATGATGATTTGGAATCATATAATAATGAGTTTATATGTTTTAAAAATATATATGATGATAATGATGCATGCAATGATGAAATATTCATGATAAAATAATTGTTTTGACATTCAAGACTTGAATTTTCATCAATGCTATTTACCTTTGTCATAATTTAGAAATTAACGTAAAGGGTCTTCCCTTCTTTTTGACAATAACAAAGGGGAGCAAAATATGCTTGAAAGCTAATTTGCTAGCTCATATAATTCAAAAAAAAGGAGAAAGAAAATAATTACACTTCTCAAAAGAAAAGGAATTGCTTTCTTGAACATCTCAAAATTACTAGCTTGCGTGTTTTAAAATTGTAAACTTGCCATCGTACTAACATGATGATGAGCATGCCTTACCTTCATGAATGTAATTGAATATCTATTGCAAAACCTTGTCCGAATGCAAGAAAGAGTCAAATTTCATTTTCGGATTTTCTTGATCCTAACAATCAGATTTTCTCGATACATTACTCTCTTCCGAACTTAACAAGCATATGTCATATCAAGTTTAGTTCATATCATTGATTTTTGACATATGTAATCAACTAGCAAATACATCTCTCATACACATATCATGTGAAAAATATTTTTTTGAGAAATGGATTTGATGAATATGGATGAAACTGTTTTTACTTGCAAGGATTTGTTTCACATATATATCTTGATCCTTGTAAAAATGAAGCATGATTTAATCTCTCATCGATTTTAACTTCACTCGAAGTAAACTCACAAATAGCATGTATCACAAATAATCTTCCTCCTTCATGCAAAAAGATAATAACAGATAAAAAGGAAGAAGTTTTCAAAGTTATTTCCATGTCATGTTTTCCTTGAGATGTTTGTATAATTGATATCCTATCACTCATTGTTGGAAAATGATATGAACCTAGTTATGACATGAATAATTACAAGCACTTATGCTTAAAATTTGCTTATATCATTCTCCTTTTTGTTGATGACAAAGGGGGAGAAATATATGAATTGATGCTATGAACACTGATGCTATGATTATGCCATGCTTGCATCGTCAAGAGATATATGAATTAATATGATTGCCATATTTGCAATGCTTGCATCATCAAGAGATATATGAATTGATGCTATGATTGCCAAATTTGCATTATGCCATATTTGCGTCATGCGTTAAGATATCAAGAACTTGTATCGTAATTTTACGCGTTGATATCTTACCATGTGATGAAATGCTACAATTGATAAACACTTAAATGTTTGCGTTATGATATCAAAAGCTTACATCGCAATTTTACATGTTGATATTTGATAATAGCAAACTTGCATGATGATAAAACTTGATATTATGTTTTTCATGCAATGAGTTGAACCAATATCACAAACACTTGATCGTGGTACTTCTCCTTTTTGTTGATGACAAAGGGGGAGAAGTATGTTGATGACATGACATGTTATGCATAAGTTCATGATGACGTGTTGCAAGTATTCATGATGAATATTGCAATGACTTGAATTCAGTTTGAATTCAAGATTCTATCAATATGGCATATTGATAGGGGGAGTTTGTTTAAACTCCGGGAGTTAAGGTTAACTCCGTCATCAAGTAGTTGTCATAATAAAAAAGGGGGAGATTGTTAAATCTCGTATTTTGATGATGAAACCACTTGATATATGTTTATGATTTAATCTGTGTTTTGAGTGACGCAGGATGCTTCGATCAGGATGAGACAATTAAAGCAGGAAAATCATGTTGTGCCAGAGGAACGTGTTAGAAGATTAGACGTCGGGCCGGTGGATCGGTCGACGTATCGACAGAAGGCTTCGGGCCATGGACTCAGGCATCGGGCCAAAAAGAGTGGGTATTGTGCCAAGGATATCGGAGTTGCGGAGTCAACTGGCCGATTGGGCAATAGGCTGTAGGAGAGGACGATGCGCCGAAGAATCGGACGAAGCGTCGAGGGACCAATGACATGCCAGACAACTTGGTTAATTGCTTAGGATTAATTGTCTCGATCGAAGTTTTGTTTTAAGTGTGCAGGATTAAGTACGATGGAAGAAAGACATGCAACAGGAGTTGTGCCGGAGTCAAGACAATGATCACGTTGGGAGTTCGAGAATTCGACGAAAGTTCGGACAGTCGTCGGAGGTTCTGCGGGAACAAATCCGCGAAGACCATGAGCTTGCCAAAGAAGCTTGTCGGAACTCATCAAGTGGATCGTCGCAAGTCCAGGAGTTTGCCGGAAGTCCGCAGGAGCATCACTGAGGGTTCATCGGATGATCGATGGAAGTTCGCCAGAAACTCACCGGAAGAAGCGATTGACGCACCGGAGCAAGTTATAGTAAATGTCTTAGGAAATATCATAGTTAGCACAATGACTAAGTTGGAAATGGGAGGTGATCCCATTAACTAAATCTTGGGGCAATTGCGCCCTTGAAAAACCCAAATTGGGCCGAATTGATCAACCCATTCGGACCCTGATTTTTGGCAGGAGGTGCACCTGCCCAAGCCTGGAGGTGGCACCGCTTGGGCTAAGTCTCCGAGCGAGACTGGGCGGTGCAACCGCCCTAGCCAGGAGGTGGCACCGCCTGGGCTCAGTCTCCGAGCGAGACTGGGCAGTGTAACCTCCCTTGACAGGAGGTGGCACCGCCTGGGCTCGGTCTCCGAGCACTGGCTGAGCGGTGCAACCGCCTCAGTCAGGAGGTTGCATCACTTGAGCTCGGTCTTCGAGCTTTGGTAGGAGGTGCAACCGCCCCTGACAGGAGGTGGCACCGCTAAGAGGCTCAATCTTCGAGCTCTGCCAAGCGGTGCAACCGCTCCAATCAGGAGGTGCAACCACCTGATCCCGGAATTCCGGGAATTGATAGTTTTGAGCTCCAAATTTGAACTAGGTTGGGGCCTATAAATACCCGACCCATTCAGCACTGAAACAACATAAAACATACACCGAAATCCTGATCTTGTTCTGTGATTTTTAGAGCTCAAAATTATTGTAAAGGCCAAAAGTTCTTCTCCCTCTTTTCTTCCAAGTTCTGAGCTTTAAAGAGAGGAGAGAAAATTCTGTAAGGGTTGTCTCCTAAGCCCGTCAAAAGGAGTGAAACTGTAAAAGGTTGGTTGGCCTTCGCTTATTGAAGGAAGGCCTCTAGTTGACGTCGGTGACCTCGTCGGTGGAGGAAGCCAAAAGTGGAGTAGGTCAAGATTGACCGAACCACTCTAAATCTCGGTTTGCATTTACTTTAAGCATCTTATCCTTACTACAAACCTCCTCAATAGTTGACTGCCTTCTGCGTATATACGATCATGTTTCAAGCTCTGCATTTTCTGAATCGGTGTTTAGACGTAAATCTTTTTTATCGTACGAACATCATATTTCAGTTTGCGTTTACGTTCTGATTTCTATCTTAACTGCAAACTACCTTTATATCTTTACTTTAACTGCATCTTGCTTGGTTACAAGTTAAAGTGATTTACGAATCGGATTTTCTACTGAAATCGCTCTTATCGTACGAATGCGATTTTAATAGTCGAATGTTTTCTACTACTCTAATTCACCCCCCCCTCTTAGTGCTCTTGATCCTAACACTTATGAATTATTTCTGATGAAGCAAAGCGAAACTATTATTGACATATACCCCCGTTTTACGGATGCTATTAATAGTTTAAAAGCTCTTGGCAAATATTTTTTGAACTTTGAACTTGTTAATAAAATCTTAAGATCCCTTCCAAAGAGTTGGGACCCTAAAATAACGGTCTTTCAAGAGGCCAAGGATTTAAACACTACCTTTATGAACAAGCACACCTTCAAGCTATCTTCTGAGATTGTGTTTTAATGTACAAAGTTTTTTTTTTCCAACCGACACTTTTATCTGCTGTACTAGTTTATCCCCCCTCTTAGTGGTGACTCGATCCTAACAATTGATATCAGATCTTGGTTACTCTTGATTTGGTTTAAAACCCAAGAGAGATGACTTTTGCCGACAATCAAGTGGGTCATTCAATTACACGTCCACCCATATTCAATAGGATGCATTACTCATATTGGAAGACTAGAATGAGGATCTTTCTAATTTCAATGGATTTTGAGTTATGAAACCTTGTGGAAAATAACTTTCAAAAGTCTTCTCTTCCAATGAACGATTGGAATGAGTTGGAGAAGAAGACTTTCGCTTTAAATGCCAAGGCTATAAATGTCTTGTTTTGTGCTTTAGATAAAAACGAGTTCAATCGAGTGTCTATTTGTAAAATGACTTTTGATATTTAGCACACACTCGAAATCACTCACGAAGGCCCTAGTAGAGTAAATGAGTCAAAGATAAATCTTTTAGTTCATACTTATGAATTGTTTCGGATGAAGCAAAGCGAAACTATTATCGACATATACCCCCGTTTTACGGATACTATTAATAGTTTAAAAGCTCTTGGCAAATATTTTTCGAACTTTGAACTTGTTAATAAAATCTTAGGATCCCTTCCAAAGAGTTGGGACCCTAAAATAACGGTCATTCAAGAGGCCAAGGATTTAAATAACTTTCCTCTCGAAGAACTTATCGGGTCACTAATGACCTATGAGATGACTTGCAACGCTCATGAAGAGCTTGAGAACAACCTTCCAAAGAACAGGAAGGATATGACACTAAGAACTTCTGAAGACCACTTGAAAGAAAATTTAAGTGATGAGGACTATGATGATGACTTACACTCTTGACAAGAAAGTTCAAGAAATTTATAAAACGAAATAAATTTAAAAATGATACTAAAAATAAAATTGAACCCAAGAAAGAACAAGTTATATGCTACGAATGTAAGAAGCCAAGATATTTTAAACACAAATATCCCCAATCAAAGAAGAAGCAACCAAATAAGAAGAAGACAATTAAAGCAACTTGGGACGACTCAAGTGCATCCGAAGAAGAGGCAACCAACAAAGAGCAAGTTACTCACTACGCACTAATGACTATCAGAGATGAGGTAAGCAATTCATTAGATGCAAATTTATCTTTTGATGAATTATTAAGTTTTTTTTATGATTTATTTGATAAATGTAAATTGGTTAGTAAAAAATATAAACTGTTGAAAAAAGAGCATGCTTCTCTTATTAGTGATTTTGATAGATTAAAAAGGAGAATTTACAACTACATGAAACCTTCAAAAAATTTGAAATAGGTAGCAAATCCTTAAACGCAATTCTTGTAAGTAAGAATCATGTTCATAGAAGAGATGGAATCGGCTTTGTAAGTAACACTCATAAAAATCCAACTATCTTTGTTAAAGGCCCAACTTTGCATGTTTCACCCTAAAACAAATATAACTTTTGTTGTAAATTTGGACATGTTTCTTATCAATGTCCATTTAAGAGATGTAGTCCACACAAATTGATTTGAGTTCCTAAAGGAACCGTAAATAATGCCATGCAAAATGATAAGTTAAGTCGATCGATTTTTGAGGCACCCAAAGTTAGATGGGTACCTAAAAATTACCCTTTTTTTTAGAAATTTTTACCATCACAAGCTAGGAGCAAGAGATGATACCTTGATAGTGTAAGGATCAAGAGCGGCACTAAGAGGGAGGAGTGAATTAGTGCAGTGGAAAACTTTCACGATTTCAAAAGACTTGTTTCGATTAAAATCGATTCCGACGAAAATGGTTTCGATTCTATCCATTCCGTAGAGAATTTGAACTTGAAAGCTTTTGTAAAAATGCAAGAGAAGATTAAGGAGATTTGTAGTAATGTAAATTACACAAATGAAAAGCATCGGTTTGGTAAAGTCTTCGTACGATTAAAGTCGATCTCGGAAGGTGTTTACTTGAAAGCGTATGTAGGCATAGTAAAAGCACAGTAAGGAGGAGAGGTAGTTTGCTATAAAAGTAAATTGCTCAAAGTAAATGCAAACCGAGTTTTAGAGTGGTTCGGTCAATGTGACTTACATCCACTTTCAGATTCCTCCTCCGACGAGGTCACCGACGTCCACTAAAGGCCTTCCTTCAATAGGTGAAGATCAAATACCTCTTTACAATGCTTTCTCCTTTTCCCGGGTTAAGTAGATAACCCCTACAAGTCTTACTCCTCTTTCTTGAATGGTTACAAGGCTAAGAGATGAAGGAGGATAACTCTAAATTTTACAACACTTTTATGACTCAAGACTTCAAGATTAAGCCAATACTTCTGTGCCCTTTCATGTAGAAAAGGGTGGGATTTTTATAGGTCCCAATGGCTTCAAAATTGGAGCCAAAAAGTGTCACATCCCCAGAATCCGAGGTACTAGTGATACCACCGTCATTACTAGGCAGAACTACCACCGTTGATCTAATCTTAACTCCCCCTATCTATATGTCATACTTAAGAAAAGACAGTCTTGAATTCAAGGCCTTTGAATTCAAGAAACAAACTGATAAAATATGTTCATTAAACTTATCAACATACATATCATGATTCTTATCATGATCTATCATTCTCAAAATATGATACCAAGTATTTATCAAAACGATGTCAAGGCATGACATCCATTTTCAAGTATGATATTTCAAATATGAAAGATGACAAAATAGCAATTCATCATTCTATGGCAAGATATAAATTACAAAATAGCAAGTTAAGCTCTAGATATCTTATCATAATGAAAGAAATTTATTAAGCAAACATTTCAAGTATATATGATGAAATATATTACATACATTTGTCATCAATTTACCACATTTTGGTATTATTTCTCCCCCTTTGTCATCAACAAAAAGGAGAACAATTCAACAATGCAAGTATGGTAAAAAAAAAATCAAGCAAGTTTCACACTCAAAAGTTCTCATCATTAAATGTTATCAAATTAAAATGATAGATTCCAACAACTTCTCCCCCTTTATCATCACATTTTGCATGAAGAAAAGGAAAGAAGGTAAGGAGGGAATTCATTAAGAACTAAATTTGTGAAATGATTTGAATCAAGTCAAAAATGATAAATAAGTTTTCGTTAAAACATGCTTTCATTTTAACAAAGAGAAGGGATTCATGAAAAGGATCGAGATATCCATATGAAATCAAATCCTTATGAAAATTATCACACAAATGCTTTCATTATCACACACAAGAATTCATCTTTCAAGGATTAATATATCCATTGGAATTCCTTCAATTTTTATGAGAATAATTCATGGGAGAGGAGTATCACATGAAGGAGAAATTCATGAATAAAACTTCATAGTGAGAAGAGCATTACATCAAATCCATTTCTCATTAAAAATTCATAAGAGTGAAATCCGTGAGAGCTGCATTTGTCAATGACTTCCATGAATCAAACATCAAGATATGTATAAACACTTCATGCATTTATAAAATATTTTGTCATAGCCTTTCATCACTACTTGCATGAGGTAATATCATTAGTGCTTGTAGCACTCAAAAGTTAAGAATCCGATATTGCATCATATATGATTAAAACTTCTCAATATTCAATAGAGATCATAATCATCAAAGTAAACATGATATTGCATCATCGTATGATAGCATACTCAACATTTAAAGAGATCACAACATGATATTCCAGCGAACTTTCGATGATCTCTCGGTAATGTTCCAGCAGACTCCCGGCAAGCTCCTGGACTTCACGACGATCTTCTTGTCGAGTTTCGACGAGCTTCTTTAGCAAACTCCTGGACTTCTCGGTTGGTTCTGGTATAACTTTCGACGAATGTCAGGACTTCTGACGAACTCTCGAACTCCCAACGAAATCATGTTCTTAACTCCAGGACTTCATTTTGCTTTATGCCTTGCTATCATAGTTAATCCTGCACATGTAAAAATACACTTCAATCTATACAATTATTACTAAGCTTGAATCATGTTGTCCGACATGTCATTGGTCCATCGATGCTTCATTTGATTCTTCGGCACATCGTCCTCTCTTGCGGCCTATTACCCAGCCAGTTGACTCCGTAACTCCGATATCCTTGGTGCAATATCCGCTCTTCTTGGCCCTAAGCCTTCTGTTGATATGTAGACCGATCCTCCGGCTTGACATCTAATCTTCTAACATGTTCCACTGGCCCAACATAATTCTTCTTGCTTTAATTGTCTCATCCTGATCAAAGCATCCTGCATCACTCAAAACGTAGATTAAATCATAAACACTTATCAATTGGTTTCATCATCAAAATATGATATTCAACAATCTCCTCCTTTTTTATGATGACAACCAATTGATGACGGAGTTAACCTTAACTCCCGGAGTTTAAACAAACTCCACCTATCAATATGCCGTATTGATAGAGATTCTTGGATTCAAAAATCCAAACAACATGTTATCATAAACTTATGCATAACATCATACTTCTCCCCCTTTGTTATCAACAAAAGGAGAAGTGCAACTATCTAAGTGTTTGAGATACAAGTTCAAATCATTGCATCATAAATCTTTAGTTTTATCATCATACAGGCTAGCAAAAATTTTATAAAATTTTAGAACATGCAAGCTAGCTATTTTTGCTTCCTTTTGCAATGTACAAGTTGCAAGTTTTGTTTCTTGATATAGGCAAGATAGCACTTTTGCTTGATATTGCAAGATAGCATTTCTTGCATTTGAGATGAGCAAACTAATAAGTTTTGCCTCTCTTTGTGATATGTATGTTTGCAATTTTGCTTATCTTTAGATGTGTAAGCAAACAAGCAAGTTTTTTTCTCCTTACAATTTGTGAGCTAGCAAATTTTACACAAATGAAAGTTGGCAAGATTTTTGCATCTTTTGAGATGAGCAATCTTCTTACTTCTTCTTGAAGTATATAAGATAGCTAGCAAGTTAGCAAAATTTGCTCCCCCTATGTCATTGTCAAATAGAAGGGATGTGCATGCTAGAAATTCTTTCTCCCCTTTTTGTCATTGTAAACAGAGGGGAATAACTAAAACAATTATGCAATTCATTAATTTCCAAATTGTGACAAAGGTTAAACAACAAAGATGAAAAATCAAGTCATGAATGTCAAAACAATTTTTCATCATAAACATTTCATTATTACATGCATCATTATCATAAGTTAAAGTATAGCATGTATAATACCGAATTATCATGTATGTTTCCAAAATATAAAATGTATGATTCCAAATCATTATATCAATATTTCAATCATAAAAAATGAAAGATCAAGTCTAAAATTCAAGAGATCAAGATCATAATCCAAAAAATGTATAAGAGGAATTTATGCATTGGGAAGATCTCACATGTTTAAGTTTATCATTCAAGCTAGCAAATTTGGGACTCTTTAAGATGCTAGCTATTTTCTTTCCTCATTTTTATCATTGTAAATAAGAAACAAGAAGTAGAGTGGAAGAATACAATTTTTACATCAATGCTCTACTTATTACATGAGGTTTACAACCACAAATACAAAGGAATTTGCATATCATGTCATGAAAGATAATAATATCAAATCATGAATGCCACAAGATATGATTTATTTAATCAATTTTTTTTTTTATAAATAGCAAAAAGAAACATAGGAGATCAAATGATATAATATCTTGATTCATGCATAAGAAATCTCAAGTTATAAATCTCGAAAAACAAAATAAGTCTCATTCAAATTCAACTCATCAAAATCATTTTCATGGTCCAAGAGATTCATAAAAGTGATATAAATAGATTCGTTAATCTCCTTTTCGGAAAAATCGATAAAGTAGGGAAAAATAAATTTTTCAAGGAGAAACCTTTCCTCTTTTTAGTTGTTTCAGTTCATGTGATTTATTTTATTTATGCCAAATAAAAATATGTATCAATGTTTAAAAACCAAAAAAGCCACTTTCATTACCGTAAAAATCGATAATCCATAAATCTTAAGAATCATCATGCATAATTTCGAAATTTAATAAGCATGATCATTATGCATGACATCAAAACATGATTTCAAAATATTTAATATTTTCATTACATAATTACATCATTATGCATCATCGAAATTGATTTCATCAAACATAAAGCATTTTCCATCAAGATCATTTTGTTTGTTGTAGTCATGCATTTTTTTTTAGGTGAATCTAAATTTTCATGCTTAGTTTTCCATACAAAAGCCATGCATCATCATTAAGTATGATATCAAACTTCTTAATATTTTCATTAAGACATCAAACATGGTTTCAATCAAAATTAGAAATCATCAAGATACACATTATTTCTTCTTGAAAAACATACATAACATTATCAATAGATTTAAATCTAATATTTTATTTCTTTATCAAAAAACATGTAATTTTCATGATCATTACTAAAAGGATAAGCATGATTACTAATTTTTTTTATATTTTCATTATTTTATTAAGCATGTAATTTTCAAGAACAATTTATATAATTTTCTTAAACTAAATTAAAAGCAACTCATGAAAAATATAAGTAATTTCAAAGTAAACTAAAGGAGTTTCGTTTGAGTTTACCTCATTGATGAGAGTCACCAAAGCAAGGTTCGCCACTTCGTCTTTATCGGTTTGCTCCTCTTCTTCGGATGTAATCATTTCGTCCCAATTTATATTATTTTTAAGTTTTTTTTAATTTTTGATTGTTGTTTCATGAACCTTTTAAATTTCATGAGGAGTTCAAGTTCACCATCACTTGAGCTTATGCTCGAGTGGTTTTCAATTGTTTTAAGTCTGAAATCCTTTCTGTTCTTTGGAAGGTGGTTCTCAAGTTCTTCACGGGCATCGCACGTCATTTCACAAGTCATCAAAGACCCTATAGGTTCTTCAATTAGTAAATGGTTTAAGTTTTTTTATTCTTGAATAGCCGTTACTTTTGAATTCTAAGTTTTAGAAAGTAAGCGTAAAACTTTATTCACAAGTTCAAAATTTAAAAAACGTTTGCCAAGAGCTTTTAAACTATTGATGACATCCGTAAAGCAGGTGTATATGTCATTAATAGTTTTGCTCGGCTTCATTTGAAACAGCTTGAAATCATACATTAAAAAATTAATCTTTGAATCTTTTACTCTATTAGTTCCTTCGTGTGTGATTTTGAGAGTGTGCCAAATATCGAAAGTCGTTTCACATATAGAAACACGATTAAACTCAATTTTATCCAAAGTACAAAATAGAGCATTCATAGCTCTAGCATTTGAGGAAAAAATATTTTTCTCCAAATCATTCCAATGGTTCATTAGAAGAGAAGACCTTTCAAATCCGTTTTGGATAATATTCCATAAATTTAAATCCAACGAAAGCAAGAAAACTCTCATTCAAGTTTTACAATATGTGTAGTCCGTCTCATTGAACAAGGGAGGACGAATAAGAGAGTGACCCTCTTGAAAGCTGAAATGAGCCATTTCTCTTAGGTGTTAAACCAAATGAGAAATAAACTTACTTTGATACAAACTGTTAGGAATGAGTCGACACTAAGAGGTGGGGGGTGAATTAGTGCAGCGGTAAAAATTATGTCGGTTCAAAACTTCATTGCGATTAAACCTGTTTTCGAAAACTTGAAAGCATATGCGAGTGTAGGTGTAGTAAAAGCACAGTAAAGAGGAGAGGCAGTTTGCTATAAAAGTAAAGTGCTCAAAGGAAATGCAAACCAGATTTTTATAGTAGTTTGGTCATCGTGACCTACATCCACTCCGCTGATTCCTCTTCCGTCGAGGCCACCGGCATCCATTATCGGTCTTCCTTCAATAGGTGAAGACCAACCACCTTTTACAACTCGATTCTCCTTTTACCGGGTTTAGGAGATAACCCTTACACCCCCCACTTACTCCTCTCTTAAACTATTCTAACACTTAGAACTTTTGAGAGGAGTTCACACAAGATTGTAATAACTTTTCTTTCTATTTTTACTCACAAGTCTTGTGTAGTTTAACTAGGAATGAGAGGGGTATTTATAGGCCTCAAGTTGATTCAAAACTTGGAGCCTAAAAACATTTCATCCCGAGTTTCCTAGGTTCGGGCGATACCGCTGCTTGTGCTAGGCGGTACCACCGACAGTGTCAGTCTGACACTAACACTGCATTAGGTGGTACCACCGACAGTGTCAGTCTGACACTAACACTGCATTAGGTGGTACCACCGCCCAATCTAGTGGTACCACTGCTTGGGAGGCTGTGCTGGGTGGTACCACCACCCAGACTAGCGGTACCACTGCTTGTAGCCTCTCAGAGGTTGTGTTTGGGCGGTACCACCGCCTGATATAGTCTCGGAGACTGTGCCATGATGGTGTCACCTCTTGGGACACTCTTTGGGCCTTTTCATTGGGCCCAACACAGTTCTTACATCAGCCCAACTGGCCCATAATTAGGTTGGCCCAATTCTAATTCCAATTATGTGCTAACTATAAATTCTAAGACATTTCCTAAGCTAAACAAGTCCATAAGTCTAGTTTCTTCCAGCGATCTTCTAGTGAACTTCTGACGATCTCTCGACAATGTTCCAGTGGACTCCCAATAAGCTCCTGGACTTCATGACGATCTTCTTGACTAGTTCCGATGAGCTTCTTTGGCAAGCTCTTGGATTTCTCGATTGGTTCCGGCATAACTTCTGATGAATGTCCGGACTTTTGACAAACTCTCGAACTCCCAACGAAATCACGTTCTTGACTCTAAGACTTCATTTTACTTTATGCCTTCCTATCGTAGTTAACCCTGCACATGTAAAAACACACTTTGATCTAGACAATTATTACTAAGCTCGAATCATGTTGTCCGGCATGTCATTGGTCCATCGAAGCTTTGTCCAATTCTTCAGCGCATCATCCTCTCTTGCGGCCTATTGTCCATTCGGCCAATTGACTCCGGAACTCCGATATCCTTGGCGGAATATCCGCTCTTTTTGGTGCGATGCCCGAAGCCTTCTATCGATACGTCTGTTGAATCTTGGATTTTGATGATAAAGTCAATTGTCGTTTGTTGATCTAATCTATATATTGAGAAAAGTGTCCAGGATTAACTACGATGGTAGTAAGACATCAGCAGGTGTTATGACAGAGTCAAGATGAAGATCACGTTGGGAGTTCGAGAGTTCGTCGGAAGTCCGGACGTTTGTCGGAAGTTCTGCGGGAACCAACTAAGAAGTCCAAGAGCTTGCCATAGAAGCTCATCAGAACTCACCAGGTAGATTGTTGTGAAGTCCAGGAGCTTGTTGGGAGTCTACCAGAGCATCGCTGAGAGTTCGTCGGATGTTCGTCGAAAGTATGCCGGAAGCTCGCCGGAAGAAGCGATTGACGCACCGAAACATGAATTGCTATAATCATGTCTTAATTATCATAGTTAGAGTGTTAATTAAGTTAGGATTGGGAGGTAATCCTACTAACTTAATTAGGGGCCAACTTAGCCCTTAACAGGCCTTAATTGGGCTGAATGGAGCAACCCATTTGGCCCCTGAATTCCTGGCCGGCAATGGCACCGCTAGGGCCGGCGGTGGCATCGCCTAGGAGACCTGGTCTCCCAGAAATTCTAGGCGGTGGTATCACCCTTGTCAGGCAGTAGTACTGTTAGGATCGAGAGCACTAAGAGGGGGGGGGGTGAATTAGTGCAGCGGAAATCTTACAGCAATTAAAAAGCTAAAGCTGCGTTCGTCCGATAAAAAATGATTTCGATATAAAAGCAGAATCACAGTGCAGTTTGCGTCTAAGCGCAGTTTTGCGTCTAAGCACAGTTTGCGTCTAAGCGCAGTTTGCGTCTAAACTCAGTTTTACGTCCAAACGCAGTTTTACGTCTAAACGCAGTTTTACGTCTAAACGCAGTTTTGCGTCTAAACGCAGTTTTGCGTCTAAACGCAGTTTTGCGTCTAAACGCAGTTTTACGTCTAAACGCAGTTTTACGTCTAAACGCAGTTTTACGTCTAAACGCAGTTTTGCGTCTAAACGCAGTTTTACGTCTAAACGTAATTTTACGTCTAAATGTAGTTTTGCGTCTTAAGGCAGTTTTGAATCTTGAAAAGCGTTTTACGTAGAAAGCAATTTGCAGTTATAAATGGAATCCGAATGTAAGCGTAAACTGCAGTGTGAAGATCGTACGAAAACACGATTTACGTTTGAATGCAGATTCTGAAAGATCAGAGCTTAGAAACTCGTTCGTAAAGGCGCAGAGGGCAGTAGCAATGTAGGAGGTTTGTAGTAATGATAAAGTGCTCAAGGTAAAAGCAAACCAGAGATTTAGAGTGGTTCGGTCAGTCTTGACCTACTCCACTTTTGGCTTCCTCCTCCGACGAGGTCACCGACGTCAACTAGCTGCCTTCCTTCAATGGGCGAAGGCTAACTGCCCTTTTACAGTTTCTCTCCTTTTGACAGGCTTAGGAGACAACCTTTACAGATCCTTTCTCTCCTCTCTTTACAACTCAATACTTAAAGAACAGAAGGAGGAGAACTTTAGGACTTTACACAAATTTGAGCTCTTAGAATCACTGAAAAGATCAAGAATTCGGTGTGGATCTGTATCCTTTCAGTGTTGAATGGGTGGGGTATTTATAGGCCCCAACCCAATTCAAATTTGGAGCTCAAAACGATCACATCCCGGAATTCCGGGATCAGGCGGTTGCACCTCTTGACTGGAGAGGTGGCACCGCCTGGCAGAGCTCGAAGACTGAGCTCAGGCGATTGCACCTCTCTGCCAGAGCTCGAAGACTGAGCTCAGTGGTTGCATCGCCTGGCAGAGCTCGAAGTCTGAGCTCGGTGGTTGCATCACCTGGCAGAGCTCGAAACTGAGCTCAGGCTGATGCACCTCTCTGCCAGAGGTGGTTGCACCTCTCTGCCAGAGCTCGAAGACCGAGCTCAGGCGATGCATCTCCTGTCCAAAGAGGTTGCACCTCTCTGCCAGAGCTCGAAGACCGAGCTCGGTGGTTGCACCTCTTGGCAGAGCTCGAAACTTGAGCTCTGGCGGTGCTACCTCTTGACAGAGGAGGTTGCACCGCCCAGTCTCGCCTGGAGACTGAGCCCTGGGCGGTTGCACCTCTTGGCTGGGGCGGTTGCACCACCCAGTCCCGCTGGAAGACATAGCCTGGGCGGTTGCACCTCTTGGCTGGGGCGGTTGCACCTCTTTTACTATTCTAGCTCACTTGGTTTGGCTCCAAACTTGGTCCAAACCAGTCCGAACTTGGGCCTAATTGGCCCCTACTTGGGTTATAGGATTAACACCTAATCCTAACCCTAATTAACGTGCTAACTATGAATTTAAAGACATTTTCTAAGCTATTACAAAGTCCGCAAGTCAAGACTTCTTCTAGCGAGCTTCCGGCAAACTTCCGGCGGTCTTCCGATGAACTCTCGGAAACCATTCTGCGGACTCCCGGCAAGCTCCTAGACTTCACGATTTGATCTTAGCGAGTTCCAACGAGCTTCGTCGGCAAGCTCCGTTCTTTCTCGGCGAGCTCCGTGAACTTCCAACGAACCTTCGGACTTCCGTCGAACTCTCGAACACGCAACAAATCCTTCGCGCTTGACTCCGACACTTTGTTTCGCTTTATGTCTTCATTGTTATCATAGTTAATCCTGCACAACAAAACAAAACTTCAATCGAGACAATTAATCCTAAGCAATTAACCAAGTTGTCCGACATGTCATTGGTCCCTCGACGCTTCGTCCGATTCTTCGGTGCATCGTCCTCTCGTGCAGCCTATTGCCCAATCGGCCAGTTGACTCCGCAACTCCGATATCCTTGGCACAATACCCGCTCTTCTTGGCCCGATGCCCGAGTCCACGGCCCGAAGCCTTCTGTCGATACGCCGACCGATCCACCGGCCCGACGTCCAATCTTCTGACATGTTCCTTCGGCACAACATGATTTTCCTGCTTTAATTGTCTCATCCTGATCGAAGCATCCTGCGTCACTCAAAACGCAGATTAAATCATAAACATATATCAAGTAGTTTCATCATCAAAATACGAGATTCAACAAGTACCACCGATAGTTATTACTACCAACGGTGGTATCGCCCCTATCAGGCGGTGGTACCGCCCGAGCTCGGTCTCAGAGCTCTGTTAGGTGGTGGTACCTGCCAGACTGAGAGGTTGTACCACCCAGTGTTAGATGACAAGTGGTAGCACTGCCCAGTAATGGTGGTGGTATTGCTAGTACCCCTAAAATCCGGGATTGGACACTTTTAGGCTCCATCTTTAAATTCATTGGGGCCTATAAAAACCTCACCCTTTCCTACATGAAAGGGAAAGAAAAATCTTGAAATACTCTTGAGTCTTTGAGGCCTTAAAGTGTTATAAAAGCTAGAGTTCTTATCCTTCTTTCTAAGTATTGAGATCATTCAAGAGAGGAGTGAAACTTGTAAGGGTTGTCTCCTAAGTCCGGCAAAAGGAGAAAACTTGTAAAAGGGTGGTTGGCCTTCGCCTATTGAAGGAAGGCCTCTAGTGGACGTCGATGACCTCGTCGGAGGAGGAACCCTATAGTGGATATAGGTCACGTTGACCGAACCACTCTAAAAACTCAGCTTTAATCGTACGAAGACCTTACAAAACTGACGCTTTTTCATTTATGCACTTTACTTTGCTGCAAATCACCTTAGTCTTTTCTTGCTCTTTCACAAAAGGTTTCAAGTTCAAAGTTCTTCCGAAAAGGATTGAGTTAAAACCATTCTTGTTGAATCGGCTTTAATCGAAATAAGTTTATTGAAATCGTAAAAGTTTTCCGCTGCACTAATTGAACCCACCCCTTTTAGTGTGCTCTTGATCCTAACAATTGGTATCAGAGCGAGGTTTACTCTCAGTTTGATTAAAACCCAAGAGAGATGGCATTTGCCGGAAACCAAGAGGGTCACTCAATTACACGTCCGCCTATGTTCAATGGGATGGATGTGTACCTATTGAAAGACTAGAATGAGAATCTTCCTAATTTCTATAGATTTTGAGCTTTGGAATATTATAGAAAATAAATTTTAAAAGTCTTCTCTTCTAATGATTGATTGGAATGAATTGGAGAAGAAGATTTTCGCTTTAAATGCCAAGGCTATGAATGCCTTGTTTTTTGCTCTAGAAACAAATGAGTTCAATCGAGTTTCGATTTGTGAAACGACTTTTGATATTTGGCACATACTCGAAGTGACTCACGAAGGCACCAGTAGAGTGAAAGAGTCAAAAATCAACCTTTTAGTACATTCTTATGAATGATTTCGATTGAAACCGAGTGAGACCATTGGAGACTTGTATACCCATTTTACAGATATCGTCAATGGTCTAAAAGGACTTGGTAAAAGTTTTTCAGATTTTGAGCTCGTTAATAAAGTTTTAAGATCCCTTCTAAAGAGTTGGGACCCTAAAGTCATGGCCATTCAAGAGGCCAAAGATTTAAACAAATTTCGTCTTGAAAAATTAATTAAGTCACTAATGACCTATGAAATGACTTATAAAGCTCATGAAGAGTATAAGAACACCCTTCCAAAGAATAAGAAGGATATGGTACTAAGAACACAAGAAGACCACTTGAGAGAAAACTCAAGTGATGAGGACTTTGATGATGACTTGGCACTTTTAACAAGAAAATTCAAAAAATTCATTAAAAGAAATAGATTTAAAAATGACACTAAAAATAAATTTGAACCTAAGAAAGATCAAGTAATTTGCTATGAATGCAAGAAGTTGGGACACTACAAAAGTAAATGTCTCGAAGCCAAGAAGAGAACACCAAAGAAGAAGACGCTCAAAGCACATGGGATGACTCAAGCGCATCCGAAGAAGAGGAGCCCAACATCGAGTAAGTTGCTCACTATGCACTAATGGCCATTAGAGAGGAGGTATCAAGTTCAATTGATGTAAATTTATCATTTGATGGATTATTAAATGCTTTTCATAATTTATTTAATGAATACAAAATAATTAGTAAAAAATATAAATTAATAAAAAAGGAGCATGATTCTCTTGTTAGTAATTTTGATAAATTAAAAATTGAGCATAATGATAGCTTAGCTCCATGTACGAAATGCCATGATTTAGTAATACTTCAAACGGAAAACTTACTACTCAAGGATACCTTGAAGAAATTTGAGATTGGTAGCAAGTCCTTGAACATGATCCTTACCAATAAGGGTCATGTTCATAAAAGAAGTGGAATCGGATTTGTAAGAAGCTCTCACCAAAATCCAACCACATTCGTTAAATGCATTAACTTGCACATTTCGCCCCAAAACAAATGTAACTTTTATTACAAATGTGGACATAAAGCTTATCATTGTCCATTTAAAAAATATAGTCCAAACAAATTGATTTAGTTTCCTATAGGAACCGTAAAAAAATCCATGTAACATGATAAGCAATTCATATCGGTTTTTGAGGCGCCCAAGGTCAAATGGGTACCTAAAAATCATCCTCTTTTGTAGAAACGTATAACATCATAAGCTAGGAGCAAGAGATGGTATCTTGAAAGTGGATGCTCAAGGCATATGACTGGAGATCCATCTTAATTCTCTATGCTCAATAGCATAGACGAAGGATATGTCACCTTCGGAGACAACAACAAGGGTAAAATCATTGGTAAAGGAACCATAGGTAACAAATCCAAATTCTTTATTGGAGATGTTTTGTTAGTTGATGGTTTAAAATATAACCTCTTAAGCATTAGTCAATTGTGTGATAAAGGATATATTGTTAAATTTGAATCTAATGCTTGCATTATTGAAAAACCACACAAAAACATTTCTATGATTACATTAAAACAAAATAATGTATACACCATTGACATTAGTGATCTTTGCAATGAAATGTGTTTTTCGATTTTGAATGATGATGCTTGGCTTTGGCATAGGAGATTAGGTCAGAAATCGAGCTTTGATCCAATGTGCCTCTCGAATTCTGTCAGAAATCGAGCTTTGATTGATTTCGCATCTTCCGTTTCATTCGTTTGGAAATAGATTCCATTCAGTCCCCTTCACTCAATTGAGACTTATGTTAGTGCTTGAATTCTGGTTTGCTCTTTTCTATAAATTATTTATATTCTTGAAACATTTTGTATAACGTTTAAGCTATATCGCATTGACACATATAGGCACATGTATATCCCATTGTTCCGCATTTGCTTTCGATATGTGCCTATTCTAGTTTCATTCCTTTGGATATTAAATTCATCTAACCTTCTTATTTGAATTGAGCTATATATGATTGCTTGGAATCCGTGTATACTCTTGCTTTCATTTCATTCCAAATCTGAATATATTTGTGAGAGATTATTGCTTGCATCGTATTGACTCGTAAAGGCACATGTACATTTTGTTGTTCCGCGTGTGCTTCCGATATATGCTATTTATTGTTCATACTGCCCTTTTGTACTCTAGTGTTGTGGGATAATGTGAACCTTTGCCAGAAATGGTAAATGGAGTTATGCATAGAGCCTGCGATGCTCTACCGGCCCCCTCTGACTTCACCTAGACGTGGGTGGATGGAGCTCCCAAACGTGGGAGACTTCTGTCTGGTGGTCATTCAGAAATGGATGAATCACATTCTGTCTGTGGTCCCACTACACCTTCTGTATGTTTGATATTATATCCAGAGCTTTGGTTATGTGTTTCTGTACATGCTTTGGATAAGAATGATATGAATGCAACGTCAAAGACGACGTTTGAGCTTCTGTTTGGTATTTGTTATTGATATGCTCCGAAATGTTCCAAACGCCATTGATATGCTCCGAAACATTTCATACGCTACTGATAAGCTCCGAAACATTTCATTTGTTATTCATATACTCCGAAATGTTTCATTCATTGTTGATATGCTTTGAAATGTTCCATACGCTGTTGATATGCTCCAGAACATTTCATATGCCATTGATAAGCTCCGATACGTTTCATTTGTTATTGATATGCTCCGAAATATTCCATACACCGTTGATATGCTCCGGATCATTTCATATGCCACTGATAGGCTCCGAAACATTTCATTTGTTATTTATATGCTCCGAAATGTTTCATTCATTGTTGATATGCTTCGAAATGTTCCATACGCCGTTGATATGCTCCGGAACATTTCATATGCCATTGATAAGCTCTGATATGTTTCATTTGTTATTGATATGCTCCGAAATGTTCCATACACCGTTGATATGCTCCGAAACATTTCATACGCCACTGATAGGTTCCGAAACATTTCATTTGTTATTTATATGCTCCGAAATGTTTCATTCATTGTTGATATGCTTTGAAATGTTCCATACGCCATTGATATACTCCGGAACATTTCATATGCCATTGATAAGCTCCGATATGTTTCATTTGTTATTGATATACTCCAAAACGTTTCATTCGTTACTGATATGCTCCAATTACTCTATGCCCCATATGTTATGAACCAAATATGTATGATTGAAATGACAATTGTGATTCTGCACCTAATGATATTACGTCGATGAATTCATATATTCTGCCTTGCATTTTGAAATTTTATCTCTTTGGAAATTGTCCTCTTTTGACATGGATATGTTAGTCACTTGCTGAGCTTTATATGCTCTTCCCATTGTTGTATAAATTTTTCAGGATAGCTTGTCGCTTGCTTAAATGTTAAGATTGGGCTGAGGCAGTGGAAAGCTAAAAGATTTTGGGGATATCTTTATTAGTATATATGTTTTTGTTGTATAAGCACACGTTGCATCTAATGAAATATTGACGATGAATCTAAACTTGTGGATTTTATATAAGTTTAAAGGACCTCTCATGTTTAAGATTATGGAATGTTAAGTTTAATTCGTGTAATGATACAAACTTATGGTAAACGTTGGTTTTATGATTGTACAAACTCCCACACTTGTGAATTTATGTTATGGTTATTATTTTGGTGAGTTGGGTTCAGATTTTATGAATCATCGAGCGATGTGTTGTATGTTTATGAATTGCACAGGGTTTATAAATTTTTATATTATAGAGGTGAAATTTTGATCTGAATGTTTTCTTAGTGACCTTAAATGTTAGTTTGGATCTTGGATCGATTTGTTTTCTTGAATTTTAATATTATCGATATTTTGAGGGGCGTGACAGAGTTGGTATTAGAGGATAGTTTGAGGATCACTGAAATATTTTGATATGTTGATGTGCAAAATATATTGAGGTCTAATGAACTATAGTGATTGGTAAAAATTTTCTTTGATGCATTTTAGGAATCTAGGATGACGAGGAGATTTAGTCCTCCTAATTCATCTTGTTTTAATTAATTAAGTGAGATGAAAGGGGGATATTGAATCAGAGTGGCGCAGTAGAAGCATGGTGCACCTAATCTATTGGTGGCCAAAAAAATGGATGATGCGAATAGATAAGATATTTGATGTTCAAAATTGTTCCGATGATCAAATGATTTCTTTTGCCACCTTATATTGGAAGTAGAGGCTGATCATTAATGGGAACAATGAAAAGAATTTTTGTAGATCAATGGCAAGAATGACAAGGACAAGTTTACCAATAAAAATATGATTAGAAATGAATCAGAAAGTGATAACAAGAGGGTCAAGACATTTGGATTTGAAAAGGAAGTCACCACAAAAGATTCAATCACGTGTGAATTGCAAGTTAAATTATGAAACAAATTTGTATTTTCGGGTGACTGGAGTCTATTTGCTTGTCGAAAGTTGGATCATAAAATAAAAGACTGCCCTTTGAACAAGAAGAAAGAGTCACTGCCTCATAAATCATCAGCCCATATTAGAGTGTATGCTATCACTGAATATGATTCTAAGACTTCTGAATTAGTAGTCGAAGGTATTATGCATGTTTATGAACGTATGCAAATATTTGTTTGACCATGGGTCCTATCTACGATTTGATTCGTAATATTTTGCTTGTTACTTGGGCATTCAACCTAGACCACTACATTATGTGGTATATGTAAAATACAATCATTGGAGATTCTTTGATAACGAACTTGAATCTGGTCCTCTTATCTGATTTTATTGGAGAACTTGAACTTTTTGCTGATTTAGTTCTCCTAAAGATTTGGAGTTTGATATTATACTAGGCATAGATTAGTTATCTTCTCATCACGCTAGTATTGATTGTTACAAAATAATAATTACTTTCTGCATACCAGATCAGCCTATATTTTACTTTGAGGGCATTTGGCATGATTTGCCTCCTTGCTTGATATCAGCACTTCAAGCTTATCGCCTTATGTAGAAGGGTTGTTTCTGTTATATGGTGTGTGTAAAGGAGCATTCAAATCAGGAAACCCATCTAAATGAAATTTCAGTAGTCAAAGAGTTCCCTGATGTATTCCCAGATGACTTGCCCGGTTTACCTCTAGATAGAGAGGGTGAATTTGCTATTGATCTGGTCCCCAGTACAACCCCAATATCTAAACCTCCCTACAAAATGACACCACTCGAGCTAGAGGAATTAAAGAAGCAACTACAAGAATTATTAGATAAGGGTTTCATACGACCCAACGTATCTCCATGGGGTGCTCCGGTACAAATAGTGAAGAAGAAGGATGGAACATTGAGGCTTTGTATTGATTATAGACTGTTGAATCAGGCGACCATCAAAAACAAGTATCCCATACCCAGAATTGATGATTTGTTTGATCAACTGCAGGGTGCACAAGTATTCTCTAAGATTGACCTGAGGTTAGGTTACTATCAGTTGAAGATCAAGGAGGAGGATATGTCACGCCCCCCCCGAATTTAATTCTCATTTAGGAGGTGTGAACCTAATTCAAAATTGATAAATTTAATTCAACAAACAATCCAGGATCCAATCACACATTTGAGGTCACTAAGAAAAACATTCAAGTCATTCACCTCTACAATCCACAATTCACAAAACCTGTGCAATTTATAATCATACATCATGTCACTAGATGATTCTTAAAGTACAAAAGCAACTTAACTAAACCATAACTATATCATAAATCCATAAGCGCGACAATTAATGCAATCACAAAACCAACATATACTACATGTTTATATCAGTACGCAGTTTAGACTTAACATTTCCAAAATCCTGACGTAAGAGGTACTTATCAAATATTTATAAGATACATCAATCTAGATTTGTCATTGATATTTCATTAAACCCAAAAAGAACTTATACAACATCAAACTATCAAGTACAAAATATTTGCCCCAAAATCTTCTAGTCTTCCACTGCCTCAAACCAATTTACACATTTTAGTGAGCGATAAGCTATCCTGAAAAATTTATATAGCAACGGGGTGAGCATATAAAGCTCAGCAAATGACTAACATATCCATAGCAAAGAGGACAGTTTTCAAACAAATGAGGTATCCAAATACAAAGAAGAGATACAGGGTGAAACAGTAGCATGTTTTATTTGAATGCATAATTACAATATCATATCGTTCGAAGCACGTTTTATTTATACAATCGAGGAAAGGTAATTGGAGCATATCATTGGCATAAGGAGCATATCGATGACATATGGTAGTTTTCAAGGTATAACAAAGACTTATAACATTTCAGAAATATATCAAAGAACAAAACATGAATAGAAGCTCAAATGTCACATGACGATGCATTCTTTTCATTCTTATCCAAAGCATGCATATAAACATAGCCAAAGCTTTGGATATCATATCAAATACATAGAAGGTGAAGTGGAATCATAACATAATATGGTCCATCCATTTCTGAATGACCAACAAACATAAGTCTCCCACGTCTGGGAGCTCCATCCACCCACGTCTGAGTGAAGTCATAGGGGGCCGGCAGAGCATCGCGGGTTTTAAGCATAACTCCCTTTACCATTTCTAGCAAAGGTTCACATTTTTCCCACAAACACCGGAGTACAAAGGGACAATATGAATACTGAAATTGGCATATATCGGAAGCACATGCGGAATAATGAAATGTACATATGCCTTTCGAGTCAATCGATACAAACATAATCTTTCACAATGTATTCAGATTTGAAAGGAAACAAAAGCAAGAGCATACAAGGATTCCAAGAAACCATATATAGCTCAATTGAAATAAGAAAGGTAGATAAGTTCAATGTCCAAAGAAATGAAACAGGAAGAGGCACATATCAAAAGCAAATGCAGAACAATGGGATGCATGTGCCAAATCATTACGATGCAAACATGATCTTTAGATGATAGCTGCAGATGTACAAATAAATAAAGGACAAAAGTATACAGGAATTTAAGATAATAATGTAAAGCTTAAATGAAGTAAGAGTTTTTTTTTCCAAAATCGATTTCCAAAGAGAAGAAACAAGGAAAGCCGAAATCGACCAAAGCTCGATTCTAGCAGAATTTGATAGGAACATTGTATGAACTATTTGGATAACCAATTATACTCCAATTTATACAAAACAGGCGTCATTTGAAAACTTTGTCAATCTAGTTTTAGGAAAATTAAGTTTAACAAGAATTGAAATTTACAACAGGGAGTTACAGATAATTTTGTAGCGTAAGGTCTGAAAATATTAGCTCTGTTTTACTGAATCCATAGGGTCGATGAAAGCAGATGTTTCAGTTAGCAATTGTACTCCAAAAATTTCAAATCAGGTATATACAGAAATAATTTTGAGTCTAGCTTCGAATAAATCATACTTTTTATGAATCTGAGTTCGCAGCAGAAAGTTATAAGTAGTTAAGCAACAAGAGGTCAGAAATTTCGGTCCCTGTTTTACAGAATCTGTAGGGTTAATTTAAACAGAAGTCTTAGTAGGCATTTAAACTCTAAATCGTTCGATCTTAGTATCAAAATAAAGATTTTTTTGTCTACTTTCAAATGGAATAGGTTTTGTCTAAATCAGAGTTTATTACAAAATGTTATGACCGAAACATTGCATAGAGGTCAGATTACCGAAAAATTACAGATTCATAGCTTTATATCAAAACGAAAGGAGGTCTGGTTCTCAGTTGAAATCTTTCAAACTTTGCAGAATAAAAATGGAAACAGAGATTAAGGTTACTGTGGGATGGGGTTAGAACACTTGCCTTAAAATGATTTGAATCCCAAATATGGGAAAATTGATGAAAAACCTCAAGCTCTTCTTCTTCTTCTTCTTCTTTTCTCAAACTCACGTTGGCTGCAACTCTTCAGGTTTATTTTCTTTAACCTTTCATCTAATTATTTGGGCTTTGGCTAATGCAAAAGTTGCAATGTGTCATGCATGCATGAAAGGGGCTAGGTGTCATCTTTAGAGCAAAGATAAGTGGCACCAACCTTGGGTTAGTTAGTGACACATATCCACTATATTTTGTTTTGTTTTGTTTTGTTTTTTTTTTAACTTAAATCTGAATCTTTCATAAATTATATCAAACTTCTAATATTTACTCTTAGGTCCCTAGCCATAAACCTTTAATATAATATCATTTAATATAAAATAATTATTAAATAATCCTTATTTTTACAAACATACCTTTTACTAAATTTTCAAAAAATGGAGGATGTTATAGGATATTCCAAAAATAGCTTTCAGAACTCGATATGGTCACTATGAATTCTTGGTGATGCCTTTTGGTTTGACTAATGCCCCTGCAGCTTTTATGGAACTAATGAATAGGATATTTCAACCGCTCTTGGATGGCTATGTAATTGAATTTATTGATGACATATTGGTGTATTCAAGGAGTAATCAAGAGCATGAGGAACACTTGAGAAATGTATTATCCATACTAAGAGAAAAGAAGTTGTATGCAAAGTTCAATAGATATGAATTGTGGTTGAATGAAGTTGCTTTCTTAGGCCATGTGATTTCAGGGAAGGGTATATCTATTGATCCAAAGAAAATAGAAGCTATAGTTGAAAGGGAAGTACCAACAAATGTAACAGAAGTTAGAAGCTTCTTGGGCATGGCAGGTTATTACAAGAGATTTGTGGAGGGATTTTCTCGAATCGCTCAACCTCTCACCAAACTCACTAAAAAGAATGTGAAATTTGTATGGGGTGATGATTGTGAGCAAAGTTTTCAAGAGTTAAAAAGAAGATTGACTAGTGCCCCTATTCTCACTATTCCAAGTGGTAGTGAGGGATTTGTAGTTTATACTGATGCTTCAAGAAAGGGCCTTGGATGTGTTTTAATGCAGGAAGGGAGAGTAATTGCTTATGCTTCTAGGCAACTAAAAGGTTAACAACTGAATTATCCAACTCATGATTTAGAATTGGCAGCAATTATTTTTGCTCTAAAGATTTGGAGACATTATTTGTATGGTCGACAATTTGAAATCTTTACTGATCACAAGAGCTTAAAATATATTTTCACTCAGAAAGAATTAAACATGAGGCAGCGAAGATGGATAGAACTTCTGAAGGATTATGATTGTTTCATCCGTTATCACCCGGGCAAAGCCAATGTTGTAGCTGATGCACTTAGTAGAAAATCTACAAGTTTGATGGCTAGTTTGGTTGTGAAGCAATGGAAGTTATTAGAAGAAAATTTTGATTTGAAAGCTTTAAGGAAAGAGCAAGACTCGATGATATTGATGGCCTCCATTCAAGTGCAATCTGATCTTATTCAATAAATTAAGGAAGGATAATTATGAGATCCACATTTAATCTACTTGAGGAATAAAGTTGAAAAGGAATTGAAGCCAAAATTTCAAGTTTCAAAGGATGGCCTATTCAGATTTGGGGAGAGAGTATGTGTACAAAATGAACCAGATATCAAGAATCAAATCCTAAAGGAAAGTCATACTTCAAAGTACACCATGCATCCTGGGAGCTAGAGGTTGATAAATTTAGAGGACTAAATTTTTCTTTTAAGGGGGGGAGAGTGTAACATCCCTCATTTTTGAATTTTCGTATAAGTTTCTAGTTATAATATAAGTATCTATTTTAAATTTGATAAAAGAGCCAAATTATGAATCTGAGAACTTATTTATAAGATTTGGGGGATTTGTTCAAAAAAAAAAAAAATCTGAGGACCTATTTGTAAACCCTGAGGACCTAACCGTAAATATAATAATACAATGACTAAACTGCAAAATGCATAAAATTACAAATTCCACCGTTTAAGCCTCTCTGCCTTCGTTCATAAGGAACCAGAGAAGGCAACTGCGTGGAAGAACAGGAGAAGGAAAGAAGGAAGAAGAGCAGAAAAAGGGGGAAGAAGAAGAAGAAAAAAATTTGGGGCTTTGAGGTTTCTTGCTCAAATCTTCTCATTTAGGGTCATAATTCTCAAAGGCAAGTATTCTAACCCCATCCTATAGAAGTATTAGTCTCTGTTCCTATATTGATTCTGAATGATTTATGCTTAGAACCTGATATTTCTCTCTTTGGACATAAAACCAAGGATTTGAAATTTTTTCAGTTAACTGACCCCTATACACTGTTTCAGCTATAATTTTTAGCACCAAATGTGGATTCAGGAAGGACCTTACTTGTTTAAAATTAGACTCTTATATCTTTCTTTTGACATTGATTTTGTAGATTTTGGACACTGAATACTTACCCAAACGTCTGTTTCAAATGAGCCTATAGATATTGCAGAATAGGGATAAAAATTTCTGACCTTTCGATACTAAAATACCTATAAGTCCCTGTTGAAAATTCTGATTTGTACCAACTGGCTTCGTTCGAAACTAGACTTGTAGACCTTTCTTTTGACATATTGAATGAAAAATTTGGAATTCAAATGCCTACCCTATTATCTGTTGAATCCGACCCTATGAATTCTGCAAAACAGTGATTTTGTTTTTGACCTTGTGTTACCAAATCAAAGGTAACTCCTTGTTGGAAACCATGATTCGTACGAAACTTGTTTCAACAGAAAATAGATTGATATATCTTTCGACAATAGCCTTCTTGAGGGTATTGGGGCATAATTGATAATCTGAAGTATTTATACAATGTGCCCCTCGAATTCTGTCAGAAATCGAGCTTTAATCGATTTCGCATCTTCCGTTTCGTTCGTTTGGAAATAGATTCCATTCAGTCCCCTTCACTCAATTGAGACTTATGTTAGTGCTTGAATTCTGGTTTGCTCTTTTCTATAAATTATTTACATTCTTGAAACATTTTGTGTAACGTTTAAGCTATATCGCATTGACACATATAGGCACATGTATATCCCATTGTACCACATTTGCTTTCGATATGTGCCTATTCTAGTTTCATTCCTTTGGATATTGAATTCATCTAACCTTCTTATTTGAATTGAGCTATATATGATTGCTTGGAATCCGTATATACTCTTGCTTCCATTTCATTCCAAATCTGAATACATTTGTGAGAGATTGTTGCTTGCATCGTATTGACTCGTAAAGGCACATGTACATTTTGTTGTTCCACGTGTGCTTCCGATATATGCTATTTATTGTTCATACTACCCTTTTGTACTATGGTGTTGTGGGATAATGTGAACCTTTGCCAGAAATGATAAAGGGAGTTATGCGTAGAGCCTGCGATGCTCTACCGGCCCCCTCTGACTTCACCTAGACGTGGGTGGATGGAGCTCCTAGACGTGGGAGACTTCTGTTTGGTGGTCATTCAGAAATGGATGAATCACATTCTGTCTGTGGTCCCACTACACCTTCTGTATGTTTGATATGATATCTAGAGCTTTGGTTATATGTTTATGTACATGTTTTGGATAAGAATGATATGAATGCAACGTCAAAGACGACGTTTGAGCTTCTGTTTGGTATTTGTTATTGATATGCTCCGAAATGTTCTAAACGCCATTGATATGCTCCGGAACATTTCATACGCTACTGATAAGCTCCGAAACATTTCATTTGTTATTCATATGCTCCGAAATGTTTCATTCATTGTTGATATGCTTCGAAATGTTCCATACGCCGTTGATATGCTCCGGAACATTTCATATGCCATTGATAAGCTCCGATATGTTTCATTTGTTATTGATATGCTCCGAAATGTTCCATACACCGTTGATATGCTTCGGAACATTTCATATGCCACTGATAGGCTCCGAAACATTTCATTTGTTATTTATATGCTCCGAAATGTTTCATTCATTGTTGATATGATTCGAAATGTTCCATACGCCGTTGATATGCTCCGGAACATTTCATATGCCACTGATAGGCTCCGAAACATTTCATTTGTTATTTATATGCTCCGAAATGTTTCATTCATTGTTGATATGCTTCGAAATGTTCCATACGCCGTTGATATGCTCCGGAACATTTCATATGCCATTGATAAGCCCTTATATGTTTCATTTGTTATTGATTTGCTCCGAAATGTTCCAAACACCGTTGATATGCTCCTAAACAATTCATACGCCACTGATAGGCTCCGAAACATTTCATTTGTTATTTATATGCTCTGAAATGTTTCATTCATTATTGATAAGCTTTGAAATGTTCCATACGCCATTGATATACTCCGGAACATTTCATTTGCCATTGATAAGCTCCGATATGTTTCATTTGTTATTGATATGCTCCAAAACGTTTCATTCGTTACTGATATTGTCCAATTACTCTATGCCCCATATGTTATGAACCAAATATGTATGATTGAAATGACAATTGTGATTCTGCACCTAATGATATTACGTCTATGAATTCTTATATTCTGCCTTGCATTTTGAAACTTTATCTCTTTGAAAATTGTCCTCTTTTGACATGGATATGTTAGTCAGTTGCTGAGCTTTATATGCTCACCCCGTTGTTGTATAAATTTTTCAAGATAGCTTGTCGCTTGCTTAAATGTTAAGATTGGGCTGAGGTAGTGGAAAGCTAAAAGATTTTGGGCAGATCTTTATTAGTATATATGTTTTTGTTGTATAAGCACACGCTGCATCTAATGAAATGTTAACGATGAATCTAAACTTATGGATTTTGTATAAGTTTAAAGGACCTCTCATGTTTAAGATTTTGGAATATTAAGTTTAATTTGTGTAATGATACGAACTTATGGTAAACATTGGTTTTATGATTGTACAAACTCCCACACTTGTGAATTTATGTTATGGTTATTATTTTGGTGAGTTGGGTTTAGATTTTATGAATCATCGAGCGATGTGTTGTATGTTTATGAACTGCACAGGGTTTATAAATTTTTATATTATAGAGGTGAAATTTTGATCTGAATGTTTTCTTAGTGACATCAAATGTTAGTTTGGATCCTGGATCGATTTATTTTCTTGAATTTTAATATTATCGATATTTTGAGGGGTGTGACAGCATCAGCCTCAAAGATGAAGGGTCGATTGAAATCTGGTAGCGCTAGCGCCGGCATCATCGTCATGGCTGCCTTAAGTTTGTCAAAGGCAGCGGAGGTTTTGTCCGACCATTGGAAGGTATCATTTTCAGTAGAGAAGTGAGTGGTGCACTGATCTTTCCATAGTTTTTCACGAACTTACGGTATTAGCTTGTTAAACCCAGAAAACCATGTAACAATTTTATGTTCCTCGGGATAGGCCAGTTTTGTATTGCTCTAATTTTGAAGGGGTCTACCATCGCACCTTCCTCTGATATGATATACACAAAATATTCTACCTTATATTGAAGAAAACAAAAATTCATAGTGGCCGTTGTGTGTTCAAAAGGCGGTTTTCGGTATGACTTCTTCGTACACTCTTATTTGAGGATACCTGAATCGAAGGTCTAGCTTTGTGAAGATTTGTGCTCCCATTCATCTAGCAATTCATCTACTATTGGAAAAGGGTATTTGTCTTTGATGGTTATGCCATTGGAAGCTCGGTAATCAACACCCAATTGCCATGTTCCATCCTTCTTTCGTACGAGGAGCACCGGTGAAGAGCAGAGGTTGCAACTTGGCCGAATAACTCCTATTTCGAGTATCTCTTTTACAACCCTTTCTATATCATCATTCTGAAGATATAGATATTGATATGGCTGAGTATTTGCTGGAGGTTTGCCTGAAAGAATCATTATATAATGATTATGCGGTTCGTCAAATATATCTGAAAATTCAGCAAGCAAAGGAAGTAGGTTGTTAGGACTCTAGTTTGGAGAGTCCTAATTGAGAGGGACATTCATGTAAAAATATTAGGACTCTAGCTAGGAGAGTCCTAATTGAGAGGGACATTTTGTTAGGACTCTAGCTAGGAGAGTCCTAATTGTGAGGGGCATTCATGTAGGAGGTTTTTTCTTAGAGAAGAATTAGGAGTTGTAAGGGAATAGGAGTCTTGAGTAGGAGTTCTATTAGGAGTTGGTTAGAAGTAAGAGTCTTAAGTAGGAGTCCTATTAGGAGTTAGGGTTTAGAAGCCCTATAAATAGCCATGTATTCCTTCTCTTTTCTTAAGCAATAGATGAATCTTTTCTGCAGCCTTTGAGCAGCAACTTGGAGGGTGGAACCCCTATAGAGTTCCAAGGAGGCCGATCCCCTAAAGAGATCAACCCCAAGTTTAGAATCTGCAAGGGTTCTAACACCTGGTATCAGAGCAGCATTCTTGGCATCTCGCTGCCCTTCCACAGCCATCCATCAACCCTCTACAACCATCCAAAGCAATTCCCACAATTGCTTAAAAGATCGTCACCGAATTCCGTCATCATCTCCACCACCACGGATCATCCTTTGATCTCCCCGTGAATTGCAATAGGTTCTGGTTTCCTACCTTACTGCTACTGCAATTTAGTTATCCTTATTCGAAAATCCAAAAAAAAAAAAAAAAATCGTTCCTATATTGCTGCATAAACTTTTCGTCACAAAGTTTTCATCTCTACGACGAAAGATACATTGTAGAATTCCAGCCGTATAGCACCATCTGTTTGATCTTGCTACTATGCTTTTTCTATCCAAATTTCTACGAAATTTTTATGACATCTTTGACACTTCTTAACAGTGGATTTCCCTTTAGTTTCATCAAAAAATTCTCAATATAAACTACTGATCTTTTATGTCCAATCTGCTGCACTTGAATTGCAGAATTCAAGCCGCATAGCACCATCTGTTTGATCTTGCTACTGTGCTTTTTCTATCCAAATTTCTACGAAATTTTCATGACATATTTGACACTTCCTAACAGTAGATTTCTCTTTGGTTTCATCGAAAAATTCTCAATATAAACTACTGATCTTTTTTGTCCAATCTGCTGCACTTGAAAATCTATGCTACAGAAAATTTCAGCTGCATATCGTTGCCTTAACCCATCTATTTGCAATATTTTTTGAATGATATTTCTTATACACTTTATATATCATCTTGGCTTCCATCTAAGATTGATCTATTAAGAAATTCATCTCTAAAAATGATTTTATGTTGCTGCAAATTTTCATCGTAACCCGCTGAAATTTTTCGACGATAATTCTGCAATTGCAACTTGCACCAATTTCCTTGCTGTTATACTGCCGAAATTTTCTTGATTAAATTAGATATCCTTGCTGTCATATTAATTGTGATTTTGCTATCAATTCCCTCCTCAATTCTCTCAAGTTTTTGGTGGAAATTATGTCGAGAAACCGTTGTTTCTTCGACGACAATTCTACTCTTACAAGACAGCACATACTTGCTGCAACATCCATGGATTTCTGTCAAACCTTTGCTACCATCTACCACAGATCCAAAACTTTCAACCATAGCCCTAAAACTCTACTAAACCACACCCTCAAACTGCACCCAAAACTACCACAAAACAAGCCTAAATCGTAGCCTACATCCACCAATCCACCAACCCTTTTGACCATCACTTCTCTCAACCTATATATGCCTTTAACCTAACAACAAAAGAGAGATCTTAACATCATAGATTTGGAGGCATATATTATGGCATCTAAGGAGGTAATCAATGCTAAATTCGAAGCCTTGGAGGCGCGAATGGAGGATAAGATTCGGATGCTCTTTACCGAACTCAGATTGGGCCGACCACTAAGCCCGAAGAAATCACATCAAGGAGAGAGCTTTGCCTAATCATACCAACCCCAAAGATATGACTTCCAAGAGAGGGGAAGCTCTATGACCAACCCCAACTATCCATGCATGAGAGTGGACTTCCCTAGATGGGAAGAAGGAGACCCGATTGGTTGGATCTCGCGCGCGGAGCGATATTTTTGGTACCACAAAACCGCGGATGTATCTATGGTGAAAATTGCAGCTATACATCTTGAAGGTGATGCTATACAGTGGTTTGACTGGTTTGAACATACTTATGGAGTCCTTTCATGGCGACAATTCAAAGAAGGACTGCTGATTCGCTTCAGACCAACCGATTACGAGAATATTGACGAACAACTAGCAAAGATCCAACAAACCTCCACCATTCAGGAGTACCAAACCAGGTTTGAAAGGTTATCTAATCAAACTCATGATTGGTCTCAAAAACAGCTATTGTGGACCTTCATTGAGGGCTTGAAGCCAGAGATCCGAGGAGAAGTTAAAGCGCGACAACCGTATACGCTTATGGCAGCCATCTCTTTCGCACGACATCAAGAGGAGCAATTGAACCATGAAGCTCGGAGGACTAGGGTCTCTCCTCAACCAGTAATATTGAAGCCCTTAGCCCCCCTACTGTCGACCAAGTCCCTACACTAAAGAGGTTAACAAGAGAAGAGCTTCGGGAGCGATATGCGAAGGGGTTATGTTGGCATTGTAAAGAGCCGCGGAGTCGTGAGCATCGCTGTATAAAAGGGGGACTTCTTATGATTGAACCGATAGAGGAAGAGGTCATTGAACATCCAAAAGAGAGCCTTGAACATGAAGAAGAAGATGCAGAAGAAGAGCCACAACCGACCAAAGTTACGGTACATACACTAGCTAGCTACTCAAACCCGCAAACGATGAAAATTAGAGGCCTTCTCAAACAACAACCAATCACTGTTCTCATCGACACGAGCAGTACTACTAACTTCCTAAATAGTAAGCTTGCTATTCGGATATCATTACCTATCGAGAATCGCTGCAGGTTTGATGTTAAGGTCACCGACGGACGGATTTTGAATTGTGATCATAGGCGCTTGCAGGAGAAACTATTGTTGCAGGACCAAGAGATAATTGCAGATTTCTTCCTTCTCCCTCTTAACAATCATGAGGCCATGCTCAGAATTAAATGGTTGAAAACATTAGGTGATATTTCTTGGAATTTTATGAAACTAATTATGAAATTTTACAGTAAGGAGAAACAGGTGACATTGCACGAGAAACGTGGGGGCGACATAACAACGATTTGCACACAACAAATGGAGAATGTTTTGCATAAAGCATGCAGCGGCTTTTTGGTACAACTTGAGCAGCAAACTAAGGGAGAGCCAACAGAATTTGAAGATCCAAATCTACTTCCTTTGCTTACTGAATTTTTAAATATATTTGACGAACCGCGCAACCTACCTCTTACCTGTCGGCATGATCATTGTATAATGATTCTTCGAGGCAAATCTTCAGCAAATGCTCAGCCATATCAGTATCCACATCTCCAGAAGGATGAAATAGAAAGTACTATAAAAGAGATGCTCGAAACAGGAGTTATTCGGCCAAGTTGCAACCTCTACTCTTCGCCGGTGCTACTTGTACGCAAGAAGGACGGAACAAGGCGAATATATGTTGATTACCGAGCTCTCAATGGCATAATCATCAAGGACAAATACTTTATTCCAATAGTAGATGAATTGCTAGATGAAAGGGAGCACAAATCTTTACAAAGCTGGACCTTTGATCCGGGTATCATCAAATACGAGCATACGAAGAAGACATACGGAAAACCACCTTTTGAACACACAACAACCATGAATTTTTGCTTTCTTCAACAAAAGGTGGAATATCTTGGGCATATCATATTAGAGGAAGGTGTGGCAGTGGACCCCTTCAAAATTGGAGTAATGCAAAACTGGCCGACCTCGAGAAACATAAAATTGCTACATGGCTTTCTGGGTTTAACAGGCTACTACCGCAAGTTCGTGAAAAACTATGGAAAGATCAGTGCACCACTTACTTCCTTACTAGAAAAAGATGTCTTCCAATGGTTGGACAAAGCCTCCGCTGCCTTCGACAAACTTAAGGCAGCCATGACGACGACGCCGGTGCTAACACTACCAGATTTCAACCGACCCTTCATTATTGAGGCCGACACATCTGGAGTCAGAATTGGAGCCATTCTCATGCAAGATGGTCGACAACTCGCATACACTAGCAAGGCATTATCTCTCTTTGATCAAAATATGTCAACATATGATAAGGAGATGCTCGCCATTGTGCGCGCAGCAATGAGGTGGAGATTGTACTTGATCAGGCGATACTTTCAAATCAAGTCCGACCATAAAAGCCTAAAATATCTCTTGGAGCAGAAGATATCTTCCCCCGAGCAGCAAAAATGGGTAACAAAACTTCTTGGATTTGATTTTGAAATAACTTACAAAAAGGGGAAAGAGAATGTTCTTGTAGATGCGCTTTCGCAAATACCCGAGCAAGTTGAAGTTTCGACCGTTTCACTTCCGACCAGCGACTTCCTTGAGGATATTAAGATGGAATGGCAGGAAGATTCAGATATTAGTAAGATTATAAAAAAATTGGAGGCAGCACCAAGCCCCATGGCTCATTACAATTGGGACTCAAAAGAATTACACTATAAGGGATGCATTGTGCTTGTGACAAATTCTACTTGCATCTTCAATAGAAGATTTTGGACAAAGTTATTCTATATGTAGGGTACTAAATTGAAAAGGAGTACGACATATCACCCACAAACCAACAGCCAACCGGAAGTTTTAAACAGGTGCTTGGAGACAGCCTAAAGCCACCCACCAAATATGACTACCCAAAGAGAACTCGAGACCCAGCCAAGTGCCATTATTGATCGACGGATCGTGACTCGACGACGACGACCCACTAATGAAGTGCTAATACAGTGGGCGAACCTACCAAAACAAGATGCCACTTGGGACAACTATGACGACTTGAAGATCAAATTCCCAGAATTCATGAATCATCAGCCTCGAGGACAAGGCTGATTTGAAGAGGGCGGGTCTGTTAGGACTCTAGCTTGGAGAGTCCTAATTGAGAGGGACATTCATGTAAAAATATTAGGACTCTAGCTAGGAGAGTCCTAATTGAGAGGGACATTTTGTTAGGACTCTAGCTAGGAGAGTCCTAATTGTGAGGGGCATTCATGTAGGAGGTTTTTTCTTAGAGAAGAATTAGGAGTTGTAAGGGAATAGGAGTCTTGAGTAGGAGTTCTATTAGGAGTTGGTTAGAAGTAAGAGTCTTAAGTAGGAGTCCTATTGGGAGTTAGGGTTTAGAAGCCCTATAAATAGCCATGTATTCCTTCTCTTTTCTTAAGCAATAGATGAATCTTTTCTGCAGCCTTTGAGCAGCAACTTGGAGGGAGGAACCCCTATAGAGTTCCAAGGAGGCCGATCCCCTAAAGAGACCAACCCCAAGTTTAGAATCTGCAAGGGTTCTAACATAGGTTTGGATCTTCAAATTCTATTGGCTCTCCCTTAGTTTGCTACTGAAGTTGTGCCAAAAAGTTGCTGCATGCTATATGCAAAACCTTCTCCATTTGTTGTGTGCAAATCATCGTTACGTCGCCCCCACGTTTCCCATTCAGTATCACCTGTTTCTCCTTACTGTAAAATTTCATAATTAGTTGCATAAAATTTCAAGAAATATCACCTAATGTCATCAACCATTTAATTCTGAGCATGGCCTCATGATCATTAAGAGGGAAAAGGAAGAAATATGCAATTATCTCTTGGTAAGGCCTCATAATCAGCAATAGTTTCACTTGTGGGCGCCTACGATCATACTTCAAAATTCATCCATCGGCGACCTTATCATCAAACCTGCTACAATTCTCGATAGGTAAGGCCATCTAGACAACAAACTTACTATTTAGAAAGGTATTAGTATTGCCCGTGTCGATGAGAATAGTGATCGATTGTTGTTTGAGAAGGCATCCAACTTTCATCGTTTGTGGGTTTGAGTAGCCGGCTAGTGCATGTACCATAACTTCGGTCGGTTGTGGCTCTTCTTCAGCATCTTCTTCTTCATGTTCAAGGCTCTCTTCTGGATGTTCAATGACCTCTTCTTCTATTGGTTCAATCATAAGAAGTCTCTCTTTACTACAGCGATTCTCACGGCTCCACAGCTCGTCGCAATGCCAACATAACCCCTTCGCATATCGCTCCAAAAGCTCTTCTTGTCTTGTTAACCTCTTGGGTGTAGGGACTCGGTCGATGGTAGGGGGGGCTGAAGGCTTCAATATTGCTGGTTGAGGAGCGACCCTAGTCCTCCGAGCTTCATGGTCCAATTGCTCCTCTTGATGTCGTGCGGAAGAGATGGCTGCCATAAGCATGTATGGTTGTCGCGCTTTAACTTCTCCTCGGATCTCCGACTTCAAGCTCTCAATGAAGGTCCTCAATAGCTATTTTTGAGACCAATCATGAGTTTGATTAGATAACCTTTGAAACCTGGTTTGGTGCTCCTGAATAGTGGAGGTTTGTCGGATCTTTGCTAGTTGTCCGTCAATATTCTCGTAATCGGTTGGTCTAAAGCGGATCAACAGTCCTTCTTTGAATTATCACCATGAAAGGACTCCATAAGTGTGTTCAAACCAGTCAAACCTCTATATGGCATCCCATTTAAGATGTATAGCTGTAATTTTCACCATAGATGCATCCGCGGTTTTGTGGTACCAAAAATATCGCTCCGCACGCAAAATCCAATCAATCGGGTCTCCCTCTTCTCATCTAGGGAAGTTCAATCTCATGCGTGGATAGTTGGGGTCTGTCATAGAGCCTCCCCTCCCTTGGAAGTCATCTCTTCCGGGTTGGTGCGATTGGGCAAAGCTCTCTCCTTGATGTGATTTCTTTGGGCTTAGTGGTCGACCCAATCTGAGTTCGGTAAAGAGCATCCGAAACTTATCCTCCATTCGCACCTCGAAGGCTTTGAATTTAGCATTGATTGTCTCCTCAGATGCTATAGTATATACCTCCAAATATGTGATGTTAAGATCTCTCTTTTGTTGTTAGGTTAAAGGCAAGTATAGGTTGAGAGAAGTGATGGTCGAAAGGGTTGTTGGATCGGTGGATGTAGGTTACGATTTAGGCTTGTTTTGTGACTGTTTTGGGTGCAATTTGAGGGTGTGGTTTGGTGGAGTTTTAGGGCTATGGATGAAAGTTTTGGATCTGTGGTAGATGGCAGCAAAGGTTTGATAGAAATCAGTGGAAGTTGTAGCAAGTATGTGCTGTCTTATAAGAGCAGAATTGTCATCGAAGAAACAACGGTTTCTCGACGTAATTTTCACCAAAAACTTAAGAGAATTGAGGAGGGAATTAATAAAAAAATCACAGTTTATATGATAGCAAGAATGTCTAATTTAATCAAGAAAATTTCGGTAGTATAACAGTAAGAAAATTGGTGCAAGTTGTGATAGCAGAATTCTCGTCAAAAAATTTCAGCGGTCTATGACAAAAATTTGCAGCAACACAAAATCATTTTTAGAGATGAATTCTACAATAGATCAATCTTAGATGAAAGCCAAGATGATTAATGAAGTGTATAAGAAATTTCATTCAAAAAAGATTGCAAATAGATGTGTTAAGGCAACAATATGCGGCTGAAATTTTCTGCAGCATAGATTTTTAAGTATAACAGATTGAATGTAAAAGATCAGTGGTTTATATTGAGAATTTTTTGATGAAACTAAAGGAAAATCCACTGTTAGGAAGTGTCAAAGCTATCATTAAAATTTGGTAGAGATTTGGATAGAAACAATGTAGTATCAAGATCAAACAAACAGTGCTATGCGGTTGAAATTTTACAATGCAAATTTTTAAGTATAGCAGATTAGACGTAAAAAATCAATGGTTTATATTGATAATTTTTTGACAAAACCAAAGGAAAATCTGCTGTTTGGAAGTGTCAAAGATGTCATAAAAATTTTGTAGAGATTTAGATAGAATAAACACAGTAGCAAGATCAAATAGACGGTGCTATACGGTTAGAATTCTGCAATGTATCTTTCATCTTAGAGATGAAAACTTTATGACGAAAAGTTTATGCAGCAATATAGGAATAATTTTTTTAGGATTTTCAAATAAAGATAACTAAATTGCAGCAGCAGTAAGGTAGGAAACTAGAATCTATTACAATTCACGGGGAGATCAAAGGATGATCCGTGGTGGTGGAGATGCCGGCGGAATTTGGCGACAATCTTTTAAGCAATTATGAGAATTGCTTTGGGTGGCTGTGGAGAGTTGATAGATGGCTGTGGAAGAGCAGTGAGATGCCAAGAATGCTGCTCTAATACCAGGTGTAAGAACCCTTGCAGATTCTAAACTTGGGGTTGATCTCTTTAGGGGATCGGCCTCCTTGGAACTCTATAGGGGTTCCTCCCTCCAAGTTGCTGCTCAAAGCTGCAGAAAAGATTTATCTATTGCCTAGTAAAAGAGGAGGAATATATGGCTATTTATAAGGCTTCTAAACCCTAACTCCTAATAGGACTCCTATTCAAGACTCCTACTTCTAACCAACTCCTAATATGACTCCTACTCAAGACTCCTATTCCTTTACAACTCCTAATTCTTCTCTAGGAAACAACCTCCTAACTCTAGCCGGCCTCTTCACCTCTTTAATATGGGTCGGCTTAAGTAGGTTTTACATGAATGTTTGTTAGAACCCTTGCAGATTCTAAACTTGGGGTTTATCTCTTTAGGGGATCGGCCTCCTTGGAACTCTATAGGGGTTCCTCCCTCCAAGTTGTTGCTCAAAGGCTACAGAAAATATTCATCTATTGCTTATCAAAAGAGGTAGAATACATGGCTATTTATAGGGTTTCTAAACCTTAACTCCTAATAGGACTCCTACTCAAGACTCCTACTTCTAACCAACTCATAATAGGACTTCTACTCAAGACTCCTATTCCTTTACAACTCCTAATTCTTCTCTAAGAAACAACCTCCTAACCCTAGCCGGCCTCTTCACCTCTTTAATAGGGGTCAGCTTAGGTAGATTTTACATGAATGTCCCTCTCAATTAGGACTCTCCTAGCTAGAGTCTTAACAGACTCACCCTCTTCAAATAAGCCTTGTCCTCGAGGCTGACAATTCATGAATTTTGAGAATTTGATCTTCAAGTCGTCATAGTTCTCCCAAGTGGCATCTTCTGTTAGTAGGTTCGCCCACTGTATTAGCACTTCAGTAGTGGGTCGTCGTCGTCGAGTTACGATCCGTAGATCAATAATGGCACTTGGCTGGGTCTGAAGTTTTCCTTGGGTAGTCATATTTGGTGGGTGGCTTTGAGCTGTCTCCAAGCACCTATTTACAACTTCCATCTAACCATCGGTTTCTGGGTGATATGCTGTAGTCCTTTTCAATTTAGTACCCTGCATATGGAATAACCTTGTCCAAAATCTGCTCGTGAAGATGCAAGTAAAATTTATTATAAGCACAATGCGTCCCTTATAGTGTAATTCTTTTAAGTCCCAATTGTAATGAGCTACCGAGCTTGGTGCTTCCTCCAATTTTTTTATGATCTTACTGGTCTCCGAATCTACTTACCATTCCATTTTAATATCCTCAAGGAAGTCACTAGTCGAAAGTGAAATGACCGAAAAATCAGCTTACTTAGGTAGTCATAAAAGCGCATCTGCAACAACATTGTCTTTCCCCTTTTTATAAGTTATTTCATAATCATATCCAAGATCCTTTGTTACCCATTTTTGCTGCTCGGGAGAAGATATCTTCTGCTCCAAGAGATATTTTAGGCTTTTATGGTCGGTCTTGATTTGAAAGCATCGCTTGATCAAGTACGATCTTCACCTCGTTGCTGTGTGCACAATGGCGAGCATCACCTAATCATATGTTAATATGTTTTGATAGGGGGGAGACAATGTCTTGCTAATGTATGTGAGTGGTCGACCATCTTGCATGCGAACGTCTCCCATTCTATCTCCAGATGCATCGGCCTCAATGATAAAGGGTCGGTTGAAATCTAGTAGCGCTGGCACCCGCATCGTCGTCATGGCTGCCTTAAGTTTGTCGAAGGCAGCGGAGGCTTTGTCCGAGCATTGGAAGGTATCATTTTTCAGTAGAGAAGTGAGTGGTGCACTGATCTTTCCATAGTTTTTTACGAACTTACGGTAGTAGCCTGTTAAACCCAGAAAGCCATGTAGCAATTTTATGTTCCTCGGGGTAGGCCAGTTTTGCATTGCTCTAATTTTGAAGGGGTCCACCGTCACACCTTTCTCTGATATGATATACCCAAGATATTCCACCTTTTGTTGACTAAAGCAAAAATTCATTGTGGCTGTTGTGTGTTCGAAAGGCGGTTTTCGATATGACTTCTTCGTACACTCGTTTTTGATGATACCCGGATCAAAGGTCCAACTTTGTGAAGATTTATACTCTCTTTCATCTAGCAATTCATCTACTACTAGAATAGGGTATTTATCCTTGATGGTTATGCCATTGAGAGTTCGGTAATCAACGTATATTTGCCATGTTCCGTCCTTCTTGCGTACAAGTAGCACCGATGAAGAGTAGAGGTTGCAACTTGGCCGAATAACTCCTGTTTTGAGCATCTATTTTATAATCCTTTCTATTTCATCCTTCTGGAGTTGTAGATACTAATATGGTCGAGTATTTGCTGGAGGTTTGCCTAAAAGAATCGTTATATAATGATCATACTGACGGGTAAGAGATAGGTTGTGCGGTTCGTCAAATATATCTGAAAATTCAGCAAGCAAAGGAAGTAGGTTTGGATCTTCAAATTCTATTGGCTCTCCCTTAGTTTGCTGCTCAAATTTTTCCAAAAAGCTGCTGCATGCTTTATGCAAAACCTTCTTCATTTGTTGTGTGCAAATCGTTGTTATGTCGCCCCCATGTTTCCCGTTCAGTATCACTTGTTTCTCCTTACTGTAAAATTTCATAATTAGTTGCATAAAATTCCAAGAAATATCACCTAATGTCGTCAACCATATAATTTAGAGCATGGCCTCATTATCATCAAGAGGGAGAAGGAAGAAATATGCAATTATCTCTTGGTAAGGCCTCATGATCAGCAACAGTTTCACTTGCGGGCCCCTACGATCATACTTCAAAATTCATCCATCGGCGACCTTAACAACAAACCTGCTACAATTCTTGATAGGTAAGGCCATCTGGACAGCAAGCTTACTGTTTAGGAAGTTAGTAGTACTGCCTGTGTTGATGAGAACAGTGATTGGTTGTTGTTTGAGAAGGCCTCCAACTTTCATCGTTTGCGGGTTTGAGTAGCCGGCTAGTGCATGTACTGTAACGTCAGTCGGTTGTGGCTCTTCTTTCACATATTCTTTATGTTCAAGGTTCTCTTCTGAATGTTCAATGGCCTCTTCTTCTATTGGTTCAATCATAAGAAGTCTCCCTTTCATCGTTTGCGGGTTTGAGTAGCCAGCTAGTGTGTGTACTGTAATGTCGGTCGGTTGTGGCTCTTCTTCCGCATCTTCTTCGTTATGTTTAAGGCTCTCTTTTGAATGTTCAATGACCTCTTCTTCTACTAGTTCAATCAAAAGAAGTCTCCCTTTTCTACAGCAATGCTTGTAACTCCAAGGCTCGTCGCAATGCCAACATAACTACTTCATAGATTGCTCCCGAAGCACTTCTCTTGTCAACCTCTTTGGTGCAGGGACTCGATCGACAGTAGGGGGGGCTGAGGGCTTCAGTATTTTTGGTTGAGGAGCAGCTCTAGTCCTCCAAGCTTCATGATTCAATCGCTCCACTTGATGTCGTGCGAAAGAGATGGCTGCCATAAGGGTGTACGGTTGTCGCGCTTTAACTTCTCCTCGGATCTCCAGCTTCAAGCCCTCAATGAAGGTCCTCAATAGCTATTTTTGAGACCAATCATGAGTTTGATTAGATAGCCTTTCAAATCTGGTTTGGTACTCCTGAATGGTAGATGTTTGTCGGATCTTAGCTAGTTGTCCGTCAATATTCTCGTAATCGATTGGTTTGAAGCGGATCAGCAGTCCTTCTTTGAATTTTTGTCATGAAAGGACTCCATAAGTATGTTCAAACTAATCAAACCACTGTATAGCATCCCTTTCAAGATGTATAGCTGTAATTTTCACCATAGATGCATCCGCGGTTTGATGGTACCGAAAATATCGCTCTGCGTGCGAGATCCAACCAATCATGTCTCCTTCTTCCCATCTAGGGAAGTCCACTCTCATGCATGGATAGTTGAGGTTGGTCATAGAGCTTCCCCTCTCTTGGAAGTCATATCTTTGGGCTTGGTGCGATTGCGCAAAGCTCTCTCCTTGATGTGATTTCTTCGGGCATAGTGGTCGGCCCAATCTGAGTTCGGTAAAGAGCGTCCGAATCTTATCCTCCATTCACGCCTCGAAGGCTTCGAATTTAGCATTGATTACCTTCTCAGATGCCATAGTGTATGCTGCCAAATCTGTGATGTTAAGATCTCTCTTTTGTTGTCGGGTTAAAGGCATGTATTGGTTGAGAGAGGTGATGGTCGAAAGAGTTAGTGGATTGGTGGATGTAGGCTACGGTTTACGCTTGTTTTGTGGCTATTTTGGGTGCAGTTTGAGGGTATGGTTTGGTGGAGTTTTAGGGCTATGGATGAAAGTTTTGGATCTGTGGTAGATGGTAGCAAAGGTTTGATAGAAGTCAGTGGAAGTTGCAATAAGTATGTGCTCTCTTGTAAAAGTACAATTGTTGTCGAAAAAACAACGGTTTCTCGACGTAATTTCCACCAAAAACATGAGAGAATTGAGGAGGGAATTGATAGCAAAAATCACAGTTTATATGACAGCAAGGATATCTAATTTAATCAAGAAAATTTCGGCAGTATAATAGCAAGGAAATTGGTGCAAGTTACGATTGCAGAATTCTCGTCGAAAAATTTTAACGGATTACGATGAAAATTTGCAGCAACACAAAATCATTTTTAAAGATGAATTTCTTAATAGATCAATCTTAGATGGGAGCCAAGATGATCTATGAAGTGTATAAGAAATTTCATTCAAAAACGATTGCAAATAGATGGGTTAAGGCAACAATATGCTGTTGAAATTTTCTGCAGCACAGATTTTTAAGTATAGCAGATTGGATGTAAAAGATCAGTAGTTACTATTGAGAATTTTTTGATGAAACCAAAGGAAAATCTACTGTTAGGAAGTCTCAAAGCTATCATAAAAATTTCATAGAGATTTGGATAGAAACAACGTAGTATCAAGATCAAATAAACAGTGCTATGCGGCTGAAATTTTACAGTGCAAATTTTCAAGTATAGCGGATTAGACGTAAAATATCAATAGTTTATATTGAGAATTTTTTGACAAAACCAAAGGAAATCTGCTGTTAGGAAATGTCAAAGATGTCATAAAAATTTCGTAGAGATTTGGATAGAAAGAACACAGTAGCAAGATCAAATAGACGGTGCAATACGGTTGCAATTCTGCAATGTATTTTTCGTCGTAGAGATGAAAACTTTATGATGAAAAGTTTATGCAGCAATATAGGAATAATTTTTTTGAGATTTTCAAATAAGGATAACTAAATTGCAGCAGCAGTAAGGTAGAAAATCAGAACCTGTTGCAATTCACGGGGAAATCAAAGGATGATCCGTGGTGGTGGAGATGACAGCGGAATTTGGCGACGATCTTTTAAGCAATTGTGGGAATTGCATTGAGCGGTTGTGGAGGGTTGATGGATGGCTATGGAAGGGCAGTGAGATGCCAAGAATGCTGCTCTAATACTAGGTATTAGAACCCTTGCAGATTCTAAACATGGGGTTGATCTCTTTAGGGGATCGGCCTCCTTGGAACTCTATAGGGGTTCCTCCCTCCAAGTTGCTGCTCAAAGACTGCAGAAAAGATTCATCTATTGCTTATCAAAAGAGGAGGAATACATGGCTATTTATAGGGTTTCTAAACCCTAACTCATAATAGGACTCCTACTCAAGACTCCTACTTCTAACCAACTCCTAATAGGACTTCTACTCAAGAGTCCTATTCTTTTACAACTCCTAATTCTTCTCTAAGAAACAACCTCCTAACCCTAGCCGACCTCTTCACCTCTTTAATAGGGGTCAGCTTAGGTAGGTTTTACATGAATATCCCTCTCAATTAGGACTCTCCTAGGTAGAGTCCTAACAATGTCCCTCTCAATTTGGACTCTCCTAGCTAGAGTCCTAACATATCTTTCTCTTAATGTATTTTATGAATGGAGCTTTCATGAATTTATTTCATTTTTAACTTCCTTGATTTCAAGATTACTTCATATCCTAGCTCCATCACTTAATGATTTTTTTTATGAGAAACAAATTCATAATTTATGAAGTCTCATTCATGTGATGCTCCTCTCCCATGAATTCTTCCTTATTCTTCTCATGAAAGATGAATTTTATGAATTCCAATGGATATCTTAATCATTGAAAGATGAATTTTCGTGTGTGATAATTATTTGCAAGATTGGGGATTTGATTTCGTATAGATATCTTGATCCTTTTCATGAATCCCTTCTCTTTGTTAAAATGAAAGCATGTTAACGAAAACTTATTTATTGTTTTTGACTTGATTCAAATCATTTAACAAATTTAATTCTTAATAGATTCCCTCCTTACCTTCCTTCCTCTTCTTCATACAAAGTTGTGATGACAAAGGGAGAGAAGTTGATGGAATCTATCACTTTAATGTTGACAACATTTAATTATGAGAACTTTTGAGTGTGAAACTTGCTTGAATTTTTTTTACCACACTTGTATTGTTGAATTGTTCTCCTTTGTGTTGATGACAAAGGGGGAGAAATAATACCAAAATGTGGTAAATTGATGACAAATGTATATAATGTATTTCATCATATATACTTAAAATGTTTGCTTGATAAATTTTTTTCATTATGATAAAATATCTAGAGCTTAACTTACTATTTTACAATTGATATCTTGCCATAAAATGATGAATTGCTATCTTTGTCATCTTTTATATTTGAAATATCATACTTGAAAATGGATGTCATGCCTTGACATCATTTTGATAAATACTTGGCATTATATTTTGAGAATGATAGATCATGATAGGAATCATGATGTGCATGTTGATAAGTTTAATGAACTTAATTTATCGGTTTGATTCTTGAATTCAAAGGCCTTGAATTCAAGAATGACTTTTCTCAAGTATTGTATATAGATAGGAGGAGTTAAGGTTAACTTCGTTATCAATTGATTATCATCATAAAAAAGGTGGAGATTGTTGAATCTCAGATTTTGATGATGAAGTCAATTGTAAATTGTTTGATCTAATCTATATGTTGAGAAAAGTATGCAGGATTAACTACAATAGCAGTAAGACATAAAGCAGGTGTTATGCCGGAGTCAAGATCGAGATCTTGTTGGAAGTTCAAGAGTTCGTCGAAAGTTCAGACGTTCATCGAAAGTTCTGCCGAAACCAACCGAGAAGTCCAAGAGCTTGCCAAAGAAGCTCATCGGAACTCGCCAAGAAGATCATCGTAAAGTCCAAGAGCTTACTAGGAGTTTGCCGGAACATTGCTGAGAGTTCATCAGAAGATCACTAGAAGATCGTCGGAAGAGCAATTGACGTACCGGAACAAAAGTGCCTTAGATTATGTCTTAGTAATTGTAGTTAGATAGTAAATTAAATTAGAATTGGGAGGTAATCCCATTAACTTAATCAGGAGCCAACTAGACCCTTAATAGGGCTGCATTAGGCTAGATTGATCAGCCCATTCAGCACCTAAAAGCCTAGCCGGTGGTGGCACCACTTGGGAGAGTCAGTCTCCTAGGTGGTTTGGGCGGTGGTACCAGTAGCAATAAATGATGCTAGCGGTGGTACCACCCCTATCAGGTGGTGGTACCGCCCAATGTTAAGTGTTAGGCAGTGGTACCACTAGTACCTCGAAAATCCAAGATGAGACACTTTTTGACTCCATTTTTTTAATCCATTGGGGCCCATAAAAATCCCACCCTTTTCTACATGAAAGGGCACGAAAGTTATTGGAATAATCTTGAGTTCTTGAGTCTTAAAGTGTTGTAAAAGTGAAGAGTTCTCCTCCTTCATCTCTTAGCCTTGTAACCATCCAAGAAAGAGGAGTGAGACTTGTAAGGGTTGTCTCCTAAACCCGACAAAAGGAGAAAGAGCTTTAAAAGGTGGTTGACCTTCACCTATTGAAGGAAGGCTTATAGTGGATGTCGAAGACCTCGTCAGAGGAGGAATCTGAAAGTGGATGTAGGTCACATTGATCGAACCACTCTAAATTCTGGTTTATTTTTCATTTGTGCAATTCACTTTACTACAAATCTTGTTAATCCTCTTTTGCACTTTTACAAAACCTTTCAAGTTCATATTCTCTCCGAAACAGATTGAATTGAAACTATTTTCATCATAATCAGTTTTAATCGAAATGAACATTTTTCTAAAATCGAAAAAATTTTCCACTATACTAATTCATCCCCCGTCTTAGTGCAGCTCTTGATCCTAACAAAACAACCTCCCAGATTTGAGAATGATAATTTTCCTAATCATCATGTGTTTAAATTGACTAAAGCTCTCTAAAGATTAAAACAAGCCCCAAGGGCTTGGTATGAGAGACTTAGCTCCTTTTTTTATCCAAAATAATTTCTCTAAAGACAAGGTCGATACTACATTGTTTATTAAAAATTTTGAAAATAATTTTCTTGTTGTTCAAATTTATGTTAATGATATTATTTTTGGTTTTACAAATGAAGTCTTATGTGAATCGTTTGCCAAAAGTATGAGTCAAGAGTTTAAAGTGAGTCTCATGGGTGAACTAACTTTCTTTTTAGGCTTACAAATTAAATAACTTAGTGATAATATTTTTTTTAGTCAAACAAAATATGCATTAGACTTGCTAAAATGATTTAATATGGATAGTTCAAAGGCTATGAATACTCCTATGAGTACTTCGACTAAGTTAGACATTGACAAAAGTGGAGAAATCTTTGATTAAAAAGTCTAGCACTAAGTTAGACTTTATGCTAGGTTTCAATATAATCCTAAGATATCTCATCTTAAAGCAGTTAAAAGAATTCTTAGATATCTTAAAGGAACCACTAATCTAGGATTATGGTATCCAAAATCCAAAAACTTTGAACTAATTGCTTACGCTGATGCAGATTTTGCTGGATATAGAATAAATAGAAAAAGTACACCCAAAACATGTTAATTCTTAGGTCATACACTTATCTCTTGGTCTTCCAAGAAATAAAACTCGATTGCACTATCTACAACCGAAGCCGAATATATAATGGCAAATGCATGTTGTGCACAAGTTGTATGGATGAAAAATACATTAGAAGATTATAAGATTCCTTAAGAACATTCCTATAAAATGTGATAACACAAGTGTAATATGTTTAACAAAAAATCCTATTCAACACTCTAGAACTAAACATATTAACATCAAGCATCATTTCATAAGAGATAATGTTAATAACCATGACATATCTTTAGAGTTTATTGATATAAAACATCAATTAGCTGATATCTTTATAAAACCTTTAAATGAAGAATAATTTGATTTTATTAGAAGAGAGTTAGGGATGTTAAATTGTCCGAATGCATGAATTTGATGTATATCTTTTCTGGACATTCTTGATTTTTTTTAAAGGCTTTCATGAAATTATTTCATTTCGTATCTAAGGCCTTTATGAAATCTGGAATATCAATTTACTTGATATCAAATTTATTTCACACCCTTGCTCCATCACTTAATGATTCTTGATACACTTAATCACTTCACTCATAGAATTCAGTAATAAATGCATCTCTCATGGATTTTACTCTAATAAATTTTTAATGTGAAACAAATTTGATTTATGAAGTTTTATTTATGAATTTATTTTTCATGTGATGCTCCTTTCCCATGAATTCTTTCTTATTCTTCTCATGAAAGATGAATTTTATGAATTCCAATAGATATCTTGATGATTACTTGCAAGAATGACGATTTGATTTCACATCTAGATCCTTTTCATGAATCCCTTCTCTTTGTTAAAATTGAAAAAAGATTTAATGAAACTCATTTATTGTTTTAAATTTGACTTGATTCAAATCATTTCATGTATTTGGTTCTTAATGGTTTCTTTTCTTACCTTTCTTCCTCTTCTTCTTATTTTTATGACAAAAAGAAGAAAGAAACTTGCACATCTAAAAGAAGAATAAAAAAGCCCTTAAGTAAAAATATTAGTTTATCCAAAAAGGTTATAATGCAAAGTCTTTGTTTACCTTCCTTTCTGGCTTGGATAAATTGGTGTGAAACTTGCTTACCACACTTGCATTGTTGAATGGTTCTACTTTTTGTTGATGACAAATAGGGAGAAATGATACCAAAATATGGTAAATTGATGACAAATTGACATTGTAAATGAATGCAATGTATCTTATCATAAATAATTGATGACAAATTGGCATTGTAAATATATGCAATGTATCTTATCGTAAATGCTTGTATCTTATCATAAATAATTGATGACAAATTGACATTGTAAATGTATACAATGTATCTTATCGTAAATACTTGTATCTTATCATAAATACTTGTATATTTTGTGAATGCTAAAAATATAATTGGAATCGTCAAATACATCGCAACATATCATAAATGCTTGAGACATATCAAAATGTATTTCATATGCATTGTAGATACTTGAAATGTTTCATGAATGCTTGATAATTGTCTATCATTATGATGAGATATCATGAGCTCAACTTGCTATTTACAATTGATATCTTGCCATGGAATGATGAATTGCTATCTTTGTCATTTTACAAAATTTCATATTTGAAATTCGTATCATACTTAAAAATGATGATTGTTTATCATCATTAGACTTGAAAATGGATGTCAAGCCTTGACATCATTTTTTATAAATACGTGGTATCATATTTTGAATTGGTAAATCATGATAAGTATCATTATGTGCATGTTGATAAGTTCAAATGAATATAACTTATCAGATTGATGCTCGAATTCCAAGACCTTGAATTCAAGAGTATCTTTTCTCCAGTATAGTATATAGATAGGGGGAGTTAAGGTTAACTCCGTCATCAACTGATTGTCATCATAAAAAATGGGGAGATTGTTGAATCTCATATTTTGATGATGAAATCAATTTGTAAATTGTTTGATCTAATATATATGTTGAGAAAAATATGCAGGATTAACTATGATAGCACTAAGGCATAAAGCAGATATTGTGTCAGAGTCAAGATCGAGATTTCGTTGGGAGTTCAAGAGTTCGTCGGAAGTTCATTGTCGTGTGAAGATTGGTTTGCAAAAATCTGCGAAACTTAAAGCTATTTTGAGGTGGAACTCTAGGAGAGGGTATATCCCTATGTTCTTGTAGAACTCTAGGAGAGGGTGAAGGAGGTCAAGCACCCTCCTCTCTAGTGGTGATCCACACAACAGGGCTGTGATGATGCTCCTCAAAACTCCAGGCCTACTTTGAGGTGGAGAGGGGGAGGAGAATAGAGGAGGCAAGCAAAGGCTCTAGCCTATGAACCACTTAATCCCTCCTATTTATATAGGTCCCTTGTCAAACCCTAATGAATCCTCCCTTATTGGGTATTGGATCTGCATCCGACTACCCAAGCCTCTTAGATTAGTGGATCTCTATCTAATAATCTCTCATGGGCTCTTATTGGATCTCATCCATAGGATCCAATAATTCACGGGCTTATTGGATATCCAATAAGATAGGGGCTCCGACAGATATCTTAGATCTGTACCTCTACTAATCGTGGCCTGTGCGGCGGGGGCAGGGGTGCTACCCCTACCTACGGGCGACTCACTCGCGGGTAGCGCTGCCCCTACAGGTGGGCGCCTTCGCGGGCAGGCGCCCTTGAGGGCGGTTCTACCCGTGGGGCAACGCTAGCAAATGGTGTTGCCTTACCGGGCGACCGCCCCTGCGGGGTGGTTTTACCCATGGGAGCAACGGTCGCATTCACCGCTACCCTACGATGCCTCACCCTATGGGAGAAGCAGCCGCAAGCGCCGCTGCCCCACGGCGCCTCTGCCCGCGGGCTACCAGCCCTACCGGCCAGCTATAGTAGGCACAGCGCTTGCGCATGCGTCGACGCTATGCTGCCTGGCTACAGTTGCCGTTGTAGGTGGCTACATGCACGTAGATCAAGGGCAGCAATTATTGCTTCCCTTGCTCGCTTTTGCGTCAATGATTTTAATGTCAAAAGTTTCTCCAAAACACAACACATGCAGTTTAAAACCAATCTTTCGCATGAACAACCTGGCTCTTATACCACTATTGGGAAATCTTTGGGTGCGACATCATATGCGCAACAGAAGAACAGAAAACAAAATCCTCTATTCCCAAAGAGATGTTTGTCGTCATGCGAAGATTAGCGCGTAAAAATTCGTAAAACTTAAATCTACGTATAGAATAGATTGTGTTACCTAGGGAGATCGTATATCCTTGTGTCCCTATAGATCTCTAGGAGAGGGTGAAGGATGTCGAGCGCTCTCCTCTCTAGTGGTGATCCACACAATAGGGCTGCGACAACGCTTCTCAAAACTCTAGGCCTACTCTAATGTTGAGAAGGGGAGGAGAATAAGAGAGGCAAGCAAATGCTCTAGCCTATGAACCACTGAATCCCTCCTATTTATAGAGGTCCCCTGTCAAACCCTAATGGATCCTCTTATATTTGGTATTGGATCTACATCCAACTACCCAAGCCTCTCAGATTAGTGGATCTCTATCCAATAATCTCTCATAGGCTCTTATTGGACCTCATCCATAAGATCCAATAATTTAGGGGCTTATTGGATATCCAATAAGATAGGGGCTCCGGCGGATATCTCATATCCGTACCTCTACTCATTACAGTGCCTACCATATGTGTGTGACCCTCTAGACCCAATATCGAGCTGGCCGTGAGTCATACTTGTCAGAACTCCTTCTGGCTTAGTGAATTATTATCTCCATAATAATTCACTCGACTCATCGACTGCGGACGTACTAGGCCACTACATTGCAATCCCTAAACGATATAGGGGAATCCAATCCATTGGACCTGTCTATCCTCAGTTACCATGTACCTATAGTCCCTAATTTATCTAATATCCCAAAGACCATATACCGGGCATGGTGCTGTTAGACCCATACGGTTTTTACTCGAGTCTTGCTCTAATCGGATTCTCCCAGAGAACTCTTTCTCTCTCAATCTGAATGACCCTGGCGAGGGATTTGTCTGAGCAAGAACACTTGGGATATTCCTTTTATGACACCGAGAGTGGATGATCCTCTATCGGCACTCAATAGTCCTCGTAAGGTCGACTGCTACTCCCAATGACCGGCTATAATAGATCTGGGACATCCAAACCTATTAGTCTGGTATCAAAGAATGGAGCACTCATACATGACATCCTTAGTATCTTAAGTCTAAGGACCGAATACACCATTAGGACTACGGAATCATTGTCTGACAAAAAGGTATCATCAACCATCTAGCATTCCATAAGTAGATCAATTAGTGAACTCATTCTCTAATAAGCACTTGTACTATATCCCTAGTGTCCCCATATGAGTAGCTATGAGACTAGCTACATCCATCATATGAATGGGTATACAGTACACCAATATGTCCGGTTATCTCGATGTCCCTCTCGAGTAACCTATGACCGAAATAATTTAGGATCTATGTTTAAAGGCCAATCGGTCTCATTATCGTGATCTCATCACAATTCGATTTTCATTGCATAGATCCAAGGACATCACAATATATACATACATATATGTAATGGTCAATATAAAGTGATTAATGCCAAAATATAATAAGTAAAAAGATTTCGTGTCAAGTCACGCGTGCCGTCACTCACGTGATTGGTTTGCTAGGCACCTATAACTAGCAATCTCCCACTTGACCTAAAGCCAATCACTTATGTGTCTGATCTCCATCAGACCCTTGTGATGCTCAAAGACAATATGAGAAAACGACTTTGTCAGTGGATCTACAATGTTATCTTCGGATGGAACTCTTTCCACTACTACATCTCCACGAGTCATGATCTCTCTAATAAGTTGGAAACTCTTTAGAACACTTCTGATGAGACCCAAGTTCCCTTATTTAAGTAATCGCCTCGTAGTTGTTGCAATATAAGGAATTTGCTTCTCGTTAGTTGGCCTGACTCCTAGATCTGTGATGAACTTCTTCATCCAGACTCCCTCCTTTGCTGCCTTTACTGTAGGAATGTACTCCGCCTATGTGTTCGAGTCAGCAGTAGTATCTCGCTTGGAACTCTTCTAGCATACTATTCCTCCATTCAGGGTATACACAAACCCTGAATTCGACTTACTATCATTGACATCAGATTGAAAACTCGAGGCCATGTAGTCTTCAACCTTGAGGCTACTACCTCCATATACTAGTAAAATATCCTTAGTCCTTCTCAAGTACTCAAGGATATACTTTACTGCTTTCAAATGCTCTAAGCTTGGATCCGACTGATACTTGCTCGTGAAACTCAAAATATGCGCTATATCAGGCATGATACAAAGGATGGTATACATGATAGACCATATTACTGAGGCATAGAGTATCCTATCCATGTTCGCCCTTTCTTTAGGAGTCTTTTGGGACATAATCCTAGAAAGCGATATCCCATGTCTTATCGGTATGAGATCTCTCTTGAAATTTTCCATGCCAAACCTTTTGACAATGGTTTCTATGTACCTAGACTGAGACAAAACCAAGCATCATCTTGGATCTATCTCTATAGATCCGAATCCCCGAGATATAGGATGCTTTCCCTAAGTCCTTCATGGAGAAGTGTCTAGATTACTAAACCTTTATTGTGGATAGCATTCCTATATCATTCATAATGATTAGGATGTCATACACATATAACACCAAAAAGGTGATAGCACTCCCACTTACCTTCCTATACACACAAGGCCCATCTTCGTTCTTAACGAAGTCATAAAATCTGATTGCCTCGTCAAATCTTATGTTCCAACTTCTGGAAGCTTGCTTTAGTCCATAAATGGATCTAAGCAACTTGTACACCTTCTCTGGGCAGTCCTTAGACACGAATCCCTCGGATTGTATCATATACACCTCCTCCTCGAGGTTCCCATTGAGGAATGCGGTTTTCACATCCATTTGCCATATCTCATAATCATAGTGTGCTGCAATAGCCAATAGAATTCGGATGGATTTTAGCATTGCTACGAGTGAGAAGGTTTCGCTATAGTCAACATCTTGCCTTTAACGATACCCCTTAGCCACTAGCCTTGGTTTATAGGTCTCTACCTTTCCATCTACTTCGATCTTTTTCTTAAAGATCCACTTGCAACCGATAGGTACAATACCCTCAAGCGCATCAACTAGTTTCTAAACCTTGTTGGAGTACATGAAATCCATCTTAGAATTCATGGCTTCTTGCCACTTCCTAGAGTCTATTCTCATAATAGCCTCCTCGTAGGTCTGAGGATCAATATCCTCAATAGCCTCTCCTCTAATATTTCCCATATATCTCTCAGGAGGATGGTATACTCTGCCAGATCTACATAAAGTTGGAACTTGTGTATTAGGTACCTGAACAGACTTGGGCTGTAGAGTGGTGCTTGAGCTAGGTTCTCCAACTCGCTCAACTCTACCATGCTCCCACTATCTCCGCTAAGAATGTGTTCCTTCTTAAGGAACATTGCTCTCTTAACTATAAAGACCTTTTGGTCCTCGAAATGATAGAAATAACATCCATAAGTTTCCTTGGGGTATCCCACGAACTTGCACTGCTCCATCCTTGATTCCAACTTATCGGGGTTGTGTCTTTTAACTTGGGTAGGGTAGCCCCAAATCTTAACAACCTTAAGATCGGGCTTCTTCCCTTTTTATATCTCATATGATGTAGACACTACCGACTTAGTTGGAACTCTATTCAGAAGGTAACCTACGGTCTTTAGGGCATATCCTTAAAATGAGATGGGTAGGTCAGCGAAACTCATCATGGATCATACCATGTCTAACAGCATACGATTTCTCCTTTCAAACACACTATTGAGCCGAGGTGTATAAGGAGGTGTTCATTGGGATAAAATCTCATAGTCCTTGAGGAACTGGATAAACTCTGTACTTATACTTAAAGTACTCACCTCCTCGATTTGATCGAAGAGTCTTGATACTCTTTCCATTCTGGTTCTCCACTTCATTCTTATACTCTTTGAATTTCTCAAAGGACTCAAACTTATACTTCATTAAGTACATATATCCATACCTTGGGAAATCATCAATGAAGGTAATGAAGTAGGGGTAACCACTAATGGCATGAGTTGATATGGGTCCACATACATCACTATGTATGAGTTCCAACAGCTCAGTGGCTCTTTCTCCAGTTCTACTAAATGGAGAGTTGGTCAGTTTTCCACGAAGGCAAGGCTCGCAAGTTGCATATGACTCAATCAAATGGATCCAAATATCCATCCTTTAGTAACTTTTAAATCCTTCCCTCATGGATGTGACCTAGCCTACTATGCCACAGGTATGCATTGTTCACCTCATCTCATTTCCTCTTAGACATACTTACATTTATGATATATAGAGTAGTGTCTAGCATTAACAAACCTTTATGCAATATTCCTCTCGCCAATCTCATCTGCTTTGCTAGAATCTACAACAAATTACAGATATGATAAGCAATACCAGTATCCAATACCAATGTATTATCATAAGAGTCTAACAAATAAAGACTGGTCATGAATGTATTTGAAGCTTCTCCAAGCTTCTGTTTTGCCCTCTCTACAAGATACTCTTTCCAGTTCCTCTTCCAGTACTTATCTTTGCCACAATAGAAGCATTGGCCTTTGTCCTTTGCCGGATCTTTCTTAGCAACCTTTGCTTTACCTGGTATGCCCTTGCCCTAGTCCTTCTTAAGGGACTTTTCTGCTTTTCTTTTCTTTTTGGTCTCACCAGTGTAATGAACTAGCTTCTATTTCTTAATAGTGCTTTATATCTCCTTCAATATATTGAGGAGCCCTACGAGAGTCACCTCAAGCTTGTTCATATTAAAATTCATTATGAACTATGAAAAGGAATCTGGTAGGGACTGAAGCACAATGTCCACACACAAGTTATCCTCTAGGACCATTTCTAGACCTATGAGTTTCTCTATCAACTCAATCATTTTTAGGACATGGTTCTAAACCAGTGTCCTCTCAATCATCCTTACGCGGAAGAGGCTCTTAGATATCTCATATCGCTGAGTCCTCTCCTATTCCTTAAACAATTTGCGGACATGTAGGAGAATTGATCTAGCATCCATATTTTCATGTTGTCTCTGTAACTCAGGAGTCATAGAGCCCAATATGTAACACTGAGCAAGAGTGGAGTTATCAATGTACTTCACGTAGCGAGCGATCTCATCCTCGCTTGCCCCTTCCTCGGGCGTAGTGTTCACGGACTTAGCTAGTTTTGCCTAAGTCATGCGACACCCTTGCGTGTCCGTCCGCAAAGGTCAGCCTCCCTGAAGACTCCCATAGTCCCTTAGGACCTACAAAAGAGAAAACGAGTTAGGGAGAACGCCTTACTCGGGATCCACAAGCAAACATTTTCGGAAACACTTCATAGACAATGCAAATTATAAACAAACTTTACAAGCTCTGAATAGTTGCATAATAAAGGGTCAAAATGGTCCACTACAGATCGAAAATCTTTCATAAGTGTCCACATGACATAACTTTTATTTACCATCCTAAAGCGACCACCAAACCCAACTAAAATGAGATTATTAAGTCTTCGGCCATCCCTCTACATGCTGTGCAAAGCATGAACATATCAAAAGACACTAACATACAAAAGCATTACATCAAATATCCTGTTTAGAAGTTTGTTTGTGATAGTAGGCATCACTGTATCAAGGACGTACGCGATTTTCTCCACCGTGAGAACAATTCTCAAGTTGCGGAGCCAAAATAGAAGGAACAAAATAACATGCATCTAATACAATAATAGCTCCATCAAGCAGATGTAGGGCGACCTCGCCAATAGCTACTATAGCAACTTTTGCTTCATTACCCATCATGAGGTCCATCTCGCCTCTTGCCAATCTCCTAGGCTTTGCTAGAACCTGCAACGAATTGCATATATGATAACCACTGCTGGTATCCAATACCCATATGTTATCAGAAGAGTTTGATAAATGGAGACTGATCATGAATGTACATGAAGCTTTTCCAAGCTTCTATTTCACCCTCTCTGCAAGGTACTCTTTGTAGTTCATCTTTCAATGCCCATCTTTATCAAAGTAGAAGTACTGGACTTTATCCTTTGCCGGGTCTTTCTTAGCAACCATTGCTTTAACTGGTTTATCCTTTCCCTTGCCCTTCTTAAGGGATTTTTCTACTTTCCTTTTCTTTCTGGTTTCACCAGTGTAGAGAACTGGCTTCTCCTTCTTGATAGTGCTCTCTGCCTCTCTTAACATATTAAGGAGCTCCGGGAGAGTCACCTCAAGCTTGTTTATATTAAAATTCATTATGAACTATGAAAAGGAATCTGGTAGGGATTGAAGTATATTGTCCACACACAAGTTATCCTCTAGGACCATTCCTGAACCTGTGAGTTTCTCTATCCACTCAATCATTTTTAGGACATGGTTCTGAACCGGTGTCCCCTCAGTTATCCTAGCGTAGAAGAGGCTCTTGGATATCTTATCGCTGAGTCTTTCCCTATTCCTCAAATAGTTAATGGACATATAGGAGAATAGATCTGGCATCCATCTTTTAATGTTGTCTCTATAACTCAGGAGTCATAGAGTCGAACATGTAACACTGAGCAAGAGTGGAGTCATCAATGTACTTCACATAGTAAGCGATCTCATCCTCACTCGCCCCTTTCTCGGGCATAGGCATCACTATACCAAGGACGTACATGATTTTCTCCACTGTAAGAACAATTCTCAAGTTGCTGAGCCAATCCGTATAATTTGGACCAGTGAGGTGGTTGACAACAAGCATGCCATGTAAAGCAATTGAATGTGACATTTTCTAAAAATAAAGATATAGAATAAATGAATAATATGCAGATTTTATAAAAAAATAAACAATCAAGATATGGACTTTTATCTTAATATGCTCCCACTATTTTACTAGTGAGTCATGCGACACCTTCAGCACATGAAACGAAAGTCTCTAACAGACATCTAGTGGGGATCAGGATCCAATCAGTGTCTTAGTGTAACCTCGAGGGACTCGACCAATCACACTAAGCCCAAAAGGTAGGCAACTCTTGCCGATCACAACTTCTTATGATTCCCGTCCTATTCGGCCTCCGAATCACCATGCTCGGTTAAGTCAACACCATCGTTACAAGATGAGTCTGATTCGATGATATACTCTTGAGGGATTCAAGCAAGCATACCATGTCCTCAGGTCACCGGTTACATCTCTATGTCGTAGGCAAGATAGCGAATCACGATATAGGTGAGCCTCGAGGGACTCAACCAACTCAACCTACATCGGGAATCGGTCCTTACCTTTAACGATGGAAGGCCACGTGGGTCAATCTAATTGTCTCACGTTTAATAACTTAATATTATCGATAGAGGAGTTTCTATGATTTGGTCTCCTAATATGACATGTCACACATATACATATTTAATATATATCTACATCGCATGCAAATATATATATACATATCTAGTAGGTGTATAAGCAATCACACATCACATGAGCAATCACACCAGATGATCATGGACCACAGCTTAATGTGATTAGGCCCGAGCCAGTGGGCCTAATCACTCACATCAAGATCTATGTGTGCAGCGGTGCATCTCTATGCTCTGTGATCGTCCATCTTATCCTCGTCGGTTCCGTTGGCATCTCGACGCATCTCCATGCATCATGATCGTCCGTCTCGTGGGTCCCACTATTGCTTCCATGCTCTCGCTGTGCCTCCTCGTGTGATTACAAATTAATCATAGCCTCGCAGGCCCAACAATAAACGAGAAATAAAATGGGGGCTCGCAGGCCCCAATAATAATAATCACAAGTACACACATCACACGGTCCATGATCATCCGTCCATATATTATACATCACATGTATAAATCATCATCATATAGAACTACTAAGTAATAATAAAATAATAATCAATTAAACTTTTTAATTAATTAATATTTTCTGACATCAGGGATATGTATGGAATTTTCTGAATTATGAGGGGTATTTTCATAATTTTGATAAAAGGATAGAATCTGAAATTTTTAAAATTCCAAGGGGCAAAACTATCTTTTACCCAAAAACCCTAAGCCCTCTCTTCTCCTTGCATTTACCATCGCCGTCGCCACGTTGCCGACGGCGACCTATGCGGCGGGGGGTAGGGGCACTGCCCTTGTAGGTGGGCGCCGCCGCAAGCGGGCTCCCCTGTGGGCGTCACCGCCTCGGTGGGCAGTTTTGCCCATGGGGCAGTGCCAGTAGGCGGTGCTGCCCTATTGGGCGGCCACTTTTGCAGGGGGGGCTTTGCCCGTAGGAGTAGTGGCCGTAGGCGCCGTTGCCCTACAGTGCCTCACCCCACGGGAGAAGTGGCCATAGGCGCTGTCGCCCCGCGGCGCCTTTGCCCGTGGGCTACCAGCCCCGTCGGCCGCAAGCTTGCTATAAGTAGGCCTCCAGCAGGCTGCTATAGGCACAGCGCTTGCGCATGCATCGGTGCTGTGCTGCTTGGCTATGACTGCCGATGCAAGTGGCTACACGCACGTAGATCGAGAGAAGCAACTGTGGTTGCCCTTCCTCGCTTTTGCATCAACAATTTTGATATCAAAATTTTCTCCAAAACACAACACATGTAGTTCAAAACCAATCTTTCGCACGAAACAACCTGGCTCTAATACTACTATTGGGAAATCTTTGGGGGCAACATCACATGCGTAGCGGAAGAATTGAAAATAAAATCCCCTATTCCCTAAAGAGATGTTCGTCGTCATGCGATGATTGGTGCATGAAAATCCACAAAACTTAAAACTGCGCAAAGAACAAATTGTGTTACCTAGGGAGATTGTATATCCCCGTGTCCCTACAGATCTCTATGAGAGGGTGAAGGAGGTCAAGCGCCCTCCTCTCTAACGGTGATCCACACAACAGGGTTGCGACGACACTCCTTAAAACTCCAGGCCTACTCTATAGTGGAGAGGGGGAGGAGAATAGGAGAGGTAAACAAAGGCTCTAGCCTATGAACCACTGAATCCCTCCTATTTATAGAGGTCCCCTATCAAACTCTAATGGATCCTCCCCTATTGGGTATTGGATCTACATCCAACTACCCAAGCCTCTTAGATTAGTAGATCTCTATCTAATAATCTCTCATGGGCTCTTATTGGATCTCATCCATAGGATCCAATAATTCAGGGGCTTATTGGATATCCAATAAGACAGGGCTCCGGTAGATATCTCATATCCGTACCTCTACTCATCGTAGTGCCTACCATGTGTGTGTGACCCTCTAGGCTTAATATCGAGCTGGTCGTGAGTCATACCTGTCAAAACTCCTTTTGGCATAGTGAAAAAATATCTCCATAATTATTCACTCGACTCATCGACTACGGAGGTACTAGGCCACTACGCCGTAGTCCCCAGATGATATAGGGGAATCCAATCTATTAGACCTATCTGTCCTCAGTTACCGTGTACCTATAGTCTCTCATTCATCTACTATCCTAGAGACCATATAACGGGCATGGTGTTGTCAGACCCATACGGTTTATACTTGTGCCTTGCTCTAATCGGATTCTCCCGAAGAACTCTTTCTCTCTCAATCCGAATGACCCTGACTAGGGGTTTGTCTAAGCCAGAACACTTGGGATATTTCTCTCATGATACTGAGAGTGGATGATCCTTTATTGATACTCAATAACCCTCGTAAGGTCGACTGTCACTTCCAATTACCGGTTGTATTAGATTTGGGACATCCAAACCTACAAGTCCGATATCAAAGAATGGAGCACTCATATAGGATATCCTCAGTGTCTCAAGTCTAAGGACTAGATACACCACTAGGACTACGGAATCGCTATCTGACAATAAGGTATCATCAACCATCTAGCATTATCACACCCCTCAAAATATCCATAATATTAAAATTTTCATCACAAACCAATCCAAGATCCAAACTAACATTTGAGGACACTAAAAAACATTCTATCAAATTCACATCTATAAAACCTGTGCAATTTATAATCATATATCACATCACTTGATAATTCACATTTATGGCAACCCAAGCCAACTTGACAAACATGAAGAACATTTATAAATCCACAAGCTAAATAAATTATATAATCAGAACTCCAACTATTAACCACAAGTTCATATCATTATAAACTAGACTTAACATTCCGAAATTCTAAATAAGAGAGATATTCTAACACTTTTACACAGTATATCCATTTCGATTCATCGACAACATTTCATTACATATAAACATGCTTATACAATAATAACATAATAACCAACAAGACTTGCCCATAATTCTGAATAGCTTTCCACTGCCTCAGCCCAATTCAAACATCTCAAAGAGTGACAACTTCACCTGAAAGACTTTATATAACAACGGAGTGAGCTAAAAACAGCTCAGCAAGTGACAAAGCATATTCAGAACAAAAGGAACGGTTTCAAGCATGTAAGATATCATAATGCAAGGAAAAATACAAGAATTCTCAAGGATACCATCTCATTAGATACAAAATCATATGTGTCATGTCATTCAAAACATATTTGGTTCATAACAAATGGAGCATAGAGTAATTGGAGCATATCAATAGCGTACGAGATGTTTCGGAGCATATCAATGGCAAATAGGACATTTCAGAACATATCAATTCATAGAAAATAGAGCATAGAGTAATTGGAGCATATCAATAGCGTATGAAATGTTCCGGAGTATATCAATGACAAATGGAACATTTCGGAACATATCAATAGTATGTGAAGCATTTTGAAGTATATCAATGGCATATGAAATATTTTGGAGCATATCAATACAAAATACGAAACAAAAGCTCAGATGTTGTACCCTAGCATAGTGCATGTGAGGTTTAACTCAGTGGTGGCTCCACGCCGTGATGAGTTCTCGACTCCATCCACGAGTAACCCTTTCCTACTTAAGCCCTCTCAACCTGCCCAAGTGCTAGGTCTGCTCTGAATTTTATATCAAACAGATAGATGGTGAAGTGGGATTCCAAACATAATATGGTCCATCCATTTCTGAATGACCACCAAACATAATCTAGAGCATCGCAGGCTCTAAGCACATACCCTTTACCATTTCTAGCAAAGGTCCAAATAATCCCACAAACACCAGAGTACAAAAGGTATTGTGAATAATAAATTGGGACATATCGGAAGCACATGCGGAACAACGAAATGTACATGTGCCTTTATGAGTCAATACGATGCAAACATAATCCTTCACAAATGTATTCATATTTGAAAGGAAATGAAAGCAAGAGCATACAAGGATTCCAAGCAATCACATATAGCTCAATTCAAATAAGAAGGTTAGATGAAATCAATTTCCAAAAGAATGAAACCAGAATATGCGAAATCGACCAAAGCTCGATTTCTGGTAGAATTCAAGAGGCATATTGAACAAATGATTCAAACTATCAATTGTGCTCCAATATACTCTAGAAAGCTATTGTGGAAAGATATTTCCATCTATTTTCAGATAAAACAAGTCTCATATAAATCGAAGTTTTCAACAAAGAGTTACAATAGATTTAGTAACCCAAGATCAAAGAACAAATCTCAATTTTACAGAATTCACAGGGTCGGCTTCAACAGAAAAATGGGCAGGCATTTGGACTCTAAATCTTTCAATCCAGGTATTAAAGAAAGATCTACAAGTCTACTTTCCAATGAAATAAGCTTTGAATAAATCAACATTTCCAACAGGGACTTATAGGCAGTTTAGTATCAAAAGGTCAAAAATTACGATCCCTATTTTGCAGAATATGTAGGCTCATTTGAAATAGAAGTATGGATAGGCAAACTTAGCTATCAAAAGAAAGGTTTATGAGCCTATATTCTGATCAAATAAGTTTTGTCCAAATCAGAGGTCAATATATGAAGTTATAACCCTAACAGAGTAGAAAGGTCAGAATCTCAAAAGTTGCACAGATTCGAATCGTTACGTCTAAATAGGAGATATATCAAATGTAAGGCTAGAACAATTCAAAGTTCCTTCTACTTTTCCTCCATGTCCTCTCCCTGTTTCGTGTTCTATATATGTCTTCTCTTTTTCCTCCACAACTATAGCTCATGCAGAATATAGAGGCATAGTCACCTGCTCTCTCTTACTCTCATTCCTTCATTTTCTTTTTCAAACGTAGCTGTCGCAGCCATCGCCGCTGCCACTACCACAGTCGTAGCCACTACCGTAGCTGCTGTCACAACCGCAGCCCCTTCCACTGCACTACTTCCTTCATCCCTTCTCTCGTTCCTACTTTTTCTTTCCCAAACACAGCTGCCGCAGATGCAGCCACCACCACTACAGCCGCAATCATGGCCACAGCCCCTTTTTCCCCCTTTCCTTTCTTTTCTTTCCCAGCTGCAACTGTCGCAGTCGCAATCGCAACCATGGTCGCAGCCACGGCAGCAGCCACCACAATCGCAGCCTCTTCTTCCTCCCATGCTTATCTTCCTCTCCTTCTTCTCTTCCAACTGCAGCTGCCACTACCGTAGCTGCCTCCCCTTTTTGGTTTCTCTTCTTCTTCCTTTCCTTCTCTTCTTTCCTAGCTGCATTGCTGCAGTCGCAGCCTCAGCCACGGCCGCAGCCTCTTCTTCCTCCCCTGCTCATCTTCCTCTCCTTCTTATCTTCCAACTGCAGCTGCCATCGCCGCAGCCGCCCCTTCTTTCCCTTCTCTTCTTCCTCTCCTTCCCTTCTTCCTTCCTCTTCCTCTTTCCCTGCCACAGCTGCAGCTGCCATAGCCGCAGCCGCAGCTACTTCTTTCCCTTCTCTTCCTTCTCCTTCCTTTCTTCTTCTTCTCTTCTTCTTCTTCCTCCCCTTCTTCTCCCCGACGAACAGCACCTCCTCTCCTCTGTTTCCTCCTGCAGGAAACAGAGGTGCCGCCTCTTCACCTGCTTCTACTTCTTCTCTTCTTCTTCTCCTTCTTCTCCTTCTACTTCTCCTCTTCTTCCCTTCTCCTACCCGACACCCCACACCTTCTCACTGCAGCCCATGCCGCAGCCCTCCTTCTTTTTTTTCTTTTTCTCTTCTTCTTTTTCCTCTTCTTCTTCTTCTCCCCAACGCCCCACACCTCGTCTCCTCTGTTTTCACCTGTAGGAAACAGAGGTGCTGCAGCCCTAGCTACTGCCACCTCTCTTTCCTCTCCCTCTTCCCTCTCTTCTTCTTCTTCTTTTCTTCTCTTCTCCCTCTTCTTCCTCTCTTCTTTTCCCTCTTCTTCTTCTTTTCTTCTCTTCTCCCTCTACTTCTCTTCTTCTTCTCCCCACGCCCCATAGCTCCTCTCTCTATTTGGAACAGAGAGCGTGGGAGGCTGTGGGATAAAACCAAAATTTTCAGTTTTATTTATTTTTCTTTTCTTTTTATAACTTAACAGTTTAGTCCTTAAAAATTTTACATTTACATATAGGTCCTCTAATTTACATATAAATCTTTATTAATAATTTTCAAAAGTGAGGGATATTATAAGCATTCCGTAAGCTGATAAATCATTGAACTCATTGTCTAATAAGCACATCTACTGTATCCCTAGTGTCCCCACACGAGCAGCTATGAGACTAGCTGCACCCATCATATAGACGGGTATATAGCACACCAGTCTGTTCGGTTATCTCGATGTCCCTCTTGAATAACCTATGACTGGGATTATTTAGGATCTGTGTTTAAAGACGAATCAGTCTTATTATTGTGATCTCATCACAATTCGATTTCTATTGCATAGATATAAGGACATCACAATATATACATGCATATATGTAATAGTCAATATAAAGTGATAAATACCAAAATATAATAAGCAAAAAGATTCCATGTCAAGTCACACGTGCCATCACTCACGTGATTGGCTTGTTGGGCACCTATGACTAGCAGTCTGGGCAGTGGTACCGCCCAGAGTGGCCAGTGGTATCGCCGGCAGTTCATGCTGCCAAGTAGTGGTACTGCCCTTATCAAGTGGTGGTACCACCATAGCTCAGTCTGCGAGATCTGTCAAGCGATGGTACTACCCAGTGTTAGAGTGGTACCACCCAATAATATGATGGTGGTACCGCCAGTACCCTAAAATCCGGGGATGTGACTTTTTTGGTTCCAATTTTGAATCCATAGGGGCCTATAAGTACCCTACCCTTTTTTGCATGAAAGGGCAACAAAAGTGTAATCAAAGTGTTGAAAAATTCAAAGTGTTGGGGTGTTAAAAGTGTTGTAAAACTAAGAAGAGTCCTCCTCCCTCTCCTTAGTTTTGTAATCATGCAAGAGAGGTGTGAGGGTTATCTCCTAAACCCATGAAAAGGATAAAGCATTGTAAAGAGGTGGTTGGTCTTTGCCTATTGAAGGAAGACCATTAGTTGACACCGGTGACCTCGACGGAGGAGGAATCATAAGTGGATGCTAGTCACAACAACCGAACCACTAAAAATTCTGGTTTGCATTTCTATTATTGTCATTTACTTACTTTGTAATTGCTTCACTTCCTCCTTACTTGGCTTTCACTACCCTTACTAATAAACATGCCTTCAAGCTATCTTCCAAGATCGTTTTTTAACGTACGAAGTTTTTTTTGTTAATTGACACTTTTATCCGCTGCACTAATTCACCCTCACACCTCCCCCCTACTCTTAGTGCCGATTCGATCCTAACAAATAACATGTGTGAGATAGTTGTATTACCTAGGGAGATCATATATCCCTGAATCCATATAGATCTGTTGGAGAGGATGAAGGGGGTCAAGCGTCCAACTCTCTAGCAGTGATCCACACAACAGGGCTACAACAACACTCCTTAAATCTCTAGGCCTGCTATTTGAGGAAAAGAAGGGGAGAAGAGAATAGGAGGCGGCTACTTAGAAGCCCCAGCCTATGAGCCTTTAGTTCCCTCCTATTTATAGAGGCCCCTAGTTAACCCTAATGGATCCTGCCCTATTGGGTACTAGATCTCCATCCAATTACCCAAGCCTCTTAGATTAGTAGGTCACTACCTAATAATATCTATTAGCTCTTATTGGATCTCATCCATGGGATCTAATAATTCAAGGGCTTATTGGATATCCAATAAGATAGGGGCTCCAACGGATATCTCATATCTGAATCTCTACTCGTCACAACACCTACCATATGTGTGCGACCCTCTGGGCCCAATATCGAGTTGGCCGTGAGTCATACCGGTTAGAACTCCTTTTAGCATAGTGAATTATTATCTTCATATTCACTCAACTCATCGACTATAGATGCACTAGGCTACTGCGCCATAGTACCCAGATGATACAGGGGAATCCAATCCTTTAGACCTATTTGTCCTCAGTTATCATGTACCTATAGTCCCTCATCTATCTAATATCCCAAAGACCATATATAGATAATGGTGTTATCAGGCCCATATGGTTTCACCTCAAGTCTCGCTCTAATCAGATTCTCCGGAAGAACTCTTTCTTTCTCAATCCGAATAACCTTGGCCAAAGATTTGTTTGAGAAAGTACACATAGGATATTCCTTTCATGATACTGAGAGTGGATGATCCTCTATCTGTTGAATCTCGTATTTTGTTGTTGAAACCAATTGATAATTGTTTATGATTTAATCTGCGTTTTGAGTGACGCAGAATGCTTCGATCAAGGAGAGACAATTAAAGTAGGAAGAATCATGTTAAGCTAGAGGAAAATATGTCAGAAGATTGGACGTCGGGCTGAGGATCAGTCGATGTATCGATATAAGGCTTTGGGTCATGGATTCGGGCATTGGGTCAAGAAGAGCGGATATTGGCCAAGGATATCAGAGTTGTGGAGGTCAACTGACCGATTGGGAAATAGGCCGCAAGAGAGGACGATGCGTCGAAGAATCGGACGAAGCGTTGATGGACCAATGACATACCGGACAACATGATTCATGCTTAGTAATAATTATCTAGATCAAAATATATTTTTATGTGTGCAGGATTAACTATGATAGCAAGACATAAAGCAAAATGAAGTCCTAGAGTCAACAACGCGATTTCGTTAGGAGTTCGAGAGTTCGTCGGAAGTCCAAATGTTCGTTGGAAGTTCTGTCGAAATTGACCGAGAAGTCCCAGAACTTGCCAAAGAAGCACATTGGAACTCACCAAGAAGATCATTATGAAGTCCAGGAACTTGCCGGGAGCCCGCTGGAACATTGTCGAGAGATTGTTGGAAGTTTGCCGAAAGATCGCTGGAAGCTCACGGAAGAAACCAAGACTTACAGACTTTGTTTAGCTTAGTAAATGTCTTAAAATTCATAATTAGCAATAATTAGGACTATAATTAGGCCAACCCAATTAGGGGACAGATGGGCAAAATTTGGGCTATGTTGGGCCAAGAGAAAAGCTCAAACAATGACCAAACAGGTGAAACCGTTGTGGAATAGTCTCCGAGAGTATGTCAGGCGATGGTACTGCTAGTCTAGGTGGTGGTACCACCCAGACTCAGTCTCTAAGACTATCTAGGCGGTGGTATCACCAGTCTGGGCGGTGGTACCACCAAGTGTCAGGCTACAAGCGATGGTACCGCTCGTACCCTGAAATTTTGAGGGTTTGAATTTTGGGCTCCAAATTTGAATCTATTTGGGGCCTATAAATATCCCAGCTATTCTTGCATAGATTAGTAAGAAATATTGAGCAAAACCCTGTGATTCTAAAGTTGTATACCTTAGAAAGTTGAGTTCCCTCCTCCCAAAGCTTAGAGAGAGTTCTAAGGGAGGTATTAGAGGGATACCTTGTAAAAGAGGGTTATAAAAGGTTGTATCCTAAACCTGTGAAAAGAAGAAGAGGGGTGTAAAAGGGTAGTTAGTCTTTGCTAATTGAAAGAAGACTGATAGTGGATGCCGGTGGCCTCGACGGAAGAGGAATCGGTAAAGCGGATGTAGGTCACGACGACCAAACCACTATAAAAATCTGGTTTGTGTTTCTTTTGTGCAATTTACTTTACTACAAACCACTTTACTTGCTTTACATCCACTATGCTCTTCCATATGCTTTGAAAGTTAACACCTTTAAGAAACGATTTTTTGTCGGAAACAAATTTAATCGCAATGAAGTTTTGAATTACCGCTGCACTAATTCAACCCCCCCCCCCCCCCCCCCCTAAGTGCCGACTCTTTTCTTAACAATTGGTATTAGAGCTTCGTTATTTTTCATTTGGTTTAACACCCAAGAGAAATGACTCATTTTGGCTTTCAAGAGGGACTTTTTCTCATTCGTCTGCCCTTGTTCGATGGAATGGACTACACATATTGGAAAACTCGAATGAGAGTTTTCTTACTTTCTTTGGATTTAAATTTAGTAGTATTATAGAAAACGATTTTTGAAGGTCTTCTCTTCTAATTAACCATTGGAATGATTTGGAGAAATTGACTTTTTTCTTTAAATGGTAGAGCTATTAATGCTCTATTTTGCACCTTAGATAAAACCAAGTTTAATCGGGTTTCTAATTGCAAAATGACTTTTGACATTTGGCATACTCTTGAAATCACATATGAAGGCACTAGCAATGTGAAAGATTCAAAAATCAACTTTTTGATGCATGATTTTGATCTTTTTCATATGAAACCCAGCAAAACCATTGGAGACATTTACACCCATTTTATGGATGTTGTCAATGGTTTAAAAGCACTTGGTAAAAGTTTTTCAGACTTTGAACATGTAAATAAAATTTTATGTTCTCTTAATAAGAACTGGGATCTGAAAGTAACCACAATACATGAGGCAATAGATCTTAATAATTTTTTACTTGAAGAACTTTTTGGTTCATTAATGACATATGAAATGACGCACAATGCAAAAAACAAACTTGAGAACATCTTTCCAAAGAATAGGAAGGATTTCAGACTTAGAACAATCGAAGACCACTCGAGCATAAGCTCAAGTGATGGTGAACTTGAACTCCTCACTATGAAATTTAAAAAGTTAATGAAACAAAAATTAAAGAACTAAAATTAACTTAAAATGAACGCAACTACTTGCTATGAACTCAAGAAGAATGAAGAAGTCTTGGATGAAACAAGCTCATCCGAAGTTAAAGGACAATCTAATAAAGGCGGGGTGATAAACTATGCCTTAATGATTTTCGACAATGAGGTAAAATACTCAAACGAAACCCCCTTAGTTTATCTCGAAATAACATGATGCTTTGCATGAGTTATTTTTAAGTTAGCATAGAAAAATTATTTTTCCTGAAAATTGCATGTTTAATAATGTAATGAATAATGCTAAAAATAAAAATTTTAGGAATCATGCTTATCCTTCTAGTAATGATCACGAAAATTGCATGTTTTATGAATAAAATATTAGATTTAAATTTAATGATAATCCTATGTATGTTTTTTCTAGAAGAAATAATGTGTATCTTGATGATTTCCAATTTTGATTGAAACCATGTTTGATGTCTTAATGAAAATGTTAAGAGGTTTGATATCATGCTTCATGTGAATCTATGCATGATGATTTAAAGAAATGATGATTTTTGGATAATTTATGGTTTATTGATCTCGATGGTTTTAATGATGAAATTTATTTTTTGATCTTAAACGATTGATGCTTGTTCTTATTTGGCATAAAAAGATAAAAGCATACTTGTATGAAACTAACAACTTAAAATGAAACATCTCTATCTTACCGAGTTTTGAATAAGAGATTGAAATATATATTTATATTATTTTGAATCTCTTGAACTATGAAAGTGATTTTGATGATTTAAATTTGAATAATTTATTTTATCCAAATCATGATCTCAATTTCTTGATATTTACAAATTAAGATTTATTATGAATCAAGATTTTTTTTAATCAAGATATCTTCTTTGTACTCCTATGATTTTTCTTGGTATTTTTCTAAAGAGGAGATTTTTCTATGTGAATCATAAGATTTCTTTTGCAAGAATTGAAATATTTTTCTCCTACATTCCCTTTTGCGATTTACAAAAGAGAATATCTTTTTCAAAATTCATGACTTAAAATTTCATTTGAATATTTTTTTCAAAATTTATGGCTTAAAATTTTATTTGAATATCTTTTTTGAAATTCATGACTTAAAATTTCATTTGAATATCTTTTATTATTTGATCTCCGAAGATTTCTCTTTGAATATTTAAGAAGAGATTTATCAAAATGAATCATGTCTTTTGGTATTCACATGATCTCATCCTCCATGATATGATTTTTTGGCTTTGTATAATTCCTTGTATTCTTGAAGTATATCTTATAACCTAATTCTTCTTGATATTCTTCATGATGATATGATTGCATGAAATACTCATGACATTGTTTTGATTTTATAAAATGATATAAATTTACTAGCTTATGAGTATCATGTATGATATGATGATTGATTTATTTTTAGTATCATGCATAGAGTAAGGATGATATGTAAAGTTTTAAAATTGTGCTTATTGTAAATTGAAACTATAATGATGCACAAGCATATTGAAATAATGATTGAAACATTGATGTAATTATGACTGATGATTTGATATTATGCATGCAATACATCAACTTATGATAATGATGCATGCAATGATAAAATATTCATGATGAAAATTTATTTTGACATTCATGACTTGATTTTTCATCTATGTTAGTTACCTTTGTCATGGTTTAGAAACTGATGTAAAGGGAAAAAGAGATATAAAATTATATTCTTCCATTCTTTTTGACAATGACAAAGGGGGTGATAGCAAGCTTACTAACTAGCTTGCACAAGTCAAGAAGATACATAAACTTGCTTACTTGCTTGCACATCTAAAGAGAAGATGCAAATGTACTTCATGTAGCTTGCTTCATGTAAAACATTGTATCTTGTTAGCTTGTTATCTAGCATTATTCTTCAAAAACTTGCGAGCCTTCATACTTCAAAGAGAAGTAACACTTGTCAAATTTCTTGCTTGTATGTTGCAAAATAATGTAAAATTTTGCTAGCTTGTACTTTGCAAAGGAAGCAAAAATGACACTTCTCAAAAGAGAAGAAAGAGCTTGCTATCTTGAAAATCACTAGCTTGTCTATCTTAAGAAGCAAAAATATAAACTTGCAAAATTTACAATCATGCATATCTTTAAAATTAATGATGATTTGGTGAATATGCATGTTGTAAAGTGATAGAAAATTGCTAACTTACACTTTCTAAAATGATGATAAATTTTGCTAGCTTGTATGTTGTAGAACATGCTATCTTACTACCTTGTATATCTAAAACTTGATAACTTGCATGTTCTAATATGATGTAGCACTTGCTAAATTTTTGCTAGCTTGCACAATGATAAAAATGAAAATTATGTTTATTATGCAATGAGTTGAACTTATATTTCCAAACATTTGAAAGTTACACTTCTTATTTTTGTTGATGACAAAGGGGGAGAAGTATGATCATGATGTATGATGACGTGTTGCAAATATTCATCATGAATATTTGCAAGGACTTGAATTCAATGTTCTATCAATATGACATATTGATTAGGTGGAGTTAAGGTTAACTCCGTCATCAATTGGTTGTCATCATCAAAAAGGGGAAGATTGTTGAATCTCATATTTTGATGATGACCAATTGATAGTATTTATGATTTGATCTACGTTTTAAGTGATACAGGATGCTTCGATCAGGGAGAGACAATTAAAGCAGGAAGAATCATGTGGAGCCGGAGGAAAAAATATCAAAAGATTAGACGTCGGGCCGGAGGATCTGTCGACATATCGATTGAAGGCTTCGGGCCTTGGATTCGAGTATCAGGCCAAGAAGAAGGGATATTGTGCCAAGGATATTAGAGTTGCAGAGGTCAACTAGCCGATTGCACAATAGGCCGCAAGAGATGACGATGTGCCGAAGAATCGGACGAAGCATCAATGGACCAATGACATGCTGGATAACATGATTCATGCTTAGTAATAATTGTCTAGATCGAAATATGTTTTTATGAGTGTAGGATTAACTATGATAGAAAGGCATAAATCAAAATGAAGTCTCGGAGTCAAGAATGCGATTTCGTTAGGAGTTCGAGAGTTCGTCGAAAGTCCAGACATTCGTCGAAAGTTCTATCAAAATTGACCGAGAAGTCTCAGAGCCGAAGAAGCTCATTGGAATTTGCCATGAAGATCATCACGAAGTCTAGGAGCTTGCTAGGAGTCCGCTGGAACATTATTGAGAGATCATCGGAAGTTCACCGGAAGATCTCTGGAAGCTCACCGGAAGAAACCTAGACTTATGGACTTTGTTTAGCTTAGTAAATGTTTTAAAATTAATAGTTAGCACATAATTGGGATTATAATTGGGCCAACCCAATTAGGGGATAGTTGGGCCAAGTTTGGGCTATGTTAGGCCAAGAGAAAGGCCTAAACAGTGACCAAACAGGTGATACCGTCATGGCACAGTCTCCGAGATTGTGTCTGACGGTGGTACCACCAGTCTGGGTGGTGGTACCGCCTAGTGTCAGGCTGCAGGCATTGGTACCGCCCATACCCTGAAATTTTTATTTTGGGCTCCAAATTTGAATCCATTTTGGGCCTATAAATACCTTAGCTATTCCTACATGGATTAGCAAGAATATTGAGCAAAACCTTGTGATTCTAAAGTTATAAACCTTAGAAAGTTGAGTTTCCTCCTCCCAAAGCTTAGAGAAAGTTCTAAGTGAGGTGTGAGAGGGATACCTTGTAAAAGAGGGTTGTAAAAGGGTAGTTTGTCTTCACCCATTGAAAGAAGACAGATAGTGGATGCTGGTGTCCTCGATGGAAGAGGAATCGGCGAAGTGGATGTAGGTCACGATGACCGAACCACTATAAAAATCTGGTTTGTGTTTCTCTTGTGCAATTAACTTTACTGCAAACCACTTTACTTACTTTACATCCACTATGCTCTTCCATACACTTTCAAAGTTAATACCTTTACGAAATGATTTTTCATCGGAAATGGATTTAATCACAACGAAGTTTTGAACTAACATAATTTTTATCGTTGCACTAATTCACCCCTCTTCTTAGTTCCGACTCTTTTCCTAACAATTGGTATCAGAGCTTCATTATTTCTCATTTGGTTTAACACCCAAGAGAAATGACTCTTTTCGGCTTTCAAGAGGGACTTTTTCTCATTCGTCTTTCCTTTTTCAATGGGACAAACTACACATATTGGAAAACTTGAATGAGAGTTTTCTTACTTTCTTTAGATTTAAATTTATGGAGTATTATCGAAAACGGTTTTCGAAGGTCTTATCTTCTAATGAACCATTGAAATAATTTGGAGAAGAGGACTTTTTCTTTAAATGCTAGAGCTATAAATGCTCTATTTTACGCCTTAGATAAAATCGAATTTAATCATGTTTCTACTTGCGAAATGGCTTTTGACATTTGGCATACACTTGAAATCACACATGAAGGCACTTGCAAAGTTAAAGATTCAAAAATCAATTTTTTGATGCATGATTTTGAACTTTTTCATATGAACCCAAGCGAAACAATTGGAGACATGTACACCCATTTTACGGATGTTGTCAATGGTTTAAAAGCACTTGGTAAAAGTTTTTTGAACTTTGAAATTATAAACAAAATTTTACGTTCTTTTAATAAGAACGGGGATCCGAAAGTAACCGCAATACAAGAGGCAAAAGATCTTAATAATTTTTTCACTTGAATAACTTTTTAGTTCATTAATGATATACGAAATGGTGCACAATGCACAAAACGAACTTGAGAATATCTTTCTAAAGAATAGGAAGGATTTCAGATTTAGAACAATCGAAGACCATGCGAGCATAAGCTCAAGTGATGGTGAACTTAAACTTCTCACTATGAAATTTAAAAAGTTCATGAAACAAAAATTGAAGAGCAACAATAAACTTAAAAAGAATGCAACTACTTGCTATGAACGCAAGAAGAAGGAAGCAATCTTGGATGAAACAAGCTCATCCGAAGATGAAGGACAATCCAACAAAGGCGAGGTGACAAACTACGCCTTAACGGTTTTCGATAGTGAGGTAAAATACATAAATGAAACCCCCATAATTTATCTCGAAATAACATGATGCTTTGCATGAGTTATTTTTAAGTTAACTTAGAAAAATTATTTTACATGAAAATTACATGTTTAATAATGTTATGAATAATGCTAAAAATAAAAATTTTAGGAATCATGCTTATCCTTCTAGTAATGATCATGAAAATTGCATGTTTTATAAATAAAATATTAGATTTAAATCTAATGATAATCCTATGTATGTTTTTTCTAGAAGAAATAATGTGTATCTTGATAATTTCCAATTTTGATTGAAACCATGTTTGATGTCTTAATGAAAAAGTTAAGAGGTTTGATATCTTGCTTAATGTGAATCTATGCATGATGATTTCAAGAAATGATGATTTTTGTATAATTTATGGTTTATCAATCTAGATGGTTTTAATGATAAAATTTATTTTTCGATCATAAACGATTGATGCATGTTCTTATTTGGCATAGAAAGATAAAGGCATACTTGTATGAAACTAACAACATAAAATGAAACATCTCTATCTTATCGAGTTTTGAATAAGAGATTGAAATATATATTTATATTATTTCGAATCTCTTGAAATATGAAAGTTATTTTGATGATTTAATGATTTAAATTTGAATAATTTTTTTTTTATCCAAATCATGATCTCGATTCCTTGATATTTACAAATTAAGATTTACTAAGAATCAAGATTTTTTTTTAATCAAGATCTTTTCTTTGTACTCCTACGATTTTTCTTGTTATTTTTCAAAAGAGGAGATTTTTCTATCTGAATCATAAGATTTCTTTTGCAAGAATTGAAATCTTTTTCTCCTACATTTCCTTTTGCGATTTACTAAAGAGAATATCTTTTTCATAATTCATGACTTAAAATTTTATTTGAATATCTTTTTCAAAATTCATGACTTAAAATTTCATTTGAATATTTTTTTTGAAATTAATGACTTAAAATTTCATTTGAATATCTTTTATTATTTCATCTCCTAATATTTATCTTTGAATATTTAAGAGGAGATTTGTCAAAATGAATCATTTCTTTTGGTATTCACATAATCTCATCCTTCATGATATGATTTTTTAGCTTTGTATAATTACTTATATTTTTTAAATATATCTCATCATCTAATTCTTCTTGATATTCTTCATGTGATGATATGAATGCATGAAATACTCATGATATTATTTTGATGCTCTTAAATGATATAAATTTACTAGCTTATGAGTATCATGTATGATATGATGATTGATTTATTTTTAGTATCATGCATAGAGTAAGGATGATATGTAAAGTTTTAAAATTGTGCTTGTTGTAAATTGAAACTATAATGATGCACAATCATATTGAAATAATGATTGAAACATTGATGTAATTATGACTAATAATTTGATATTATTCATGCAATACTTCAACTTAAGATAATGATGCATGCAATGATAAAATATTCATGATGAAAAATTGTTTTGACATTCATGTCTTGATTTTTCATCTATGTTATTTACCTTTGTCATGGTTTATAAATTAATCTAAAGAGAAAAAGAGATACAAAATTGTATTCTTGCCTTCTTTTTGACAATGACAAAGGGGGAGATAGCTAGCTTACTATCTAGTTTCCACAAGTAAAGAAGATGCAAAAACTTGCTTACTTGATTGCACATCTAAATAGAAGATGCAAATATACTTCATGTAGCTTGCTTCATGTAAAACATTGTATCTTGCTAGATTATTATCTTGCATTATTCTTCAAAAACTTACTAGCCTTCATACTTCAAAGAGAAGTAACACTTGTTAGATTTCTAGCTTGTATGTTGTAAAATAATGTAAAATTTTGCTAGCTTATACTTTGCAAAGGAAGCAAAAACGACACTTCTCAAAAGAGAAGAAAGAGCTTGCTATCTTGAAAATCACTAGCTTGTGTATCTTAAGAAGTAAAAATACAAACTTGTAAAATTTGTAATCATACATATCTTTAAAATTAATGATGATTTGGTGATTTTGCATAATATAAAGTGATAGAAAATGGCTAGCTTATACATTCTAAAATGATGATAAATTTTGCTAGCTTGTATGTTGTAGAACATGCTATCTTACTATCTTGCATATCTAAAACTTGATAGCTTGCATGTTCTAATATGATGTAGCACTTGCTAAATTTTTTATAGCTTGCATGATGATAAAAATGGAGATTATGTTTATTATGCAATGAGTTGAACTTGTATTTCCAAACATTTAAAAGTTACACTTCTTATTTTTGTTGATGACAAAGGGGGAGAAGTATGATCATGATGTATGATGATGTGTTGCAAATATTCATAATGAATATTTGCAAGGACTTGAATTCAAGGTTTTATCAATATGGCATATTGATAGGGGGCTGTTGTAGGATGCATCGATCAAGGAGTGACAATTAAAGTAGGGAGAATCATGTTGAGCAGAAGGAAAAAATGTCAGAAGATTGGATGTTGGGCCGAATGATCGATTGACATATCGACAGAAGGTTTTGGGCCATAGATTCAGACATCAGGCCAAGAAAAGTGGATATTGCACCAAGGATATCAGAGTTGCGGAGGTCAACTGACCGATTATGCAATAGGCCACAAGAGAGAACGATGCGCCGAAGAATCGGACGAAGCATCGATAGACCAATGACATACTGGACAACATGATTCATGCTTAGTAATAATGGTCTAGATTGAAATATGTTTTTATGTGTGCAAGATTAACTACGATAGCAAGGGATAAAGCAAAATGAAGTCCCAGAGTCAAAAACGTGATTTCGTTCGGAGTTCGAGAGTTCGTCGGAAGTCCGGACGTTCGTTGGAAGTTCTGTCGGAATTGACCGAGAAGTCCTAGAGCTTGATAAAGAATCTCATCAGAACTCACCAAGAAGATCATCATGAAGTCTAGAAGCTTGCCAAGTGTCCGCTGGAACATTGCTGAGAGATCATCGGAAGTTTGCCGGAAGATCCCTAGAAGCTCGCCGGAAGAAACCTAGACTTACGTACTTTGTTTATCTTAGTAAATGTCTTAAAATTCAGAGTTAGCAAATAATTATGATTATAATTGGGCTAACCCAATTAGGGGTCAGATGGGCCATGTTTGGGCTATGTTGGGCCAAGAGAAATGCCCAAACAATGACTAAACAAGTGAAACCATCACGGCATAGTCTCCGAGACTATGTCAGGCAGTGGTACTGCCAGTCTAGGTGGTGGTACCACCTAGACTCAGTCTCTGAGATTGTCTGGGCGGTACCATCGCCCAGTGTCAGGTTACTGACGGTGGTACTGCCCGTACCCTGAAATTTCGAGGGTTTAAATTTTGGGCTCCAAATTTGAATCCATTTAGGGCCTATAAATACCCTAGCTATTCCTATATAGATTAGCAAGAAATATTGAGCAAAACTCTATGATTCTAAAGTTGTAAACCTTAAAAAGTTGAGTTCCCTCCTCCCAAAGCTTATAGAGAGTTCTAAGGGAAGTGTGAGAGGGATACCATGTAAAAGAGGGTTGTAAAAGGTTGTCTCCTAAACCTGTGAAAAAGAGAAGAGGGGTGTAATAGGGTAGTTGGTCTTCGTCGATTGAAAGAAGACTAATAGTAGATGCCGTTGGCCTCGACGGAAGAGGAATCAACGAAGTGGATGTAGGTCACGATGATCGAACCACAATAAAAATCTTGTTTATGTTTCTCTTATGCAATTTACTTTACTCCACTTACTTGCTTTACATCCACTATACTTATCCGTACACTTTCAAAATTAATACATTTACGAAATGGTTTTTCATTGAAAACGGATTTAATCGCAATGAAGTTTTGAACTGACGTAATTTTTACCGCTGCACTAATTCACCCCCCCTCTTAGTGGCGACTCTTTTCCTAACAATTGATGTCAGAGCCTCATTATTTCTCATTTGATTGAACACCTAAGAGAAATGGCTCTTTTCGGCTTTCAAGAGTGACTTTTTCTTATTCGTCCTCCCTTGTTCAGTGGGACGAACTACACATATTGGAAAACTCGAATGAGAGTTTTCTTACTTTCTTTGGATTTAAATTTATGTAGTATTGTGGAAAACAATTTTCGAAGGTCTTCGAACCATTGGAATGATTTGGAGAAGAGGACTATTTCTTTAAATGCTAGAGCTATGAATGCTCTATTTTGTGCCTTAGATAAAACCGAATTTAATCACATATGAAGGCACTAGCAAAGTTAAAGATTCAAAAATCAACTTTTTAATGCATGATTTTGAACTTTTTCATATGAAACCAAGCAAAACCATTGGAGACATGTACACCCATTTTACAGATGTCGTCAATGGTTTAAAAGCAATTGGTAAAAGTTTTTCAGACTTTGCACTTGTAAACAAAATTATATGTTCTTATAATAAGAACTAAGATCAGAAAGTAATTGCAATACATGAGGCAAAAGATCTTAATAATTTTTCACTTGAAAAACTTTTTAGTTCATTAATGACATATGAAATGACGCATAATACACAAAACTAACTTGAGAATATTTTTCTAAAGAATAGGAATGATTTCGGACATCGAACAATCGAAAACCACTCGAGCATACACTCAAGTGATGATGAACTTGAACTCACTATGAAATTTGGAAAGTTCATGAAATAAAAATTTAAGAATAAAAATAAACTTAAAAAGAACACATCTACTTGCTATGAATGCAAGAAGAAGGAAGCAATCTTGGACGAAACAAGCTCATCTAAAGATGAAGGACAATCCAACAAAGGTGAGGTGATAAACTACGCCTTAACAGTTTTCGAGAATGAGGTAAAATACTCAAACGAAACCCCCTTAGTTTATCTAGAAATAACATGATTCTTTGCATGAGTTATTTTTAAGTTAGCTTAGAAAAATTATTTTTCTTAAAAATTACATGTTTAATAATGTAATGAATAATGCTAAAAATAAAAATTTTAGGAATCATGCTTATCGTTCGAGTAATGATCATGAAAATCACATGTTTTATAAATAAAATGTTAGATTTAAATCTAATGATAATCCTATGTATGTTTTTTAAGAAGAAATAATGTGTATCTTGATGATTTTCAATTTTAATTGAATCCATTTTTGATGTCTTAATGAAAATATTAAGAGGTTTGATATCATGCTTAATGTGAATCTATGCATGATGATTTGAAGAAATGATGATTCTTGGATAATTTATGGTTTATTGATCTTGATGGTTTTTATGATGAAATTTATTTTTCGATTCTAAATGATTGATGCATGTTCTTATTTAGCATAAAAAGACAAAGGCATACTTGTATGAAACTAACAATTTAAAATGAAACATCTCTATCTTATCGAGTTTTGAATAAGATATTAAAATATATATTTATATTATTTTGAATCTCTTGAACTATGAAAGTGATTTTGATGAATTGATGATTTAAATTTGAATATTTTTTTATCCAAATCATGATCTTGATTCCTTGATATTTACAAATTAAGATTTATTATGAATCAAAATTTTTTTTTAATCAAGATCTTTTCTTTGTACTCCTACGATTTTTCTTCGTATTTTACTAAAGAGGAGATTTTTCTATGTGAATCATAAGATTTCTTTTGCATGAATTAAAATCGTTTTCTCCTACATTTCCTTTTGTGATTTACTAAAGAGAATATATTTTTCAAAATTCAAGACTTAAAATTTTATTTGAATATCTTTCATTATTTGATCTCCTATTCTCTTTGAATATTTAAGAGGAGATTTGTAAAAATGATTCATGTCTTTTGGTATTCACATGATCTCATCGTTCATGATATGATTTTTTGGCTTTATATAATTCCTTGTATTCTTGAAGTATATCTCATCACCTAATTCTTCTTGATATTCTTCATGTGATGATATGAATACATGAAATATTCATGATATTGTTTTGGTGCTCTAAAATTATATAAATTTACTTGCTTATGAGTATCATGTATGATATGATGATTGATTTATTTTTAGTATCATGCATAGAGTAAGGATGATATGAAAAGTTTTAAAATTGTGCTTGTTGTAAATTGAAACTATAATGATGCACAAGCATATTGAAATAATGATTGAAACATTGATGTAATTATGAATGATGATTTGATATTATGCATGCAATACTTCAACTAATGAAATGATGCATGCAATGATAAAATATTCATGATGAAAAATTGTTTTGACATTCATGACTTGATTTTTCATCTATGTTATTTACCTTTGTCATGGTTTAGAAATTGATGTAAAGGGAAAAAGATATACAAAATTGTATTCTTCCCGTCTTTTTGATAATGACAAAGGGGGAGATAGCTAGCTTACTAACTAGCTTGCACAAGTTAAGAAGATGCAAAAACTTGCTTACTTGATTGCACATCTAAAGAGAAGATGCAAGCATACTTCATGTAGCTTGCTTCATGTAAAACATTTAATCTTGCTAGCTTGTTATATTGCATTATTTTTTAAAAACTTGCTAGCCTTCATACTTCAAAGAGAAGTAACACTTGTCAAATTTCTAGCTTGTATGTTGTAAAATAATGTAAATTTTGCTAGCTTATACTTTGCAAAGGAAGCAAAAATGATATTTCTCAAAAGAGAAGAAAGAGCTTGCTATCTTGAAAATCACTAGCTTATCTATCTTAAGAAGTAAAAAATACAAACTTGCAAAATTTGCAATCATGCACATCTTTAAAATTAATGATGATTTGGTGATTATGCATGTTGTAAAGTGATAGAAAATTACTAGCTTACACTTTCTAAAATGATGATATATTTTGCTAACTTGTATGTTGTAGAACATGCTATCCTACTACCTTGCATATCGAAAACTTGATAGCTTGCATGTTCTAATATGATGTACCACTTGTTAAATTTTTGCTAGCTTGCATGATGATAAAAATGGAGATTATGTTTATTATACAATGAATTGAACTTGTATTTCCATATATTTGAAAGTTATGCTTCTCCTTTTTGTTAATGACAAAGGGGGAGAAGTATGACCATGATGCATAATGACGTGTTACAAATATTCATGATTAATATTTGCAAGTACTTGAATTCAGCTTGAATTCAAGTTTCTATCAATATGGCATATGATAGGGGGAGTTTGTTTTAACTCCGTCATCAATTGGTTGTCATCATTAAAAAGGGGGAGATTGTTGAATCTCGTATTTTGATAATGAAACCAATTGATAATTGTTTATGATTTAATCTGCACTTTGAGTTACGCAGGATGCTTCGATCAGGGAGAGATAATTAAAGCAGGAAGAATCGTGTTCAGCAGGATGAAAAAATGTCAGAAGATTGGATGTCGGACCGAAGGATCGGTCGATGTTTTGATAGAAGGCTTCAGGCCATGGATTTGGGCATCAGGCTAAGAAGAGTGGATATTGCACTAAGGATATCGGAGTTACGGAGGTCAACTGGCTTATTGGGCAACAGGCCGCAAGAGAAGACGATGCGCCGAAGAATCGGACGAAGCGTCGATGGACCAATGACATGCCGGACAACATGTTTCAAGCTTACTAATAATTGTCTAGATCAAAATATGTTTTTATGTATATAGCATTTACTATGATAGCAAGGTATAAAGTAAAATGAAGTCCCAGAGTGAAGAACGCGATTTCCTTGGGAGTTCGAGAGTTCATCGGATGTCCGAATGTTCGTCGGAAGTTTTATTAGAATTAACAGAGAAGTCCTAGAGCTTGCCAAAGAAGCTTGTCCGAACTCACTAGGAAGATCATCATGAAGTCTAGGAGCTTGCCAGGAGTCCGCTGGAATATTGCCAAGAGATCATTGGAAGTTCGTTGGAAGATCGCTGGAAGCTCGTTGGAAGAAACCTAAACTTACAGACTTTGTTTAGCTTAGTAAATGTCTTAAAATTTATAGTTAACACATAATTGGGATTAAAATTGGACTAACCCAATTAGGAGATAGTTGGGCCATGTTTGAGATGTCTTGGTTTAAGAGAAAAGCCCAAATAGTGACCAAACAGGTGAAAATGTCGTGGCACAATCTCCAAGGCTATGTCAGGCGGTGGTGCCACTCAAACTCAGTCTTCAAGACTGTTTGGGCAGTGGTACCACTAGTCTGGGCAGTGGTACAACCCAGTGTCACGCTACAGGTGGTGGTACCGCCGAGTGCAGGCTGTGGTATCACTCGTACCTTGAAATTTCGGGGGTTTGGATTTTGGGCTCCAAATTTGAATCCATTTGGGGCCTATAAATACCCCAGCAATTTCTGCATGGATTAGCAAGAAATATTGAGAAAAACCCTGTGATTCTAAAGTTGTAAACCTTAGAAAGCTGAGTTTCCTCCTCCCAAAGCTTAGAAAGAGTTCTAAGGGAGGTGTGAGAGGGATACCTTGTAAAAGAGGGTTATAAAAGGTTGTCTCCTAAACCTGTGAAAAGGAGAAGAGGGGTGTAAAAGGGTAGGTGGTCTTCGCCTTTTGAAAAAAGACCGATAGTGGATGCCGGTGGCCTCGATGGAAGAGGAATCGACAAAGTGGATGTAGGTCACGATGACTGAACCACTATAAAAATCTTGTGTGTATTTCTCTTGTGCAATTTACTTTACTATAAACCACTTTACTTGCTTTACATTCACTATGCTCTTCCAAACACTTTGAAAGTTAATACCTTTACAAAACGATTTTTTGTCGGAAATGGATTTAATCATAACGAAGTTTTGAACCGACGTAATTTTTACAACTGCACTAATTCACCCCCCCTCTTAGTGCCGACTCTTTTTTCTAACACTATCGACACTCAACATGAAATCGATCACTTAAAATGAAACACTTAAAAAGGGGGAAAATATATTATCAATGAAATAATGAATCTATTTATGTTTTGTGAGCCATAGAAATGATTTTGATGACTTAAAATTGAAATGAGTTTTATCAAAATCATGATCTTGATTTATCAAATTGAATGAATTGAAAATGAATAATGATTTTTCTCTTGAATGATTGTGACTTGTATTCCTTGTATTCATGATATGATTTTTATGCAATTCTTTGTATTCATGAAATATTTATCTCATCACCCAATTATTTCTTGTTCAATATTCCTCAAGTGATGATATGAATGCATGAGATATTCATGAATTTATTTTGATGTATGCAAATGAGAAGTTTCGATCATGCATGGTAGGATGCAATGTGACAAATTAATACCATGATGATTTGAAATATTTATGATTTGGAATGATGCATATGCTTTTTATTATGATGTGTATCATGAATACTTTAAATGATAAATGTTCGATATCATGAATACTTCATTATCATACATGAAAATAGTGATAAATATTTTGAAATAAATGATTGTATCATGTTAGATGGTTTTACATTTTATGCATGATTAGCTATAGTGATAAGTGAAACAATGATTGAAATAATATGAATAATGATTTGGAATCATGCATATAATAATGAGTTTATATGTTTTGAAAATGTGCATGTTTTAATTTGAAAATATAATGATGCACAAATGAGATTGATACTAACCTTTGTCATGATTTAAAAATTGATGTAAAGGGTTTTTTCCCTTCTTTTTGACAATGACAAAAGGGGAGATAGCTAGCTTGCACAATTCAAGAAGAAAGCAAAGATTGCACTTCTTAAAAGAGAATAAATTGCTATCTTGAACATCACCAAGAAATGCTATCTTGCAAATCTCAAGACACACAAATGCAATCATGCAAAATTTATAATTTTGCACATCATTAAAATTTATGATGCTTTGGTGATTATGCATGTTCTAAAATGTTATAAAATTCACTAGCTTGCATGATGTAGAACTTAGCTATATTGAACATCACCAAGGAATGCTATCTTGCCTATCTCAAGAAGCAAAAAGTTAACTTGCACATCTAGCAAAACTTATATAGAAGCAAGAGTTGCTTTCTTGGACATCTCAAAATTGCTAGCTTGCGGGCCTTAAAATGTTGAAAATTTTTGCTAGCTTGTATATGGTAAACTTGCTATCATACTACCATGATGATGAGCATGCCTTATCTTCATGATTATATTTGAAAAACTATGGCAAAAATATGTCGGAATGATTAAACGTGTTAAAATTATTTTTCGGACTTTTTTGATTGAATGATCAAATAACTTGATTGCCAAAATAATTTTACACAATTACTTACCATGATTACATGTTGGAAATTATATGCTTGAATACAAAAATTTTCATGATAATAAGCGTGTTTTACCTTCATAATTGTCATTGAATATCTCTAGTAAAACCCTGTCCGAATGTATGAAAGTGTCAAATTTCATTTTCGGATTTTCTTGATCCTAACAATTGGATTTTTTTTGATACATTATCCTCTTCCGAATTTAACAAGCATATGTCATATCAAGTTTAATTCACATCATTGATTTTTGACATATGGAATCATCTAGCAAATGCACTTATCATGTGAAAAATATTTTTCGAGAAACATATTTGATGGTTCCCTCTTATAAAAGGAAGATATTTTTACATACAAGGATTTGACTCACTTACATATCTTAATCCTTGCAAAAATGAAGTGTGCTTTAATATCTTACCGATTTGAACTTCACATATGGCTTTCCTCCTTCATGTAAAAAGATAACAAATAAAAAGGAAGAAGCAATAAAAGCTATCTCCATGTCATGTTTTCCTCGAGATGTTTGCATTACTGGTATCCTATCACTCACTGTTGGAAAATGACATGAACCAACTTATGGCATCGCACTTGTTGTTGATGACAAAGGGGGAGAAATATATGAATTGATATGTTTGCTATCACTAATGGTTGCTATCACTGATGCTGATATGTTTGCTATCACTAATGATGATATGGTTGCTATTACTGATGTTGATATGTTTGCTATCACTGATGTTGATATGGTTGCTATCACTGATGCTATGATTAGGCCATACTTGCATCACCAAGAAATATATGATTGCTATCATTGCTATGATTAGGCCATACTTGCATCACCAAGTAATATATGATTGCTATCATTGCTATATGCCCTGTATCAAGATATCAAACAAAAATTTGCATCGTACGAGCTGATATCTTACCATGTGATGCAATGCTACACTTGCTAAAATATTTAAAATGTGTACATCATGAAATGATATCAAAATCTTGCTTCACAGCTTTACATGTCGATATCATGCAATATGATGAAATGCTACAATTGATAAACACTTGAAATAGTTGCGTTACGATATCAAAAGCTAACACTGCAAAGGAAGGAAAAATTTGCTACCTTGCAACTTGCATATTTCAAGAAGCAAGAGTTGCCTTCTTGAATATCTCTAAACTGCTAGCTTGCAAGTTCTAAAATGTTGTAACGTTGCTAGCTTGCATGTGCTATCTTGTATGCCGTAAAACTTGTATATCTAAAACTTGATAGCTTGAATGTTCTAAGCATGATGTAACATTTGCTAAATTTTCTAGCTTCAAACTTGCATGATGGTAACAATAGATATAATGTTTTTCATGCAATGAGTTAAACTTACATCACAAACACTTGATTGTGGTACTTCTCCTTTTTGTTGATGACAAAGGGGGAGAAGTATGTTGATGACATGACATATTATGCATAAGTTTATGATGACATGTTGCTTAGATTTTCGAATCTAAGAGTTTCTATCAATATGGCATATTGATAGGGGGAGTTTGTTTAAACTCCGGGAGTTAAGTTTAACTCCATCATCAAGTAGTTGTCATCATAAAAAAGGGGTAGATTGTTGAATCTTGTATTTTGATGATGAAACTACTTGATATATGTTTATGATTTAATCTGTGTCTTGAGTGACGCAGGGTGCTTCGATCAAGATGAGACAATTAAAGCAAGAACATCATGTTGTACCGGAGGAACATGTCAGAAGATTGGACGTCGAGCCGGTGGATCGGTCGACGTATCGACAGAAGGCTTCGGGCTATGGACTCGGGCATCGGGCCAAGATGAGCGGGTATTGTGCCAAGGATATCGGAGTTGCGGAGTCAACTGGCCGATTGGGCAATAGGCTGCAGGAAAGGATGATGCGCCGAAGAATCGGACGAAGCGTCGAGGGACCAATGACATGCCGGACAACTTGGTTAATTACTTAGGATTAATTGTCTCGATCAAAGTTTTTGTTTTGAGTGTACAGGATTGACTACGATGAAAGTAAGACATGCAGTAGGAGTTACGCCGGAGTCATTACAATGATCACATTGGGAGTTCGAGAGCTCAACGGATGTTCGGACAGTCGTCGGAGGTTCTGCGGGAACAAATCCGAGAAGTCCAGAAGCTTGCCAAAGGAGCTCGTCGGAACTTGCCAAGTGGATCGTCACAGTCGAGGAGTTTGCCGGAAGTCCGCAGGAGTATCACCGAGGGTTCATCGGATGATCGACGGAAGTTCGCCGGAAACTCGCCGGAAGAAGCGAGTGACGCACCGAAGCAAGCTGCAGAATATGTCTTAGGAAATAATCGTAGTTAGCACTTTGATTAAGTTAGAAAAGGGAGGTGATCCCATTAGCTTAATCCTAGGGCAATTGGGCCCCTGAAAAACTCAAATTGGGTCGAATGGTTCAGCCCATTCGGACCCAGGTTGTTGTGGGAGGTGCAACCGCCCAGGCAGGGAGGTAGTGTTGGGAAATCATAGGGGGCGACATCATATGCGCAGCGGAAGAACAAGAAAACAAAAATCCCCTTTTCCCAAAAAGATGTTCATCGTCGTGCGAAGATTGGTGCGCAAAAAATCCGCAAAACACAAAACTGCGTATAGAGATTGTGTTACCTAGGGAGATCGTATATCCCTGTTTCCTTGCAGATCCTTAGGAGAGGGTGAAGGAGGTCAAGCGTCCTCCTCTCTAGCGGTGATCCACACAGCAGGGTTGCGACGACGCTCCTCAAAACTCCAGGCCTACTCTGAGGGGAGAGGGAGAGGAGAATAGGAAGGGCAAGCAAAGACTCTAGCCTATGAGGCTATGAATCCCTCCTATTTATAGAGATCCCGTGTCAAAACCCTAATGGGTCCTTTCCCTAGTGGGTATTGGATCTGCATCCAATAAGACAAGGGCTCCGTCGGATATCTCATATCCGAACCTCTACTCATCGCAATGCCTACCATATGTGTGTGACCCTCTAGGCCCAATATCGAGCTGGCCGTGAGTCATACCTGTCAGAACTCCTTCTAACTCAGTGAATTATTATCTCTGTAATAATTCACTCGACTCATCGACTACGGAAGTACTAGGCCACTACGCCGTAGTCCCCAGACGATACAGGGGAATCCAATCCATTGGACCTGTCTGTCCTCAGTTACCATGTACCTATAGTCCCTCATCCATCTAATATCCCAGAGACCGTATATCGAGCATGGTGCTGTCAGACCCATACGGTTTCTACTCGAGTCTCGCTCTAATCGGATTCTCCCGGAGAACTCTTTCTCTCTCAACCCGAATGACCCTGGCCAGGGATTTGTCTGAGCAAGAACACATGGGATATTCCTCTCATGATACCGAGAGTGGATGATCCTCTATCGACACTCAATAGCCCTCGTAAGGTCGACTACCACTCCCAATGACCAGCTGTACTAGATCTGGGAACAGCCAAACCTATAAGTCTGGTATCAAAGAGTGGAGCACTCATACAGGACATCCTTGGTGTCTCAAGTCTAAGAACCAGATACACCACTAGGACTACGGAATCGTTGTCTGACAATAAGGCATCATCAACCATCCAGCATTCCGTAAGCGGATCAATCAGTGAACTCATTCTCCAATGAGCACCTGTACTGTATCCCTAGTGTCCCTACACGAGCAGCTATGAGACCAGCTGCATCCATCATATGGACGGGTATACAGCACACCAGTCTATCCGGTTATCACGATGTCCCTCTCGAGTAACCTATGACCGGGATTATTTAGGATATGTGTTTAAAGGTGAATCGATCTCATTATCGTGATCTCATCACGATCCGATTCCCATTGCACAAATCCAAGGACATCACTATATATATGCATTTATGCAATAGTTATAAAGTGATATACGCCAAAATATAATAAGCAAAAAGATTCTGTATCAAGTCACACGTGCCATCACTCACGTGATTGGCTTGCTGGGCACTTATGACTAGCAATCTCCCACTTGACCTAAAGCCAATCACCTATGTGTCTGATCCCCATCAGACCCCTGTGACGCTCAAAGACAATCTGAGACAACGGCTTTGTCAGTGGATCTGCAATGTTATCTTCGGATGGAACTTTTTCCACTGCTACATCTCCTCGGGATACGATCTCTCTTATAAGCTGGAACCTCCTCAGAACACTTCTGATAAGACCCGGGTTCCCTTATTTGAGTAATCACCCCATAGTTGTCGTAATATAAGGAAGTCGACTTGTCGCTATCTGTATCGACTCCCAAATCTGTGATGAACTTCTTCACCCAGACTCCCTCCTTTGTTGCATCTAATGCAGCAATGTACTCCGCCTCTATGGTTGAGTCAGCAGTAGTATCTTGCTTGGAACTCTTCCAGCACACTGCTCCTCCATTCAAGGTGTACACATACCCTGAATTCGACTTGCTATCATCGACATCAGACTGAAAACTTGAGTCAGTGAAGCCTTCAACCTTAAGGCTATTACCTCCATACACTAGTAAAAGATCCTTAGTCCTTCTCACGTACTTAAGGATACACTTTACTGCTTTCCAATGCTCCAAGCCTGGATCCGCCTGATACCTGCTCGTGACACTCAGAGCATGCGCTATATCAGGCCTAGTACATAGCATGGCATACATGATAGACCCTATTGCTGAGGCATAAGGTATCATATTCATGTTTGCCCTTTGGAATTTTCCATGCCAAACCTTTTGACAATGGTTTCTATGTACCTGGACTGGGACAAGCCAAGCATCCTCTTGGATCTATCTCTATAGATTCTAATCCCCAAGATATAAGATGCTTCTCCTAAGTCCTTCATGGAGAAGTGTCTAGATAACCAAGCATTTACTGTGGATAGCATTCCTATGTCATTCCCAATGATGAGGATGTCATCCACATATAACACCAAAAAGCTAATAGCGCTCCCACTTACCTTTCTGTATACACAAGGCTCATCTTCGTTCTTAACGAAGTCATAAGATCTGATTGCCTCATCAAATCTTATGTTCCAACTTCGGGAAGCTTGCTTTAGTCCATAAATGGATCTAAGCAACCTACACACCTTATCTGGGCAGTTCTTGGACACGAATCCCTCAGGTTGCATCATATACACCTCCTCCTCCAGGTTCCCATTGAGGAATGCGGTTTTCACATCCATCTGCCAGATCTCATAATCATAGTGTGCTGCAATAGCCAATAGAATTCTGATGGATTTTAGCATTGCTACGGGTGAAAAGGTTTCGTCGTAGTCAACACCTTGCCTTTGACGATACCCCTTAGCCACTAGCCTTGCTTTATAGGTCTCTACCTTTCCATCTACTCCGATCTTTTTCTTAAAGATCCACTTGCAACCGATGGGTACAATACCTTCGGGCGCATCAACTAGGTTCCAAACCTTATTGGAGTACATAGAATCCATCTCAGAATTCATGGCTTCTTGCCACTTCCCGGAGTCTATACTCATAATAGCCTCCTCGTAGGTCTGAGGATCAATATCCTCTACATCCTCTGCTCTAATATGTCCCACATATCTCTCAGGAGGATGGGATACTCTATCAGACCTGCGTAAAGTTGAAACTTGTGTATTAGATACCTGAACAGACTCGGGCTGTAGAGTGGTGCTTGAGCTTGGTTCTCCAACCTCGCTCAATTCTATCATTCTCCCACTGTCTCCGTCAAGAATGTGTTCCTTCTCAAGGAACACTGCTCTCTTAGCTACAAAGACCTTTTGGTCCTCGAGATGATAGAAGTAATACCCACAAGTTTCCTTGGGGTATCCCACAAATTTACATCGCCCTGTCCTTGATTCTAACTTATCGGGGTTGTGTCTTTTAACATGGGCAGAGCAGCCCCAAATCTTAACTACTTTAAGATCAGGCTTCTTCCCTTTCCATATCTCATATGGTGTAGACACCACCGACTTAGTTGGAACTCTGTTCAGAAGGTAATCTGCGGTTTCTAGGGCATATCCCTAGAATGAGATGGGTAGGTCAGCGAAACTCATCATGGACCGTACCATATCTAATAATGTACGATTTCTCCTTTCAGAGACACCATTGAGCTGAGGTGTATAAGGAGGTGTCCATTGGGATAATATCCCATGGTCCTTGAGGAAGTGAGTAAACTCTGTACTTAAGTACTCACCTCCTCGATCTGATCGAAGAGTTTTGATACTCTTTCCAGTCTGGTTCTCCACCTCAATCTTATACTCTCTGAATTTCTCAAAGGCCTCGGACTTGTACTTCATTAAGTACACATATCCATACCTTGAGAAATCATCAGTAAATGTAATGAAGTAGGAGTAACCTCCAATGGCATGAGTTGACATGGGTCCACATACATCACTATGTATGAGTTCCAACAACTCAGTGGCTCTCTCTCCAGTTCCACTAAATGGAGAGTTGGTCAGTTTTCCACGAATGCAAGGCTCACAAGTTGCATATGACACATAGTCGAATGGATCTAGATATCCATCATTTAGCAACTTTTGAATCCTTCTTTCATGGATGTGACCTAGCCTACTATGCCACAGGTATGCACTGTTCAACTCATCTCGTTTCCTTTTGGACACATTTATATTCATGATATGTGGAGTGGTGTCTAACATAAATAAACCATTATGCAATGTTCCTTTCGTGATGATCTTATCATCTAATAATATCGAACAACCATTGTTCTCAAAAACAAATTTATATCCACTAACTGTTAAACATGAAATGGAGACAATGTTTTTGATAATAGAAGGAACAAAATAACATGCATCTAATGCAATAAAAGCTCCACTAGGCAGATGTAGGGCGACCTCGCCAACAGCTAATACAACAACTTTTGCTCCATTACCCATCTTGAGGTCCATCTCGCCTCTCTCTAGTCTCCTAGGCCTTGCCAGAACCTGCAACGAATTGCATATATGATAAGCACTACCGGTATCTAATACCCATGTGTTATCATAAGAGTTTGACAAATGGAGACTGATCATGAATGTACCTGAAGCTTCATCAAGCTTTTGTTTCGCCCTTTCTACAAGGTACTCTTTGCAGTTTCTCTTCCAGTGCCCATCTTTACCACAGTGGAAGCACTGGCCTTTGTCCTTTGTTGGGTCTTTCTTAGCAACCTTTGCTTTACCTGGTTTGCCCTTGCCCTTTCCCTTCTTAAGGGACCTTTCTGCTTTCCTTTTCTTTCTGGTCTCACCAGTGTAGAGAACTGGCTTCTCTTTCTTAATAGTACTCTCTGCCTCCCTCAACATATTGAGGAGCTCTGGGAGAGTCACCTCAAGCTTGTTCATATTAAAATTCATTATGAACTGTGAAAAGGAATCTGGTAGGGACTGAAGCACAATGTCCACACACAAGTTATCCTCTAGGACCATTCCTAGACCTGTGAGTTTCTCTATCCACTCAATCATCTTTAGGACATGGTTCTGAACCGGTGTCCCCTCAGTCATCCTAGCGCGGAAAAGGCTCTTGGATATCTCATATCGTTGAGTCCTTCCCTTTTTTTTCTCAAACAATTTACGGACATGTAGGAGAATGGATCTGGCATCCATCTTTTCATGTTGTCTTTGTAACTCTGGAGTCATAGAGCCCAACATATAGCACTGAGCAAGAGTGGAGTCATCAATGTACTTCACGTAGCGAGCGATCTCATCCTCGCTTGCTCCTTCTTCGGGCGTAGGCATCACTGTATCAAGGACGTACACGATTTTCTCCGCTGTGAGAACAATTCTCAAGTTACGGAGCCAATCCGTATAATTTGGACCAGTGAGGCGGTTGACATCAAGTATGCCACGTAAGGGATTTGAAAACGACATTTTCTGAAAATAAAGATGTAGCAAAAATGAATAACATGCAGATTTTGCAAGAAATAAACTATCAAGATATGGACTTCTATCTTAATATGCTCCCACTATTTTACTAACGAGTCACGCGACACCCTCAGCACGTGAAACGGAAGTCTCCGGCAGACTTCTAGTGGGGATCAGGATCCAATCAGCGTCTTAGTGTAACCTCGAGGGACTCGACCAATCACACTAAGCCTAAAAGGTAGACAACTCTTGCCGATCACAACTCCTTGTGATTCCCGTCCTGTTCGGCCTCCGAATCACCATGGCCTCGAGGGACTCGACCAACCATGATGCTCGGTTAAGTCAACACCTTCGTTACAAGATGAGTCTGATTTGATGATATACCCTCGAGGGACTCGACCAAGCATATCATGCCCTCAGGTCACCGGTGACATCTCTATGTCGTAAGCAAGATAGCGAATCGCGATATAGGTGAGTCTCGAGGGACTCGACCAACTCAACCTACACCGGGATTCGGTTCCTACTCATAACGATGGAAGGCCACGTGGGTCAATCTAATTGCCTCACGTTTACCGACTTAATTTTATCGAGAGATGTTTCTATGATTTGGTCTCCTAATATGACATGTCACACATATACATATTTAATATATATCTACATCGCATGCAAATATATATACATATCTAGTATGTGTATAAGCAATCACACCAGATGATCATGGACCACAACCTAATATGATTAGGCCCGAGCCAGTAGGCCTAATCACTCACATCAAGATCTATGTGTGCAACGGTGCATCTCCATGCCTTGTGATCGTCCATCTCGTCCTCGTCGGTTCCGTCGACATCTTGATGCATCTCCATGCATCACGATCGTCCGTCTCGTGGGTCCCGCTATGGCATCCACGCTCCCGCTGCGCCTCCTCATGTGATTACAACTTAATCATAGGCACGCAGGCCCGACAATAAACGAGAAATATAATGGAGGTTCGCAGACCTCAATAATAATAATCACAAGTACACACATCACACGGTCCATGATCATCCGTCCACACATCATACATCACATGTATAAATAATAATCATCATGTAGGACTACTAGATAATAATAAAAATAATAATCAACTAAACCTTTTAATTAATTAATATTTTCTGAAATCAGGGATATATAGGGAATTTCTCAATTCCTAAGGGTATTTTCGTAATTTGGACAAAAGACAGAAACTGGAATTTCTCAAATTCCGAGGGGCAAAACTGTCTTTTTCCAGAAAACCCTAATGCCCTTTCCCCTTTTCGCTGCTGCCGCCGCCGCCACCCTGCCGGCGGCGGCCTGTGCGGCGAGGGGCGGGGCGCTGCCCTCGCCTGCGGGCGGCACGCCCGCTGGCCCCCGCGGGCGGCACGCCCGCTGGCCCCCGCGGGCGGCACGCCCGCTGGCCCCCGCGGGCGTCGCCGCCTCCGCGGGCAGTTCTGCCGGCGAGGCAGCGCCCGCAGGCGGTGCTGCCTCGCTGGCGGCCGCCCCTGCGGGGTTTTTGCCCGTGGGAGCAGCGGCCACAGGCGCCGCTGCCCTGCGGTGCCTCAGCCCGCGCTGCTGCCCCGCGGCGCCTCTACCCGCGGGCTCAGCGGCCGCAGGCGCCTCTACCCGCGGGCTGCCAGCCCCGCCGGCAGCAAGCCTGCTGCAAGCAGGCCGCCGGCCGGCTGCTGCAGACACAGCGCTTGCGCATGCGCCGGCGCTGTGCTGCCTGGCTGCGACTGCGGCTGCCGCTGCAGGTGGCTGCAGGCATGCAGATCGAGGGCAGCAACTGTTGCTGCCCTTCCTCGCTTTTGCGTCAACGATTTTGACGTCAAAATTCTTCCTAAACACAATACACGCAGTTCAAAACCAATCATTCGCACGAACAACCTGGCTCTGATACCACTGTTTGGAAATCATAGGGGGCGACATCATATGCGCAGCGGAAGAACAAGAAAACAAAAATCCCCTTTTCCCAAAAAGATGTTCATCGTCGTGCGAAGATTGGTGCGCAAAAATCCGCAAAACACAAAACTGCGTATAGAGATTGTGTTACCTAGGGAGATCGTATATCCCTGTTTCCTTGCAGATCCTTAGGAGAGGGTGAAGGAGGTCAAGCGTCCTCCTCTCTAGCGGTGATCCACACAGCAGGGTTGCGACGACGCTCCTCAAAACTCCAGGCCTACTCTGAGGGGAGAGGGAGAGGAGAATAGGAAGGGCAAGCAAAGACTCTAGCCTATGAGGCTATGAATCCCTCCTATTTATAGAGATCCCGTGTCAAAACCCTAATGGGTCCTTTCCCTAGTGGGTATTGGATCTGCATCCAATAAGACAAGGGCTCCGTCGGATATCTCATATCCGAACCTCTACTCATCGCAATGCCTACCATATGTGTGTGACCCTCTAGGCCCAATATCGAGCTGGCCGTGAGTCATACCTGTCAGAACTCCTTCTAACTCAGTGAATTATTATCTCTGTAATAATTCACTCGACTCATCGACTACGGAAGTACTAGGCCACTACGCCGTAGTCCCCAGACGATACAGGGGAATCCAATCCATTGGACCTGTCTGTCCTCAGTTACCATGTACCTATAGTCCCTCATCCATCTAATATCCCAGAGACCGTATATCGAGCATGGTGCTGTCAGACCCATACGGTTTCTACTCGAGTCTCGCTCTAATCGGATTCTCCCGGAGAACTCTTTCTCTCTCAACCCGAATGACCCTGGCCAGGGATTTGTCTGAGCAAGAACACATGGGATATTCCTCTCATGATACCGAGAGTGGATGATCCTCTATCGACACTCAATAGCCCTCGTAAGGTCGACTACCACTCCCAATGACCAGCTGTACTAGATCTGGGAACAGCCAAACCTATAAGTCTGGTATCAAAGAGTGGAGCACTCATACAGGACATCCTTGGTGTCTCAAGTCTAAGAACCAGATACACCACTAGGACTACGGAATCGTTGTCTGACAATAAGGCATCATCAACCATCCAGCATTCCGTAAGCGGATCAATCAGTGAACTCATTCTCCAATGAGCACCTGTACTGTATCCCTAGTGTCCCTACACGAGCAGCTATGAGACCAGCTGCATCCATCATATGGACGGGTATACAGCACACCAGTTTATCCGGTTATCACGATGTCCCTCTCGAGTAACCTATGACCGGGATTATTTAGGATATGTGTTTAAAGGTGAATCGATCTCATTATCGTGATCTCATCACGATCCGATTCCCATTGCACAAATCCAAGGACATCACAATATATATGCATTTATGCAATAGTTATAAAGTGATATACGCCAAAATATAATAAGCAAAAAGATTCTGTATCAAGTCACACGTGCCATCACTCACGTGATTGGCTTGCTGGGCACTTATGACTAGCAGGTAGCACCGCCCAGGCTATGTCTCCCAGCGAGACTAGGAGGTGCAATCGCTCCAGCCAAGCAGTGGCACCGCCCCGGGCTCAGTCTCCGAGCGAGACTAGGCGGTGCAACCTCCTCTGTCAGGAGGTAGCACCGCCAGAGCTCAAGTTTCGAGCTCTGCCAGGCGGTGCAACCTCTCCAGTCAAGCGGTGCAACCGCCTGAGCTCGGTCTTCGAGCTTTGGTAGAGAGGTGCAACCACCCCTGACAGAGGTGGCACCGCCCAGAGGCTCAGTCTTCGAGCTCTTCCAGGCGGTGCAACCGCCCCAGTCAGGAGGTGCAACCGCCTGATCCCGGAATTCCGGGATTTGATCGTTTTGAGCTCCAAATTTGAACTGGGTTGGGGCCTATAAATACCCCACCCATTCAGCACTGAAAAGACACAGCACATACACTCGAAATCTTGCTGTCTTTCTGTGTTTCTTAGAGCTCAAAACTGCTAGTTCTCCTCCTTCTATTCTTTATGTTTGAATTGTAAAGAGAGGAGAGAAAACTTCTGTAAGGGTTGTCTCCTAAGCTCGTAAAAAGGAGTGAATCTGTAAGAGGGTGGTTGGCCTTTGCCTATTGAAGGAAGGCTTCTAGTTGACGTCAATGACCTCGTCGGTGGAGGAAGCCAAAAGTGGAGTAGGTCAAGATTGACCGAACCACTCTAAATCTCGGTTTGCATTTCCTTTGAGTATTTTACCTTCACTGTAAACTTCTCAATAGCTTACTGCCCTCTGAAATTTTACGAACGAGTTTCAAGTTTTAGACGAAAATCTGCATTTAGACGTAAAACTGCATTTAGACGTACATCGGCTTTCCTCGTACAATCATCAGATTTTAGTTTACGTTTACCTCTTGATTTCAACTGCATACTGCCTTCTGCGATTTTACAAACGAGTTTCAAAGTTCAGACGTAAATCTGCTTTTTGCAGATTACTTTTTGAGCTGTACAATAGCAGCACACTGTCTTTATACTTCTGCGTAAACTGCACTTAATCATAAGTAATCTTAGAATCGGCTTTTGCATCAAAATAGTTTTTATCGAACGAACGCAGCTTTCGTTTTTTATCGCTGAAATATTTCCGCTGCACTAATTCACCCCCCCCCCCTCTTAGTGCTCTCGATCCTAACAGATATAACTTTCTGAAAATGATGTCAAGGCATGACATCCATTTTCAAGTCTTATATTTCAAATATCAAGGATAACAATCATAGCAATTCATTCTGTGACAAGATATTAATTTATAATATTTTAAATTAAGCTCTAAATATCTTATCATAATGCAAACATTTCAAGTGTAAAATTGCATACATTTATCATCAATTTACCACATATTTCTACCCCTTTGTTATCAACAAAAAGGAGAGCGATTCAACAATAAATTCATGTGTGGTAAAAATTCATGTAAAAAAAAAAATCATACCAATCATATTTCAAGCATTCATGATATGGTATCATCCAAAAGTTCTCAACATTAAGGAGATAGCTTTCATTACTTCTTCCCATTTATTTATCATCAAGGCTTTGCATGAAGGAGGAAAGTAAGGATTGTAAAGCCTTTGAGAACCCACTTTAAATGAAGTTAAGATCGATAAGAGAGTTTCATTATGCTTCATTTTTCACAAGGATCAAGATATACGTATGAAATTAAATCCTTGCAAGTGTTCATCTAAAAAATTCTTCCTTCATCAAGAAGGAATTCATGTGAAGAATCATTATATCAAATCAATTTCTCAATTAAAATTCACAAACGATAAATTCATGAGTGATGCATTTGTCAATTAATTCCATCTGTAAAAAATCATTAAGTGATGGAGCATGGACATGAAATAAATTTGATATGGCATAAACTCATGAAAGCTCCATTTAAGAAATACATTAAGTCCAGAAGAAAAATACAACAAAATCATACATTCGGACAATGTTTTGGCATAGCTTTTCATCACTACTTATATGAGGCAAAAACACTAGTGCTTTGTAGTGCTCAAAGATTAAGAATCCGATGTATGATTAAAACATCTCAAATCACAATCATGAAAGTATAACATGCTCATCATCATGGAAACTTTTAGCATCAAGGCACAAAATTTCCAACATAAAAGTAAACATGTTATTGAAGCACACAATCTTACCATCATGTAAAATTCGTATCATAAAATTTTCAGCATCGAATTTAAGTGAGTGATCAAGGAATCAAGAAAGTCTGAAAATGAAGTTCAACAAATTTATGTATTCGGAAAAATCAACATTTCTAATTATCTTCTAATAAAATCAAATTATTCTTCACTTAAAAGCTTCGTGAAAATATCAGCTAATTGATGTTTAGTATCAATAAACTCTAGGATTACATCATGATTAGTGACATGATCTTGTATAAAGTGATGTCTAATATCAATATGTTTTGTTCTAGAGTGTTGAATGAGATTCTTTATTAAACATATTGCACTTATGTTATCATATTTTATGGGGATATTTTTAAGATGAATCTTATAATCCTCTAAAGTATTTTTCATCCACACAACTTGTGCACAGCATGCACTAGCTGCAATGTACTCAACTTCGGTTGTAGATAGTACAACCGAGTTTTGTTTCTTGGATGACCAAAAAACAAGTGTATGTCCCAAAAATTGACAAGTTCCTGATGTGCTTTTTCTATCTAATCTATATCCAACAAAATCCACATCAGCATAAGCAATTAACTCAAAATTCTCGGATTTTGGATACTATAATCCTAGATTTGTGGTACCTTTAAGATATCTAAGTATTTTCTTAATTGCTTTAAGATAAGATATCTTAGGATTAGATTGAAACCTAGCACAAAGACCCATACTACATATGATATCCGGTCTTGTTGCGGTGAAGTATAATAGACTTCCAATCATACTCCTATAAGTTTTTTTATCAAAGCATTCTCCACTTTCATCAATTTCTAACTTAGTGGAGGTGCTCAAAGGAGTGTTGATAGTTTTTTAGCTATCCATATTAAATATTTTTAGCAAATCTAAAGCATATTTTGTTTGACTAAGAAAGATGTCATTACTTAGTTGTTTGATTTGTAAGCCCAAAAAGAAGGTTAATTCTCCCATCAAACTTATCTCAAATTCAAGACTCATACTTTTAGCAAATGATTCACAAAGAGATTCATTCGTGGAACCGAAAATAATATCATCAACATAAATTTGAACAGTAAGAAAATTATTTTCAAAATTTTTGATAAACAATGTAGTATCTGCTAGTCATAGGTGCCCAGTAAGCCAATCACGTGAGTGATGATATATGTGACTTGATACAGAATCTTTTTGCTTATTATATTTTGGCGTATATCACTTTATAACTATTGCATAAATGCATATATATATTATGATGTCCTTGGATTTGTGCAATGGGAATCGGATCATGATGAGATCACGATAATGAGATCGATTCACCTTTAAACACAAATCCTAAATAATCCCGGTCACTGGTTACTAGAGAGGGACATCGTGATAACCGGACAGACTGGTGTGTTGTATACCCGTCCATATGATGGATGCAGCTGGTCTCATAGCTGCTCGTGTGGGGACACTAGGGTGACAGTACAGGTGCTCATTGAAGAATGAGTTCACTGATTGATCCGCTTACGGAATGCTAGATGGTTGATGATGCCTTATTGTCAGACAACGATTCTGTAGTCCTAGTGGTGTATCTGGTCCTTAGATTTGAGATACCAAGGATGTCCTATATGAGTGCTCCACTCTTTGATACCAGACTTATAGGTTTGGCTGTCCCAGATCTAGTACAGTTGGTCATTAGGAGTGGTAGTCGACCTTACGAGGGCTATTGAGTGTCGATAGAGGAACATCCACTCTCGGCGTCATGAGAGGAATATCCCATGTGTTCTTGCTCAGACAAATCCCTGGCTAGGGTCATTCGGGTTGAGAGAGAAAGAGTTCTCCGGAAGAATCCGATTAGAGCGAGACTCGAGTAGAAACCGTATGGGTATGACAGCACCATGTTCGATATATGGTCTACAGGATATTAGAGGGATGAGTGTCACGCCCCTCAAAATATCCATGATTTTTAAAATTTTCGTCACAGACCAATCCAGGATCCAAACTAACGTTTGAGGACACTGAAAACATTCTATTCATATTCACATCCATAAAACCTGTGCAGTTTATAATCATATATCACATCACTCGATAATTCACATTTATGGCAACCCAAGCCAACTTGACAAACATGAACAACACTTATAAATCCACAAGCTAAATAAATTATACAATCAGAACTCCAACTATTCACCACAAGTTCATATCATCATAAAGTAGGCTTAACATTTCGAAATTCCAAATAAGAGAGATCTCCTAACACTTTGACACAGTATATCCATTTCGGTTCATCGACAACATTTCATTACATACAAGACATACTTATACAACAATATCGTAATAACCAACCAGACTTGCCCATTATTCTGAATAGCTATCCACTGCCTCAGCCCAAATCCAACATCTCGAAGAGTGACAAGCTGACCTGAAAGATTTATATAACAACGGAGTGAGCCAAAAACGGCTCAGCAAGTGACAAAGCATATTCAGAACAAAAGGAACGGTTTCAAACGAGTAAGGTATCATAATGCAAGGCAGAATACAAGAATTCTCAAGAATACCATCTCAATAGATACCAAATCATACGTATCATGTCATTCAAAACATATTTGATCCATAACGAATGGGGCATAGAGTAATTGGAACATATCAATGGCAGATAGGACATTTCAGAACATATCAGTTCATAGCAAATGGAGCACAGAGTAATTGGAGCATATCAATGGCATATGAAATGTTCCGGAGCATATCAACGGCATATGGAACATTTCGAAGCATATCATCAGTGAATGAAGCATTTCAGAGCATATCGAAAACAAATATCGTACAGAAGCTCAAACGTCGTCTTTGACGTTGCAAACATATCAATCTTATCCAAAGCATGTACAGAAACACATAACCAAAGCTCTGGATATCATATCAAACATACAGAAGGTGTAGTGGGATCTCAGTCAGAATGTGATTCATCCATTTCTGAATGACCACCTGACAAAAGTCTACAATATCCCACATAACGGGACCCCACAAAGCGGGCAAATAAGCGCATACCAGAATATCCCACAAAGCGGGCAAATAGCGCATACCAGAATATCCCACAAAGCGGGACCCCACAAAGCGGGCAAATCAGCGCATACCTTTTACCATTTCTGGCAAAGGTCCAGACAATCCCACACACCAGAGTACAAAAGGATAGTTTCAACAATAAGTAGCATATATCGGAAGCACACGCGGAACAACAAACGCACATGTGCCTTTACGAGTCAATCCGAAGTAAGCAATAATCTTTCACAAGTATATTCAGATTTGAAGGGAATTGAAAGCAAGGGCACATATGGAATCCAAGCAATCACAAATAACTCAATTCAATAAGAAGATTTGATGAATTCAATGTCCAAAGGAATGAAACTGGAATAGGCACATATCGACAGCAAATGCGGAACAATAGGATATACATGTGCCTATATGAGTCAATACGATATAGCATAAACGTTACACAACAGTTTTCAAGAATGCAATAATTTTAAGGACAAGAGCATACAAGAATTCAAAGTAGTAATATAAAGCTCAATTGAATAAGAAGGCTAAAGGATATCAATTTCCAAAGGAATGAAACCAGAATATGAGAAATCGACCAAAGCTCGATTTCCGGCAGAATACAGAAGGCACATTGAACAAATGATTCAAACTATCAATCGTGCTCCAATTTACTCAGAAATAATCATTGGATAATACTTTCAGATAAGACAGGCTTCATATGAATTGAACTGTCCAACAGAGAGAGTTACAAATAATTTGGTAAGCAAGTGTCGTAGAACAAAATCTCTGTTGGCAGAATTCATAATGTCAGATTCAACAGATAACTGGGCAGGTGTTTGGATTCCAAATCTTTCAATCCATATATCAAAGAAAGGTCTACGAGTCTAGTTTCCAATGAAATCAGTTTTGAACAAATCAGAGTTTCCAACAAAGACTTATAGGCAGCTCGGTATCAAAAGGTCAGAATCTCAAAAGTTGCACAGATTCGAATCGTTACGTTTAAACAGGAGATATAACAAATGCAAGGCTAGAACAATTCAAAGTTCCTCATATTCAAAGCAAATGTAGAGATAAAAATGGCAGTGAGGAAGATCAGGATACTTGCAATAAGGCATATCAGAGCAATTATAGGAGAAACGAACAGGGAACTTGCAATATAAAGGATTGAAACAAGCGGGAAACTTGCAATAAGAAATATCAAAGCAATTATAGGAGAAACGATCAGGGAACTTGCAATAGAAAGGATCGAAACAAGTGGGAAACTTGCAATAAGGCATATCAGAGCAATTATAGGAGAAACGAACAGGGAACTTGCAATATAAAGGATTGAAACAAGCGGGAAACTTGCCTTTCAATGATTTCGATCCGAAGATCCAAAGAAGGTGCCAGCTCAAATCCTTCTACTTTTCCTCCGTGTCCTCTCTCTGTTTCGTTTTGTGCTCCCGTTTTCTTCCTTTCTTCGCAACTACACCACGTGTCGAACATCGAGGCACAGTCACCTGCTCTCTCTTACTCTCATTCCTTCTTTTTCTTTCCCAAACGCAGCTGCCACAGCCGCCGCCGCTGCCGCTGCCACAATCGCAGCCACGACCGCAACTGCGGTCACAACCGCAGCCCCCTTCCACTGCACTATTTCCTTCTTCCCTTCTCTCGTTCCTACTCTTTCTCTTTCCCAAAAGCAGCTACTGCAGCCACCACCGCTGCCGCAGCTACCGCAGCCAACGTTGCAGCCGCAGCCGGAGTCGCAGCCACGGCCGCAGCCACCACACTCGCAGCCTCTTCTTCCTCCCCTGCTCTATTTCCTCTCCTACTTCTCTTCCAACTGCAGCTGCCACTGCCGCAGCTGCCACCCCTTCTCCTCTTCCTCTCTTCTTCCTCTCCTTCCCTTTCTCTTCTTCTTCCTTTCCTTCTCTTCTTTCCCAGCCACAGCTGCAGCTGCCATCACCGCAGCCGCAGCCCCTTCTCCTCTTCCTCTCTTCTTCCTCTCCTTCCCTTTCTCTTCTTCTTCCTTTCCTTTTTCTCTTTCCCTGCCACAGCTGCAGCTGCCATCGCCGCAGCCGCAGCCCCTTCTCCTCTTCCTCTCTTCTTCCTCTCCTTCCCTTTCTCTCTTCTTCCTTTCCTTTTTCTCTTCCTCTTTCCCTGCCATAGCTGCAGCTGCCACAACCGCAGCCGCAGCTACTTCTTTCCCTTCTCCTCTTCCTTCTCCTTCCTTTCTTCTTCTTCTCTCCCCGCTGCAACTGCTGCAGTCGCGGCCGCAGCCACGGCCGCAACCTCTCCCTCCTCCCCTGCTCATCTTCCTCTTCTTCTTCTCTTCCAGCTGCAGCTGCCATCGCCGCAGCTGCAGCCCCTTCTTCCCCGGCGTCACACACACCCTCTCCTCTGTTTCCTCTGCAGGAAACAGAGGTATCACACCTCTTTCTCTTCCTCTTCTTCTTCTTCTCCTCTTCCCCTCTTCCCTTTTCCTCCCCAAGGCCACACATCTCCTCGCTGCAGCCTTGCTGCAGCTATCTTCTTCTTCTTCTTCTTCTTCTTCTTCTTCTTCTTCTTCTTCTTCTTCTTCCCTTTTCATCCTCAACGCCCCACACATCCTCTCCTCTGTTTCCACCTGCGGGAAACAGAGGTGCTGCAGCCCTGGCTGCTGCAGCTGCCTCTCTTTTCCCTCTTCTTCTCCTTCTCTTCTTCTCCTCTACCCTTTTCCTCCCCAAAGCCACACACCTCCTCGCTGCAGCCTTGCCGCAGCTATCCTCCTCTCTTCTTCTTCTTCTTCTTCTTCTTCTTCTTCTTCTCTTCTCCCTCTTCTTCCTCTCTTCTTCTCCCCACGCCCCACAGCTCCTCGCTGCAGCCCTCGCTGCAGCCACCTCCTCTTCTTCTTCTTCTTCTCTTCTCCCTCTTCTTCCTCTCTTCTTCCTCCTCTCTTCTTTTCCCTCTTCTTCTTCTTTTCTTCACTCCTCATGCCCCACCGCTCCTCTCTGTTTCTCGAAGAAACAGAGAGTGCGTGGGAGGCGGTGGGATAATACCGAATTTTCGGTTTTCCCTTTTTTTTTTCTTTTTTTTTTGCAACTTAGCAGTTTAGTCCTTGTAATTTCTATATTTACATATAGGTCCTCCAATTTACATATAAATCTTTATTAATAATTTTTAAAAGCGAGGGATATTACACTCTCCCCCCCTTAAAAGAAAATTTAGTCCTCTAAATTGATCATAGCTCAATCGATGAAAAGATGAGGATTATGATATCTTTATTTCCTCCTCCTACTCTTAAATAGTTTCATCAATACAATACAATTACATAATTATCCACGAGTGACCGAAATATTCTCCTCCTTGATCCTCAATAGACGGTAACCCGACCTTCAATCAATTTCTAAAAATACTTGCGTACCCTGTAATTAATCGAGCAAGTCGTTACTTCAGAAAATACTCGTTTTTTGATGGTCACCTAATTCAACTATCTATAATCAATACAAAGCCTCAATGTTCCATCCATCTTTTAACTAACACCGGAGCACCCCATGATGAAATATTAAGCCAAATAAAATCCTCATTTAATAATCCTTGTAGTTGCTTTTCTAATTCCACTTACTCAAATGATATCTTTCTGTAGAGAGGCTTAGATTTTAGGATTGTCCCAAGGACCAAATCAAAAGCAAAATCACATTTGGAGGTAATCCAAACAAGTCATCCTGGGATACATTAGGCAAGGAGATAAATAATGTCCAATACTCTCAAAATAAAAGATCGGCTGATCAAATATGCAAAAAGTGATCATTTGTTATATACCAATCCATACTGGTATGTTAGGAAGATAGCCAATCCATACCAAGTATAATATCAAAACTCCAAATCTCTAGGAGAACTAAATCAGCAAAAGTTCAAGTTCTCCAATAAGAATCAGACAAGAGGACCAGATTCAACTTCGTTATCAAAGAATCTCCAATGATCGTATTTACTTATAGCACATAATGTAGTGGTCTAGGTTGAATACCCAAGTGATAGGCAGAATATTACGAATCAAATCATAGATGGGACCCATGGTCAAACAAATATTTGCATTCTTTCATAAACATGCATAATACCTTTGACCACTAATTCAGAAGTTTCAGAATCATATTTAGTGATAGCATACACTCTTACATGGGCTGATAATTTAGGAGGCAGTGACTCTTTCTTCTTGTTCAAAGGGCAAACTTTTATTTTATGATCCAACTTTCTACAAGCAAAATAGACTCCAATCACCCGAAAACACAAACTTGTTTCATAATTTAACTTACAATTCACACGTGATTGAGTCTTTTGTGGTGACTTCCTTTTTCAAATCCAAATGTCTTGACCCTCCTGACATTACTTACTGATTCATTTCCAATCATATTCTTATTGGTAAACTTGTCCTTATCATTCTTGTCACTGATCTCCAAAAATTCTTTTCATTGTTGCCAATAATAATCAGCCTCTACTTCCAATATAAGGTGGCAAAAGAAATCTTTTGATCATCAAAACAATTTTGTACATCAAATATCTTCTCTGTTTGCATCATTCATTTTTCTACCACCAATGAAATTAGGTCCACCATGCTTCCGCTGCGCCACTCTGATTCAATATCCCCGATTACCCCTTAATTAATCAGAAACAATGAAATAGGAGGACCAAATGTCCTCATCATCCCAGATTCCTAAAATACATCAAAGAAAATTTCCACCAATCACTATAGTTCATTAGACCTCAATATATTTTGCACGTCAACATATCAAATATTTCAGTAATCCTCAAACAATGCTCTGATACCACCTCTGTCACGCCCCTCAAAATATCCATGATTTTTAAAATTTTCGTCACAGACCAATCCAGGATCCAAACTAACGTTTGAGGACACTGAAAACATTCTATTCATATTCACATCCATAAAACCTGTGCAGTTTATAATCATATATCACATCACTCGATAATTCACATTTATGGCAACCCAAGCCAACTTGACAAACATGAACAACACTTATAAATCCACAAGCTAAATAAATTATACAATCAGAACTCCAACTATTCACCACAAGTTCATATCATCATAAAGTAGGCTTAACATTTCGAAATTCCAAATAAGAGAGATCTCCTAACACTTTGACACAGTATATCCATTTCGGTTCATCGACAACATTTCATTACATACAAGACATACTTATACAACAATATCGTAATAACCAACCAGACTTGCCCATTATTCTGAATAGCTATCCACTGCCTCAGCCCAAATCCAACATCTCGAAGAGTGACAAGCTGACCTGAAAGATTTATATAACAACGGAGTGAGCCAAAAACGGCTCAGCAAGTGACAAAGCATATTCAGAACAAAAGGAACGGTTTCAAACGAGTAAGGTATCATAATGCAAGGCAGAATACAAGAATTCTCAAGGATACCATCTCAATAGATACCAAATCATACGTATCATGTCATTCAAAACATATTTGATCCATAACGAATGGGGCATAGAGTAATTGGAACATATCAATGGCAGATAGGACATTTCAGAACATATCAGTTCATAGCAAATGGAGCACAGAGTAATTGGAGCATATCAATGGCATATGAAATGTTCCGGAGCATATCAACGGCATATGGAACATTTCGAAGCATATCATCAGTGAATGAAGCATTTCAGAGCATATCGAAAACAAATATCGTACAGAAGCTCAAACGTCGTCTTTGACGTTGCAAACATATCAATCTTATCCAAAGCATGTACAGAAACACATAACCAAAGCTCTGGATATCATATCAAACATACAGAATGTGTAGTGGGATCTCAGTCAGAATGTGATTCATCCATTTCTGAATGACCACCTGACAAAAGTCTACAATATCCCACATAATGGGACCCCACAAAGCGGGCAAATAAGCGCATACCAGAATATCCCACAAAGCGGGACCCCACAAAGCGGGCAAATCAGCGCATACCTTTTACCATTTCTGGCAAAGGTCCAGACAATCCCACACACCAGAGTACAAAAGGATAGTTTCAACAATAAGTAGCATATATCGGAAGCACACGCGGAACAACAAACGCACATGTGCCTTTACGAGTCAATCCGAAGTAAGCAATAATCTTTCACAAGTATATTCAGATTTGAAGGGAATTGAAAGCAAGGGCACATATGGAATCCAAGCAATCACAAATAACTCAATTCAATAAGAAGATTTGATGAATTCAATGTCCAAAGGAATGAAACTGGAATAGGCACATATCGACAGCAAATGCGGAACAATAGGATATACATGTGCCTATATGAGTCAATACGATATAGCATAAACGTTACACAACAGTTTTCAAGAATGCAATAATTTTAAGGACAAGAGCATACAAGAATTCAAAGTAGTAATATAAAGCTCAATTGAATAAGAAAGCTAAAGGATATCAATTTCCAAAGGAATGAAACCAGAATATGAGAAATCGACCAAAGCTCGATTTCTGGCAGAATACAGAAGGCACATTGAACAAATGATTCAAACTATCAATCGTGCTCCAATTTACTCAGAAATAATCATTGGATAATACTTTCAGATAAGACAGGCTTCATATGAATTGAACTGTCCAACAGAGAGAGTTACAAATAATTTGGTAAGCAAGTGTCGTAGAACAAAATCTCTGTTGGCAGAATTCATAATGTCAGATTCAACAGATAACTGGGCAGGTGTTTGGATTCCAAATCTTTCAATCCATATATCAAAGAAAGGTCTACGAGTCTAGTTTCCAATGAAATCAGTTTTGAACAAATCAGAGTTTCCAACAAAGACTTATAGGCAGCTCGGTATCAAAAGGTCAGAATCTCAAAAGTTGCACAGATTCGAATCGTTACGTTTAAACAGGAGATATAACAAATGCAAGGCTAGAACAATTCAAAGTTCCTCATATTCAAAGCAAATGTAGAGATAAAAATGGCAGTGAGGAAGATCAGGATACTTGCAATAAGGCATATCAGAGCAATTATAGGAGAAACGAACAGGGAACTTGCAATATAAAGGATTGAAACAAGCGGGAAACTTGCAATAAGAAATATCAAAGCAATTATAGGAGAAACGATCAGGGAACTTGCAATAGAAAGGATCGAAACAAGTGGGAAACTTGCAATAAGGCATATCAGAGCAATTATAGGAGAAACGAACAGGGAACTTGCAATATAAAGGATTGAAACAAGCGGGAAACTTGCCTTTCAATGATTTCGATCCGAAGATCCAAAGAAGGTGCCAGCTCAAATCCTTCTACTTTTCCTCCGTGTCCTCTCTCTGTTTCGTTTTGTGCTCCCGTTTTCTTCCTTTCTTCGCAACTACACCACGTGTCGAACATCGAGGCACAGTCACCTGCTCTCTCTTACTCTCATTCCTTCTTTTTCTTTCCCAAACGCAGCTGCCACAGCCGCCGCCGCTGCCGCTGCCACAATCGCAGCCACGACCGCAACTGCGGTCACAACCGCAGCCCCCTTCCACTGCACTATTTCCTTCTTCCCTTCTCTCGTTCCTACTCTTTCTCTTTCCCAAAAGCAGCTACTGCAGCCACCACCGCTGCCGCAGCTACCGCAGCCAACGTTGCAGCCGCAGCCGGAGTCGCAGCCACGGCCGCAGCCACCACACTCGCAGCCTCTTCTTCCTCCCCTGCTCTATTTCCTCTCCTACTTCTCTTCCAACTGCAGCTGCCACTGCCGCAGCTGCCACCCCTTCTCCTCTTCCTCTCTTCTTCCTCTCCTTCCCTTTCTCTTCTTCTTCCTTTCCTTCTCTTCTTTCCCAGCCACAGCTGCAGCTGCCATCACCGCAGCCGCAGCCCCTTCTCCTCTTCCTCTCTTCTTCCTCTCCTTCCCTTTCTCTTCTTCTTCCTTTCCTTTTTCTCTTTCCCTGCCACAGCTGCAGCTGCCATCGCCGCAGCCGCAGCCCCTTCTCCTCTTCCTCTCTTCTTCCTCTCCTTCCCTTTCTCTCTTCTTCCTTTCCTTTTTCTCTTCCTCTTTCCCTGCCATAGCTGCAGCTGCCACAACCGCAGCCGCAGCTACTTCTTTCCCTTCTCCTCTTCCTTCTCCTTCCTTTCTTCTTCTTCTCTCCCCGCTGCAACTGCTGCAGTCGCGGCCGCAGCCACGGCCGCAACCTCTCCCTCCTCCCCTGCTCATCTTCCTCTTCTTCTTCTCTTCCAGCTGCAGCTGCCATCGCCGCAGCTGCAGCCCCTTCTTCCCCGGCGTCACACACACCCTCTCCTCTGTTTCCTCTGCAGGAAACAGAGGTATCACACCTCTTTCTCTTCCTCTTCTTCTTCTTCTCCTCTTCCCCTCTTCCCTTTTCCTCCCCAAGGCCACACATCTCCTCGCTGCAGCCTTGCTGCAGCTATCTTCTTCTTCTTCTTCTTCTTCTTCTTCTTCTTCTTCTTCTTCTTCTTCTTCCCTTTTCATCCTCAACGCCCCACACATCCTCTCCTCTGTTTCCACCTGCGGGAAACAGAGGTGCTGCAGCCCTGGCTGCTGCAGCTGCCTCTCTTTTCCCTCTTCTTCTCCTTCTCTTCTTCTCCTCTACCCTTTTCCTCCCCAAAGCCACACACCTCCTCGCTGCAGCCTTGCCGCAGCTATCCTCCTCTCTTCTTCTTCTTCTTCTTCTTCTTCTTCTTCTCTTCTCCCTCTTCTTCCTCTCTTCTTCTCCCCACGCCCCACAGCTCCTCGCTGCAGCCCTCGCTGCAGCCACCTCCTCTTCTTCTTCTTCTTCTCTTCTCCCTCTTCTTCCTCTCTTCTTCCTCCTCTCTTCTTTTCCCTCTTCTTCTTCTTTTCTTCACTCCTCATGCCCCACCGCTCCTCTCTGTTTCTCGAAGAAACAGAGAGTGCGTGGGAGGCGGTGGGATAATACCGAATTTTCGGTTTTCCCTTTTTTTTTTCTTTTTTTTTTGCAACTTAGCAGTTTAGTCCTTGTAATTTCTATATTTACATATAGGTCCTCCAATTTACATATAAATCTTTATTAATAATTTTTAAAAGCGAGGGATATTACAATGAGGGACTATAGGTACATGGTAACTAAGGATAGACAGGTCCAATGGATTAGATTCCCCTGTATCATCTGGGGACTACGGCGTAGTGGCCTAGTACGTCCGTAGTCGATGAGTCGAGTGAATTATTGCAGAGATAATAATTCACTGAGTTAGAAGGAGTTCTGACAGGTATGACTCACGGCCAGCTCGATATTGGGCCTAGAGGGTCACACACATATGGTAGGTATTGCGATAAGTAGAGGTTCGGATATGAGATATCCGATGGAGCCTTTGTCTTATTGGATGCGGATCCAAAACCCACTAGGGGAGGACCCATTAGGGTTTGATAGGGGGCCTCTATAAATAGGAGGGATTCAGAGCCTCATAGGCTAGAGCCTTTGCTTACCTTTCCTATTCTCCTCTCCCTCACCACCTTAGAGCAGGGTTGGAGTTTTGAGGAGCGTCATCGCAACCCTGCTGTGTGGATCACCGCTAGAGAGGAGGACACTTGACCTCCTTCACCCTCTCCAAAGGATCTGCAAGGAAATAGGGATATATGATCTCCCTAAGTAACACAATCTACTCTATATGCAGTTTTAAGTTTCATAGATTTTGCGCACCAATCTTCGCACGACAATGAACATCTCTTTGGGAATCGGGGATTTTGTTTTCTTGTTCTTCCGCTGTGCATGTGATGTCGCACCCAAGATTTCCGAACAGTGGTATCAGAGCCAGGTTGTTCGTGCGATAGATTGGTTTTGAACTGCGTGTGTTGTGTTTTGAAGAAACTTTTGATGTCAAAATCGTTGACGCAAAAGCGAGAAAGGGCAGCAATAGTCCCTGCCCTCGATCTGCATGCGTGCAGCGCAGCCGCAGGCAGGCAACATAGGGGCTACGTCTGCAGTAGCCGGCTGGCGGCCTGCTTGTAGCGGGCTTGCGTCCGGCGGGGCTGGTAGCCCGCGGGCAGAGGCGTATGCGACCGCTTCTCCCCCGGGGTGAGGCGCAGTAGGGTAGCGGTGCATGCCGCCGCTGCTCCCGCGGGGGCAGCGCCGCCCGCAGGGGCGGCCACCCGACGAGGCAACATGGCTTGCAGGCGCTGCCTTGCGGGCATAACCACCCGTAGAAGCGGCGGAGCCAGCGGGGCCGCCCAGCTGCGGGGGCAGCGCCACCCGCAGGGGCGTCAACCCACGGTGGCGCCCACCTACAGGGGCGGCACCCCCGCGCCGCCGCACAGGACGCCGCCAGCAGGGTGGCGGCGGCGGCAGCAGCAAAGGGGAGTAGGGCATTAGGGTTTTCTGCGAAAAAGATAGTTTTGCCCCTCGAAATTTGAGAAATTCCAGTTTTGTCTTTTGTTTAAATTATGAAAATACCCCTATGATTCAGAAATTCCCTATATGTCTCTGATTTCATAAAATACTAATTTATTAAAAGGTTTAGTTGATTATTATTTTTTATTATTATCTAGTAGTCCTACATGATGTTGATTATTTATACATGTGATGTATGATGTGTGGACGGATGATCATGGACCATGTGATGTGTGTACTTGTGATTATTATTATTGAGGTCTACGAGCCTCCATTAGATTTCTCGGTTATTGTCGAGCCTGCGTGCCTATGATTAAGTTGGAATCACATGAGGAGGCGCAGCGGGAGCATGGATGTGATAGCGGAACCCATGAGATGGATAATCACAGGGCATAGAGATGCACCGTTGCATACATAGATCTTGATGTGAGTAATTAGGCCTACTGGCTCGGGCCTAATCACATTAGGTTGTGGTCCATGATCATTTGGTATGATTGTTTATACACATACTAGATATGTATATATATTTGCATGCGAAGTAGATATATATTAAATATGTATATGTGTGACATGTCATATTAGGAGACCAAATCATAAAAACATCTCTCGATAATATTAAGTCGGTAAACGTGAGGCAATTAGATTGACCCACGTGGCCTTCCATCATTATAAGTAGGAACCGATTCCTGGTGTAGGTTGAGTTGGTCGAGTCCCTCGAGACTCACCTATATCACGATTCGCTATCTTGCTTATGACATAGAGATGTCACCGGTGACCTGAGGGCATGGTATGCTTGGTCGAGTCCCTCGAGGGTATATCATCAAATCAGACTCATCTTGTAACGAAGGTGTTGACTAAACCGAGCATCATGGTTGGTCGAGTCCCTCAAGGCCATGTTGATTCGGAGGCCGAACAGGATGGGAATCACAAGGAGTTGTGATCGGCAAGAGTTGCCTAACTTTTAGGCTTAGTGTGATTGGTCGAGTCCCTCGAGGTTACACTAAGACGCTGATTGGATCTTGATCCCCACTAGAAGTCTATCGGAGACTTCCGTTTCATGTGCTGAGGGTGTCGCGTGACTCGTTAGTAAAATAGTGGGAGCATATTAAAATAGAAGTCCATATATTGATAGTTTACTTCATGCAAAATATGCATGTTATTTATTTCTGCTGCATCTTTATTTTTAGAAAATGTCGCTTTCAAATCCCTTACATAGCATACTTGATGTCAACCGCCTCACTGGTCCAAATTATACGGATTAGCTCCGTAACTTGAGAATTGTTTTCACAGCGGAGAAAATCGTGTAGGTCCTTGATACAGTGATGCTTGTGCCTGAAGAAGGGGCAAGCGAGGATGAGATCGCTCGCTACGTGAAGTACATTGATGACTCCACTCTTGCTCAGTGCTATATGTTGGGCTCTATTACTCTTGAGTTATAGAGACAACATGAAAAGATGGATGTCAGATCCATTCTCCTACATGTCGGAAAATTGTTTGAGGAACAGGGAAGGACTCAGTGATATGAGATATCCAAGGGCCTCTTCCTCGCTAGGATGACTGATGGGACACTGGTTCAGAACCATGTCCTAAAGATGATTGAGTGGATAGAGAAACTCACAAGTCTAGGAATGGTCCTAGAGGATAACTTGTGTGTGGACATTATGCTTCAGTCCCTACCAGATTCCTTTTCACAATTCATAATGAATTCTAATATGAACAAGCTTGAGGTGACTCTCTCAGAGCTCCTCAATATGTTGAGGGAGGCAGAGAGTACTATTAAGAAAGAGAAGCCAATTCTCTACACTAATGAGACCAGAAAGAAAAGGAAAGTAGCAAGGTCTCTTAAGAAGGGAAAGGGCAAGGGCAGACCAGTTAAAGCAAAAGTTGCTAAGAAAGACCTAGCAAAGGACAAAGGTCAGTGCTTCCACTATAGCAAAGATGGGCACTGGAAGAGGAACTGTCAGATTTTTGTTAATCTCCAATTTAGTGATCAATCTCCAGGTACAAAATAGAACCTTGCAGAGAGGGCGAAATAGAAGCTTGGAGAAGCTTCAGGTATATTCATGATCAATCTCCAATTGTCAGATTTTTGTGATAGTGCATTGGTATTGGATACCAGTATTGCTTATCACATCTATAATTTATTATAAATTCTAGCAAAGTCGAGGGGAGATTGGTGAGAGGAATATTGTATAAAGGTTTGTTTATGCTAGACACTACACATATCATGAATGTAAATGTGTCTAAGAGGAAACGAGATAAGGTGAACAATGCATACCGATGACATTGTAGGCTAGGTCACATCCATGAAAGAAGGATTTAAAAGTTGCTAAATGATGGATATTTAGATCCATTCAACTATGTGTCATATATAACTTGCGAGCCTTGCCTTCGTGGAAAACTGACCAACTCTCCATTTAGTGAAATTGGAGAGAGAGCCACTGAGCTGTTGGAACTCATACATAGTGATGTATGTGGACCCATGTCAACTCATGTCATTGGTGGTTACTCCTACTTCATTACCTTTACTGATGATTTCTCAAGGTATGGATATGTGTACTTAATGAAGTACAAGTCCGAGGCTTTTGAGAAATTCAAAGAGTATAAGAATGAGGTGGAGAACTAGACTGGAAAGAGTATCAAAACTCTTCGATTAGATCGAGGAGGTGAGTACTTAAGTACAGAGTTTACTCAGTTCCTCAAGGACCATGGGATATTATCCCAATGGACACCTCCTTATACACCTCAGCTCAATGGTGTCTCTAGAAGGAGGAATCGTACGCTATTAGATATGGTACGGTCCAAGATGAGTTTCGCTGACCTACCCATCTTATTCTAGGGATATGCCCTAGAGACCGCAACTTTCCTTCTGAATAGAGTTCCAACTAAGTCGGTAGTGTCTACACCATATGAGATATGAAAAGGGAAGAAGCCTGATCTTAAGGTTGTTAAGATTTGGGGCTGCCCTGCCCACGTTAAAAGACACAACCCTGATAAGTTAGAATCGAGGACAAAGTGATGTAAATTTGTGGGATACCCCAAGGAAACTTGTGGGTATTATTTTTATCATCTTGAGGACCAAAAGGTCTTTGTAGTTAAGAGAGCAGTGTTCCTTGAGAAGGAACACATTTTTGGTGGAGATAGTGGGAGCATGATAGAGTTGAGCGAGGTTGGAGAACCAAGCTCAAGCACCACTCTACAGCCCGAGTCTATTACCTAATACACTAGTTTCAACTTTACGCAGGTCTGATAGAGTATCCCATCCTCCTGAGAGATATGTGGGACATATTAGAGTCGAGGATGTTGAGGATATTGATCCTCAGACCTACGAGGAGGCTATTATGAGTTTAGACTCCGGGAAGTGGCAATAAGCCATGAATTCTGAGATGGATTCTATGTACTCCAATAAGGTTTGGAACCTAGTTGATGCGCCCGAAGGTATTGTATCCATCGGTTGCAAGTGAATCTTTAAGAAGAAGATCGGAGTAGATGGAAAGGTAGAGACCTATAAAGCAAGGCTAGTGGTTAAGGGGTATCGTCAAAGGCAAGGTGTTGACTACGACGAAACCTTCTCACCCGTAGCAATACTAAATTCCATCAGAATTCTATTGGCTATTGTAGAACACTATGATTATGAGATCTGGCATATGGATGTGAAAACCGCATTCCTCAATAGGACCTCGAGGAGGAGGTGTATATGATGCAACCTGAGGGATTCGTGTCTAAGAACTGCCCAGAAAAGGTGTGTAGGTTGCTTAGATCCATTTATGGACTAAAGCAAGCTTCCCGAAGTTGGAACATAAGATTTGATGCGGCAATCAGATCTTATGACTTCGTTAAGAACGAAGATGAGCCTTGTGTGTACAGGAAGGTAAGTGGGAGTGCTATCACCTTTTTGGTATTATATGTGGATGACATCCTGATCATTGGGAATGACGTAGGAATGCTATCCACAGTAAAGGCTTGGTTATCTAGACACTTCTCCATGAAGGACTTAGGGGAAGCATCCTATATCTTGGGGATTCGAATATATAGAGATAGATCCAAAAGGATGCTTGGCTTGTCCCTATCCAGGTACATAGAAACCATTGTCAAAAGGTTTGGCATGAAAAATTCCAAGAAAGGGCGAACATGGATATGATACCTTATGCCTCAGCAATAGGGTCTATCATGTATGCTATGCTATGTACTAGGCTTGATATAGCGCATGCTCTGAGTGTCACGAGCATGTATCAGGCGGATCCAAGCTTGGAGCACTGGAAAGCAGTAAAGTGTATCCTTAAGTACTTGAGAAGGACTAAGGATCTTTTACTAGTATACAGAGGTAATAGCCTTAAGGTTGAAGGCTACAGTGACTCAAGTTTTCAGTCTGGTGTCGATGATAGCAAGTCAAATTCATGGTATGTGTCCACCTTGAATGGAGGAGCAGTGTGCTGGAAGAGTTCCAAGCAAGATACTACTGCTGACTCGATCACAAAGGTGGAGTATATTGTTGCATCAGATGCAGCAAAGGAGGGAGTCTCGTGAAGATGTTCATTACAGATTTAGGAGTCGTTCCGGATAGTGAGAAGTTAACTTCCTTATATTGCGACAACTATGGGGCGATTACTCAAATAAGGAAACCCGGGTCTCATCAGAAGTGTTATGAGGAGGTTCCAGCTTATCAGAGAGATCGTAACCCGAGGAGATGTAGCAATGGAAAGAGTTTCATCCGAAGATAACATTGCAGATCCACTGACTAAGCTGCTGTCTCAGATTGTCTTTGAGCATCACAGGGGTCTAATGGGGATCAGACATATAGGTGATTGACTTTAGGTCAAGTGGGAGATTGCTAGTCATAGGTGCCCAGCAAGCCAATCACATGAGTGATGGCACGTGTGACTTGATACAGAATCTTTTTGTTTATTATATTTTGGCGTATATCACTTTATAACTATTGCATAAATGCATATATATATTGTGATGTCCTTGGATTTGTGCAATGGGAATCGGATCGTGATGAGATCACGATAATGAGATCGATTCACCTTTAAACACAGATCCTAAATAATCCCGGTCATAGGTTACTCAAGAGAGACATCGTGATAACCAAACAGACTGGTGTGTTGTATACCCATCCATATAATGGATGCAGCTGGTCTCATAGTTGCTCGTGTAGGGACACTAGGGATACAGTACAAGTGCTCATTGAAGAATGAGTTCACTAATTGATCTGCTTACGGAACGCTCGATGGTTGATGATGCCTTATTGTCAGACAGCGATTCTGTAGTCCTAGTAGTGTATCTGGTCCTTAGACTTGAGACACCAAGGATGTCCTGTATGAGTGCTCCACTCTTTGATACCAAACTTATAGATTTGGCTGTCCCAGATCTAGTACAACTAGTCATTGGGAGTGGTAGTCTACCTTACAAGGGCTATTGAGTGTCGATAGAGGATCATCCACTCTCGGCGTCATGAGAGGAATATCCCATGTGTTCTTGCTCAAACAAATCCCTGGCCAGGGTCATTCGGGTTGAGAGAGAAAGAGTTCTCCAGGAGAATCGGATTAGAGCGAGACTCGAGTAGAAACCGTATGGGTTTGACAGCACCATGCTCGATATATGGTCTCTGGGATATTAGAGGGATGAGGGACTATACATACACGGTAATTGAGGATAGACAGGTCTAATAGATTGTATTCCCATGTATCGTTAGGGGACTACGACGTAGTGGCCTAGTACGTCCGTAGTCGATGAATCGAGTGAATTATTACAGAGACAATAATTCACTGAGTTAGAAGGAGTTCTGACAGGTCTAACTCACGGCCAGCTCGATATTGGGCCTAGAGGGTCACACACCTATGGTAGGCATTGCGATAAGTAGAGGTTCGGATATGAGATATTCGATGGAGCCCTTGTCTTATTGGATGCAGATCCAATACCCACTAGAGGAGGACCCATTAGGGTTTGATAGGGGGCCTCTATAAATAGGAGGGATTCAGAGCCTCATAGGCTAGAGCCTTTGCTTGCCTTTCCTATTCTCCTCTCCGTCTCCACCTCTGAGCAGGCTTGGAGTTTTGAGGAGCGTCATCGCAACCCTGCTGTGTGGATCACTGCTAAAGAGGAGGACGCTTGACCTCCTTCACCCTCTCCTAAGGATCTGCAAGGAAACAGGGATATACGATCTCCCTAGGTAACACAATCTACTCTATATATAGTTTTAAGTTTCACGAATTTTGTGCACCAATCTTCGCACGACGACGAACATCTCTTTGGGAATCGGAGATTTTGTTTTCTTGTTCTTCCGCTGCGCATGTGATGTTGCCCCCAAGATTTCCCAACAGTATCGACCTTGCCTTTAGAGAAATTATTTTCAATAAGAAATGAACTACGTCTCTCGTACCAACCCCTTGGGGCTTGTTTTAAATCATAGAGAGCTTTAGTCAGTTTAGACACATGATTAGGGAAACTATTATTCTTAAATCTGGGAGGTTGTTCAACATAAACTTCTTCAGAAATAAAACCATTAAGAAAAGTAATTTTAACATCCATTTGAAAGAACTTAAAATTATTACTACTGGCATAGGCAAGTAGCATCCTTATGGCTTCTAATCGAGCCATAGGAGCGAAGGTTTCTTCGTAATTGATACCTTCTTCTTAGTTAAAACATCTGGCCACTAATCTTGCCTTGTTTCTAACCACGATACCAGATTCATCTTGCTTGTTTCTAAAGACCCATTTAGTACTAATAACTAAATGGTCATTTGGCCGAGGAACAAGCTTTCACACCTCATTTCTCTCAAATTGATTTAATTCATCTTGCATTGCGAGAATCCATGAATCATCTTTCTTGGCTTTGTCAATACATTTAGGTTCAATTTGTGAGAGAAAAGCGACGTTAGCACAAATATTTTTAAGAGAAGAACGTGTTTGAACCTCTTTAGATGTGTCTCCTATGATTAGCTCCTTAGAATGAGCATCTACATACTTCCAATCCTTAGGTAAGGATGTTTCGGAAGTGGATGCATCTAAGTTGCTAGTTGGAGAAGGGGTTGTTGAATCTCGAATTTTGAGGATGAAGTCAATTGATGGGTTAATTGATCTAATCCATATTATTGAGTTAAGTGTGCAGGTTTAACTATGATAGCTTGAAGACATAAAGCAAGTTTACCGAAGTCAAGTTCAATGGGTGTTCGAGAGTCCGTCGAAAGTTCGAAAAATCAACGAAAGTACTGCCGGAACCAACCGAGAAAGAATCGGGGACTTGCCGAAGTTTTCAGAAGTCTGCCAGAAAGATCATTGGAGGTTCGCGGAGATCACCGAGAAGGTTCGGATACTTGCTAAAGACTTGTTGAACTTGCCACAAGATTGGGAGCCTATTGGGAGTCCACCGGAAGAAATTCGAGGGTGTATCGAAAGTCCGTCGGAAGTTCGCCGGAAGGAAACTTGACATTATCGCTTAAATTTTTGCTTAGGACTATGTCGTAATTTTATAGTTTGCATGTAATTAGGGTTAGGATTAAGGGTTAAGCCTATAACCCGGTTAGGGGCCAATTGGGCCTGAGTTTGGACTGGTTTGGGCTAAGTTTGGAGCCCAACCAGTGAGTTGGAACAATTCAGGCGGTGGCATCGCTGGACTGGGCAGTGGCACCGCCTAGAACCCGAGAGTTCCTATGGTGGCACCGCTAGTACACTACCGGACTGGGCGGTGGCACCGCTCAAAACCCGAGAGTTCCGATGGTGGCACCACCAGTACATTGTTGGACTGGGCGATGGCGCCGCCCAAAAACCGAGAGGTCTGGCGGTGGCACTGCCAGTACACTGTTAGTGTCAGACACTGATAGGCAATGGCACCACCACTAATAGGCGGTGGCACCCCCAGCACCGAGAACCCAAAAGTAATTAAATTTGGAGCCTAAATTTGAATCATCTTAGGGCCTATAAATACCCCTCAATTATCAGCAGAGACAATAACTTTTTGAGAAGTTAGAGATTGAGAAAAAGCTTTAGCAAAGTCTTATTTTCAATAGCTTAAGTGTTCACTGTTGGGAAAATCTTTGAGGACGGCATCACATGCGCAACGGAAGAACAAGAAAAAAAAATCCCCGATTCCCAAAGAGATGTTCGTCATCGTGCGAAGATTGGTGTACAAAATCCGCGAAACTGAAAAACTGCGTATAGAATAGATTGTGTTATCTAGGGAGATCGTATATCCCTGTTTTCTTGTTGATCCTTAGGAGAGGGTGAAGGAGGTCAAGCGTCCTCCTCTCTAGCGGTGATCTACACCGTAGGTCTACGACGACTCTACTCAAAACTCTAGGCCGACTCTGAGGTGGAGAGGGGAAGGAGAATAAGAGAGACAAGCAAAGGCTCTAGCCTATGAGGCTCTGAATACTTCTCATTTATAGAGGTCCCCTGTCAAACCCTAATGGATCCTCCTCGAGTGGGTATTGGATCTGTATCCAATAACCCGAGCCTTTTAGATTAGTGGATCTCTATCCAAAAATCTCTCATGTGCTCTTATTGGATCTCCTCCATGAGACCCAATCATTTAGGGGCTTATTGGATATCCAATAAGATAAGGGCTCCGTCGGATATCTCACATCCGAACCTCTACTCATCGCAATGCCTATCATATGTGTGTGACCCTCTAGGCCCAATATCGAGTTAGTCGTGAGTCATACCTGTCAGAACTCCTTCTAACTCAGCGAATTATTATCTCTGTAATAATTCACTTGACTCATCGACTACGGATGTACTAGGCCACTACGCCATAGTCCCCAGACGATACAGGGGAATCCAATCCATTAGACCTGTCTGTCCTCAATTACCGTGTACCTATAGTCCCTCATCCATCTAATATCCCAAAGAACATATATCGAGCATGGTGCGGTCAGACCCATACAGTTTCTACTCGAGTCTCGCTCTAATCGGATTCTCCCAGAGAACTCGTTCTCTCTCAATCCAAATGACCCTAGCTAGGGATTTGTCTGAGCAAGAACAAATGGGATATTCCTCTCATGACGCCGAGAGTGGATGATCCTCTATCGACACTCAATAGCCCTCGTAAGGTCGACTACCCCTCCCAATGACCAGTTGTACTAGATTTGGGACAGCCAAACCTATAAGTCTGGTATCAAAGAGTGGAGCACTCATACAGGACATCCTTGGTGTCTCAAGTCTAAGGACCAGATATACCACTAGGACTACGGAATCGTTGTTTGATAATAAGGCATCATCTACCATCTAGCATTCCGTAAGCAGGTCAATCAGTGAACTCATTCTCTAATGAGCACCTATACTGTATCTCTAGTGTCCCTACACGAGCAGCTATGAGACCAGCTGCATCCATCATATGGACGGGTATACAGCACACCAGTCTGTCCGGTTATCACGATGTCTCTCTTGAGTAACCTATGACCGGGATTATTTAGGATATGTGTTTAAAGGTGAATCGATGTTATTTTTATGATCTTATCACGATCTGATTCCCATTGCACAAATCCAAGGACATCACAATATATATATATGCATATATGTAATAGTTATAAAGTGATATATACCAAAATATAATAAGCAAAAGATTCTGTATCAAGTCACACGTGCCATCACTCACGTGATTGGCTTGTTGGGCACTTATGACTAGCAATCTCCCACTTGACCTAAAGCCAATCACCTATGTATCTGATCCCCATCATACCCCTGTGATGCTAAAAAACAATCTAAGACAACGGCTTTGTCAGTGGATCTGCAATGTTATCTTCGGATGGAACTCTTTCCACTGCTATATCTCCTCGGGTTACGATCTCTCTAATAAGGTGGAACCTCCTCAAAACATTCTTAGATTTTTTATGAGACCTAGGTTCCTTCACTTGAGCAATCACCCCGTTGTTGTCACAATATAAGGAGATCGGCTCCTCGCTACCCAACACGACTCCCAAATCTTTGATGAACTTCTTCAACCAAACTCCCTCCTTTGCTGCATCTAATGCAGCAATGTACTCCGCCTCTGAGTCAGTAGTAATATCTTGCTTGGAACTCTTCCAGCATACTGCTCCTCCATTCAAGGTGTACACGTACCCCGAATTCGACTTGCTATCATCGACATCAGACTGAAAACATGAGTCTATGTAGCCTTCAATCTTAAGGCTACTACCTCCATATACTAGTAAAAGATCTTTAGTCCTTCTCAAGTACTTAAGGATACACTTTACTGCTTTCCAATGCTCCAAGCCTGGATCTGTTTGATACCTGCTCGTGACACCCAAAGCATGCGCTATATCAGGCCTAGTACATAGCATGACATACATAATAGACACTATTGCTGAGGCATAAGGTATCATATCCATGTTCGCCCTTTCTTCTGGAGTCTTTGGGGACATACTCGTAGAAAGCAATATCTTATGTCTCATTGGTATGAGACCTCTCCTGGAATTTTTCATGCCAAACCTTTTGACAATGGTTTCTATGTACCTGTACTGGGACAAACCAAGCATCCTCTTGGATCTATCTCTATAGATTATAATCCCCAAGATATAGGATGCTTCCCTAATTCCTTCATGGAGAAGTGTCTAGATAACCAAGTCTTTACTGTAGATAGCATTCCTACGTCATTCCCAATGATTAGGATGTCATCCACATATAACACCAAAAAGGTGAAATATAGCGCTGCCACTTACCTTCCTATATACATAAGGCTCCTCTTCATTCTTAACAAAGTCATAAGATCTAATTGCCTCATCAAATCTTATGTTCCTACTTCGGGAAGTTTGCTTTAGTCCTTAAATGGATCTAAGCATCCTACACACCTTATCTGAGCAGTTCTTGGACACAAATCCCATAGGTTGCATCATATACACCTCCTCCTCGAGGTTCACATTGAGGAATACGGTTTTCTCATCCATCTGCTAGATCTCATAATCATAGTGTGCTGCAATAGCCAATAGAATTCTGATGGATTTTAGCATTGCTACGGGTGAGAAGGTTTCGTCGTAGTCAACACCTTGCCTTTGACGATACCCCTTAGCCACTAGTCTTGCTTTATAGGACTCTACCTTTCCATCTACTCCGATCTTTTTCTTAAAGATCCACTTGCAACCGATGGGTACAATACCTTCGGGTGCATCAATTAGGTTCTAAACCTTGTTGGAGTACAAAGAATCCATCTCAGAATTCATGGCTTCTTGCCACTTCTCGGATTCTATACTCGTAACAGTCTCCTCGTAGGTCTGAGGATCAATATCCTTAACATCCTCTCCTCTAATATGTCCCACATATCTCTCAGGAGGATGGGAGACTCTATCATACCTACGTAAAGTTGAAACTTGTGTATTAGGTACCTGAATAGACTCGGGCTGTAGAGTGGTGCTTGAGCTTGGTTCTCCAACCTCGCTCAACTATATCATTCTCCCACTATATCCGCCAAGAATGTGTTCCTTCTCAAGAAACACTGCTCTCTTAGCTACAAAGACCTTTTGGTCCTCGAGATAATAGAAATAATACCCACAAGTTTCCTTGGGGTATCCCACAAATTTGCATCGCTTTGTCCTTTATTCTAACTTATCGGGGTTGTGTCTTTTAACGTTGGCAGGGCAGCCCCAAATCTTAACAATCTTAAGATCAGGCTTCTTCCCTTTCCATATCTCACATGGTGTAGACACTACCGACTTAGTTGGAACTCTGTTCAGAAGGTAAGCTGTGGTTTCTAGAGCATATCCCCAGAATGAGATGGGTAGGTCAGCGAAACTCATCATGGACCGTACCATATCTAATAGCGTACGATTTCTCCTTTCAGAGACACCATTGAGCTGAGGTGTATAAGGAGTTGTCCATTGGGATAATATCCCATGGTCCTTGAGGAATTGAGTAAACTCTGTACTTAAGTACTCACCTCCTCGATCTGATCAAAGAGTTTTGATACTCTTTCCAGTCTGGTTCTCCACGTCATTCTTATACTCTCTAAATTTCTCAAAGGCCTCGGACTTATACTTCATTAAGTACACATATCCATACCTTGAGAAATCATCAGTAAAGGTAATGAAGTAGGAGTAACCACCAATAGCATGAGTTGACATGGGTCTACATACATAACTATGTATGAGTTCCAACAGCTCAGTGGCTCTCTCTTCGGTTCCACTAAATAGAGAGATGGTCAGTTTTCCACAAAGGCAAGGCTCGCAAGTTGCATATGACACATAATCGAATAGATCTAGATATCCATCATTCAACAACTTTTGAATCGTTCCCTCATGGATTTGACGTAACCTAGAATGCCACAGGTATGCACTGTTCATCTCATCTCGTTTCCTCTTGGACACATTTTCATTCATGATATGTGGAGTAGTGTTTAACATAAAAAAACCATTATGCAATGTTCATTTCGTGATGATCTTATCATCTAATAATATCGAACAACCATTATTCTCAAAAACTAATTTATATCCACTAACTGTCAAACATGAAATGGAGATAATATTTTTGATAATAGAAGGAACAAAATAACATGCATCTGATACAATAAAAGCTCCACCAAGCAGATGTAGGGCGACCTCGCCAATAGCTACTACATCAAATTTTGCTCCATTACCCATCTTGAGGTCCATCTTGCCTCTCTCTAGTATCCTAGGCCCTTCCAGAACCTACAACGAATTGCATATATGATAAGCACTACCGATATCCAATACCCATGTGTTATCATAAGAGTTTGACAAATGGAGACTGATCATGAATGTACCTGAAGCTTCATCAAGCTTTTGTTTCACCCTTTCTGCAAGGTACTTTTTACAGTTCCTCTTCCAATGCCCATCTTTACCACAGTGGAAGCACTGGCCTTTGTCCTTTGCTGGATCTTTCTTAGCAACCTTTGCTTTACCTGGTCTGCCCTTGCCCTTTGCCTTCTTAAGGGACCTTTTTTCTTTCCTTTTTTTTCTGGTCTCACCAGTGTAGAGAACTGGCTTCTCTTTCTTAATAGTATTCTCTACCTCCCTCAACATATTGAGGAGCTCTGGGATAGTCATCTCAAGCTTGTTCATATTAAAATTCATTATGAACTGTGAAAAGGAATTTGGTAGGGACTGAAGCACAATGTCCACACACAAGTTATCCTCTAGGACCATTCCTAGACCTGTGAGTTTCTCTATCCACTCAATCATCTTTAGCAAATGGTTCTGAACTGGTGTCCCCTCAGTTATCCTAGCGCGGAAGAGGCTCTTGGATATCTCATATCGCTGAGTCCTTCCTTGTTCCTTAAACAATTTGTAGACATGTAGGAGAATGGATCTCGCATCCATCTTTTCATGTTGTCTTTATAACTCAGGAGTCATAAATCCCAACATATAGCACTAAGCAAGAGTGGAGTCATCAATGTACTTCACGTAGCGAGCGATCTCATCCTCGCTTGCCCCTTCTTCGAGCGTAGGCATCACTGTATCAAGGACGTACACGATTTTCTCAGCCGTGAGAATAATTCTCAAGTTACGGAGCCAATCCGTATAATTTGGACTAGTGAGGCGGTTGACATCAAGTATGCCACGTAAGGGATTTGAAAGTGATATTTTCTGAAAATAAAGTGCAACAGAAATGAATAACATGTAGATTTTGCAAGAAATAAACTATCAAGATATGGACTTCTATCTTAATATGCTCCCACTATTTTACTAACGAGACACACGACACCCTCAGTACGTGAAACAGAAGTCTCCAGCAAACTTCTACTGGGGATCAGGATCCAATCAGCATCTTAGTGTAACCTCGAGGGACTCGACCAACCATGATGCTCGGTTAAGTCAACACCTTCGTTACAAGATGAGTCTGATTTGATGATATACCCTCGAGGGACTCGACCAAGCATACCATGTCCTAAGGTCACCGATGACATCTCTATGTTGTAAGCAAGATAGCGAATCATGATATAGGTAAGTCTCGAGGGACTCGACCAACTTAACCTACACCGAGAATCGGTTCCCACTTATAATGATGGAAGGCCACGTGGGTCAATCTAATTATCTCACATTTACCGACTTAATATTATCGAGAGAGATGTTTCTATGATTTGGTCTCCTAATATGATATGTCACACATATACATATTTAATATATATCTACATCGTATACAAATATATATACATATCTAGTATGTGTATAAGCAATCACACCAGATGATCATGGACCACAACCTAATGTGATTAGGCCCGAGCCAGTAGGCCTAATCACTCACATCAAGATCTATGTGTGCAATGGTGCATCTCCATGCCCTGTGATCGTCCATCTCATCCTCATCGGTTCCGTCGACATCTCAATGCATCTTCACGCATCGCGATCGTCCGTCTCATGGGTCCTACTATCGCATCCACGCTCCCGCTGCACCTTCTCATGTGATTACAACTTAATCATAGACACGCAAGCTCGACAATAAACAAAAAATATAATTGAGGTTCGCAGACCCCAATAATAATAATCACAAGTACACACACCACACGGTCCATGATCATCCGTCCACACATCATACATCACATATATAAATAATCATCATCACATAGGACTACTAGATAATAATAAAAATAATAATCAAATAACTTTTTAATTAATTAGTATTTTATGAAATTAGGGACATATAAGGAATTTCTTAATTCCTAGGGGTATTTTCATAATTTAGACAAAAGACAAAAACTATAATTTCTCAAATTCTGAGAGGCAAAACTATCTTTTGCCCAGAAAACCCTAATGCCCTCATCCTCCCAACGGTGGGTTGTGTGGCGAAGGGCGAGGTCGCTGCCCTCGCTTGCAGGCGGCACGCCCATTGGCGGCGCTGCCCCTACAGCTGGGCGCCCCCGCAAGCACTGCCACCTCCGTGGGCGGGCGCCCCTGCTAGGTTTTTGCCCGCGGGAGCAGCGGCTACAAGCGTCGCTGCCCTACGGCGCGTCACCACGTGAGAGCAGCGGCAGTAGGCGCCGCTGCCCTTGCGGCTGCTACTACAGGCTGCTTGCCTACACGCAGATGGCAATGCGACGACAGCAAGGGCTGCTACCCTTTTCCGCTTTTGCGTCAATGATTTTGACGTCAAAAGCTTCTCCAAAACACAACACACGTAGTTTAAAACTAATTTATGGCACGAACAACCTAACTCTGATACCATTGTTAAGAAAATCTTTAGGGGCGGCATCACATGCTCAGCGGAAGACAAGAAAAAAAAACCCCGATTCCTAAAGAGATTTTCGACGTTGTACGATGATTAGTGTGCAAAATCCGCGAAACTGAAAACCTACATATAGAATAGATTGTGTTACCTAGGGAGATCGTATATCCCTATTTTCTTGTAGATCCTTAGGAGAGGGTGAAGGAGGTCAAGCGTCCTCCTCTCTAGTAGTGATCCACACAGCAGGTCTGCGACGACTCTCCTCAAAACTCCAGGCCTGCTCTAAGGTGGAGAGGGGAAGGAGAATAGGAGAGGCAAGCAAAGGCTCTAGCCTTTGAGGCTTTGAATACCTCCTATTTATAGAGGTCCCCTGCAAACCCTAATGGATCATCCCCTAGTGGGTATTGGATCTACATCTAATAACCCAAGCCTTTTATATTAGTGGATCTCTATCCAATAATCTCTCATTGGTTCTTATTGGATCTCGTCCATGGGATCCAATCATTTAGGGGCTTATTGGATGTCCAATAAGACAAGGGCTCCGTCGGATATCTCATATCTGAATCTCTACTCATCACTATGCCTACCATATATGTGTGACCCTATAGGCCCAATATCGAGCTGGTCGTGAGTCATACCTGTCAGAACTCCTTCTAACTCGGTGAATTATATCTTTGTAATAATTCACTTAACTCATCGACTACGGACGTACTAGGCCACTACGCTGAAGTCCCCAGACGATATAGGGGAATCCAATCCATTGGACCTATCTGTCCTCAATTACCATGTACCTATAGTCCCTCATCTATCTAATATCCTAAAGACCGTATATCGAGCATGGTGCTGTCAGACCCATACGGTTTCTACTCGAGTCTCACTCTAATTGGATTCTCCCGGAGAACACTTTCTCTCTCAACCCGAATGACCTTGGCCAGGGATTTGTCTGAGCAAGAACACATAGGATATTCCTCTCATGACGCCGAGAGTGGATGATCCTCTATCGACACTCAATAGCCCTCGTAAGGTCGACTACCACTCCCAATGACCAGATGTACTAGATTTGGGACAGCCAAACCTATAAGTCTAGTATCAAAGAGTGGAGCACTCATACAGGACATCATTGGTGTCTCAAGTCTAAGGATCAGATATACCACTAGGACTACGGAATCATTGTCTGACAATAAGGCATCATCAACCATCCAGCATTCCGTAAGCGGATCAATTAGTGAACTCATTCTCCAATGAGCACTTGTACTGTATCCCTAGTGTCCCTACACGAGCAGCTATGAGACCAGTTGCATCCATCAGATGGACGGGTATACAGTACACCAGTCTATCCGGTTATCACGATGTCCCTCTCGAGTAACCTATGACCGATATTATTTAGGATATGTGTTTAAAGGTGAATCGATCTCATTTTTTTGATCTCATCACGATCCGATTCCCATTGCACAAATCCAAGGATATCACAATATATATATATGCATATATGCAATAGTTATAAAGTGATATATGCCAAAACTTAATAAGCAAAAAGATTCTGTATCAAGTCACACGTGCCATCACTCACGTAATTGGCTTGCTGGGCACCTATGACTAGCATTCACCTCCCTCTTTCTCTTTGAAAAATCTATAAGAGTTTGAACCACTTGTAAATAGGTTTTAAGAGGGGTATTTGGTCCTTCCCTTTCAAAGTGATTTGCTAGTGGAAGTTGGGAGCCTCATCAAAGAAGGCTTCGCAAGTTGATGTAGGTCATTTGACCTTGAATGTGTGAGTGTCTAATTTTCTAAACCACTTATCTTCTTAGCAGCAAACTATTCAGTTTTCTTCTCTCCACTCTTGACTTCCTTTACTCAAGCTATTTTGGCTAAGTCATCCTTCATTGAATCGAAATCTCTACATATTTATGAAATCGATTTCAAACTTATGAGTTTTAATCTGTTGCACTAATTCACCCCCCCCCCCCTCTTAGTGTCGCTCCGATCCTAACAATTGGTATCAGGCTCACTCTTATATTTGGTTTAATACCCAAGAGAGATGGCTTACTCCGGCATGCAAGAGGGTCACTTTATTACACGTCCGCCTATGTTTAATGGGTCGGATTACACATATTGGAAGACTTGTATGAGGATCTTCTTTATTTCCATGGATTTTAAGCTTTGGACTATTGTCGAAAATGAATTTCAAAAATCTTTTCTTCCGATGAACGAATGGGATGAATCGGAGAAGAATGTTTTTTCTTTAAACGCGAAGGCTATGAATGTGCCTTGCTTTGTGCACTTGATAAAAATGAATTTAATCGCGTTTCGATTTGTGATTCGGCTTTTGATATTTGGAGAACTCTTGAGGTCACTCATGAAGGCACTAGCCGAGTGAAAGAGTCCAAAATCAACATTCTTGTGCATTCTTATGAACTTTTCCGGATTAAACCAAGTGTGTCCATCGGAGACATGTACACCCGTTTCACGGATGTCATCAATGGACTCAAAGCTCTTGGTAAAGGTTTTTCTAACTTTGAACTAGTAACTAAAATTTTAAGATCCCTTCCAAAGAGTTGGGATCTAAAAGTTACGGCTATTCAAGAGGCCAAGGACCTTAAAACATTTTCTCTCGAAGAACTTATTGGGTCTTTTATGACCTACGAAATGACGTGCTATGCTCACGAAGAGCTAGAGAAACCCCTTCCAAAGAACAGGAAAGATATGACACTTAGAACATAAGAAGATCACTTGAAAGGAACATCAAGTGATGAGGACAGTGACGATGACATTGCACTTTTAACTCAAAAATTTTAAAAATTTATAAGAAAGAACAAATTTAAAAATGACACTAAAAATAAACTTGAATATAAAAAGGACCAAGTAATATACTACGAATGCAAGATGCCGGGGAACTTCAAAAATGAATGCCCCCAAGCTAAGAAGAAGCAACCGAAGAAGAAAAAAGGTTTAAAAGCGACTTGGGGCAACTCAAGTAATTCCGAGAATAAAGAAGCTAACAACAAAGAGGAGGCAAACTTCGCACTAATGGCTTTAGGAGGAGGTATGTGATTTAATTAATGAAGATTTATCTTTTGATGAACTTTCTATCACTTTTTACGAATTATTTGATGAGTATACACCTATTAGTAAGAAGTTCAATCTATTAAAGAAAGAGCATGCCTTACTACAAAATAAGCTTGATAATCTTCAAACTCCTCCATGCACTAAGTGTGAACACTTAGATGTAAGAAAAGATGAGAATTTGCTACTTAAAGAAACCTTAAACAAGTTTAAATTCGGTAGCAAAAGCTTGGATATGATCCTTGCAAACAAGGGTCATGTCGCAAAAAGAAGTGGAATTGGTTTTGTGAGAGGATCTCACCAAAATCCTACCACCTTCATTAAAGGACCCACATTACATATTTCACTTCATTTGAAATGTAACTTTTGTTGTAAATCCAGACATGTTGTTTACAAATGTCTCTTTAAGAAAATTAGTCCACATAAGTTGATTTGGGTTCCTAAAGGAACTATAAATAATTCAATGATGAATGACAAAATTAGTAGATCAATTTTTTAGGCACCCAAAATCAAATGGGTACCTAAAAACCATCCTCTTTTGTAGACAGACTCACAAGCTAGGAGCAAGATATGATATCTTAATAGTGGATGCTCAAGGCACATGACCAGAGATCTATCTCATTTCTCTATGCTCACTAGCAAAGAAGAAGGGTATGTCACCTTCGGAGACAACAACAAAGGTAAAATCATTGGCAAGAGAACCATAGGTAATAAATCAAGTTTTTCAATTGATGATATGCTACTAGTTGATGGTTTGAAACATAATCTCTTAAGCATTAGTCAATTATGCGATAAAAGTTACATCGTTAGATTTGAATCTAATATGTGTATTATTGAAAAACTAAATAATAACATATCAATGATTGCCTTAAAACAAAATAATGTCTATACCATCAACCTTGATGAACTTAATAATGAAATATGCTTTTCCGTTTTAAATGATGATGCTTGGCTTTGGCATAGGAGATTAGGCCATGCAAGTATGAAACTAATATATAAGATTTCATCTAGAGAGTTCGTATGAGGGATTCCCAATATGAAGTTTGTTAAAGACAAAGTGTGTGATGCTTGACAACTAGGAAAACAAATAAAAACTAGTTTCAAACCAAAAAATCAAATTAACACCACTAGACCATTGCAATTGATCCATTTAGACTTATTTGGACCAATTGACACAACGAGTCTCGGAGGAAGCAAATATGCCTTCATAATTGTATATGACTATAGTAGATACTATTAGGATCGGAGCGGCACTAAGAGGGGGGGGGGTGAATTAGTGCAGCGGATTAAAACTTTGGTTTCGACAAATCTTTTGATACGATGAAAACCGAACTTGAAAAGTTTAACTTGAACACGTGTTCGTAAAGGTATGCAGCAAAGTTAATGAGGGAATAAAGCACGTAAGATGGTTTACAGTAATGTAAATAGCAATAATGAAATGCAAACCAGAGATTACGTCGATTTTAAAGTGGTTCGGTCAAATGACCTACATCCACTTGCGAGGCCCTCTTCGATGAGGCTCCTACCTTCCACTAGCAAATCTCTTGAAGGGGAAGGGCAAATACCCCTCTTACAACTTTTTACAAGCGGTTCACTCTCTTACAAATTTTCAGCAAGAAAGAAGGAGGTGAACACTAGCAAATTGAAAACAAGACTTGCTAAGACTTTTCTAAGACCTTTCTCTCAATCAATTGCTTCTCAAAAAGTTGTATTCTCTGCAGAGAATTGAGGGGTATTTATAGGCCTCAAGAGGATTCAAATTTGGGCTCCAAAATTTGAATTCTCTTTGGTTCCCGATGCTGGCGGTGCCACTGCCTGTCAATGGCGGTGCCACTGCCTGTCGGTGTTTGACACTGATAGTGGACTGGCGGTGCCACCGCCCAGCCAAGCGGTGCCACCGCCTGACTCTCGGGTTCACTGGTTGGGCTTTAAATTTAGCCCAAACCAAGTCTAATTTTGGGCACAATTGGCCCCTAACTAGGATATAGGATTATCTTTTAATCCTAATCCTAATTAATGTGCTAATTATGAATTTAAAGACATTTCCTAAGCTATTACAAAGTCCGCAAGTCAAGACTTCTTCCGGCGAACTTTCGGCGATCTTCCGATAAACTCTCGAAAACCGTTCTGCGGACTCCCGGCAAGCTCCTAGACTTCACGATTGGATCTTGGCGAGTTCCAATGAGCTTCTTCGGCAAGCTCTGATCTTTCTCGGCGAGCTCCGCGAACTTCCAACGAACCTTCCAGCGAGCTTCCGAAAAACCCTTCGACAAGCTCCCTACTCATTCTCGGCTAGTTCCGGTAGCATTCCCAACGAACCTTCGGACTTCCGTCGAACTCTCAAACTCGCAACAAATCCTTCGCTCTTGACTCCGACACTTTGTTTCACTTTATGTCTTAATCGTTATCATAGTTAATCCTGCACACACAAGTCAAAACTCTACTCCGATCTAGACAATTATTGCAACGCGAATTGACATTCTGTTGCTCGGCACGTCATTGGTAGGTGCTTCGTTCGATTCTTCAGCGCATCGTCCTCTCTTGCGGCTTGTTGCCCAATCGGCAGTTGACCTCCGCAACCCCAATATCCTTGGCGCAATTCTGCTCTTGGCCTGATGCCCGATGTCCGAAGCCTTCTGCCATTCAATATCCTAACGTGATCTTGTAATATCCCTCACTTTTGAAACTTATTAATAAAGATTTATTTATAAATCAGAGGACCTATATGTAAATATGAAAATTTCAAGGACTAAACTGTTAAGTTGTAAAAAGAAGAAAATTAAGAAAACCGAAAATTTCGGTTTTATCCCACCGCCTCCCACGCACTCTCTGTTTCTTTGAGAAACAGAGAGGAGCGGTGGGGCGTGAGGAGAGAAGAAAGAAGAAGAAGAGGGAAAAGAAGAGAGGAGGAAGAGGGAGAAGAGAAGAAAAGAAGAAGAAGAAGAAGAAGAGAGGGAAGATGGAGAGAAGAGAGAGAAGCAGCAGCAGCAGCTAGGGCTGCTGCACCTCTGTTTCCCGCAGGTGGAAACAGAGGAGAGGATGTGTGGGGCGTTGGGGAGGAGAAGAGAAGAAGAAGAAGAAGAAGAAGAAGAATAGAGGAGGATAGCTGCGGCAAGGCTGCAGCGAGGAGGTGTGTGGCGTTGGGGAGGAAAAGGGAAGAGGAGAAGAAGAGAAGGAGAAGAAGAGGAAAAAGAGAGGGAAGAGGGAGAGGAGTGAGAGGTGGCAGCAGCAAGGGCAGCAGCACGTCTGTTTCCTGCAGGTGGAAACAGAGGAGAGGTGTGGGGCGTTCGAAGAGGAGAAGAAGAAGAAGAGGAAGAGAAGAGGAAGAGGAAGCAGGAGAAGAGGTTGTGATACCTCTGTTTCCTGCAGAGGAAACAGAGGAGAGGTTGTGTGTGACGCCGGGGAGGAGCAGGGAAGAAGAAGAGGAGAAGAAGAAGAGAAGGGAAAGGAGGAGCTGCGGCTGCGACGGTAGAATCTGCAGCTGGAAGAGAAGGAGAGGAAGAGATGGTGAGGAAGAAGAGAAGAAGTAAAAGCGGGTGAAGAGGCGGCACCTCTATTTCCTGCAGGAGGAAACAGAGGAAAGGAGGTGCTGTTCGTCGGGGAGAAGAAGGGGAGGAAGGAGAAGAAGAGAAGAAGAAGAAAGGAAGGAGAAGGAAGAGGAGAAGGGAAAGAAGTAGATGCGGCTGTGGCAGCTGCAGCTATGGCAGGGAAAGAGGAAGAGAAAGGAAGAAGGGAAGGAGAGGAAGAAGAGAAGGGAAAGAAGGGGCTGCCGCTGCGGCGATGGCAGCTGCAGTTGGAAGAGAAGAAGGAGAGGAAGATGAGCAAGGGAGGAAGAAGAGGCTGTGGCCGTGGCTGAGGCTGCGACTGCAGCAGTGCAGCTGGGAAAGAAGAGAAGGAAAGGAAGAAGAAGAGAAAGGAAAAGGGAAGAAGAGAGGAAGAGGAGAAGGAGAGGCAACTGTGGCAGTGGCAGCTGCAGCTGGAAGAGAAGGAGAGGAAATAGAGCAGGGGAGAAAGAAGAGGCTGCGGCTGTGGTGGCTGCGGCCATGGTTGCGACTGCGACTGCGGCAGTTGCAGTTGGGAAAGAAAAGAAAGGAAAGGGGGAAAAAGGGGCTGCGGACAGGATTGCGGCCGCAGTGGCAGCGACTGCGTATGCAGCAGTTATGTCTACGAGAGAAGGGAGGAAGGAAGGTAGTGCGGTGGAAGGGGCGGCAATTGTGGCAGCGGCAGCGGCGACGGCTGTGGCAGCTGCATTTGGAAAATAAAAAGAAGGAATGAGAGTAAGAGAGAGCAGGTGATTGTGCCTCGATGTTCGACACGTGGTGTAGTTGCGAAGAAAGGAAGAAACCGGGAGCACAAAACGAAACAGAGAGAGGACATGGAGGAAAAGTAGAAGGATTGGACTGACACCTTCCTTGGATATTCAGATCAAAATATTTGAAAGGCAAGTTCCCTGATCGTTTCTCCTATAATTGCTCTGATATTTCTTATTGCAAGTTCCCTAATCGTTCCTCCTGTAATTATTCTAATCTTTCCTATTGCAAGTATCCTGATCTTTCCTCACTGCCATTTTTATCTCTACATTTGCTTTGAATATGGGGAACTTTGAATTGTTCTATCCTTGCATTAGATATATCTCCTGTTTAGACGTAACGATTCGAATCTGTGCAACTTCTGAGATTCTGACCTTTTGATACCGAGCTGCCTATAAGTCTTTGTTGGAAACTCTGATTTGTTCAAAACTGATTTCATTGGAAACTAGACTCGTAGATCTTTCTTTGATATATGGATTAAAAGATTTGGAATCCAAACACCTGCCTAGTTATCTGTTGAATCTGATATTATGAATTCGGCCAACAGAGATTTTGTTCTACGACTCTTGCTTACCAAATTATTTGTAACTCTCTCTATTGGATAGTTCAATTCATATGAAGCCTGTCTTATCTGAAAGTATTATCTAATAATTATTTCTGAGTAAATTGGAGCACGATTGATAGTTTGAATCATTTGTTCAATGTGCCTCTTGTATTCTGCCAGAAATCGAGCTTTGGTCGATTTCTCATATTCTGGTTTTATTCCTTTAGAAATTGATATTCATTAGCCTTCTTATTCAATTGAGCTTTATATTACTGCTTTGAATTCTTGTATGCTCTTGTCCTTAAAATTATTTGCATTCTTGAAAACTATTGTGTAACGTTTAAGCTATATCGTATTGACTCCTATAGGCACATGTATAACCCATTGTTCCGCATTTGCTTTCGATGTGTGCCTATTCTAGTTTCATTCCTTTGGATATCGAATTCATCTAACCTTCTTATTTGAATTGAGTTATATATGATTGTTTGGAATCTGTGTATACTCTTGCTTTTATTTCATTCCAAATCTGAATACATTTGTGAGAGATTGTTGCTTGCATCGTATTTGACTTGTAAAGGCACATGTACGTTTGTTGTTCCACGTGTGCTTCCGATATATGCTACTTATTGCTAAAACTGCCCTCTTGTACTCTGGTGGTTGTGGGACTGTCTGGACCTTTGCCAGAAATGGTAAAGGGTATGTGCTTAGAGCCTGCGATGCTCTGCCGGCCCCCTCTGACTTCACCTAGACGTGGGTGGATGGAGCTCCCAAACGTGGGAGACTTCTGTCTGGTGGTCATTCAGAAATGGATGTATCACGTTCTGTTCGAGGTCCCACTATACCTTCTATATGTTTGATATGATATCCAGAGCTTTGGTTATGTGTTTCTGTACATGCTTTGGATAAGAATGATATGATTGCAACGTCAAGGATGACGTTTGAGCTTCTGTACGGTATTTGTTTTTGATATGCTCTGAAATGGTTCATTCTCTGTTGATATGTTTCGAAATGTTCCATATGCCATTTATATGCTCCGGAACATTTCATACGCCATTGATAAGCTCTGAAATGTTTCATTTGTTATTGATATGCTCCGAAACATTTCATATGCCTTTGATATGCTCCAAAATGTTTCATATGCCGTTGATATGCTCCGGAACATTTCATACGCCATTGATAAGCTCTGAAATGTTTCATTTGTTATTGATATGCTCCGAAACATTTCATATGCCTTTGTTATACTCCGAAATGTTTCATTTGCTATTGTTATGCTCCTGATGTTTCATTTGTTACTGATATGCTCCGAAACATTTCATACGCCTTTGATATGCTCCGAAATGTTTCATTTGTTATTGTTACACTTCGAAATGTTCTATATGTCATTGATATGCTTCGGAACATTACATACGCTATTGATATGCTCCAATTACTCCGTGCTCCATTTGCTATGAACTGATATATTCTGAAATGTCCTATTTGCCATTAATATGCTCCGGATCATCTCGTACGCTATTGATATACTCCAATTACTCTGTGCTCCATTTGTTATGAATCAAATAGGTTTTGAATGACATGATACATATGATTTTGTATCTAATGAAATGGTATCCTTGAAAATTCTTGTATTCTGCCTTGCATTAAGATACCTTACTTGTTTGAAATCGTTCTTTTTGTTCTGAATATGCTTTGTCACTTGCTGAGCCGTTTTTGGCTCACTCCATTGTTATATAAATCTTTTAGGTTAGCTTGTCACTCTTCGAGATGTTTGATTTGGGCTGAGGCAGTGGATAGCTATTCAGAATTATAGGCAAGTCTTGTTGGTTGTTATGCTATTGTTGTATAAGCATATTTGGTATGTAATGAAATGTTGTTGATGAATCGAAATGGATATACTGTGTAAAAGTGTTAGAAGATCTCTCTTATTTAGAATTTCGGAATGTTAAGTCTAATTTATGATGATATGAACTTGTGGTGAATAGTTGGAGTTCTGATTGGATAATTTATTTAGCTTGTGGATTTATAAATATTGTTCATGTGTCAAGTTGGCTTGGGTTGCCATAAATGTGAATTATCGAGTGATGTGATATATTATTATAAACTGCACAGGTTTTATAGATGTGAATTTGATAGAATGTTTTCAGTGTCCTCAAATGTTAGTTTGGATCCTAGATTGGTTTGTGATGAAATTGTTTTAATATCATGGATAATTTATTTTTTGAGGGGGCGTGACAGATCTCCTCTAGCGCAACGTCAATTCCTCCTGCGTTAACTGTCTAATCCTGATCGAGTAGACCTGCATCACTCAAAATGAATTAAACATCTAAACACAATCAATTAGTTTCATCATCAAAATCCGAGATTCAACGATCTCCCCCTTTTTGATGATGACAACTAATTGATGACTAACGGAGTTAACCTTAACTCCCTAGAGTTTAACCAAACTCCCCCTATCAATATGCCATTGATAGAACACTTGGATTATCCCAAATCCAAGTAACATTCATCACATGTTATGAAGAACATTTAAACCATCATGCAAATATATATAAAATATTCAATTCAATGCATGAGGTCATCAATATACTTCTCCCCCTTTGTCATCAACAAAAAAGAGAATTTCCTACTCTTATGTGTTTAGAGATAAAAAGTTACATACATTGCATGAAAAACATAGTATCAAATTTTATCGTCATGCAATCTAGCAATTAAAGATGTGTTAGTTTAGCATGTTTACTTTTTTGAGATAACAACTAATTGCTTCTCTTTAGACTACAAGCTAGCAATTTTCATGATATGCAAGTTGCAAGCTAGCAAATTTTTGCTTCCTTTGCAATGTTTGAGCTAGCAGTTTTGCTTCCGTAACAAGTTAGCATGTTTTGTATTTTGAGATAGGCAAGATAGCACATTTGCTTTTTTTTTTTTTTTTTTGAGATAGCAACTCTTTTGAGATAGTGATCTTAGCAAATTTTACATCATGCAAGGTAGCAAATTTTTGTGATGTTCGAGATAGTAAGTTCTTTCTTCTCTTTTGAGAAGTGCTATTTTCGCTTCCTTTACAAAGTGCAAGCTAGCAAAGTGTTTGAAAAAGTGATCAAGTTTTACAACATACAAGCTAGCAAAAATTTCGAAAGCAAATACAAGATAGCTTTCTTGTTGAAGTGTGTAAGCTATTGATTCTTGCTTCCTATTGTAATGTGCAGGTTGCAAGTCTTGCTTCTTGAGATAGGCAAGATAGTGATGTTCAAGAAGACAACTTTTGCTTTTTAAAATAAGCAAGTTAGCAATATTTGCTACTTAAGATAGGCAAGCTAGCAATCAAGTTTTTGCATCTTCTTGATATATACAATCAAGTTAGCAATATTTGTTTCATTTATGCTAAATAAAAACATGTATCATGTTTAAAACCGAAAGAGTAAGATTTATTTCAACAAAGATCAATAAGGTACTTTCATTATGGTAAAAATCAATAATCCATAAATCGTAAGATTCATCATGCATAATTTCAAAATTTATTAAGCATGATCAATATGCATGACACTAAAACATGGTTTCAAAATGTTTAATATGTTTATTACACAATTTCATCATTATGCATCATTATATATATAACTTTACAATGTCATGCATAAAATCGTCAAATCATAGTATTAAAATATTAATATTTTTATTACAACTTTATGCATCATTAAGTATACAATTGTCAAGCATGACACTTCACTATTTCATATAAGCATGCCTATTTCATTTATGTCAATTCAAAACATACATCATTTTTTTTTAAAGCCACTTTTATGTCAAATCAAAAAATGTATCATTAAGCATGATCATTATGCATTACTTCAAATCAAACATGATTTCATTTAATTTCAAAATATTTATCATGATAGAGCATATAAGCTAAATAAACTATTAATCATAAAGCATATTCATCAATGATGGTTTCATTGAGTATAAAGTATTTTCAACCAAAATCATTTGTTACTTGTTGCAATCATACATTTTTCTTTTTAGGTGAATCTATCTTTTCATGCTTAGTTTGCATACAAAAGCTGTGCATCATTTTCGAAAGAAACTTTCATCATGGTATACATCGATAATCCATAAATCGTAAAAGATCATTATGGAAATCATCAATAATCAATAAATTATAAATTACCCAAAACTCATCATCATCATGCATAGCTTCAAAAAAATTATTAGGCATGATATCATATTTCATAAGGTATTTTTAATCAAAATCATTTTGTTTATCATAAACATACAATTTTCATGATTATTTTCAAAATTACTAAAATGATATGTTAGGATCGGAGCGGCACTAAGAGGGGGGGTGAATTAGTGCAGCGGATTAAAACGTCGGTTTTGACAAATCTTTCGTACGATAAAAATCAAACTCGGAAGTGCTTAACTTGAAAGCGTATTCGCAAAGTTGTGCAGCAAAGGTAATGAGAAAATAAAGCAAGTAAGAAGGTTTGCAGTAATGAAATGCAAACCAGAGATTACGCCGATTTTAAAGTGGTTCGATCAAATGACCTACATCCACTTGCGAGGCCCCTCTTCAATGAGGCTCCCACCTTCCACTAGCAAATCTCTTGAAAGGGAAAGGTAAATACCCCTCTTACAACTTTTTACAAGTGGTTCACACTCTTACAGATTTTCAGCAAGAAAGAAGGAGGTGAACACTAGCAAATTGAAAACAAGACTAGCTAAGACTTTTCTATGACCTTTCTCTCAATCAATTGCTTCTCAAAATGTTGTATCCTCAGTTGAGATTTGAGGGGTATTTATAGGCCTTAAGAGGATTCAAATTTGGGCTCCAAAATTTGAATTCTCTTTGTTTCCCGATGCTGGCGGTGCCACCGCCTATCAGTGTCTGACACTAACAGTGGCTGGCGGTGCCACCGCCCAGCCCAGGCGTTGCCACCACCCAGCTCTCAAGTGCTGAGCGGTGCAACCGCCCAGTCTAGCGGTGCCACCGCTAGACCCTTCGGTTCACTGGTTGGGCTTCAAATTTAGCTCAAACCAAGTCTAATTTTGGGCCCAATTGGCCCCTAACCAGGATATAGGATTATCACTTAATCCTAATCCTAATTAAAAGTGAACTACAAAACTAAAAACATCCTAGGCAAGTTTTCAACCGCGAACGTCGAGTCTTGTTCCGGCGAGCTTTCCGACGAATTTCTTTCGACGGACTCCTAACAAGCTCCCGATCTTGTGATGACTTCAATGAGTAGCCGAGCCTTCTTGGTGATCTCCGCGAACCTCCAACGATCTCTTCGGTGAACTTTCGAAAATTCCGTCAAGTTCCCGATTTCTTCTCGGTTGGTTTCGGCAACATCTCCGACGATTCTTCGGACTCTCAAACATCCATCGAACTTGACTCTGGTATTCTTGCTTTATGTTTTCTAATTATCGTAGTTAATCTTGCACACTTAACTCAATAATATGGATTAGATCAATTAACCCATAATTTGATTTTATCATCAAAATCCGAGATTCAACAATCTCCTCCTTTTTTATTATGACAATCAATTGATGATGGAGTGAAACATAACTCCCCCTATCTATATGCCATATTATGAGAAGATAAAAACGCTTGAATTCTATCTCATTAAATTCAATCATAAACTGATAAGTTCTAACCGTAGAACTTATCGTTATTCTCATCAAGCACAAGTAAATATGAAATTTCGATGAAAATAATTTTCAAGTCTAATGATAAGAGACAATTTTTACTACGACAAGAGATAAAGATTTTCAACATGAATTTCATGATATAAATGTAAGGCATGCTTTCAATATGATCAGTCAATCTTGCGATATTCTCAAAGATTTTGCAAGGCATATAGACATTCATATCACACTAGCTTTTGTAATTCATATTAGTCATGTTCTCGATGCGCATAAGACATTTTCATTAAGTCATGCTATCGAAATGGTATAAGTCATCACTTAGTCATCACTTGTCCCCCTTTGTCATCAACAAAAAGGGAATGAGACTTGAAGCACATAATTTATGATTATAACATCAAGAATTCAGCATTCATCTATTTTATTAAATCTCTTCTTTCTATAAATTACAAAAATTGAAGGTGTACAAAGAAGAGATTGTGAAAAAAAAAAATTTCAAGTAGTAACTCCAATAAGTCAAGATTATAATTCGAATACAGACTCATTCAAATTCAAATCGTCAACTTGAAACTCATAATCAAGCCTTCAAAATCAATTTCGAGATTCACAAAATGTCATAAAATCATTCTTGATCAGATGGGAGCGGTGTTTGACTCAAGATAGGCTAAGGTAATTTAACGTTTCATTTAGAATCGATAGAGAAGGATCAAATTCACCAAGGAATGGAGAGAGGATGAAAAACTTTACGAAAAATCCATTGAAACAAGTTTATTCTTAGGGACAATTTAACATACCTAGTTCCCTTCTAATGAATTCAAATTGGTCTTCATTCAAAGCTTTTATAAATATATCTGCTAATTAATGCTTTGTGTCAATGAATTCTAGAACAACATTATTGTTAAGGACATGATCACGTATGAAATGATGCCTAACGTCGATGTGCTTAGTTCTAGAGTGCTGAATTGGATTTTTAGTAAGACATATGGCACTAGTATTATCACATTTTATAGGAATGTTTTTAAAGTGAATTCCATAGTCTTCTAATGTATTTTTCATCCAAACAACTTGTGCACAGCATGCACTTGTAGCAACGTATTCGGCTTCCGCCGTAGATAGTACAACTGAATTTTATTTCTTGGAAGTCCAAGAAACAAGTGTATGTCCTAAAAATTGGCATGTTCTGGATGTACTTTTTCTATCTATCCTACATCCGCCAAAATCGACATCTGCAGAAGCTATTAAATCGAATTTTTCAGATTTTGGACACTACAATCCTAAATTTGGAGTTCCTTTAAGATACCTAAATATTCTTTTAACACTTTTAAGATGAGATAATTTAGGATTTGATTGAAACCTAGCGCAAAGTCCTACACTAAACATAATATCCGGCCTAGTCGCGGTGAGGTAGAGTAGACTACCTATCATTCCCCTATATGTTTTTTGATCGAAATTTTCACTATTTTCATCCATATCTAACTTAGTCGCAGTACTCATAGGGGTGTTTATTGCTTTTGAATTATCCATGTTAAATCATTTTAATAATTCTAATGTATTTTAGATTGGTTAAGAAATATACCATCACTAAGTTGTTTGATTTGTAATCCTAAAAAGAAAGTTAATTCACCCATTAAACTCATTTCAAATTCATGACTCATACATTTGGCAAATGATTCACATAGTGATTCATCCGAAGAGCCAAAAATAATATCGTCGACATAAATTTACACAATAAGAAAATTATTTTTAAAATATTTGATAAACAATGTAGTATCAACCTTGCCTTTGTTAAAATTATTTAAAATAAGAAAGGAACTAAGCCTTTCATACCAAGCTCTAGGAGCTTGTTTCAAGTCATAGAGAGCCTTAGTTAATTTGAATACATGGTTAGGAAGAAGAGAATTTTCAAATCCGGGAGGTTGTTCGACATATACTTCTTCAGAAATAAAACCATTCAAGAAAGCACTTTTGAAATCCATTTGAAATAGTTTAAAATTATTACTACTAACATAGGCAAGGAGCATCCTTATGGCTTCTAATCGAGCCACGGGAGCAAAGGTTTCTTCGTAATCGATACCTTCTTCTTGGTTGAAACATTTGGCCACTAATCTAGCCTTGTTTCTAACCACGATACCATTTTCATCTTGCTTGTTTCTAAAGACCCATTTAGTACCAATGACTAAATGGTCACTAGGCCTAGGAACAAGCTTCCATACCTTATTCCTCTCAAATTGATTTAATTCCTCTTGCATTGCAATAACCCAAAAATCATTTTTTATGGCCTCGTCAATGCATTTAGGTTCGATTTGAGAAAGGAAGGCAGCGTTAGCACAAAAAATCTTGAAAGAGGAACGAGTTTGAACCCATTTTTATGTATCTCCTATAATTAGCTCCTTTGGATAAGCATCTATATACTTCCATTCCTTGGGTAAGGAAATTTCGGAAGAAGGTGCATCCAAGTTACTATTTTGAGGAGGAGGTTCATTTAAATTCAAATTATCAAAACCAAGATCATCATCAAAATCATTTTTCTTTAAATTAGAAATTTCATTAAAAACTACATGAATAGATTCTTCTATTACTAAGGTTCTTTTGTTAAAAACCCGAAAAACCTTAGAAACGGAAGAGTAACCAAGAAAGATGCCTTCATCGGATTTAGCATCAAATTTTCCTAAGGCATCCCTTTCATTCAAAATAAAGCATTTACAACCGAAAACTTTAAAATAGGAAATATTTGATTTTTTGTTATTCCATAATTCATAGGGAGTTTTTGATAGGGATGGTCTTATTAGGACTCTATTCATGATGTAGCAAGCTGTATTTACGGCTTCGGCCCAAAAATACTTAGGTAAACTATGTTCATTTAACATAGTTCTTGTCATTTCTTGTCGCTTTCTATTTTTTCTTTCAACTACTCCATCTTGTTGGGGATTCCTCGGAGTGGAGAAGTTGTGATTGTATCCATTAACTTCACAAAAATTTTGAAAGTCACGGTTTTGAAATTTGCCACCGTGATCACTCCGAATTGATGAAATCATGAAACCTTTTTCGTTTTGAGTGAGTTTACAAAATTTAGAGAAACACTTGAAATAATCACTTTTGTGAGCTAAGAAATAAGTCTAAGTGTATCTAGTATAGTCATCCACAATTACAAACGCATATTTGCTTCCCCCTAGACCTGTCATGTCAATTGGTCCAAATAAGTCCAAATGAATCAATTGTAATGGTCTAGTGGTGCTAATTTGAGTTTTTGGTTTGAGACTAGTTTTTATTTGTTTACCTAGTTGACATGTATCACATGCTTTGTCCTTAATAAACTTTATATTTGGAATTCCTCGCACTAATTCTCTAGATGAGATCTTAGATATTAGTTTCATGCTTGCATGGCCTAGTCTCCTATAACAAAGCCAAGCATAATCATTTAAAGCGGAGAAGCACATTTCATTACTTAGTTCATCAAGGTTGATGGTGTAGACATTATTTTGTTTTAATACAATCATAGTTATGTTATGGTTTGGTTTTTCAATAATACATACATTTGATTCAAATCTAACGATATAACCTTTATCGCATAATTGACTAACACTCAAGAGATTATGTTTCAATCCATCAACTAGTAAGACATCATCAATAGAAAATTTTAATTTGTTACCTATGGTTCCCTTGCCAATGATTTTGCCTTGGTTGTTGTCTCCGAAGAGGACGTACCCTTCTGTTAGGACTCTAGCTAGGAGAGTCCTAATTGAGAGGGACATTCTGTTAGGACTCTAGCTAGGAGAGTCCTAATTGAGAGGGACATTCATGTAGGAGGTTGTTTCTTAGAGAAAAATAAGGAGTTGTAAAGGAATAGGAGTCTTGAGTATGAGTCATATTAGGTGTTGGTTAGAAGTAGGAGTCTTGAGTAGAAGTCCTATTAAGAGTTAGGGTTTAGAAGCCCTATAAATAGTCATGTATTCCACCTCTTTTCATAAGCAATAGATGAATCTTTTCTGCAGCCTTTGAGCAGCAACTTGGAGGGAGGAACCCCTATAGAGTTCCAAGGAGGCCGATCCCCTAAAGAGACCAACCCCAAGTTTAGAATCTACAAGGGTTCTAACACCTGGTATTAGAGCAGCATTCTTGGCATCTCGCTGCCCTTCCATCAACCCTCCACAACCGCCCAAAACAATTCCCACAATTACTTAAAAGATCGTCGCCAAATTCCACCGTCATCTCCACCACCACAGATCATCCTTTGATCTCCCCGTGAATTGCAACAGGTTCTGGTTTCCTACCTTACTGCTGTTGCAATTTAGTTATCCCTATTCGAAAATCCAAAAAAAAAAAATTCGTTCCTATATTGCTGCAAATTTTCATCGTAAGTTGCTGAAATTTTTCGACGAGAATTATGTTATCGCAACTTACACCAATTTTCTTGCTGTTACTACCGAAATTTTCTTGATTAAATTAGACATCCTTGCTATCATATAAACTGAGATATTGCTGTCAATTTCCTCCTCAAATCTTTCAAAATTTTTGTGCAGATTTCATCGAGAAACTGCTGTTTCTTCGACGATAATTCTGCTCTTACAAGACAACACAATTCTGCAGCAAACTTTCACTGATTTCTATCAAACCAATACATGCCTTTAACCCGTCAACAAAAAAGATATCTTAACATCACAGATTTGGAGTCATATACTTTGGCATCTGAGGAGGCAATCAATGCTAAATTTGAAGCCTTTGAGGTACGAATGGAGGATAAAATTCGGACTCTCCTTACCGAATTCAGTTTGGGCCGACCACCAAGCCCGAAGAAATCACATCAAGGAGAGAGCTCTAACCAATCACATCATGCCTAAAGAGATGACTTCCAAGAGAGGGGAGGCTCTATGACCGACCCCAACTATTCGCGCATGAGAGTGGACTTCCCTAGATGGGAAGAAGGAGACCCAATTGGTTGGATCTCGGGCGCGGAGCGATATTTTCGATACCATAAAACTACGGATGCATCCATGGTGGAAATTGCAGCTATACATCTTGAAGGGGATGCCATACAATGGTTTGACTAGTTTGAACACACTTATGGAGTCCTTTCATGGCGATAATTCAAAGAAGGACTACTGATTCGCTTCGGACTAACTTATTACGAGAACATTGACGGACAACTAGCAAAGATCCGACAAACCTCCACCATTCAGGAGTACCAGACCAGGTTTGAAAGGTTATCTAATCAAACTCGTGATTGGTTTGAAAAATAGTTACTGGGTACCTTTATTGAGGGCTTAAAGCCGGAGATCCGGGGAGAAGTTAAGGCGCGACAACCTTACACGCTTATGGTAGCCATCTCTTTCGCACGACTTCAAGAGGAGCGATTGAACCATGAAGCCCAGAGGACTAGGATCACTCCACGACCTACAATACTAAAGCCCTCAACCCCCCCTACTATCAACCGAGTCCCTGCACCAAAAAGGTTAATAAGAGAAGAACATCGGGAGCGATCTGCGAAGGGGTTATGTTGGCATTGCGATGAGCCATGGAGCCGCGAGCATCGCTGTAAAAAAGGTAGACTTCTTATGATTGAACCAGTAGAAGAAGAGATCATTGAACATCTAGAAGAGAGTCTTGAACATGAAGAAGAAGATATGGAAGAAGAGCCACAACCGACCGACATTACGGTACACGCACTAGCCGGCTACTCAAATCCGCAAACGATGAAAGTTGGAGGCCTTCTTAAACAACAACTGATCATTGTTCTTATCGACACGGGTAGCACTAATAACTTCCTGAATAGTAAGGTTGCTGCTCGGATGGCACTGCATATTGAAGGTTGCAGCAAGTTCGATGTTAAGGACTATGGGAAGATCAGTGCACCACTCACTTCTTTACTGAAAAAAGATGCTTTCTAATGGTCGAACAAAGCCTCTGCTGCCTTCGACAAACTTAAAGCAGCCATGACAACGACGCCGGTGCTTGCGCTACCAGATTTCAATAGACCCTTCATCATTGAGGCCGACGCATCTAGAGTCGGAATTGGAGCTATTCTCATGCAAAATGGTCGACCACTCGCATACACTAGCAAGACATTGTCTCCCTCCCATCAAAACATGTCAGTATATGCTAAGGAGATGCTTGCCATTGTACACGTAGTAACGAGGTGGAGACCCTACTTGATCGGCCGGCGATTTCAAATTAAAACTGACCATAAAAGCCTCAAGTACTTTTTGGAGCAAAAGATATCATCCCCTGAGCAGCGAAAATGGGTAACCAAACTTCTTGGATTTGATTATGAAATTATTTACAAAAAGGGGAAAGAAAATGTTGTTGTAGATGCACTCTCACGGCTACTTGAACAAGCTAAGGTTTCAACCATCTCCCTTCCTACCACCGGTCTCCTCGAGGACATTAGGGAAGAATGGAAGAAGGATCCAGAGATCAGCAACATCATAAAAAAATTGGAGGAGGATCCAAGTGCAATAGCCCACTACACCTGGGATTCGAGGGATCTACGCTACAAAGGTCGCATTGTGCTTATACCTGCTCCCCTTGCATCACAATCATCTTGCATGAAATGCACTCCATACCTTTAGCAGGGCACTCTGGATTCCTAAGAACCTACAAAAGAGTGAAGCAAACTTTTTATTTGAGAGGGATGAAAAAAATATTTGCAGAATATGTGGCACAATGTGATGTATGTCAACAGCACAAGGGTGAAACTGTGGCAAATCCAGGGAAGCTACAACCACTACCCATACCAGACTCAGTGTGGACTGACATCTCCATGGACTTCATTGAAGGGCTGCCATCTTCCAAAGGTGAAAGCACGATTCTCGTGGTGGTTGATCGACTTACGAAATATGCTCATTTTTGTGCTATGAGAAATCCCTACACTACTGCTAGTATTGCCCAGATTTTCATAGAAAATATTGTTAAACTGCATGGGATGCCAAGGTCCATCGTAAGTGATCATGACAAGATCTTCACTAGTAAATTTTGGACCGAGTTATTTCAGTTACAAGGCACCAAACTCAAGATGAGCACAGCGTATCATCCACAAACTGACGGCCAAATAGAGGTGGTAAATAGGTGCTTAGAGATGTACCTCCGGTGTTTCGCGAGCGACCGACCAAAAGAGTGGGCGAAATGGCTTACCTGGGCCGAATGGTGGTATAATACTACATATCATTCATCTACAAAATGTGCCCCTTATGAAGCATTGTATGGTCGACCAGCCCCTGTGATTCCAAAGTATGTAATTGGCTCGGCCAAGGTAGATCAGGTTGACCAAGAATCGATTGATAGAGACAAACTCTTACAACTATTAAAAGATAATCTCTCTACCGCTCAAGCCAGAATGAAGCAGCAAGCCGACACACGACGAAGTGAAAGAGAATTTTCAGTGGGAGATTGGGTTTATCTTCGCCTACAACCATACAAGCAACTCTCTATCAATACTCGAGCCTCCATGAAGCTATCCCCACGTTTTTATGGGCCCTATCAGATCACAGAGCGTATTGGAGCCGTGGCGTACAGACTTAAATTACCTGAAGATGCCAAAATTCACCCTGTCTTCCACGTATCATGCCTAAAGCCCAAGTTGGGATAACACGAGTCACCCCAGATCTAACTGCCCAACACAACTGAGGATGGAGTTATTCAAGCCCAACCATAAGCCATCCTCGATCGCAGGATCGTGATGCGTCGCCGACATCTATCTACCGAAGTACTAGTGCATTGGAATAATCTACCACTTGAAGATGCCACATGGGAACCAAATGAGGAGCTGAAGACCCGGTTCCTTGAGTTCATGGAATCTCAGCCTTGAGGACAAGGCTGATTTGAAGAGGGCGGGTCTGTTACGACTCTAGCTAGGAGAGTCCTAATTGAGAGGGACATTCTGTTAGGACTCTAGCTAGGAGAGTCCTAATTGAGAGAGACATTCTGTTAGGACTCTAGCTAGGAGAGTCCTAATTGAGAGGGACATTCATGTAGGAGGTTGTTTCCTAGAGAAAAATAAGGAGTTGTAAAGGAATAGGAGTCTTGAGTAGTTGCGCCGGAGTCATGACAATGATCACGTTGGGAGTTCGAGAGCTCGACAGAAGTTCGGACAGTCGTCGGATGTTCTACGGGAACAAATCCGAGAAGTCCAGAAGCTTGCCAAAGGAGCTCGTCGGAACTTGCCAAGTGGATCGTCGCAGTCCAGGAGTTTGCCGGAAGTCCGCAGGAGTATCACCGAGGGTTCATCGGATGATCGACGGAAGTTCGTCGGAAACTCGTCGGAAGAAGCGAGTGACGCACCAAAGCAAGCTGCAGAATATGTCTTAGGAAATAATCGTAGTTAACAATTTGATTAAGTTAGAAATGGGAGGTGATCCCATTAGCTTAATCCTAGGGCAATTGGGCCCCTGAAGAACTCAAATTGGGTCGAATGGTTCAACCCATTCGAACTCAGGTTGCTGTGGGAGGTGCAACCGCCCAGGCAGGGAGGTAGCACCGCCCAGGCTATGTCTCCCAGCGAGACTGGGCGGTGCAACCGCCCCAGCCAAGAGGTGCAACCGCCCAGGGCTCAGTCTCCGAGCGAGACTGGGCGGTGCAACCTCCTCTGTCAGGAGGTAGCACCGCCAGAGCTCAAGTTTCGAGCTCTGCCAGGCGGTGCAACCTCTCCAGTCAGGCGGTGCAACCGCCTGAGCTCGGTCTTTGAGCTCTGGCAGAGAGGTGCAACCGCCCCTAACAGAGGTGGCACCGCCTAGAGGCTCAGTCTTCAAGCTCTGCCAGGCGGTGCAACCGCTCCAGTCAGGAGGTGCAACCGCCTGATCCCGGAATTTCGGGATTTGATCGTTTTGAGCTCCAAATTTGAACTGGGTTGGGGCCTATAAATACCCCACCTATTCAGCACTGAAAAGATATAGACCTAAACTGAATTCTTGATCTTTTCTGTGATTCTAAGAGCTCAAATTTGTGTAAAGTCCAAAAGTTCTCCTCTTTCTGTTCTTCAAGTCTTGAGTTGTAAAGAGAGGAGAGAAAGGTTCTGTAAGGGTTGTCTCCTGAGCCCGTCAAAAGGAGTGAAACTGTAAAAGGGCAGTTGGCCTTCGCCTATTGAAGGAAGGCCTCTAGTTGACGTCGGTGGAGGAAGCCAAAAGTGGAGTAGGTCAAGACTGACCGAACTACTCTAAATCTCTGGTTTGATTTTATTTTGAGCACTTTATCATTACTGCAAACCTCCTACATAGCTACTGCTCTCTGCGCTTTTATGAACAAGTTTCTAAGTTCTGATCTTTCCGAATCTACATTCAGATATAAATCGGTGTTTTCGTACGATCTTTACATTGCAGTTTACATTTACGTTTTGATTTTATTTATAACTGCAAACTGTCTTTTGCGCTTTTACGAACGAGTTTCTTTGCAGTTTACATTTACGTTTTGATTCTATTTATAACTGCAAACTGCCTTCTGTGCTTTTACGAACGAGTGTCTAAGTTCAGATCTTTCCGAATCTGAGCTTAGACGTAAACTGTGCTTAGACGCGATCTGCGCTTAGACGCAAACTGTGTTTAGACGCAAACTGCGCTTAGACGCAATCTGCGCTTAGATGCAAACTGCGCTTAGATGCAAACTGTGCTTAGACGCAATCTGCATTTAGACGCAAACTGCATTTAGACGCAATCTGCGCTTAGACGCAAACTGCACTTAGATGCAAACTGCGCTTAGACACAATCTGCATTTAGACGCAAACTGCATTTAGACGTAAACTGCGTAAACTGCGCTTAGACGCAAACTGTGTTTGGACGTAAACTGCACTTAATCATAAGTAATCTTAGAATCGGCTTTTGCATCAAAATAGTTTTTATCGAACGAACGCAGCTTTCGTTTTTAATCGCTGAAAGATTTTCGCTGCACTAATTCACCCCCCCCTCTTAGTGTTCTCGATCCTAACAATTGGTATCAGAGTGGGGTATTTCTCATTTCGGATTTACACCCGAGAGAAATGGCTCTTCAAGAGGGCTTTTCGGCCTTTCATCCACCGTTCTTTAACGGATTGGACTACACGTATTGGAAAACTCGAATGAGAGTTTTCTTGATTTCTCTAAATCTGAATTTATGGAATATCATTGAAAACAGTTTTCAACTTCCCTCTAAACCGATGAACGAATGGTCGGATTTAGAGAAGAAATATTTTTCTTTAAACGCAAAGGCTATGAATGCCTTATTTTGCGCTTTGGACAAAAATGAGTTCAATCGGGTTTCTTTGTGCGAAACGACTTTCGATATTTGGTGCACTATTGAAATCACGCACGAGGGAACTAGTAGAGTCAAAGACTCGAAAGTTAATATTTTACTGTATGATTTCGAGCTTTTTCATATGAAACCAAGCGAAACCGTTGTTGACATGTACACCCGTTTTACGGATGTCGTCAATGGTTTAAAATCACTTGGTAAAAGCTTTTCGGATTTTGAACTCGTTAACAAAGTTTTGCGCTCACTTTCTAAAACTTGGGATTCAAAAGTAACTGCTATTCAAGAATCGAAAAACTTGAACCAATTTCCACTTGAAGAACTAATTGGTTCATTGATCACATATGAAATGACATGCAATGCACGTGAAGAACTTGAGAACCACCTTCCAAAGAATAGGAAGGATTTGGGACATAGAACATTTGAAGACCACTCGAGCATAAGCTCAAGTGATGGTGAACTTAAACTACAAATGAAACAAAAATTCAAAAGTAAAAAGAACGGAACTACTTGCTTTGAACGCAAGAAGAAGAACAAAAATTGGGATGAATCAAGCTCCTCTGAAGACGAGGAGAAAATCAACAAAGGCGAGGTGGCAAACTATGCCTTTACACCTTTCGACGCTGAGGTAATCAAAATGCCTTTAATTTACTTTGAAATTACATGATGCTTTTCATAAAGCATTTTTCCTTTTTTAATTTTCTTGAAAATTACATGTTTAATAATTTTATAATGAAAATACAAACAATTAGGAATCATGCTTATCATTCTAGTAATTTTGAAAATAATCATGAAAATTGCATGTTTATGATAAACAAAATGATTGTGATTAAAAATACCTTATGAAATCATGCTATATGTGGTTGAGAAGTAATAATGTGTATCATGTTGATTTCCATTGTTATTTCTCGATTTTGAGTATATGAAATTATGTTTAATTTGAAGTTATGATTAATGAGTATATATTTTTGAAATTATGTATGATGATTCTTGATTATCGATTTTCATGATAATAACAGTGGCTTTAATAAAAAAAAAATTGATGCATGTTTTCATAAATGAAAAGGCATGTTAACATGAAATCGACCACTTAAAATGAAACACTTAAAAGAAAGGGAAAAATATATTATCAATGAAATCATGAATCTATTTATGTTATAAATTTTGTGAGCCATGAAAATGATTTTGATGATTCAAAATTTGAAATGAGTTTTATTAAAATCATGATCTTGATTTTTCTCTTGAATGATTGTGACTTGTATTCCTTGATATGATTTTTATGCAATTCTTTGTATTCATGAAACATTTATCTCATCACCCAATTATTTCTTTTCAATATTCCTCAACTGATGATATGAATGCATGAGATATTCATGAATTTATTTTGATGTATGCAAATGAGAAGTTTCAATCATGCATGGTAGGATGCAATGTTACAAATTAATACCATGATGATTTGAAATATTTATGATTTGGAATCATGCATATAATAATGAGTTTATATGTTTTGAAAATGTGCATGTTTTAATTTGAAAATATAATGATGCACAAATGAGATTGATACTTACCTTTGTCATGATTTAAAAATTGATGTAAAGGGTTTTTCCCTTCTTTTTGACAATGACAAAAGGGGAGATAGCTAGCTTGCACAATTCAAGAAGAAAGCAAAAATTGCACTTCTCAAAAGAGAAGAAATTGCTATCTTGAACATCACCAAGAAGTGCTATCTTGCAAATCTCAAGACACACAAATGCAATCATGCAAAATTTATAATTTTGCACATCATTAAAATTTATGATGCTTTGGTGATTATGCATGTTATAAAATTCACTAGCTTGCATGATATAGAACTAAGCTATATTGAACATTACCAAGGAATGTTGTCTTGCCTATCTCAAGAAGCAAAAAGTTAACTTGCACATCTAGCAAAACTTATATTTCAAGAAGCAAAAGTTGCTTTCTTGAACATCTCAAAATTGCTAGCTTGCGGGCCTTAAAATGTAGAAATTTTTTGCTAGCTTGTATATGGTAAACTTGCTATCATACTACCATGATGATGAGAATGCCTTATCTTCATGATTATATTTGAAAAACTATGGCAAAAATATGTCCGAATGATTAAACGTGTTAAAATTATTTTTTGGACCTTTTTGATTGAATTATCAAATCACTTGATTGCCATAATAATTTTACATAATTACTTGCCATGATTACATGTTGGAAATTATGTGCTTGAATACAAAAATTTTCATGATAATAAGCATGTTTTACCTTCATGATTGTAATTGAATATCTCTAGTAAAACCCTGTCCGAATGTATGAAAGTGTCAAATTTCATTTTCGGATTTTCTTGATCCTAACAATTGGATTTTCTTGATACATTATCCTCTTCCGAATTTAACAAGCATATGTCATATCAAGTTTAATTCACATCATTGATTTTTGACATATGGAATCATCTAGCAAATGCACTTATCATGTGAAAAATATTTTTCGAGAAACATATTTGATGATTCCCTCTTATAAAAGGAAGATATTTTTACATACAAGGATTTGACTCACTTACATATCTTAATCCTTGCAAAAATGAAGTGTGCTTTAATATCTTATCGATTTGAACTTCACATATGGCTTTCCTCCTTCATGTAAAAAGATAACAAATAAAAAGGAAGAAGCAATAAAAGCTATCTCCTTGTCATGTTTTCCTCGAGATGTTTGCATAATTAGTATCCTATCACTCACTATTGAAAAATGACATGAACCAACTTATGGCATCGCACTTATATTTAAAATTTGCTTATATCGTTCTCCTTGTTGTTGATGACAAAAGGGGAGAAATATATAAATTGATACTATGAGTGCCATATTTGAAAAATATGAATAGATGTTATGAATGCCATATTATGATGAGATATCAAAAGCAGCATTCATATGAATAGGTGCTATGAATGTCATATCATGTTAAGATTGTTGAATCTCGTATTTTGATGATGAAACTACTTGATATATGTTTATGATTTAATCTGCGTTTTGAGTGACGCAGGATGCTTCCATCAGGATGAGACAATTAAAGCAGGAAAATCATGTTGTGCCGAAGGAACATTGGACGTCGGGCCGGTGGATCGGTCGACGTATCGACAGAAGGCTTCGGGCCGTGGACTCGGGCATCGGGTCAAGAAGAGCGGGTATTGTGCCAAGGATATCGGAGTTGCGGAGTCGACTGGCCGATTGGGCAATAGGCTGCAGAAGAGGACGATGCGCCGAAGAATCGAACGAAGCGTCGAGGGACCAATGACATGTCGGACAACTTGGTTAATTGCTTAGGATTAATTGTCTCGATCGAAGTTTTGTTTTGTTGTGCAGGATTAACTACGATGAAAGATAGACAAGCAGCAGGAGTTGCGTCGGAGTCAAGTTCATGATCACGTTGGGAGTTCGAGAGTTCGACGAAAGTTCGGACGGTCGTCGGAGGTTCTGCGAGAACAGATCCGAGAAGTCCAGAAGCTTGCCAAGCGAAGCTCGTCGGAACTTGCCAAGTGGATCTTCGCAAAGTCCAGGAGTTTGCCGGAAGTCCGCAGGAGCATCACCGAGGGTTCATCGGATGATCGACGGAAGTTCACCGGAAACTCGCCGGAAGAAGCGATTGACGTACCGAAGCAAAGCTGCAGAAATTGTCTTAGATTTAATCGTAGTTAGCACGGTGATTAAGTTAGAAATGGGAGGTGATCCCATTAGCTTAATCCCGGGGCAATTGGGCCCCTGAAGAACTCAAGTTGGGTCGAATGGTTCAACCCATTCGAACCCAAGTAGCTGTGGGAGGTGCAACCGCCCAGGCAGGGAGGTAGCACCGCCCAGGCTAAGTCTCCCAGCGAGACTGGGCGGTGCAACCGCTCCAGCCAGGCGGTGCAACCGCCCAGGGCTCAGTCTCCAAGCGAGACTGGGCGGTGCAACCTCCTCTGTTAAGAGGTAGCACCGCCAGAGCTCAAGTTCCGAGCTCTGCCAAGAGGTGCAACCACCGAGCTCGGTCTTCGAGCTCTGGCAGAGAGGTGCAACCTCTTTGGACAGGTGATGCATCGCCTGAGCTCGGTCTTCGAGCTCTGGCAGAAAGGTGCAACCACCCCTGACAGAGAGGTGCATCCGCCTGAGCTCAGTCTTCGAGCTCTGCCAGGCGGTGCAACCTCTCCAGTCAAGAGGTGCAACCGCCTGATCCCGGAATTCCGGGATTTGATGGTTTTGAGCTCGAATTTTGAATTGGGTTGGGGCCTATAAATACCCCACCCATTCAGCACTGAAAAGATACAGACCTACACCGAAATCTTGATCTTTTCTGTGATTCTAAGAGCTCAAAAGTGTTGTAAAGTCTTTAAGTCTCCTCCTTCTGTTCTTCAAGTTTTTAGTTGTAAAGTGAGGAGAGAAAGGTCTGTAAAGGTTGTCTCCTGAGCCTGTCAAAAGGAGAGAAATTGTAAAAGGGCAGTTTGGCCTTCGCCTATTGAAGGAAGGCCCCTAGTTGACGTCGGCAACCTCGTCGGTGGAGGAAGCCAAAAGTGGAGTAGGTCAAGGCTGACCGAACCACTCTAAATCTCTGGTTTGCGTTTATTCTCGAGCACTTTATCATTACTGCAAACCTCCTTCATTACTACTGCTCTCTGCGCTTTCACGAACAAGTTCTAAGTGCTGTTCTTCCGAATCTGCATTCAGACGTAAATTCGTATTTTCATACATTACAGTTTACGTTTACGTTTGATTCTGCAGAACTGTCTTCCGTGCTTTTACGAACGAGCTTCTTTGCAGTTTACTCTTACATTTTGATCCTATTGATAACTGCAAACTGTCCTCTATAATTTTACGAATGAGTTTCAACATTTAGACGTAAATCTGAGTTTAGACGTAAACTGCGCTTAGACGCAAAACTGCGCTTAGACGCAATCTGCGCTTAGACGCAAACTACACTTAGATACAAACTGAGAATCAGCTTTTGCATCATAATAGTTTTTGAACGAACGCAGCTTTTGGTTTTTAATCGCTGTAAGATTTCCGCTTCACTAATTCACCCCCCCCCTCTTAGTGCTCTCGATCCTAACAATTGGTATCAGAGCGGGGTATTTCTCATTTCGGATTTACACCCGAGAGAAATGACTTTTCAAGAGGGCTGTTCGGTCTTTCGTCCACCGTTCTTTAACGGATTGGACTACACTTATTGGAAAACTCGAATGAGAGTTTTCTTAATTTCTCTAAATCTGGATTTATGGAATATCATTGAAAACGGTTTTCAACTTCCCTCCAAACCGATGAACGAATGGTCGGTTTTGGAGAAGAAGAATTTTTCTTTAAACGCAAAAGCTATGAATGCCTTATTTTGCGCATTGGACAAAAATGAGTTCAATCGGATTTCTACGTGTGAAACGGCTTTCGATATTTGGCGCACTCTTGAAATCACGCACGAGGGAACTAGTAGAGTCAAAGACTCGAAAGTTAATATTTTACTACTTGATTTCGAGCTTTTTCATATGAAACCAAGCGAAACCGTTGTTGACATATACACTCGTTTTACGGATGTCGTCAATGGTTTAAAATCACTTGGTAAAAGCTTTTCGGATTTTGAACTCGTTAACAAAGTTTTGCGCTCACTTTCTAAAACTTGGGATTCAAAAGTAACTGCTATTCAAGAATCGAAAAACTTGAACCATTTTCCACTTGAAGAACTAATTGGTTCATTGATCACATATGAAATGACGTGCAATGCACGTGAAGAACTTGAGAACCACCTTCCAAAGAACAGGAAGGATTTGGGACATAGAACATTTGAAGACCACTCGAGCATAAGCTCAAGTGATGGTGAACTTAAACTACAAATGAAACGAAAATTAAAAAGCAAAAAGAATGGAACTACTTGCTTTAAACGCAAGAAGAAGAACAAAAATTGGGATGAATCGAGCTCATCTGAAGACGAGAAAGTCAACAAAAGCGAGGCGGCAAACTATGCCTTACTAGCTTACGACATTGAGGTAATTAAAATGCCTTTGGTTTATTTTGAAATTACTTGATGCTTTCATGATATATTTTCTTTTTTAGTTTAGAACTAATTTTCTTGAAAATTACATGTTTAAAAATAAAAATACAAAAATTATGATCATGCTGATAATTTCGAAAATAATATTGCATATTTTATGATAAACAAACAAAATGATTTTGATCATGGTTAAGAAGTAATAATGTGTATCATGTTTGATTAATATTGTTGAATGAAATCACGTTTGATTTAAAGTAATGCATAAAGATGTAATATGAAATGGTTATTAACAATTTTATGCATGTGATTTTAAGTTATCCATGATCATGAGCTTGTTTGATCTTCTTGACTTAATTTCAAGATCTATAGCAAAAATCATGTTTGAATATATGAAAGTGTTAATTTCATTTTCGGATTCAGTTAACAATTGGTATCCTAACAATCGGATTTTCTCATACACTTATGAAAAATATTTTTCTAAAATGGATTTGATGAAATGATTCATGCTTATAAACTCCATCTTGAAATATGAATGATAGTGTTTTTGCTTGCAAAGATTTGTTTCACATTCATATCTCCTATGATTCGTGTGCAGAAAAAGAATTTATAAATCATAACACAATGTGATTTCTTATGCAAAAATAAAGTGCTTTTGTGATTCTTTGCTAAAGAGAATAATTATTAAAATCATGATCTTGATAACATGAAGCTCTTTATGAATCAAGATCGTTCATTATGCTCCCTACATTTATCAAAAAGGAGTTCTTCAAATGAAATGCAATTCAATGAAGTGTCATATTGATATCTTGAAACTTGGAATATTTTAAAATGTGATCTTGATAAGAATGTTTCAAGTTGCTCTTTGTACTATATCTTTTCGAATGAATCATGAGCCTTGATATCATATATTTCATAATACAAGATTTCTTTGCCTTATGTCTTGAACTTTAATGCTTATCTTAATTTGGCATATAAAGACTAAGGCATGCTTAGGTGAAAAAGAATCTCTTAAAAAATGCTTTTCCCATCTGATCGAGATTAATGATTTCATGATATTTTGTGAATCTCGAAATTAATTTTAATGACTAGATTATGAATTTCAAATTAATAATTTGATTTGAATAAGTTTTATCTAAATCATAATCTTGATCTTGCAAAATTGAAGTCACAAATAATATCTTGTGGTATTCATGAATTGATACTCACAATATGAAAGCATTGATATTCATGACTTAAATTGGATTGAAACATTGTATGCTTAAATTAATCATTCTCCTATGTTTCAAAAATTCCTTGAATGCCTTATGTGATGATTGAAAACTAACTTGCTTTATGATGAATCACGAATCATGACTTGATCTATGATGTAAATGCCTTGAAATGATTGAAATATTTAACACTTTTATGCTCTACCCCCTACTTTGTTCTTGTTTTCAATGATAAAATGGGGAGAAGTTTTGATCATGCATGGTAGGATATAATTTGACAAAATTGATACCATCATGATATGAAACATTTATGATGTACAATTATGCATGCAATACTTGTGCTTTCTAATTATGATGTGATGTATTGCATATGATGTAAATCATGATTTAAAATGCTATGAGTGCCAAGTTACACATTTTGAGAAGAAATTGTTATATTGAAATATTAATGTAATTATGAATGGTGATATGATATCATGCATGTAATACTTCAAGTTATGATAATGATGCATGCAATGATAAAATATTCATGATGAAAAATTGTCTTGACATTCATAACTTGATTATCCATCATTTGTCATGATTTTGAAATCGTTCTAAAAGGAAAAGAGAACTACAAAACTGTATTCTCTCTTTCATTTTTACAATGACAAAGGGGGAGATAGCTAGCTTGTACAAGTCAAGAAGATGCAAAAACTTGATTGCTAGCTTACCTATTTTAAGAAGCAAAGATTGCTAACTTGCTTATTTCAAGAAGAAAAATTGTCTTCTTGAACATCACTATCTTGAATATCTCAAGAAGCAAAACTTGCAATTTGCACATTGCAATAGGAAGCAAGAATCATGAGCTTACACAAGAAATTTATCTTGCATTTGCTTTCGAAATCTTTGCTAGCTTATATATTGTGAAACTTGTATATCATAAAAATTGCTAGCTTGTTGGTCTAAAGAGAAGCAAAAAGTTGCTATCTCAAAAGAAACAAATGTGCTATCTTGCCTATCTCAAGAGGCAAAAATGCTAACTTGCGCATCTAGCAAAGTGAGCAAAATTTTCAAGAAGCAAGAGTTGCCTTCTTGAACATCTCTAATTTGCTAGCTTGTATGATATAGAACTTGCTATCTTGAACATTACCAAAAGTGCTATCTTATATGTTATAAAACTTGAATATCTAAAACTTGATAGCATGAATGTTCTAAGCATGATGTAACACTTGCTAAATCTTCTAGCTCCAAGATTGCATGATGATAAAACTTGATATTATGATTTTCATGCAAAGAGTTGAACCAATATCACACACAAACACTTGATTGTGATACTTCTCCTTTTTGTTGATGACAAAGGGGGAGAAGTATGTTGATGAAAGTATGTTGATGACATGACATGTGATGCATAAGTTTATGCATATGTTCATGTTGACGTATTGCAAGTATTCATGATGAATATTGCAATGACTTGAATTCAGTTTGAATTCAAGGTTCTATCAATATGGCATATTGATAGGGGGAGTTTGTTTAAACTCCGGGAGTTAAGTTTAACTCCGTCATCAAGTGGTTGTCATCATCAAAAAGGGGGAGATTGTTGAATCTCGTATTTTGATGATGAAACTACTTGATATATGTTTATGATTTAATCTGCGTTTTGAGTGACGCAGGATGCTTCCATCAGGATGAGACAATTAAAGCAGGAAAATCATGTTGTGCCGAAGGAACATTGGACGTCGGGCCGGTGGATCGGTCGACGTATCGACAGAAGGCTTCGGGCCGTGGACTCGGGCATCGGGCCAAGAAGAGCGGGTATTGTGCCAAGGATATCGGAGTTGCGGAGTCGACTGGCCGATTGGGCAATAGGCTGCAGAAGAGGACGATGCGCCGAAGAATCGGATGAAGCGTCGAGGGACCAATGACATGTCGGACAACTTGGTTAATTGCTTAGGATTAATTGTCTCGATCGAAGTTTTGTTTTGTTGTGCAGGATTAACTACGATGAAAGATAGACAAGCAGCAGGAGTTGCGTCGGAGTCAAGTTCATGATCACGTTGGGAGTTCGAGAGTTCGACGGAAGTTCGGACGGTCGTCGGAGGTTCTGCGAGAACAGATCCGAGAAGTCCAGAAGCTTGCCAAGCGAAGCTCGTCGGAACTTGCCAAGTGGATCTTCGCAAAGTCCAGGAGTTTGCCGGAAGTCCGCAGGAGCATCACCGAGGGTTCATCGGATGATCGACGGAAGTTCACCGGAAACTCGCCGGAAGAAGCGATTGACGTACCGAAGCAAAGCTGCAGAAATTGTCTTAGATTTAATCGTAGTTAGCACGGTGATTAAGTTAGAAATGGGAGGTGATCCCATTAGCTTAATCCCGGGGCAATTGGGCCCCTGAAGAACTCAAGTTGGGTCGAATGGTTCAACCCATTCGAACCCAAGTAGCTGTGGGAGGTGCAACCGCCCAGGCAGGGAGGTAGCACCGCCCAGGCTAAGTCTCCCAGCGAGACTGGGCGGTGCAACCGCTCCAGCCAGGCGGTGCAACCGCCCAGGGCTCAGTCTCCAAGCGAGACTGGGCGGTGCAACCTCCTCTGTCAAGAGGTAGCACCGCCAGAGCTCAAGTTCCGAGCTCTGCCAAGAGGTGCAACCACCGAGCTCGGTCTTCGAGCTCTGGCAGAGAGGTGCAACCTCTTTGGACAGGTGATGCATCGCCTGAGCTCGGTCTTCGAGCTCTGGCAGAAAGGTGCAACCACCCCTGACAGAGAGGTGCATCCGCTTGAGCTCAGTCTTCGAGCTCTGCCAGGCGGTGCAACCTCTCCAGTCAAGAGGTGCAACCGCCTGATCCCGGAATTCCGGGATTTGATGGTTTTGAGCTCGAATTTTGAATTGGGTTGGGGCCTATAAATACCCCACCCATTCAGCACTGAAAAGATACAGACCTACACCGAAATCTTGATCTTTTCTGTGATTCTAAGAGCTCAAAAGTGTTGTAAAGCCTTTAAGTCTCCTCCTTCTGTTCTTCAAGTTTTCAGTTGTAAAGTGAGGAGAGAAAGGTCTGTAAAGGTTGTCTCCTGAGCCTGTCAAAAGGAGAGAAATTGTAAAAGGGCAGTTTGGCCTTCGCCTATTGAAGGAAGGCCCCTAGTTGACGTCGGCAACCTCGTCGGTGGAGGAAGCCAAAAGTGGAGTAGGTCAAGGCTGACCGAACCACTCTAAATCTCTGGTTTGCGTTTATTCTCGAGCACTTTATCATTACTGCAAACCTCCTTCATTACTACTGCTCTCTGCGCTTTCACGAACAAGTTCTAAGTGCTGTTCTTCCGAATCTGCATTCAGACGTAAATTCGTATTTTCATACATTACAGTTTACGTTTACGTTTGATTCTGCAGAACTGTCTTCCGTGCTTTTACGAACGAGCTTCTTTGCAGTTTACTCTTACATTTTGATCCTATTGATAACTGCAAACTGTCCTCTACAATTTTACGAACGAGTTTCAACATTTAGACGTAAATCTGAGTTTAGACGTAAACTGCGCTTAGACGCAAAACTGCGCTTAGACGCAATCTGCGCTTAGACGCAAACTACACTTAGATACAAACTGAGAATCAGCTTTTGGATCATAATAGTTTTTGAACGAACGCAGCTTTTGGTTTTTAATCGCTGTAAGATTTCCGCTGCACTAATTCACCCCCCCCCTCTTAGTGCTCTCGATCCTAACAAAGATATCAAGAACTTGAATCGTAATTTTACATATTGATATCTTACCATTTGATGATAGCAAACTTGCATGATGGTAACAATAGATATTATGTTTTTCATGCAATGAGTTAAACTTACATCACAAACACTTGATTGTGGTACTTCTCCTTTTTGTTGATGACAAAGGGGGAGAAGTATTTGATGACATGACATGTTATGCATAAGTTTATGCATAAGTTCATGATAACGTGTTGCAGGTATTCATGATGAATATTGCAATGACTTGAATTCAGTTTGAATTCAAGGTTCTATCAATATGGCATATTGATAGGGGGAGTTTGTTTAAACTCTGGGAGTTAAGGTTAACTCCGTTTATGATGACATGTTGCTTAGATTTCTGAATCTAAGAGTTTCTATCAATATGGCATATTGATAGGGGGAGTTTGTTTAAACTCCGGAAGTTAAGTTTAACTCCGTCATCAAGTAGTTGTCATCATCAAAAAGGGGGAGATTGTTGAATCTCGTATTTTGATGATGAAACTACTTGATATATGTTTATGATTTAATCTGCGTTTTGAGTGACGCAGGGTGCTTCGATTAGGATGAGACAATTAAATCAGGAACATCATGTTGTGCCGGAGGAACATGTCAGAAGATTGGATGTCGGGCCGGTGGATTGGTCGATGTATCGACAGAAGGCTTCGGGTAGTGGACTCGGGCATCGAGCCAAGAAGAGCGGGTATTGTGCCAAGGATATCGAAATTGCGGAGTCAACTGGCCGATTGGGCAATAGGCTGCAGAAAAGGACGATGCGCCGAAAATCGGACGAAGCGTCGAGGGACCAATGACATGTCGGACAACTTGGTTAATTTCTTAAGATTAATTGTCTCGATCGAAGTTTTTGTTTTTGTGTGTGCAGGATTAACTACGATGAAAGTAAGACATGCAGCAGGAGTTGCGCCGGAGTCATGACAATGATCACGTTGGGAGTTCGAGAGCTCGACGGAAGTTCGGACAGTCGTTAGAGGTTCTGCGGGAACAAATCTGAGAAGTCCAGAAGCTTGCGAAAGGAGCTCGTCGGAACTTGCCAAGTGGATCGTCGCAGTCCAAGAGTTTGCCGGAAGTCCGTAGGGGTATCACCGAGGGTTCATCGGATGATCGACGAAAGTTCGCCAGAAACTCGCCGGAAGAAGCAAGTGACGCACCAAAGCAAGCTGCAGAATATGTTTTAGGAAATAATCGTAGTTAGCACTTTGATTAAGTTAGAAATGGGAGATGATCCCATTAGCTTAATCCTGGGGCAATTGGGCCCCTGAAGAACTCAAATTGGGTCGAATGGTTCAACCCATTCGGACCCAGGTTGTTGTGGGAGGTGCAACCGCCCAAGCAGGGAGGTAGCACCGCCCAAGCTATGTCTCCCAGCGAGACTAGGCGGTGCAACCGCCCCAGCCAAGAGGTGCAACCGCCCAGGGCTCAGTCTCCGAGCGAGACTGGGCGGTGCAACCTCCTCTGGCAAAGAGGTGCAACCGCCCCTGACAGAGGTGGCACTGCCCAGAGGCTCAGTCTTCAAGCTCTACCAGGCGATGCAACCGCTCCAGTCAAGAGGTGCAACCGCCTGATCCCGGAATTCCGGGATTTGATCGTTTTGAGCTCCAAATTTGAACTGGGTTGGGGCCTATAAATACCCCACCCATTCAGCATTAAAAAGATATAGACCTACACCGAATTCTTGATCTTTTCTGTGATTCTAAGAGCTCAAATTTGTGTAAAGTCCAAAAGTTCTCCTCTTTCTGTTCTTCAAGTCTTGAGTTGTAAAGAGAGGAGAGAAAGGTTCTGTAAGGGTTGTCTCCTGAGCCCGTCAAAATGAGTGAAATTGTAAAAGGGCAGTTGGCCTTCGCCTATTGAAGGAAGGCCTCTAGTTGACGTCAGTGACCTCGTCGGTGGAGGAAGCCAAAAGTGGAGTAGGTCAAGACTGACCGAACCACTCTAAATCTCTGGTTTGCTTTTATTTTGAGCACTTTATCATTACTGTAAACCTCCTACATAGCTACTGCTCTCTGCGCTTTTACGAACAAGTTTCTAAGTTCTGATCTTTCCGAATCTGCATTCAGACGTAAATCGGTGTTTTCGTAAGATCTTTACATTGCAGTTTACATTTACGTTTGGATTCTATTTATAACTGCAAACTGTCTTCTGCGCTTTTACGAACGAGTTTCTTTGCAGTTTACGTTTACATTTTGATTCCATTTATAACTGTAAACTGCCTTCTGCGCTTTTACGAACGAGTGTCTAAGTTCAGATCTTTCCGAATCTGAGCTTAGACGTAAACTGCGCTTAGACGCAATCTGCGCTTAGACGCAAACTGTGTTTAGACGCAAACTACGCTTAGACGCAATCTGCGCTTAGACACAAACTGCGCTTAGATGCAAACTGCGCTTAGACGCAATCTGCATTTAGACGCAAACTGCATTTAGACGCAATCTGCGCTTAGACGCAAACTGCGCTTAGATGCAAACTGCGCTTAGACACAATCTGCATTTAGACGCAAACTGCATTTAGACGCAAACTGCGTAAACTGCGCTTAGACGCAAACTGTGTTTGGACGTAAACTGCACTTAATCATAAGTAATCTTAGAATCGGCTTTTGCATCAAAATAGTTTTTATCGAACGAACGCAGCTTTCGTTTTTAATCGCTGAAAGATTTCCGCTGCACTAATTCACCCCCCCCTCTTAGTGCTCTCGATCCTAACAGCTCGGTGTTGGACTCATCTTCTTCGGACGCGCTTGAATCATCCCACGTTGCCTTGAGTGCCTTCTTCTTTGATGTTCTCTTTTTGGCTTGAGGACAATCGTTCTTGTAGTGTCCCGGTTTTTTGCATTAAAAGAAAATCACTTGGTCCTTCTTTTGTTCAAATTTATTTTTTGTATTATTTTTAAATTTGTTCTTTCTTAAAAAAAAATTAGATTTTTGAGTCAAAAATGCAATGTCATTGTCACTGCCTCATCACTTGATGTTCCTTTCAAGTGGTCTTCTTGTGATTTGAGTGTCATATCCTTCCTATTCTTTGGAAGGGGGTTCTCGAGCTCGTCATGAGCTTGACATATCATTTCATAGGTCATTAGAGACCCAATGAGTTCTTCAAGAGGGAATGCTTTAAGGTCTTTGGCCTCTTGAATAGCCGTAACTTTTGGATCTCAACTTTTAGGGAGGGATCTTAATATTTTAGTTACTAGTTCAAAGTTAGTAAAATCTTTACCAAGAGCTTTGAGTCCATTGATGACATCCGTAAACCGGGTGTACATGTCTCCGATGGACTTACTTGGTTTCATTCGGAAAAGTTCGTAAGAGTGCACAAGGATGTTGACTTTGGACTCTTTCACTCGGCTAGTGCCTTCATGAGTGACCTCAAGAGTTCTCCAAATATCAAAAGCCGAATCACAAATTGAAACACGATTAAATTCATTTTTGTCTATTGCACAAAACAAGGCATTCATAGCCTTTGCATTTAAAGCAAAAACCTTCTTCTTTGATTCATTTCATTCGCTTCTCGGAAGAGAAGATTTTTGAAATATGTTTTCAACAATAGTCCAAAGCTCGAAATCCAGAGAAATGAGGAAGATCCTCATCCGAGTCTTCCAATAAGTATAATCCGACCCATTAAACAAGGGTGGACGTGTGATAGAATGACCCTCATGCATGCCGGAGTAAGCCATCTCTCTTGGGTATTAAACCAAATATGAGAGTGAGTCTTGCTCTGATACCAATTGTTAGGATCGGAGCGACACTAAGAGGGGGGGGTGAATTAGTGCAGCGGTGAAGTGCGATAAACTTTTCACGATTTAAACACTTTTCGAAAACTTCGTACGATAAAAGCAACGTTTTCGTTTAAACCCGTTTCGATTGCGATTTTACTTGAAGAGATAAGTAAGATGGAGACAAAGCATTATAGCATTAAAGTGCAAATGATTTGCAGTAATATAAATGACAATAAGTAAATGCAAACCAGAGATTACGCCGATTTTACAGTGGTTCGGTCAAATGACCTACATCCACTTGCGAGGCCCCTCTTCGATGAGGCTCCCACCTTCCACTAGCAAATCTCTTGAAAGGGAAGGGTAAATACCCCTCTTACAACTTTTACAAGCGGTTCACTCTCTTACAGATTTTCAGCAAGAAAGAAGGAGGTGAATACTAGCAAATTGAAAACAAGAAAGGCAAAGACTCTTCTAAGACTTTTCTCTCAATCACTTGCTGCTCAAAATGTTGTGTTCTCAGCTGAGACTTGAGGGGTATTTATAGGCCTCAAGAGGATTCAAATTTGGGCTCCAAAAAATTTGAATTCTCTTATGTTCCCGATGCTGGCGGTGCCACCGCCCAGCCAAGCGGTGCCACCGCCCAGCGCTCGGGCGCTAGACGGTGCAACCGCCCAGCCTAGGAGGTGTTACCGGCCAGCTCTCGGGTGCTGGGGCGATGCCACCGCCCAGCCCAGGCGGTGCCACCGCCCAGCTCTCGGGTGCTGGGCGGTGCTACCGCCCAGCCAGGCGGTGCCACCGCCTGGCTCTCCGATTTCACTAGTTTGGCTTAATTTTAGCCCAAACCAAATCTGACTTTGGGCCCAGTTGGCCCCTAACCAGGATATAGGATTATCTCTTAATCCTAATCCTAATTACAAGTGAACTACGTAACAAAAAAACATCCTAAGCAAGTTTTCAACCGCGAACATCGAGTCTTGTTCTGGCGAGCTTTCCGACGAACTTCTTCCGACGGACTCCCTGCAAGCTCCCGATCTTGTGATGACTTTAACGAGTCGCCGAGCCTTCTCGGTGATCTCCGTGAACCTTTGACGATCTCTTCGGCGAACTTCCGAAAATTCTGATAGGTTCCCGATTTCTTCTCGGTTGGTTCCGGCAGCATCTCCGACGATTCTTCGGACTTTTAAACGTCCATTGATCTTGACTCCGGTATTCTTGTTTTGTGTTTTCTGGTTATCGTAATTAATCCTGCACACTTAACTCAATAATATGGATTAGATCAATTAACCCATCAATTGAGTTTATCATCAAAATTTGAGATTCAACAGATCCCACTAACCCAATTAGGGGCCAATTACGCCCTTCACACGGCTAATTTAGGCTGGATTGAACAACCCATGCAGCATCTGAAATCACGGCTGGCGGTGGCACCGCTTGGGACTCGGTCTCCCAAGTGTTCTGGGTGGTGGTACCATCGATAGTTAATGTTGTCAAGCGATGGTACCGCCTCTATCATGCAGCGGTACCGACTGAGCTCATTCATCGAGCATTGTCAAGCGGTCGTACTGCCTAGACTGAGTAGTGGTACTGCTTAGTGTCAGTCTACAGGCGATAGTATTGCCCAATAATGACGGTGGTACCGCTAGTAACCCGAAATCCGGGAAAGTGATACTTTTTGGCTCAAATTCAGAAGCCATTGGGGCCTATAAATACCCCGCCCTTTTTTGCATTAAAGGGTAACAAAGTTCAATTGATAGTGTGAAAAATTCTAGTGCTTGGGGTGTTAAAAGTGTTGTAAAAGTGAGAAGTGTGTCCTTCTCCTCCCACTCTTAGCTTTATAACTATTCAAGAAAAAGAAGTGAGACTTGTAAGGGTTATCTCCTAAACCCAATAAAAGGAGAAAGAGCTGTAAAAGGTGGTTGGTCTTTGCCTATTGAAAGAAGGCCATTAGTGGACGCCGGTGACCTCAAAGGAGGAGGAATCCGAAAGTGGATGTAGATCACAATGACCGAACCACTCTAAATTCTGGTTTGTATTTCGTCTTGAGTAATTTACCTTTCTTGCAAGCTACTTTACCTTCTTACTGTTTTTTCTTCACTCTAATACGCTTTTAAGTTAAAATCTTTATGAAATAATTTTCATTGGAACCAGGTTTAATTGAAACGAAGACTTTTGAAACGGATAATTTTTTCGCAGCACTAATTCACCCCTCTTAGTGCCGCTCTTGATCCTAACAACGATGACCGAACCACTATAAATCTAGTTTGCACTTTCTTTCTGTGTTTCATTGCTATTACATTTTGAGTTAATTGCTTAGTTCACTTACTCTAAGTCAAGCATGCTTTCATTATCATTTTCGTCGAACGAAGATTTTCTAAAATCAATGTTTTAATCGAAAGCACTAATTCACCCCCCTCTTAGTGCTGATTTCGATCCTAACAGTTGGTATCAAAGCCAAGGTTTTTTTTTTGTTTAACACCCAAAAGAAATGACTTTTACTAACAATCAAGAGGGTCTTTCTATCACTTATCCTCCTATGTTCAATGGGACGGACTACACATATTGAAAAACTAGAATGAGAAATTTTTTACTTTCTATGGATTTTTATTTATAAAATATTATTGAAAGAGATTTTAAAAAGTCTTCCAAACTAATAAACGAATGGAATGATTTGGAGAAGAAGACTTTCTCCTTGAATGTTAAAGCGATGAATGCTTTGTTTTGTGCTCTTGATAAAAACGAATTTAATTGGGTTTCTATATGTGAAACTGCACATGAGATTTGGCACACACTCGAAGTCAAACACGAAGGTATAAGTAGGGTTAAAGAGTCAAAAATTAATCTTGTAGTTTATAGCTATGAGTTGTTTCGTATGAAACCAAGCGAGATCATTAGAGACTTGTACACTAGTTTTATGGATGTCGTCAATGGTCTAAAAGCCCTTGGTAAAAGTTTTTTATTTTTGAACTTATTAACAATATATTAAGATCCCTTCTAAAAAGTTATGATCCTAAAGAAACAACAATATTAGAAGTAAAGAACCTAAATAACTTTCCGTTTGAAGAACTTATCAGGTTTTTGATGACCTATGAAATGACGTATATAGCACAAGATGAACTTAAGAACAGCCTTCCATAGAAAAGGAAAGACATGATACTTAGAAACAAAGAAGGCCACTTGGGTGAAAACTCAAGTGATGATGATGATGATGATGATGATGATAATGACTTGACACTTTTTACTATAAAGTTTAAAAATTCTAAAAAAGGAACAAAACAAAATAAGACACTAAGAACAAAAGTGAATTAAAAAAGGGCCAAATAATTTGCTATGAATATAAGAAGCCAAAGCACTTCAAAAATGAATATTCCCAAGTGAAGAAGAAGCTACCAAAGAAAAAGAAAGTGCTCAAAGCTACTTGGGATGACTCAAGTGCATCCGAAGACAAGAAGCATATCAACAAAGCTAAAGATGCAAATTATGCATTAATGACATTTGGCAACGAGATATGTAACTCAAACGAATCTTCTTTATCTTACGATGAATTATTTAATATCTTTAATAATTTGTTTGATGATTTTAAATTAGTTAGTAAAAAGTATAAATTATTAAAAAAGGAACATGCTTCTTTTGTTAATGAATTTGATAAATTAAAAAATGAGCATGATGATAGTATTTTAGCTCCTTGCACTAAGTGTAAAGAGATAGATTCACTTAAGAATGAAAATATTTTACTACAAAAAATATTATAAAATTTTAAAATATGTAATAAATCTATAAATATGATCCTTGCTAATAAGGGTCATGTTTATAGAAAGAAAGGAATTGACTTTGTGAATAATATTCAACAAAGGTCAACTATATTCATTAAAAGATCTACGTTACATGTCTGAGATAAATATAATTATTTGGTAAATATAGACATTATGCTTATAAATATTCTTTTAGAAAGTATAGTCCATAAAAATTAGTTTTGGTTCCTAAAGGAACCTTAAATAACTCAACGCCAATAGTTAAAATATGTAGATCTATTAATAAGGGACCTAAAGTTAAATGGGTACCTAAAAGAAAACCTCATTTCTTGTAGATATGTTTACAGTCAAAAGCTAGTTAGTCTTCACCCATTGAAAGAAAACTGTTAGTGATCGTCGGTGACCTCAACAGAAGAGGAATCGAAAGTGGACGTAGGTCATGACAACCGAACCACTATAAACCCGGTTTACATTTTTTTTTTTATGTTTCATTGCTATTACATTATGAGTTAATTGTTTAGTTCACTTATTATAAGTCAAGCACGTTTTCATTATCATTTTCATCGAACGAAATTTTTTAAAATCAATATTTTTATCGAAAGTACTAATTCACCCGTCTATTCTCTTATATATATATATATATATATATATATATATATATATATATATATATACTGTTCCACAACTCTTAAAGCCAACAATTATCCAAGAGATAAGGTAACATACTGAAATAGAAGGACAAGGCAAAAATTCTATATGAGTGCAAAAGACAAGCTATCTTTATAGAAGCCATGTCAGTTTAGATCGTTGAAGAAAGGAAAGAATATATATATATATATATATATATATATATATATATATATATATATATCTTTTTAATGATCTAAACTGATATGACCTCTATAAAGATTATTTGTCTTTTGCATCCATATAGAATTTTTGCCTTGTCCTTCTATTTCAATATGTTACCTTATCTTTTGGATAATTGTTGTGGAATTACTGTTCCCCTTCGATGGACTTTCTTATCGATGGTCTTACTTGGATATGTATTATAAGCTTATTATTGTCTTCGGCATTGGATTGGTCGCTCGTTTTGGGGAAAGAAAGAAGCAGAAAAATCTAATGGTGATATAGTGTGACACGAAGCGGTGTAAATGACGAGGTATAGATGGGAAGTGTTTCGTTGACGCTGTTTATCGCCATCGGTGAAGGGTGGCTCAGGCAGGATTCAAACAACTTTCCTCTACCTCACCTACGTGGGACCCAAGTTTTTAAGTGAGTCCCACACCTACAAAGCGCCACAAAGATGCTGGATCCTGTCGGGACCACGTCATGTGAACCCTCGTGTTCGAAAAGATAGGTGGGGCCCTACACGATGACTCATGATCGTCTATCCTGAGCTCCTGTTTCTTCGCCAATATATCAAATAGAAGAATGCGGCCTCCCAGACAGCTTCTGTCGTGAGCCCCACGTGTTTAGCCAATAGGAACTTGGTTTTTAGTGTTTTTGTATTTGGCATCAGACGCACCCTGGAGGCGGCAGCCAATCGCCCCCGCCGCCGCCCCTGCATATGACGTAATCAATCTCGCCCATGTCCGTTCTTCCTAGCCAACCACATCACGAGTCTTCTCACTCTTGGAGAGACACACACAGGCCAATATTTTGGCGTCCAAAAAAAAGGAATAAATGTGTTCGGTCATCAGGAGAAGTGATGACTGTATGATATGTTTAGTCGTATACCTCACGCGTACCACTCAAATCGGTTGTCTCCAGAGTTCATTCATCTCTTCTTTTAGCGGACTGTCGTCACCCCCTCGCACTCCTCCCACCGATAGGACCAGCGCCTCCAAACGAGAACTTTCTCGTTTCCTCCTCTCCCCTCCCCCCCAAAAAAAAACACTGCCGCCTTTTGCACCGGCCGCGGGCGGTAGTACACCTATAGATATATCGATGAAGAGGGAGGGGGAGGTGGTGCGGGTGGGCAAGTACGAGGTGGGGCGGACGCTTGGGGAGGGCAACTTTGCCAAAGTCAAGCTCGCTCGCCACGTCGACTCCGGCCGCTGCTTCGCCGTCAAGGTCCTCGAGCGCAAGCGCATCCTCGACCTCCATACCCACGATCAGGTCCCCCCTGTTCTTATTTCTACTTTAGATGATAGATTAAGATCCTCTTTTGGTGGTTAGATGATAACGATGATGATTAAGGATGAACATTGAGTTCTGTGGCAGATTAAGAGGGAGATTGGCACGCTGAAGCTCCTCAAGCATCCCAACGTCGTCAGATTGTACGAGGTCTGCACCACTCTCTTCTTCTTCTTCTTCTTCTTCTTCTTCCCTATGTCTCGCTGTGGTTTCTGTGGAAGTCAGGGGATGTGTTTGAGGTGTGCGTGTCCTGGATCTCCTCCCCTTGCTTTGACTCGGTCTTCCTGGACCCGCTCGAATAAGAGACAAGTCTCTTCCAATATCCGTTGGTCTACCTGAGTTACGACTTCAGGCACTACTTCTTGACCTGGCCCACATCCCCACGACATTACCCTCCTCGTTGTGAGAGCCGCATCTTCACTCGTTCATCGAAGTCGTTCTGCCGTGTTCATTGTGGCACCTGTTTCTCCTCGCCTTCCGCCACTGACCTCGGGCGTCGACTCTACCTCTCTCTCTCTCTCTCCCCATGGTACACCATGGTGCACGACTCAGTCTCCATCTCGTCGGCTCGGGCTCAATCCGATCATAAGCTTTCCGTGTTCTTCTTGTATATGTCTGATCATCTTTATCAGTCATGGAGATCACAGTTAATTGTTTGCCATGGCTTCTTACGACGCACATGAACTTTCTGTGGTCTGCAGGTCCTGGCGAGCAAAACCAAGATCTACATGGTTCTCGAATACGTCGATGGGGGCGAACTATTTGATAGAATAGTAAGCAACAACGTTTCCTTGATAACCACACATGATTATAGCGTGTGTCAAATTGTTCATCTGTTGTTCCTTTGATCTCAAGGAGTCTAAAGGAAGACTATCAGAACCCGAAGGGCGTAAGCTTTTCCAGCAGCTGATCGATGCTGTCAGCTATTGCCATGAAAAGGGTGTTTTCCATAGAGATCTGAAGGTAAACACAACACAATAGTCTTTGTATTCTAGACATAATGTCAACCTGCATTCCTCTGTAGCTTTCTTGTTCTCTTTTCCATGCTGCGGTTACAGCCAGAGAATGTGCTTCTTGACACACAAGGAAATGCTAAGATCTCAGACTTCGGCCTCAGTGCTTTGCCTCAACAGTTTGGGGTATGCACGTTACATGCTTCCAAGAATGCTTAATGGTGTCTTCTCGTTCGCAACTCGTTTCAATTTCTCTTCTGTTGTGTATCAGCATGACGGTTTACTGCACACTACATGTGGGAGTCCGAACTACGTTGCTCCTGAGGTAATAGGAAGTCATTTATATCTAATCTTTGGTCGGAGATGTGGTGAGAGATGTTCTTCGTCATAATCTTCAGGTTATTGCCAACAAAGGCTACGATGGTGCAATGTCAGACATCTGGTCTTGTGGTGTGATCTTGTATGTCATTCTTACTGGATGTCTTCCCTTTGATGACACAAACCTTGCCGTTCTCTATCAAAAGGTGACCGCAAAAAACTCTGCAAAGTCATCTCTTTCTTTTCATATAATGTGCATTTAACAAACTCTTTTCTTGGTTGATTAGATCTTAAAAGGTGATGTCCAGATACCCAAATGGCTTTCGCCAGGAGCCCGTAACTTGATAACGAGAATTCTTGATCCAAATCCTCATACCCGGATGAACATGGCTCAGATCAAAGAAGACAAATGGTTCAAGCAAGATTATGACCCTGCTAAGCCAGAGGAAGATGAAGAAGATATAAGCAGTGACGATGAAGCCTTCTCGATCAAAGAGGTAGAACCACATCACAGCCAATGATCTCTTGTGCTTCCTTTTCCACATCATTTATGGATTGCTCGTTGAAAATGAAGAAGTTGGATGGTTGGTCAAGGTTGCAGAGGCAGAGAGACATGGAGATGCATACACCCATATCAATGCTTTCGAGCTAATTGGAATGTCTTCCTGCCTTGATCTCTCTGGGTTTTTTGAGGAAGAGGTGAGCCTCCAATTGACAGCAATCTTGGAGTTAACCATGTTCTTAATGTTATCCGGTAACCTTAGGATGCCTCTGGGAGAAAGATCAGATTCACCTCAAATTGTCAACCAGAGGAACTGCTGAAGAAGATCGAGGACATTGTCTCAGGAATGGGATTCCAGGTGCAGAGAGGCCATGGCAAGGTTGGCATCTCAGAGTTCTTCAAATTAACTGACTTCTCTGATCCATTTTTCTCTATCTTCAAAGTGTTTATCCTGTCCTTCGCAGCTAAAAGTCGTGCAACTGTCTGACAGCAAGTCAAGCAGCAGATCCTTTTCAGCTGTTGCAGAGGTACTCTCCAGTAGCCCAAACCTCATGAATATTTTCCATGCACAAGCATTCTCATTGCAGGTTGTCATCTGAAACTTAGGTGTTTGAGCTCGGTCCTTCATTGTACGTGGTGGAATTAAGGAAAACGCAGGGAGACTCTTCCTTATATCGGCAGGCATGATCATCCACCTCTAAAGTTCCTATTACTTGTCAGTGAGAGACGGGAGACCTTACAGCTTAGATCTAATTCCTTATTCTCTATATTCTTACAGCTTTGGGCAAAGCTCTCAGATAACTTGGGAGTCTACAAAAGCCAAGAGGCTTTGACAAAGCAGCCATTGTTGACAGAGCTCACAGGATTAGGAGGGAGTCCTGTTATTGCTGCATGATTTCATGTTGAAGCCCACAAGTATTTTCTTCGATGCAGTAAGCGTCGGTGTGGGAGAATGGTAGCAATACGTTATTCTGTTTGATTGAAACCTATTATTCTCTGTTATATGTTGTCCATGAACATCTAAGATATTAATATTATTCCAATTGAAGGGGTTCGTCATCATATAAAAATTATCGTTGACGGTGAATGGATTGAAGGTATGAGTTCGATCTTATGGAAGCATTATAATACTTCATGATCTATATTGTCAAGAGAATATGTTCTCACCGATGTGGTCTACGGATGTGATGAGCCAATGTAAAAGTACAAATATATAAGGATATCAAATGGATAGAGGTTTACTGGATAAAAATTAGGCTATAAATGATTGACAATCATTTGCATTCCATATATGTTATGATCCTTAATCTATGATTGACAATCATTGAAGGACAATCGATCCTTCTTCAATCTATATAAATATATAATACCATACATCAATGAGATTGTAACTTTTTACTACATATTTTTTTCATGATATCAGAATTTTCTTATCTCAAGCAAGCCTTCTTCCCTTTCCTCTCTCTCTATCTCTCTATGATTGGGGTACCACTCAATCTCGTGCTGATGGCAGTCCCACTAGATCCTTCAATGCCTCCTTACCACACTTGGTTCAACGAGGGATCCCTGATCAGGTTGTGTCTCCGCTCACTAGTGCCTTCTCACAACACCACACGCCATAGGCGTGTCGTACTCCTTATCTACTTGTGATTTTGTCTTCCCCACCAAGGTGTGAAACTGATTGCGGCCACTCTTCCTTGTGTGGTTTGAGACATGTGTTCCTCGATGATACTTCAGGCCATGTCTTCCTCACAAAGTCTTCTCCAACTCAAAGCCTAGTCTGTGTGTTCCTCGATGATGCTTCAAGCCATGTCTTCCTCACACCGCAGGCTACCCTTCACTACTCCTGGCCCTCTAATAGCTATTCTCCGATTATTTTCTCTGACGAAACCTCTTTGCTCATGCAACTAAAGGTGGACAGCAACTTATCAGCTCATGCAACTGATTTGATTCATTCTACTAGGCAGACAACGATAGTTCTGATCTGGTTGACGACTGATCTACTCATGCAAGGCAGACAATGACCAGAAGATGACCTTCTAATAGTACCCTCTCTCTCCCTCGGCAATAGATGGTGTTGCCTACAATCATATCGCCCGACCTTGATCTACCACGAATCAGATCAAGGTACTACAGATCTACTCTCCAACCACATCGTCTGTCTTTCTCTTCAACCTCTAAGACTCCAATGATTGTTTCATTGGGAAGAAATGGTTCTCTTAACCTAAGGACTTATATTCATTAATATAATCACTTTATCTTCTTAAAGTTTTTCAAAGTGATAACTATATATATATATATATATTGAGGAGCATAATTCACCAACTTACTATTTGAATATAATATATTAGATTATATTAATCGCTCTCTCTATTATCCATGTGAAAGGATTTAAATATTAAGGAGAACCAACAAAGCCAATCTTAATGGTAAATTCTAGTCACAAACTATGATTGCATTAAGATTGTCTTATTTTATAAGTTATTTCAAAATCTTGACTACATTAAGATTGCTTTATTTTATAAGTTATTGAAGTATCAATTATTGACTCAATAGTATTGCTAATCTCTTTAGGCAACATTTCTATGGAAGTACGATCTAAGTTATAAACCACATTCTCCAATTGCTTTGTACTCGAATGCTAGATTTTCTTTCCACCATGATCAAAGCAATCTAAGAGCAAACTATTCTTAGTCACATTCTATATTTGACTTGGCTTTTGTAGATCATCATTTGAGTAATTAAAAAGTCATCGCTTACATTGTCAATGCCTTAAGAGAAATATAATGAGTTGACGGTCACAATTCGAGCACGTGACTCGTGAATGATATTTGAAAAACTATACTCAATATTTTTTAACCATATAACATATTTGAAATAAGATGAGAAAATATATGACCAAGAATTATAGCCTACTTTAACCAAAAGTCTAAAACCAGACATTCAAAATATAAAGAATTTCATCAAAGGGTTTACATAAGACACCTTCGAGATTGGGTAATCTATAGAGTCACTATCTTTTATTGTACTATCAACTCTTTAATTATGGTGATAACTCTGACCTAAACAACTCAAGGAATAATTTTAACCTCAATAGTCACTACAACTATTTAGAATTCTAGTGATCTAACAATATCAACTTTTAGCAAAAAGTCATTTGCCAAACTTTGTGGTAAAGTTGGACATACAATAAAACTATGTTAATCTCCGACAAAGCTTAATGCAACACCTAGTTGGATTTATTTGTTAAAGATATAAAATTTTATAACTAATTATAAAAAATATAAAAGGTAGCTTTAAACCAAATGCCAAGTAAATGTCTCCATACCATTACAACTAATTCACATAGATTTATTTGAACCTATTAATATTATAATTTTGGAATGTAGTAAATATGCTTTTATGATTGTTGATGAGTATATTGGAGATATACTTAGACATAAGTGGTTACTCCTATTTCATTACTTTTACTAATGATTTCTCAAGGTATGGACATGTGTACTTGATGAAGTACAAGTCCCAGGCCTTGAGAAATTTAGGGAGTATAAGAATGAAGTGGAGAATCAAATTAGAAAGAGTATCAAGACTCTTCGATCAGATCGAGGATGTGAGTACTTGAGTACAGAGTTCACCCAATTCCTCAAGGATCTTGAGATTTTATCCTAGTAGACACCTCCTTATACACCCTAACTCAATGGTGTATCAGAAAGGAGAAATCACACATTATTAGACATGGTGCGATCTATGAAGAGTTTCGCCGACCTCCCTATCTCATTCTGGGGATATTCCCTAGAGATCACAGCTTACTTTCTAAATAAAATTTTAACTTAGTTGGTGGTATCTACTCCATATGAGATATAGAGAGTAAAGAAGCCCGATCTTAATGTTGCTAAAATTTGGGACTGCCATGGCCATGTCAAAAGACACAACCTCGACTAATTAGAATCTAAGTCGGAATGGTGCAAATTCACGGGATAACCCACGGAAACTAATAGGTATTATTTCTATCATCTCATGGACCAAAAAGTCTTTGTAGCCAAGAAAGTAGTGTTCTTGAGAAGGAACACATTTTTGGTGGGGATAGTGAGAGCGTGGTAGAGTTGAGTGAGGTTGGAGAACCTAGCTCAAGCACCATTCCATAGCCTAAGTCTGTTCAAGTACTTAGCACATAAGTTCCGGCTTTACGTAGGTTTTGCAGAGTATCTCATCCTCCTGAGAGATATGTGGGACATATTAGGAGAGAGGATGTTGAGAATATTGATCCTCAAACCTACAAGGAGGTTATTATGAGTATAAAATCTGGGAAGTGGTAAGAGGCCATGAATTCTAAGATGCATTCCATATACTCCAACAAGGTTTGGAACCTAGTTGATGCACCTAAGAGTATTATACCCATTGGTTACAAGTGGATCTTCAAGAAGAAGATTAGAGTAGATGGAAAGGTAGAGACCTATAAAACAAGGCTAGTGGCTACGGGGTATCGTCAAAGGCAAGGTGTTGACTGTGACGAAACCTTCTCACATATAGCCATACTAAAATCCATCCGAATTCTATTGGCTATTGCAACATACTAAAATCCTGAATGGCAATCTCGAGGAGGAGGTGTATATGATACAGCCTGAGGGATTCATGTCTAAGGATAGTCCAGATAAAGTATGCAGGTTGCTTAGGTCCATCTATGTACTAAAGCAAGCTTCCCGAAGTTGGAACATAAGATTTGATAAGGCGATTAGATCTTATAACTTCGTTAAGAACGAAGATGAGCTTTGTGTGTTTAGGAAGGTGAGTGGGAGTGCTATCACCCTTTTGGTGCTATATGTAGATGACATCCTGATTATTGGGAATGATGTAAGAATGTTCTCTATAGTAAAAGCTTGGCTATCTAGATACTTCTCTATAAAAAACCTAGGGGAAGCATCTTATATATTGAAGATTCAGATCTATAGAGATATATCTAAGAGGATGCTTAGCTTGTTCCAGTCCAGGTATATAAACACCATTATCAAAACGTTTGGCATAAAAATTTCCAAGAGGGGTCTCATATTGATGAGATATAGGATATTATTTTCTAGGAGTATGTCCCCAAAGATTCCTGAAGAAAGGGCAGACATGTATATGATACCCTATGCCTCAACTATAAGGTATATCATATATGCTATGCTATGTACTAGGCCTGATATAGTGCATGCTCTAAGTATAACAAGCAGGTATTAAGTGGATCTAGGCTAGGAGCACTGGAAAGCAATAAAGTATATCATTAATTACTTGAGAAGAACTAAGGATCTTTTACTAATATATAGAAGTAGTAGCCTCAGGGTTGAAGGCTACATAGACTCGAGTTTCCAATCCGATGTTGATGATTGTAAGTCTAATTCAGTATATGTGTTCATCCTGAATGGAGGATCAGTATGCTAAAAGAGTTCCAAGTAAGATACTACTGTTGACTATACTATAGAGGGGAAGTACATTGCTATAGTAGAGACAGCCAAGGATGGAGTCTGGATGAAGAAGTCCATCATAGATTTTAGGAGTCGTGCCATGCAGCGAGGAATTGATTCTCTTATATTGCGACAACAATGGGGTGATTGCTCAAACAAAGGAAACCCAAGTCTCATCAGAAGTCGAAGCACATTTTGATTCCACTTGATCAGAGAGATTGTCACTTGAAGAGATGTAGTAGTGAAAAGAGTTCCATCCAAAGATAACATCGCAGATCCACTAATGAAGCCATTATCTTAGATCATCTTTGAGCATCATAGAGGTCTGATGGGGATCAAACACATAGATGATTGACTTTAGGTCAAGTGGGAGATTGCTAGTCATATGTGTTTTATAAGACAATCACGTGAGTGATGGCACGTGTGACATGACACACACTTTTTTACTTATTATATTATTTAATATTTTATCACTTTATATTACTTATTATATAAATATATATACATTGTGATATCCATGAATCTGTGCAATGGGAATCGGATCGGGATGAGATCACGATAATGAGACTAGTTCACCTTTAAAAACTGACCCTAAATAATCCTGGTCATAGGTTACTCGAGAAGGATATTGAGATAACCAGACAGAATGGTGTGTTGTATACCTGTCCATATGATGGAGGTAGTTGGTCTCAAAGTTGCTCGTATGAGGACACTAAGGATATAGTGCAGGTGCTCATTGGAGAATGAGTTCACTTATTGATTTGCTCACGGAATATTGGATGGTTGATGATGCTATATAGTTAAACAACAATTCTATTGTCCTAGTAGTATATCTGGTCCTTAAACTTGAGACACCAGGGATATCCTGTATGAGTACTCCACTCTTTGATACCAAACTTATAGGTTTAGAAGTTCTAAATCTAGTATAACTAGTTATTGGGAGTGGCAGCCAACATTACGAGGGCTATTGAGTGTCGATAGAGGATCTTCCACTCTTGGTATTATGAGAGGAATATCTTCTATGTACTTGCGTAGACAAATCCTTAGCCAAGGTCATTCGTATTGATAAAGAAAGAGTTCTCTAGGAGAATCCGATTAGAGCGAGACTTGAGGAGAAACCATATGGGCCTGACAGCACCATGCCCAGTATATTACCTTTGGGATATTAGATGGTTGAGGGACTATAGATACGTGGTAATTGAGGATAAATATATCAAAATGATTAGATTCCCCTGTATCGTTTGGGGACTATGGCTTAGTGGCTTAGTACGTCCGTAGTTGATGAGTTGAGTGAATCATTATGCAGATAATAATTCATTGAGCTAGAAGGAGTTCTGATAGGTATGACTCACGGCTAGCTCGATATTGGGCCTATAGGGTGACACACATATGGTAGGTATTGCAACGAGTAGAGGTTTCAATATGAGATATCCGCAATAGCCCATATCTTAATGGATATCCAATAAGCCCCTGAATTATCGGACCCTATAGATGAGATCCAATAAGAGCTAATAAGAGATTATTGGGTAAAGACTCACTAATATAAGAGGCTTGGGTAATTAGATGGAGATTCAGTACCCAATAGGGCGGGATCCATTAGGGTTAACTAGGGACCTCTATAAATATAAGGGAACTAAAGGCTCATAGGCAGGGGCTTCATGGTGGTCACCTTCTATTCTCCTCTCCCTTTTTTCTCCTTAGAGAGCAGGTATGAAGATTTGAGGAGCATTGTCGTAGCCTTGCTGTATGGATTACCGCTAGAGAGGAGGACACTTGACCTCCTTCATCCTCTCTAATAAATCTATTGGGATTCAGAGATATATGATCTCGTTAGGTAACAGAACTATCTCACATGTGATTTTCTGTGTCATGGGTTTTGCGCATCAATCTTCGCACGATGATAAACACCTTTCAGGAAATTTAGGATTTTTATATTTTTTTCATCCACTACGCATATGATGTCGCCTATAGATTTTCCTATAATTGGGGCCTACGAGCCTCTATTTTTCTCATTCATTATCGGGCCTACATGCCTATGATTATGTTGTAATTACATGAGAAGGTGCAGCTGTTAAGATCGGAGCGGCACTAAGAGGGGGGGGGGGGGTGAATTAGTGCAGCGGATTAAAACTTATAAATTTGAAAACGATTTCGTAAATGCGTAAAGATTTCAATTCGTCAATGACTTGAAGAAAGTAGCTTGAGTAAAGTGAGAAGATGAAAACCGAAAGCTTGCTGTAATGTAAATAACAGTTTCAGAAAAGTAAATACTCACACATTCAAGGAACACATCAATTTAAAGTGGTTTGGTTAAAATGACCTACATCCACTTGCAAAGCCTTCTTCAATGAGACTCCCAACTTCTACTAACAAATCACTTTCAAGGGGAAGGACAAATACCCCTCTTACAACCTTTTTACAAGTGGTTCACACTCTTACAAATTTTTCAAAGAGAAAGAGGGAGGTGAACACTTAAGCTATTGAAAACAAGACTTTTGCTAAAGCTTTTCTCAATTTCTAACTTCCCAAATGTTTTTGTTCTCTGTGCCACCGCCTATCAGTGTCTGACACTGACAGTATACTGGCGGTGCCACCGCCCAGTCCGACGGTGCCATGGCCGGACCTCTCGGGTGCTGGGCAGTGCCACCGCTCGGTTCTCAAGTTCTAGGCGGTGGCACCGCCTAATCTGGCGGTGCCACCGCCTACACTATTTCAGCTCACTAGTTGGGCTCCAAACTTGGCCCAAACCAGTCCGAACTCGGGCCCAATTGGCCCCTACTTGGGTTATAGGATTAACACCTAATCCTAACCCTAATTAACATGCTAAATATGAATTTAAAGATATTTCCTAAGCTATTACAAAGTCTGCAAGTCAAGACTTCTTCCGACGAGCTTCCGGCGAACTTCCGGCGGTCTTCCGATAAACTCTCGGAAACCATTCTGCGGACTCCCGGCAAGCTCCTAGACTTCACGATTTGATCTTGGCGAGTTCCAATGAGCTTCTTCGGCAAGCTCTGATCTTTCTCGGCGAGCTCCATGAACTTCTAATGAACCTTCCGGCGAGCTTCCGAGAAACCCTTCAGCAAGCTCCCTACTCATTCTTGGCTAGTTCCGGCAGCATTCCCGACGAACCTTCAGACTTCCGTCGAACTCTCGAACTCGCAACGAATCCTTCGCACTTGACTCCGACACTTTGTTTTGCTTTATGTCTTCGTCGTTATCGTAGTTAATCCTGCACACAGCCAAAACTCTACTCCGATCTAGACAATTATTACAACGCGAATTGATATTCTGTTGCTCGACACGTCATTGGTTGGCGCTTCATCCGATTCTTCAGCGCATCATCCTCTCTTGCGGCTTGTTGCCCAATCGGCGGTTGACCTCTGCAACCCCAATATCCTTGGCGCAATTCCGCTCTCCTTGGCACGATGCCCGACGTCCGAAGCCTTCTACCGTCCAATATCTTGATGTGATCTCCTCCAGTGCAATGTCAATTCCTCCTGCGTCAACTATCTAATCCTGATCGAGTAAACCTGCATCACTCAAAATGCAATTAAACATCTAAACACAATCAATTAGTTTCATCATCAAAATCCGAGATTCAACAGCAGCAAGAGCGTGGGGGCAATAGCGGGACTCACGAGACCGAGACAAATATAGCGTATAGGGTCATTATGTATGCTATGCTTTGTACCAGGCCTGATATAACACATGCTCTAAGTGTCACGAGTAGGTATCAAGCGGATCTAGGCTTGGAGTACTAGAAAGTAGTAAGGTGTATCCTTAAGTACTTAAAAAAACACTAATGATCTTTTATGGAGGTAGTAGCCTCAGGGTTGAGGGCTACACGTACTCGAGTTTGCAATATGATATCGATGACAATAAGTCTAATTTATGGTATGTGTTCACCCTAAATAGAGGAGCAATATGCTGAAAGAGTTCCAAGCAATATACTACAGCTAACTTGTGTTGAATCTCGGATTTTGATGATGAAGTCAATTGTCATTTGTTATCTAATCTATGTGTTGAGATAAGTGTGCAGGATTAACTACGATGAGAGAAAGACAAGCAGCAGGTGTTGCGCCGGAGTCAAGATCATGATCACGTTGGGAGTTCGAGAGTTCGACGGAAGTTCGGACGGTCGTCGGAGGTTCAGAGAGAACAGATCCGAGAAGTCCAGAAGCTTGCCAAGCGAAGCTCGTCGGAACTCGCCAAGTGGATCGTCGCAAAGTCCAGGAGTATGCCGGATGTCCGCAGAAGGATCACCGAGGGTTATCGGTTGATCGACGGAAGTTGGCAGGAAACTCGCCGGAAGAAGCGATTGACGCATCGGAGCAAAGCTGCAGAAGTTGTCTTAGAGTTAATCGTAGTTAGCATGATGATTAAGCATGAAAATGGGAGGTGATCCCATTAGCTTAATCTTGGGGCAATTGGGCCCCTGAAAAGATTCAGAGTGGGCCGAATGGAGTGAACCATTCGGACCCTGATTGCACCAGGAGGTGCAACCGCCCCAGCCAGGAGGTGCAACCGCCTGGGCTGTGGGGTTGGGAGGTGCAACCGCCCCAGCCAGGAGGTGCAACCGCCAGGGCTGCAAGGCTGGGAGGTGCAACCGCCCCAGCCGAGAGGTGCAACCGCCCAGAGCTCAGTCTTCGAGCTAGACTGGGCGGTGCAACCTCCTCTGCCAAGAGGTAGCACCGCCAGAGCTCAAGTTTCGAGCTCTGCCAGGCGATGCAACCACCGAGCTCAGTCTTCGAGCTCTGGCAGAGAAGTGCATCAGCCTGAGCTCAGTCTCGAGCTCTGCCAGGTGATGCAATCACCGAGCTCAGTCTTCGAGCTCTGGCAGAGAGGTGGATCAGCCTGAGCTCAGCTTGGAGCTCTGCTAGGTGATGCAACCACCGAGCTCAGTTTCGAGCTCTGCCAGGTGATGCAATCACCAAGCTCAGTCTTCGAGCTCTGCCAGGTGATGCAACCATCGAGCTCAGTCTTCGAGCTCTGGCAGAGAGAAGCAATCGACAGAGCTCAGTCTTCGAGCTCTGCCAGGCGGTGCCACCTCTCCAGTCGAGAGGTGCAACCGCTTGATCCCAGAATTCTGGGATTTGATCGATTTGATCGTTTTGAGCTCGAATTTTGAATTGGGTTGGGGCCTATAAATACCCCACCCATTCAGCACTGAAAAGGTACAGACCTATACCGAAATCGTGATCTTTTCTGTGATTCTAAGAGCTCAAAAGTGTTGTAAAGCCTTTAAGTCTCCTCCTTCTGTTCTTCAAGTTTTCAATTGTAAAGTGAGGAGTGAAAGGTCTGTAAAGGTTGTCTCCTGAGCCTGTCAAAAGGAGAGAAATTGTAAGAGGGAAGTTTGGCCTTCGCCCATTGAAGGAAGGCACCTAGTTGACGTCGGCAACCTCATTGGTGGAGGAAGCCAAAAGTGGAGTAGGTCAAGGCTGACCGAACCACTCTAAATCTCTGGTTTGCGTTTATTTTCGAGCACTTTATCATTACTGCAAACCTCCCTCATCACTACTGCTCTCTGCGCTTTCACGAACAAGTTCTAAGTGCTGTTCTTCCAAATCTGCATTCAGACGTAAATTCATATTTTCATACATTACAGTTTACGTTTACGTTTGATTCTGCAGAACTGTTTTCCGCGCTTTTACGAACGAGCTTCCTTGCAGTTTACGCTTACATTTTAATCCTATTAATAACTGCAATCTGTCCTCTACGATTTTACGAACGAGTTTCAACATTTAGACGTAAAACTGCATTCAGACGTAAATCGGCTTTCCTCGCTCAATCATCAGATTTCAGTTCACGTTTACGTCTTGATTTCAACTGCATACTGCCTTCTGCGAGTATACAAACGAGTTTCAAAGTTTAGACGTAAATCTGCGTCTAGACGTAAAACTGCGTTTAGACGTAAATCTGCGTTTAGACGTAAAACTGCGTTTAGACGTAAAACTGCGTTTAGACGTAAATCTGCGTTTAGACGTAAAACTGCGTTTAGACGTAAAACTGCGTTTAGACGTAAAACTGCGTTTAGACGTAAATCTGCGTTTAGACGTAAATCTGCATTTAGACGTAAATATGAGTTTAGACGCAAAACTGCGCTTAGACGCAAAACTGCGCTTAGACGCAAAACTGCGCTTAAACGCAATCTGCGCTTAGACGCAAACTGCACTTAGATACAAACTGAGAATTTGCTTTTGCATCATAATAGTTTTTGAACGAACGCAACTTTTGGTTTTTAAATTATTATAAGATTTCCGCTGCACTAATTCACCCCCCCCCTCTTAGTGCTCTTGATCCTAACAACTTGACCACAATGGTAAAGTATACTATTGCGAAAGAGGCAGCAAAAGAGAGAGTTTGCAAGTAGCGAGGACTTGACCACAAAGGTAAAGTATACTATTGTGAAAGAGGTAGCAAAAGAGAGAGTTTGCAAGTAGCGAGGAGCCGATTCCTTTGTATTATGACAACTACAAGGCGATTACTAAAATGATGGAACTCGGGTCTTATCAAAAGTGTTCTGAGAAGGTTATAACTTATTAGAGAGATCATAGCCCGAGGAGATGTAGCAATGGAAAGAGTTTCACCCGAAGATAATATCGCAAATCCACTAACAAAGCTATTGTCTCATATTATCTTTAAGTATCATAGGGGTCTGATGGAGACCAAACACATAGGTAATTGACTTTAGGTCAAGTTAAAGATTTCTAGTCATAAATGCCCTGTAAGCCAATCATGTGAGTGATGACACGTTTCATTGGGAAATCTCTGGGGGCGACGTCACATGCGTAGTAGAAGAACATTAAACAAAATCCCTAATTTTTTAAAGATGTATTCGTTGTCGTGGGAAGATTGGTGCCCAAAAATCCATAAAATAGAAAACTGCATATATTAAAGATTGTGTTACCTAGGGAGATTGTGAATCCCTGAATCCCTATAAATCTCTAGAAGTGATTTACACAGTAGGGCTGCGATGATACTCCTTAAAGTTGTAGGTCTGCTCTAAGGTGGAAAGGGCGAGGAGAATAGGAGAGGCAACCAAAAAGCTCTAGCTTATGAACCACTGATTCCCTCCTATTTATAGAGGTTGCTCGTCAACTTAACCCTAATCGATCCAATCCTATTGGATATTAGATCTCCATCCACCCAAGCTTCTTAGATTAGTGGATCTCATCCACTAATGCTCATGGGCTCTTATTGGATCTTATCCATAGGATCTAATAATTCAAGGGCTTATTTGATATCCAATAAGATAGGGGCTCCGGCGGATATCTTATATCCGAATCTCTACTCATCGCAATGTCTACCACATGTGTGTAACCCCCTAGGCCCAATATCGAGTTGACTATGAGTCATACCTATCAGAACTCCTTTTGTCTCAATGAATTATAATTTTCAAAATAATTCACTCGACTCATCGACTGCAAACGTACTAGGCCACTATGCTCCCCAGAAGATACAGAGGAATCCAATCCATTGGACCTATCTGTTCTCAGTTACTCTGTACCTATAGTCCCTCATCCATCTAATATCCCAGAGACCATATACTGGGTATGGTATTGTCAGATCCATATGATTTTTACTCGAGTCTTGATCTAATTGGTTTCTTCTAGAGAACTCTTTCTCTCTCAATACGAATGATCCTGGCCAAGGATTTGTCTGATCAAGAACACATGAGATATTCCTCTCATGACATCGAGAATGGATGATCCTCTATTGACACTTAATAGCTCTCATAAGGTTGACTATCACTCTCGATGACCGGATGTACTAGATCTGGGACATCCAAACCGATAAATCCGGTATCAAATAGTGGAGCACTCATATAGGAGATCCTTGGCGTCTCAAGTCTAAGGACCAGATACACCACTGGCATTACGGAATCACTGTATAGCAATAAGGCATCATCAACCATCCAACATTCTATTAGCAGATCAATTAGTGAACTCATTTCTTAATGAGCACTTGTACTGTATCCCTAGTGTCCCTACATGAGCAGCTATGAGACTAGCTATTCTATAGGAAATTTGGTCCCCAAATTTAACTCACCTTAATAGAATAGATGAGGATACTGCTCTCGCATATCTTCTTCTCTTTCCCACGTTGCCTCTCGGTCTGAATGGTGTTGCCAACAAATCTTTACCAAAGGTATAATTTTGTTCCTTAGAACATGTTCTTTCCTTTCCAAGATCTGGGTTGGTTGTTCTCCAAAAGTAGCATCATCTCTTAGTTGTAGAGGTTGGTAAGATATGACATGTGATGGATCCCTAATATACCTTCGAAGCATAGACACATAGAATACATCATGGATGCCAGCCAAAGCCAGGGGCAATGCCAATCTATATGCTATAGGCCCAACCTTTTGTAAGATCTCAAATGGGACAATAAATCTTGGGGCATATAATTCGAATATTATCAGCATCTTTTTGAATTAATTGAGGCCCCAAAAGCTTCTGTTCTCCCACCTCATCCCAATATATAGGTGATCTGCACTTTCTTCCATAAAGTGCTTCAAATGGAGCCATCTGTATGCTAGAGTGGTAACTATTATTATAAGAAAACTCAATTAGATGCAAGTGCATATCCCAACTCCTACCAAAGTCTAAAGTCTAAACTTTAATTGCGTGCCCAAAGATTTTTGTAGACTTCCCCAAAATTTAGATGTGAATCTTATATCTCTATCTGAGATAATGCTAACTAGCACCCTATGATATCGAATAATTTTCTTAATATATAAGCTTGCTAGTTTATCCAATGAATACTTCTTGTTAATAGGGAGGAAGTGAGTAGATTTAGTAAGTCTGTCTACTATTACCCAAATTTCGTCATATCCTTTCATAGTCTTGGGTAATCCTGTCACAAAATCCATAGTGACTTGCTCCCACTTCCATTCAGGAATCGAAATCCTTTGTAACTTTCCCGCAGGTACTCGATGTTCTATCTTCACCTGTTGACATATCAGACATTTAGAAATAAACTCTGCTATATCTCTCTTCATACCACGCCACCAATAGTTTTGACGTAAATCTCGATACATCTTAGTAGTCCCGGGATGGATGTTAAATTTTGATCTATGTGCCTCCTCCAATAATTGCATCTTTACTGGATGGCTTTCGGAAACATAAAGTCGATCATGGAATGTAATAGAACCATCTTTGGCTTGGAGGAATTCAGGTCTAGATCCTTGAGCTATTTCCTTAACTATCATTTGGAGATATGTATCTTCCTTCTGACCTTCTTTAACCTTTTCCATCAAATATGATTGTGCCATTAAACACACAAGAAAACCTTTATTTGTCTCTGATAAAAGTTTAAGTTTTAAGTCTGCTAACTCCATCATAATAGAATTTCTTTTAATATTTATATAGGCTACAAGGCTATAGGTATTTCTGCTTAAAGCATCAGCAACTACATTAGCTTTCCTAGGATGGTAGTTGATATTAAAATCATAATCCTTTAGAAAGTCCAACCACCTTCTTTGTCTCATATTTAAATCTTTTTGTGTGAAAATATATTTAAGACTCTTATGATCTGTGAAGATTTCGAAAGTCTGTCCATAAAGATAATGCCTCCAAATTTTCAGTGCAAAAATGATAGCTGCTAGCTCTAAGTCATGAGTAGGATAGTTCTTTTCATGAGGCTTTAATTGCCTCGATGCATAAGCTACTACCCTCTTATTTTGCATTAGAACGCAACCAATCCCTTGTAGTGAGGCATCACTATACACTACAAAACCTTCTCCCCCTAAAGGAATCACCAAGATAGGAGCACTGGTTAATTTCTTCTCCAATTCTTAAAAACTTTGTTGACATTTATCATCCCACATGAATTTTATGTTCTTTTGTGTCAACTTGGTCAATGGTCCTGCTATTTTTACAAAGCCTTCTACGAATCTTCTATAGTATCCAGCCAAACCCAAGAAGCTTCTAATCTCTGAAACATTAAAAGGCTACTTCCATTTTATCACAGCTTCAATCTTGTGTGGGTCAACAGATATACCAGAGCTCGAAATTACATGACCGAGAAACATAATTTCATTGAGCCAGAAGTTGCACTTGCTTAAATTGGCATATAGTTTCTCTTATCTTAGGACTTCCAGAACTATCTTAAGATGGTGTTCATGCTCTGCTATGCTTTTGGAGTAGATCAGGATATCATCAATGAACACAATTACAAATTTATCAAGATAAGGGTGGAACACCCTATTCATGAGGTCCATGAAGGTAGCTGGTACATTTGTGAGTTCAAAAGGCATTACTAAGAATTCATAATGACCATATCTTGTTCTAAAGGCAGTTTTTTGTATATCTCATTCCCTTATCTTCAGTTGATGATACCCGGATCTCAAATCAATCTTTGAGTATATCTGAGTACCTTGAAGTTGATCAAACAAGTCATCTATTCAGGGAAGAGGATATTTATTCTTTATGGTCACTTGGTTCAACTGTCTATAATCGATGCATAGTCGCATAGATCTATCTTTCTTCTTCACAAATAAGACAGGGGCACCCCAAGGTGATACGCTGGGTCGAATAAAACCCTTGTCCAAAAACACTTGGATATGTTTTTTTAACTCCTCTAACTCAATTGGTGCCATTCTATACGGAGGTTTAGAAATAGGTGCAGTACCAGGTAGGAGATCAATTGTAAATTTGATCTGTCTATTTGGTGGCAGTGCAAGTAGATCTTTAGGAAAAACATCTAGAAAATCCCACACAATAGGGACGTCCTTTAATACTGGCTTCTTAGATTCTTCTCTAGAAATGAAGGCCAAGTATCCTTGACATCCCATTAGTAATAGTTGGGTAGCACTCAAGGCTGAAATAATAGAAGGAAACTTTTCTTGAATCCCAATGAACTTGAAAGGTGGTTGATCTAGAGGTGAGAAAGTAACAGTCTTCCGAAAATAATCGATACTTGCATGGTATGCTGAAAGCCAGTCCATACCCAAGATAGCGTTGAAATCTTGAAATTCTAGTAGAATAAGATCTACTAGCAAATCGTGACTTTCAATAGTAATAACACAGTTTCTATATATCTAATCAACTATCAAAGAGTTTCCAACCGGTGTTATTCCCATTAATACATTATTCATTGTCTCACGATTCTTATGCAATTTCATAGTAAAATAGGGTGATATAAAAGAATGCGTAGAACTAGAATCAATAAGCATAGATGCTGGCATACCATAGAGTATGATGATACCTTTAATAATAAATCTCAAGGCTTCAGCATCTTGATGAGTCAGTGCGTAGACTCTTGCTTGTCCTTCGTCTCTAGGTCGTAGCTGTTGTTGTCCAGCTGTTTGGGGTGGAGCTCGACGTTGATGTTGCTTTTGTGGGCAATCCTTCGACATATGCCCGGGTTGTTGACAATAAAAACATACGTGTTGTCCCATGGGGCATGAGGTGGAAACATGATCTATCTTCCCATAGAAATAACATCTTATAACAACTTGATTGTTAGGAGTTCCTACTTATTGATGCCCAAACTGTTTGCCTTTGCCTTTCTTTAAAGGTCCAGAATGTGATCCCCCATACGTAGATGGTGCAGCACTAAAAGGTCGCTTTCGATCCTTTACTTGTTGTAATTCATTATCCAATTTCTCCACTACCAGAGCTCGATTTAACACTTCGGCATATGTTGGTAAAATTAGTACTGCAACAGACTTTCTAATTGATAATCGAAGTCCTCTCTCAAAATGTGGAGAGAACTAAGCAAACTCAGTGAAATGATGATCATATTCCATTACAGTTCTATTTCCTTAGTGGATGTTAAGGAACTCTTGTTGTTTCTCAAAGCGAACTGAATCAGGAAAGAACTGCTCATAAAATGCATCTTTAAATTGCTCCCAAGTTATCACATTACCTCCACCCTTTTTGAGGTCCTCCAAGTGTCTGCCTTCCCTTCCAAAATGAAAGAAGCGAAAGGTACTTTTTGATTTTCCCTACATTCGATAGCTTCGAATGTCTTTTCCATTTGACGAATCCAACGTTCAGCAAAGATTGGATCTGGCTTGCCCTCAAAAATTCGTGGTCCTAATCTCTTAAAGCCATGGAATTTCATCTCGTTCCTCTTGAAAAGGTGTACGGGAGGACTGGGTTTGCTCTACGATGAAATACACCTACAGGCTCTAGACCATGCTTTGATACCAAATATTATGACCCGAGTCTGATGGGCTAACTGGCCTATCAACTTCGTTTAGTCTAAACCACTGACCAAAATGCTTAAGCTGAAGTTGATAGTAGTACACTCATCAGACCCTTATAAGCAAATCTTAATCTTGCCCACTTTCGATGTGGGACTAATCAGGGGTGTTACAATCACCCTCACTCAAAGGCTTGACGTCCTCGTCAAGCCCCACCATAACCCAGATCAAACCCTAGCATAGTGCATGTGAGGCGTAGCCCAGTGGTGGTGCCACGTCGTGACGAGTCCTCTGACTCTGTCTACGGGTAGCCCTTTCCTACTCGAGCCCCCTCACTGTGCCCAAATGCTAGGTCGGCTCTGATACCATAAAAAGATGTAACATCCTGGATTATATATATATATATATATATATATATATATATATATATATATATATATATATATATATATATATATATCTTTCACACATTTATGCCAAATAGATAAACATCACTTTATTCATCATTCATAAAAATTTATTACAATTCATTTATTATAATTCATTTATTCATCGAATCATAAATAGAAAAGTAAACATAGTGATGTTAACTTCAAGAATCATCCAAGTGGCTCTACCTAGCAGTAGAGGAATGTCTGCTCTCCACTTAAATCCGATTTAGTACTAGAGGGAGGCTGCTCTGAAAATAAAAAAATAAAGAAAATTCAATAACGCTGAGTAGGAACCCCAAAAGTCAACTCAAAATGTATACATAATCAAAATTCAATCACTCATCCCATTGGCGTATATTAAATACACGAAGGAGCACTCCCCCAACAGCGGATGGAGAGGCTTTATCCTACGGGATGAGTTTGTGTTTTCCCAATAACGGATGGAGGCAAACTCATATCGCACTCCCAATAGCGGATGGAGTGGTGTTCCACACCCACCAAAGTGGGGACACGTTCCTCCCAACAGCGGATGGAGGAACCGTCCAGCCGCCACGTCTGATGGCCCACTAATCCCCAAAGAGAATCACCCTACCTGCTCTCGACAGGGAAATAATATAATCTCACACCGATCATGTCCATATTGGGATGAAATAATACATTTAAAACATATCTTTCAAATATCATCAATATCAAATAATACAAATTAGCCCTCAATTGACTTGAACTCTAGTTCAATCGATTCAATTGAATTCAATTAACTAGAACCTAATTGAACTGATCTCTAATCCTTATATAACTGGTCTGGAACCACCCTAGACTAGTATAATTTGGACTAGATTAATTTTAATTTAGGTTAAACTAACTTGAATAAGTCAATCCATTCGGAATCACCCTGAATTGATCTAGACTGATCAAGCCTAGTTTAGTTCAATCAATGTTTGAGTTCAAATTCAATAATAATATTGGGCTAGATTAGGCCAGCCCATCTACTAGTCATGTGCATTATACATAACTGAGCATGCATCACACAAAGCTAGCCCAGCCCTGACCCATGGACTGGTCATGTGCGTCGCATGTGACCGCCCATGATGATTGGGATGGGTTAGCCTACGAGCCAAGGCCTGACCCGTGGGTTGGGCTTGGCCTATCAGCAATTTCATTCCAATTAATATCCAATTTCATGCTACAACATATATCCATTAACAATATAAATAAAAACATAATAACGCATAAAAAATAGATAAAGAGAAAAGATTTAATACAAGGAAATAACATCCTATGAATAAAAATCATAACATATTAAAAGATAGACTGGGAGATAAGTTTTAATACAAGGACATAATCTTCTAAATTCAAATAAAAATCATACTTTCAACACATATAAAATGTCAACATATTCTAGTCAAAATTTAAATCATTCAGAATAACATATTTTAAATTTTAGATCAAAGAATATCAAACAAGATTTTAGATAACATATTTTAATCTAACAAGATTTTAATCCAAATAAGATTAAAGATGAATTGTAATGCTAGGAAATATCATATAAAACATATAAATATTTAAATCTACAATAAAAACCTTAATCATGGGTCAAAGAATATTATAAAAACTTTAACTGATTACTTTAATATAAAAATTTTGATATTTAAAGGATTAATACATATTTATCAAACTACAAAACTTTCAACAGAATCAAAATAAAAACTAAAACTTTTATATTCAAGAAAGACAGGGAAACCTACTTCTCGTTAGTAGGATATAACTCCTTGTTTCTCCCGCTGTTAGGCTCGACTAGGTGAGGAATGAAGGAGAGAAATCCCTACACTTAAATAGTAGGAGGTGAGCCTCCATTAAAGGAAATATATTTTTATTTTCATATTTATTTAATATAGATTATTTCTATTTAATATACTAACAAATATGATCTCATTCTATTTGGAATGCTTAATAGTTATTTCCTATTTTATATTAACAAATAAGGAAATAGATTAAGATTTCCTAAATTATGATGGCAAGTAAGGAAAACAAAATTTAAATCTCAATCTTAAATATTTGATTTGATTACACTAGCTACATCGATCATATGGACGGGTACACAACACACTAGTCTGTCCGGTTATCTCGATGTCCCTCTCGAGTAACCTATGATCTGGATTATTTAGGATCCATGTTTAAAGGCGAATCGGTCTTATTATTGTGATCTCATCATGATTTGATTCTCATTGCATAGACCTATGAACCACTGATTCACTCATATTTATTGAGGTCATCTTCTATCAACTTAACTAAAATGGATCCTGCCCTATTAGGTATTGGATCTCCATCCAACTACCCAAGCCTATTAGATTAGTGGATATCTATTCAATAATCGCTCGTGGGCTCTTATTGGATCTCATCCATAGGATCCAATAATTTAGGGGCTTATTTGATATCCAATAAGATAAGGGCTCTAGCGGATATCTCATATCCGAACCTCTACTCATCGCAATGCCTACCAAATGTGTGTGACCTTTCAGGCCCAATATCGAGCTGGCCATGAGTCATACCTATCAGAACTCCTTCTAGCTCAATAAATGATTATCTCCATAATAATTCACTCGACTCATCGACTGCAGACGTACTAGGCTACTACGTTGTAATCCCTAGACGATATAGGGGTGTCACGCCCCCCGAATAATATCGATAATATTAAAATTTTTCATCACAAATCAATCCATGATCCAAACTAACATTCTAGGAAACTGAGAAATGTTCAGTCAAATTCACATCCATAACACCTGTGCAGTTTATAATCATGTAACACATCACTCGATAATTCACATTTATGGAAACCCAAGCCAACTTAACAAAACATTAACTGCTAGTCATAGGTGCCCAACAAGCCAATCACGTGAGTGATGGCACGTGTGACTTGACATGGAATCATTTTGCTTATTATATTTTGACATTTATCACTTTATATTGATTATTGCATATATGCATGTATATATTGTGATGTTCTTAGATCCGTGCGATGGAAATCGGATCGTGATAAGATCACAATAATTAGATCGATTCATCTTTAAACATAGATCCTAAATAATCCTAGTCATAGGTTATTAGAGAGTGACATCGTGATAACCGGACAGACTGGTGTACTGTATACCCGTCCATATGATGGATGCAACTGGTCTTATAACTGCTCATGTGGGGACACTAGGGATACAGTACAAGTGCTCATTAGAGAATGAGTTCACTAATTTATTCGCTTTTGGAATGCTGGATGGTTGATGATGTCTTATTGTCAGACAGCGATTCCATAGTTCTAGTGGTGTATTTGGTCCTTAGACTTGAGACACCAAGGATGTCCTGTATGAGTGCTTCACTCTTTGATACTAGACTTATAGGTTTGGATGTCTCAGATCTAGTACAGTTGGTCATTAGGAGTGACAGTCGATCTTATGAGGGCTATTGAGTGTCGATAGAGGATTATCCACTCTCGGCGTCATGAGAGGAATATCTCATGTATTCTTGCTCAGACAAATCCCTAGCTAGGGTTATTCGGGTTGAGAGAGAAAGAGTACTCCGGGAGAATCCGATTAAAGCGAGACTCGAGTAGAAACCGTATGGGTCTGATAGCACTATGCTCGATATACGGTCTCTGGGATATTAGATGGATGAGGGACATAGGTACACGGTAACTGAGGACAGACAGGTCCAATGGATTGGATTCCCCTGTATCGTTTGGGGACTATGGTGTAGTGGCCTAGTACGTCCGCAGTCGTTGAGTCGAGTAAATTATTACAAAGATAATAATTCACTAAGTTAGAAGGAATTCTAACAGGTATAACTCACGGTCAGCTCGATATTGGGCCTAGAGGGTCACACACTTATGGTAGGCATTGCGATGAGTAGAGGTTCGGATATGAGATCTTTGCCAGAGCCCCTATCTTATTGGATATCCAATAAGCCTTTGAATTATTGGATCCTATGGATGAGATTCAATAAGAGCCCATGAGAGATTATTGGATAGAGATCCACTAGTCTAAAAGGCTTGGGTAATTGGATGCAGATCGAATACCCACTAGGGGAGGATCCATTAGGTTTTGACATGAGGGCCTATATAAATAGGAGGGATTCAGAGCCTCATAGGCTAGAGCCTTTGCTTGCCTCTCCTATTCTCCTCCCCCTCTCCACCTTAGAGCAGGCCTGGAGTTTTGAGGAGTGTCGTCGCAGCCCTAGTATGTGGATCACCATTAGAGAGGAGGACGCTTGACCTCCTTCACCCTCTCCTAAAGATCTACAAGGAAACAGGGATATACGATCTCCCTAGGTAACACAATCTACTCTATACATAGTTTTAAGTTTCACGAATTTTGCGCACCAATCTTTGCACGATGATGAACATCTCATTGGGAATAGGGGATTTTATTTTTCTTGTTCTTCCACTGTGCATGTGATGTCGCCCCCAAGATTTTCCAACAGTGGTATCAGAGTTCGTGCGATAGATTGGTTTTGAATTGCATGTGTTGGATTTTGGAGAAACTTTTGAGGTCAAAATCATTGACGCAAAAGCGAGAAAGGACAACAACAGTTGCTGCCCTCGATCTATGTGCGTGCAACGCAACCGCAGGTAGGCAACACAGGGGCTGCGTCTACAGCAACCGGCCGGTGGCCTTCTTGCAGCGGGCTTGTAGCCGGCGGGGCTGGCAGCCCGCGGGTGCCCCACCCACAGTCGCTATCTACAGCAGTGCCGGCAAGCAGGGCTGCAGGCAAGGCGACCACTTGTATGCGGGCATTGTGCCCTCGCGCAAGGGCGACGCCTGCAGGTGCTGGACCCACGGACAGAGGCACCGCGGGGCAAGGCGCCTGCGGCCACAACGCCCACGGGCTGAGGCGCCACAGGGCAACGACGCTTGTGGCCACTGCTCCTGCGGGCAAACCCCCCTGCAGGGGTGGCTGCCTGGGGGGGCACTGCACCCATAGGCACAGCCCTCGCGGGGGCAATGCCACCCGTAGGGGCGCCAACCCACGGGGCACCCACCTACAGGGGCAGCGCCCCTGCCCCTACCGCATAGGCCGCCGCTAGTAGGGTGGCGGTGACGGCAGCAACAAAGGGGAGTATGGCATTAGGGCATACTTGGGCAAAAAGATAGTTTTGCCCCTGTGAATTTAAGAAATTCTAGTTTCTAATTTTTTTGTCCAAATTATAAAAATACCCCTAGGAATTCCCTACATGTCCTTGATTTCAAAAAATATTAATTAATTAAAAAGTTTAGTTGATTATTATTTTTATCATTATCTAGTAGTCCTACATGATGATGATTATTTATACATGTGATGTATGATGTGTGGACAGATGATCATGGACCGTGTGATGTGTGTACTTGTGATTATTATTATTGGGGTCTGCGAGCCTCCATTATATTTCTTATTTATTATCGGGCCTGTGTGCCTATGATTAAGTTGTAATCATATGAGAAGGTGCAGCAGGAGCATGGATGCAATAACGGGATCTACGAGATGGACGATTGCGATGTATGGAGATGCATCGAGATGTCAATGGAATCGACGAGGATGAGATGGACGATCACAGGGCATGAAGATGCACCATTGCACACATAGATCTTGATGTGAGTGATCAGGCCTACTGGCTCAAGTATGATCACATTAGGTTGTGGTCTATGATCATCTAGTGTGATTGCTTATACACATACTAGATATGTATTTATATTTGCATGCGATGTAGATATATATTAAATATGTATATGTGTGACATGTTATATTAGGAGACCAAATCATACAACCTCTCTCTTTATAATATTAAGTCGTTAAACGTGAGGCAATTAGATTGACCCACGTGGCCTTCTATCGTTATAGGTAGGAACCGATTCTCGGTGGTTGAGTTGGTCGAGTCCCTCGAGGCTCACCTATATTGTGACTCGCTATCTTTCTTAAGATATAGAGATGTCACCGGTGACCTGAGGACATGGTATGCTTGGTCGAATCCCTCGAGGGTATATCATCAAATCAGACTCATCTTGTAACAAAGGTGTTAACTTAACCGAACATCATGGTTGATAGAAATAATAGAAGATAAGAATAATAATTGAAGAAGCTTTATTGTAGAAATGAAATAGCTTTAGCTTGAATATATTAACATGTTCCCTCTCCTATTTATACAGATTAGGAGGAAGGATTTTCCTCAATAGAATAAACAGAATAGAGAGATTTCCTCATATAATTGGGGAAATCTTATCTTATATCAAGTTGGGGAAATCTTATCTTCTATCATGCCCCCGCAAGATGGTGCTCCTAACAAGGATACCAATCTTGGATCGATGCATAGAATGGTTTAAAGCAAGAGGCTTCGTGAGTAGAGCAAGAGCAGATCGTTGTTGCTGTTACGATTGCTGTTGTTGTGAGGGCACAAGCGTTCCCTTCGTTCTCCTTACATCCGCCCTCCTTAAGTCCGCCGACTGTTGGCAGATCAGCGAAGACTACCGCGGTGAGGAAGATGCGGATTGGCCGTGGAGCCTCTCAAGAATGTGGCTGTAGCGGCATTGGTCGCTAGCCGAAGACAAGGGCGAAGCTTCGCTTTTCTCAGCGGCGTTGGTCGCTGGCCAAAGGCAAGAGCGAAGCTTCGCTTTTCTCAGCGGCGTTGGTCGCTGGCCAAAGGGAAGAGCGAAGCTTCACTTTTCTCACTGCTCTGATACCATGATAGAAATAATAGAAGATAAGAACAATAATTGAAGAAGCTTTATTGTAGAAATGAAATAGCTTTAGCTTGAATATATTAACATGTTCCCTCTCCTATTTATACAGATTAGGAGGAAGGATTTTCCTCAACAGAATAAACAAAATAGAGAGATTTCCTCATATAATTGCGGAAATCTTATCTTCTATCAAGTTGGGGAAATCTTATCTTCTATCAATGGTTGGTCAAGTCCCTCGAGACCATGGTGATTCGGAGGCCGAACATGATGGGAATCACAATGAGTTGTGATCAGTAAGAGTTGCCTACCTTTTGGACTTAGTGTGATTGGTTGAGTCCCTCGAGGTTATACTAAGATGCTGATTGGATCTTGATCCCCACTAGAAGTCTGCTAGAGACTTCCATTTCACATGCTGAGGGTATCGCATGATTCGCTAGTAAAATAGTGGGAGCATCTTAAGATAGAAGTCCATATCTTAATAGTTTATTTCTTACAAAATCAGCATGTTATTCATTTCTACTATATCTTTATTTTTAGAAAATGTCACTTTTAAATCCCTTACGTGGTATATTTTTAGAATTGTTCTCACGGTGGAGAAAATCGCATACGTCCTTGATATAGTGATGCCGACGCCCGAGGAAGGGGCAAGTGAGGATGAGATCACTCACTACGTGAAGTACATTGATGACTCCACTCTTGCTCAGTGCTATATGTTGGGCTCTGTGACTCCAGAGTTACAAAGACAACATGAAAAGATGGATGCCATATCCATTCTCCTACATGTCCACAAATTGTTTGAGGAACAAGAAAGGACTCAGCGATATGAGATATCCAAGAGCCTCTTCCGTGCTAGGATGACTGAGGGGACACCGGTTCAGAACCATGTACTAAAGATGATTGAGTGGATAGAGAAACTCACAGGTCTAGGAATGATCCTAAAGGATTAACTTATATGTGGACATTGTGCTTTAGTCCCTACCAGATTCCTTTTCATAGTTCATAATGAATTTTAATATGAACAAGCTTGAGGTAATTCTCCCAAAGCTCCTCAATATGTTGAGGGAGGCAGAGGTACTATTAAGAAAGAGAGGCCAGTTCTCTACACTGGTGAGACTAGAAAGAAAAGGAAAGCAGAAAATCCCTTAAGAAGGGAAAGGACAAAGGCAGACTAGGTAAAGCAAAAGTTGCTAAGAAAGACCCAACAAAGGACAAAGGCTAGTGCTTCCACTATGGCAAAGATGGGCACTAGAAGAGGAACTGCAAAGAGTAACTTGTAGAGAGGGCGAAACAGAAGCTTGGAGAAGCTTCAGGTATATTCATGATCAGTCTCCATTTGTCAGACTCTTATGATAACACATGGATATTGGATACCGGTAGTGTTTATCATATATACAATTCGTTGTAGGTTCTGGCAAGGCCTATGAGACTAGAGAGAGGTAAGATAGACCTCAAGATGGGCAATCGAGCAAAAGTTGCTATAGTAGTTGTTGGTGAGGTCACCCTACATCTACCTGGTGGAGCTTTTATTGCATTAGATGTTTGTTATTTTGTTCCTTCTATTATCAAAAACATTATCTCCATTACATGTTTAATAGTCAGTGGATATAAATTAGTTTTTGAGAACAATAGTTGTTCGATATTATTAGATGATGAGATCATCATGAAAGGAACATTGCATAATGGTTTATTTATGCTAGACACTACTCCACATATCATGAATGTAAGTGTGTCCAAGAGGAAATGAGATGAGATGAACAGTGCATACCTGTGGCATTATAGGCAGGTCACATCCATGAAGAAAGGATTCAAAAGTTGCTAGTTGATGAATATCTAGATCCATTCGACTATGAGTCATATGCAACTTGCGAGCATTGCCTTCGTGGAAAATTGATCAACTCTTCATTTAGTGGAACTAGAGAGAGAGCCACTGAGCTATTGGAACTCATATATAGTGATATATGTGGACCCATGTCAACTCATGCCATTGGTGGTTACTCCTACTTCATTACCTTTACTGTTGATTTCTCAAGGTATGAATATGTATACTTAATGAAGTACAAGTCCGAGGCCTTTGACAAATTCAGAGAGTATAAGAATGAGGTGGAGAACCAAACTAGAAAGAGTATCAAGACTCTTCGATCAGATCGAGGAGGTGAGTACTTAAGTACAGAGTGTACTCAGTTTCTCAAGGACCATAGGATATTATCCCAATAGATACCTCCTTATACACTTCAGCTTAATGGTGTCTTTGAAAGGAGAAATCATATGCTATTAGTTATGGTACAGTCCATGATGAGTTTCGCTGACCTACCCATCTCATTTTGGGGATATGCCCAAGAGACCACAACTTAACTTCTGAATAGAATTCTAACTAAGTTGGTAGTGTCTATACCATATGAGATATGGAAAGGGAAGAAGCCCAAACTTAAGGTTGTTAAGATTTGGGGCTGCCCTGCCCACGTTAAAAGACACAACCACGATAAGTTAGAATCGAGGACAAAGCGGTGCAAGTTCGTGGGATACCCCAAGAAAACTTATGGGAATTATTTCTATCATCTCGAGGACCAAAAGGTCTTTGTAGCCAAGAGAGCAGTGTTCCTTGAGATGGAACACATTCTTAGCGGAGATAGTGGGAGCATGATAGAGTTGAGCGAAGTTGGAGAACTAAGCTCAAGCACCACTCTATAGCCCGAGTCTGTTCAGGTACCTAACACACAAGTTCCAACTTTATATATGTCCAGCAAAATATCTCATCCTCCTAAGAGATATGTGAGACATATTAGAGGAGAAAATATTGAGGATATTGATCCTCGGACCTATGACGAGGATATTATGAGTATAGACTCCAGGAAGTGACAAAAAGCCATGAATTCTGAGATGGATTCTATGTACTCCAACAAGGTTTGGAATCTAGTTGATGTGCTCGAAGGTATTGTACTCATCGGTTGCAAGTGGATCTTTAAGAAAAAGATCAGAGTAGATGGAAAGGTAGAGACCTATAAAGCAAGGCTAGTGGCTAGGGGGTATTGTCAAAGGCAAGGTGTTGACTATGACGAAACCTTCTCACCTGTAGCAATGTTAAAATCCATCCGAATTCTATTGGCTATTGCAGCACACTATGATTATAAGATATGGTAGATGGATATGAAAACTATATTCCTCAATGGGAACCTCGAGGAGGAGGTGTATATGATACAACATGAAGGATTCATGTCCAAGAACTTCCCAGATAAGGTGTGCAAGTTACTTAGATCAATTTATGGACTAAAGCAAGCTTCCTGAAGTTGGAACATAAGATTTAATGAGGCAATCAGATCTTATGACTTCGTTAAGAATGAAGATGAGCCTTGTGTGTATAGGAAGGTAAGTGAGAGCGCTATCACCTTTTTGGTGTTATATATGGATGACATCCTGATCATTGGGAATGATGTAGGAATGCTATCCATAGTAAAGACTTGGGTATCTAGACACTTCTCCATGAAGGACTTAGGGGAAGCATCCTATATCTTGGGGATTCAAATCTATAGAGACAGATCCAAGAGGATGCTTGGCTTATCCCAGTCCATGTACATAAAAACTATTATCAAAAGGTTTGACATGGAAAATTTCAAGAGAGGTCTCATACCGATGAGATATGGGATATCGCTTTATAGTAGTATATCCCCAAAGACTCCAAAAGAAAGGGCGAACATGGATATGCTACCTTATGCCTCAGCGATAGGGTCTATTATATATGTCATGCTATGTAATAGGCCTGATATAGCACATGCTCTGAGTGTCACGAGCAGATATCAGGTGGATCCAGGCTTGGAGCATTGGAAAGTAGTAAAGTGTATCCTTAAGTACTTGAGAAGAACTAAGGATCTTTTACTAGTATATGGAGGTAGTAGACTCAAGGTTGAAGGCTACACAGACTCGAGTTTTCAATATGATGTCGATGATAGCAAGTCAAATTCGGGGTATGTGTACACCTTGAATGGAGGAGCAGTGTGCTGGAAGAGTTCTAAGCAAGATACTACTGTTGACTTGACCACAGAGGCGGAGTACATTGCTGCATCAGATGCAACAAAGGAGGGAGTCTGGGTGAAGAAGTTCATCACAGATTTGGGAGTCGTGTAGGATAGCAAGAAGCTAATTTCCTTATATTGTGACAATAACGGGGCGATTGCTCAAGCAAAGGAACCCAGGTCTCATCAAAAATCTAAGAATGTTCTGAGGAGGTTTCACCTTATCAAAGAGATCGTAACCCGAGGAGATGTAGCAGTGGAAAGAGTTCCATCCAAAGATAACATTGTAGATCTACTAACAAAGTCGTTGTCTAATATTGTCTTTGAGCATCATAGGGGTCTGATGGGGATCAGACACATAAGTGATTGGCTTTAGGTCAAGTGGAAGATTGCTAGTCATAGGTGCCCAACAAGCCAATCACGTGAGTGATGACACGTGTGACTTGACACAGAATCTTTTTGCTTATTATATTTTGTCATTTAACACTTTATATTAATTATTGCATATATGTATATATATATTGTGATGTCCTTAGATCTGTGCGATGGGAATCGGATCATGATAAGATCACAATAATGAGACCGATTCACCTTTAAACACAGATCCTAAATAATCCCGGTCATAGGTTACTCGAGAGGGACATCATGATAATCGGAAAGACTGGTGTGCTGTATACCCGTCCATATGATGGATGCAACTGGTCTCATAGTTGCTCGTGTGGGGATATAAGGGATATAGTACAGGTGCTCATTGGAGAATGAGTTCACTGATTGATCCGCTTTTGGAATGTTGTCTGGTTGATGATGTCTTATTGTCAAACAACGATTCTATAGTCCTAGTGGTGTATTTCATCCATAGACTTGAGACACCAAGGATATCCTGTATGAGTGCTCCACTCTTTAATACCAAACTTATAGGTTTGGATATCCCAGATCTAGTACAGTTGGTCATCGGGAGTGGCAGTCGACCTTACGAGGGCTATTGAGTGTCGATAGAGGATCATCCACTCTCGGCGTCATGAGAGGAATATCCCATTATTCTTGCTCAAACAAATCCCTAGCTAGGGTCATTCAGGTTGAGAGAGAAAGAGTTCTCTAGGAGAATCCGATTAGAGTGAGACTCGAGTAGAAACCGTATGGGTCTGATAGTACCATGCTCGATATACGGTCTTTGGAATATGTTAGGACTCTAGCTAGGAGAGTCCTAGTTGAGAAGGACATTCATGTAAACCTACCTAAGCTGACTCTTATTAAAGAGGTGAAGAGGCCGGCTAGGGTTAGGAGGTCATTTCTTAGAGAAGAATTAGGAGTTGTAAGGGAATAGGAGTCTTAAGTAGGAGTCCTATTAGGAGTTGGTTAGAAGTAGGAGTCTTGAGTAGGAATCCTATTAGGAGTTAGGGTTTAGAAGCCCTATAAATAGCCATGTATTCCTCCTCTTTTCATAAGCAATAGATGAATCTTTTCTGCAGCCTTTGAGCAGCAACTTGGAGGGAGGAACCCCTATAGAGTTCCAAGGAGGCCGATCCCCTAAAGAGAACAACCCTAAGTTTAGAATCTGCAAGGGTTCTAACACCTGGTATCAGAGCAGCGTTCTTGGCATCTCGCTGCCCTTCCACAACCATCCATCAACCCTCCACAACTGTCCAAAGCAATTCCCACAATTGCTTAAAAGATCATCGCCAAATTCCGCCATCATCTCCACCATCGCGGATCATCCCGTGAATTGCAACAGGTTCTGGTTTTCTACCTTACTGTTGCTGCAATTTAGTTATCCCTATCTGAAAATCAAAAAAAAAAAAAATTGTTCCTATATTGCTGCATAAACTTTTCATCACAAAGTTTTCATCTCTACAACGAAAGATACATTACAGAATTTCAGCCGCATAGCACTGTTTGTTTGATCTTGATACTATATTTTCTTTATCATATAAACTAAGATATTACTGTCAATTCCCTCCTCAAATCTCTCAAATTTTTGGTAGAGATTTCGTCGAGAAACCGCTGTTTCTTCGACGATAATTCTGCTTTTACAAGACAACACAATTCTGCAGCAAACTTTCACTGATTTCTATCAAACCTATACATGCCTTTAACCCATCAACAAAAGAGAGATCTTAACATCATAGATTTGGAGTCATATACTATGACATCTGAGGAGACAATCAATGCTAAATTTGAAGCCTTTGAGGCACGAATAGAGGATAAGATTCGGAGTCTCCTTACCGAATTCAGTTTGGGCCGACTACTAAGCCCGAAGAAATCACATCAAGGAGAGAGCTCTAACCAATCACATCATGCCCAAAGTGATGACTTCCAAGAGAGGGGAGGCTCTATGACCGACCCCAACTATTCACGCATGTGAGTGGACTTCCCTAGATGGGAAGAAGGAGACCCAATTGGTTGAATCTTGCGCATGGAGCGATATTTTCGGTACCATAAAACTGCGGATGCATCCATGGTGGAAATTGCAGCTATACACCTTGAAGGGGATGCCATACAATGGTTTGACTAGTTTGAACACACTTATGGAGTCCTTTCATGGTGACAATTCAAAGAAGGACTACTGATCCACTTCGGACCAACTTATTATGAGAACATTGATTGACAACTAGCAAAGATCCGACAAACCTCCACCATTCAGGAGTACCAAACCAGGTTTGAAAGGTTATCTAATCAAACTCGTGATTGGTCTGCAAAATAGTTATTAGAGACCTTTATTGAGGGCTTAAAGCCGGAGATCCGGGGAGAAGTTAAGGCGCGACAACCATACACGCTTATGGCAGCCATCTCTTTCGCACGACTTCAAGAGGAGTGATTGAACCATGAAGCCTAGAGGACTAGGATCACTCCACGACCTACAATACTAAAGCCCTCAGCCCCCCCTACAATCAACCGAGTCCCTGCACCGAAAAGGTTAACACGAGAAGAACTTCGGGAGCGATATGCGAAGGGGTTATGTTGGCATTGCAACGAGCTGTGGAGCCACGATCATCGGTATAAAAAAGGTAGACTTCTTATGATTGAACCAGTAGAAGAAGAGGTCATTGAACATCTAGAAGAGAGCCTTGAACATGAAGAAGAAGATATGGAAGAAGAGCCACAACTGATCGACATTACGGTACATGCACTAGCCGGCTACTCAAACCCGCAAACGATGAAAGTTGGAGGCCTTCTCAAACAACAACTGATCACTGTTCTCATCGACACGGGTAGCACTAATAACTTCTTGAATAGTAAGGTTGCTGCTCGGATGGCACTACATATTGAAGGTTGCAGCAAGTTTGATGTAAAGGTTGCCGACGGTAGAATCCTAAAGTGCGACCAAATATGCCCGCAAGTGAAACTATTACTGCAAGACCACGAAATTATCACCGATTTCTTGCTCCTACCAATCGATGACTATGAGGCAGTGCTTGGTATAGAATGGCTGACTACACTAGGTGATGTCTCTTGGAACTTTTCTAAATTAATTATGAAATTATACCGTAAGGGCAAACAGATCATCCTACGCGGGAAGCGCGGAAGCAACGTTACCACTATTTCGACCCAACGAATGGAGAAAGTTTTGCACAAGGTAAATGGTGGCTTTTTGATGCATCTCCAGCCACAACCAGAACAGAAGAAAATAGAAATTGAAGATCAAAATCTTGCCTAATTGCTTACTGAACTTGCCAACATATTTGCTGAACCGCGCGGTCTTCCTCCTTCTCGGCAACATGACCATCGAATTCCAATCCTTCCGGGCAAGCCACCAGTGAACACTCGACCGTGCTGAATCTCGGATTTTGATGATAAAATCAATTGATGGGTTAATTGATCTAATCCATATTATTGAGTTCAGTGTGCAGGATTAACTACGATAACTAGAAAACATAAAGCAAGAATACCAGAGTCAAGTTCGATGGACGATTAAGAGTCTGAATAATCGTCGGAGATGCTGTCGGAACCAACCGAGTAGAAATCGGGAACCTGTCGGAATTTTTGAAAGTTCGCCGAAGAGATCGTCGGAGGTTCGCAGAGATCACCGAGAAGGCTCGGCTACTCGTTGAAGTCATAACAAGATCGGGAGCTTGTTGGGAGTCCGTCGGAAGAAGTTCGTCGGAAAGCTCGCCGGAACAAGACTCGACGTTCGCGGTTGAAAACTTGCTTAGGATGTTTTTAGTTATGTAGTTCACATGTAATTAGGATTAGGATTAAAAGATAATTCTATATCCTGGTTAGGGGCCAATTGGGCCCAAAATTTGACTTGGTTTGGGCTAAACTTAAAGCCCAACCGGTGAACCGAAGGGTCTGGCGGTAGCACCGCCCAGCACCTGAGAGCCAGGCGGTGGCACCGCCTGGCTGGGCGGTGGCACCGCTCAGTACCCGAGAGCCAAGCAGTGGCACTGCCAATCCACTATTAGTGTCAGACACTGACAGGCAGTGGCACCGCCACTGATAAGCACTAGCACCGCTAGCATCGGGAACTAAAGAGAATTCAAATTTTGGAGCCCAAATTTGAATCATCTTGAGGCCTATAAATACCCCTCAAATCTCAACTGAGATCACAACTTTTTGAGAAGCAATTGATGTTGAATCTCGAATTTTGATGATAAAATCAATTGATGGGTTAATTGATCTAATCCATATTATTGAGTTAAGTGTGTAGGATTAACTATGATAATCAGAAAACACAAAGCAAGAATACCGGAGTCAAGTTCGATGGAGGTTTAAGAGTCCGAAGAATCGTCGGAGATGCTACCGGAACCAACCGAGAAGAAATCGGGAACCTATCGGAATTTTCAGAAGTTTGCCAAAGAGATCGTCGGAGGTTCACGGAGATCACCGAGAAGGCTCGGCTACTCGTTAAAGTCATCACAAGATCGGGAGCTTGCTGGGAGTCCGTCGGAAGAAGTTCATCGGAAAGTTCACCGAAACAAGACTCGACGTTCGCGGTTGAAAACTTGCTTAGGATGTTTTTAGTTATGTAGTTCACTTGTAATTAGGATTAGGATTAAGAGATAATCCAATATCCTGGTTAGGGGCCAACTGGGCCCAAAATTAGATTTGGTTTGGGCTAAATTTAAAGCCCAACCAATGAACCGGAGAGCCAGGCGGTGGCACCGCCCAGCACCCGAGAGCTGGGTGGTGGCACCGCTAGTCCACTGTTAGTGTCAGAAACTGACAAGCGGTGGCACCGCCAGCATCGGGAAACCAAAGAGAATTCAAATTTTGAAGCCCAAATTTGAATCCTCTTGAGGCCTATAAATACCCCTCAAATCTCAACTGAGATTACAACTTTTTTTAGAAGCAATTGATTGAGAGAAAGGTCTTAGAAAAGTCTTAGCTAGTCTTGTTTTCAATTTGGTAGTGTTCACCTCCTTCTTTCTTGCTGAAAAACTGTAAGAGAGTGAACCGCTTGTAAAAAGTTGTAACAGCGGTATTTACCCTTCCCCTTCAAGAGATTTGCTAGTGGAAGGTGGGAGCCTCATTGAAGAGGGGCCTCGCAAGTAAATGTAGGTCATTTGAACGAACCACTTTAAAATCGGCATAATCTCTAGTTTGCATTTCATTACTGCTATTTACATTACTGCAAACCTTCTTACTTGCCTTATTTCCTCATTACCTTTGCTGCACAACTTTACGAATACACTTTCAAGTTAAGCACTTCCGAGTTCGATTTTTATCGTACAAAAGATTTGTCAAAACCGACGTTTTAATTTGCTGCACTAATTCACCCCCCCCCCCCCTCTTAGTGCCGCTCCGATCATAACAATTGGTATCAGAGCTAGGCTCACTCTAATATTTGGTTTGATACCCAAGAGAGATGGCTTACTCCGGCATACATGAGGGTCATTCTTTTACACGTCCACCCTTGTTTAATGGGTCGGATTATACTTATTGGAAGACCCGTAAGAGGATCTTCCTCATTTCCATGGATTTCGAGCTTTGGACTATTGTTGAAAACGGATTTCAAAAATATTCTCTTCCGATGAGCGAATGGAATGAATCGGAGAAGAAGGTTTTTGTTTTAAACGCAAAGGCTATGAATGCCTTGTTTTGTGCACTAGACAAAAATGAATTTAATCGTGTTTCAATTTGTGATTCGGCTTTTGATATTTGGAGAACTCTTGAGGTCACTCATGAAGGCACTAGCCGAGTGAAAGAGTCCAAAATCAACATCCTTGTGCACTCTTACGAACTTTTCCGAATGAAACCAAGTGAGTCCATCGGAGACATGTACACCCGGTTCACGGATGTCATCAATGGAATCAAAGATCTTGGTAAAGATTTTACTAACTTTGAACTAGTAACTAAAATCTTAAGATCCCTCCCTGAAAGCTGGGATCCAAAAGTTACGACAATTCAAGAGGCCAAAGATCTTAAAATATTCCCTCTTGAAGAACTTATTGAGTCTCTAATGACCTACGAAATGACATGTCAAGCCCATGACGAGCTCGAGAACCCCCTTCCAAAGAACAGGAAGGATATGACACTCACATCACAAGAAGACCACTTGAAAAGAACATCATGTGATGAGGACAGTGACAATGACATTGCACGTTTGACTCAAAATTTTAAAAAATATTTAAGAAAGAACAAATTTAAAAATAATACAAAAAATAAATTCGATCACAAGAAGGACCAAGTGATTTGCTATGAGTGCAAAAAAACCGGGACACTACAAGAACGATTGTCCTCAAGCCAAAAAGAGAACATCAAAGAAGAAGGCGCTCAAGGCAACGTGGGATGATTCAAGCGCGTCCGAAGAAGAGGAGTCCAACACCGAGCAAGTTGCTCATTACGCCCTAATGGCCATCGGAGAGGAGGTAACGGATTTAATTGATGCAGATTTACCTTATCATGAATTATTAAATGCTTTCCATGAGTTATTTGATGAATGTAAGACAATTAGTAGAAAATACAAATTGCTAAAAAAGGAGCATGATAGTCTCACTTGTGATATCGATAAATTAAAAACTGAATAACATGATAGTTTAGCTCCATCTATAAAATGCCATGATCTAGAATCTCTCCAAAAGGAGAACTTGCTACTTAAGGACACCTTGAAGAAATTCGAGGTTGGTAGCAAATCTTTGAACATGCTCCTTACAAATAAGGGTCACGCTCCTAAAAGAAGTGGAATCGGATTTGTTAGAAGTTCTCACCAAAATCCAACCACCTTCAGTAAAGGCCTCATCTTACATGTTCGGCACCAAACAATTGTAACTTTTGTTGCAAATATGGACATAAAACTTATAAATGTCCATTCAAGAAAATTAGTCCGAACAAATTAATATGGGTTCCTAAAGGAACCATAATCAATTCTATGCAATATGATTAACAAGTTAAATCAGTTTTAAGGCACTCAAAAGAAAATGGGTACCTAAAAATAATCCCTTCTTGTAGAAACATACACCATCACAAGCTAGGAGCAAGAGATGGTATCTAGATAGTAGATGCTCAAGACATATGACTGGAGATCCATCTCATTTCTCTATGCTCACTAGCAAAGAAGAAGGGTACGTCATCTTCGGAGACAACAACCAAGGCAAAATCATTGGCAAGGGAACCATATGTAACAATGATGTCTTACTAGTTGATGGATTGAAACATAATCTTTTGAGCGTTTGTCAATTATGCGATAAAGGTTACATCGTTAGATTTGAATCAAATATATGTATTATTGAAAAACCAAACCATAACATAACTATGATTGCATTAAAACAAAATAATGTCTACACCATCAACCTTGATGAACTAAGTAATGAAATGTGCTTCTCCGCTTTAAATGATGATGCTTGGCTTTGGCATAGGAGACTAGGCCATGCAAGCATGAAACTAATATCTAAGATGTCATCTAGAGAATTAGTACAAGGAATTCCAAATATAAAGTTTATTAAGGACAAAGTATGCGATGCATGTCAACTAGGTAAACAAATAAAAACTAGTTTCAAACCAAAAACTCAAATTAGCACCACTAGACCATTACAATTGATTCATTTGGACTTATTTGGACCAATTGACACGACAAGTCTAGGGGGAAGCAAATATGCATTTGTAATTATGGATGACTATACTAGATACACTTGGACCTATTTCTTAGCTCACAAAAGTGATTGTTTCAAGTGTTTCTCTAAATTTTGTAAACTCACTCAAAACGAAAAAGGTTTTATGATTTCATAAAATCGGAGTGATCACGGTGGCGAATTTCAAAACCGTGACTTTCAAATTTTTTGTGAAGTTAATGGATACAATCACAACTTCTCCACTCTGAGGAATCCCTAACAAAATGGAGTAGTTGAAAGAAAAAATAGAAACCTACAAGAAATGGCAAGAACGATGTTAAATTATTATAGTTTACCTAAGTATATTTGGACCGAAGCTGTAAATACGACTTCCTACATCATGAATAGAGTCCTAATAAGACCATCCTATAAAAAACTCCCTATGAATTATGGAATAACAAAAAACCAAATATTTCCTATTTTAAAGTTTTCGGTTGTAAATGCTTTATTTTGAATAAAAGGGATGCCTTAGGAAAATTTGATGCTAAATCCGATGAAGGCATCTTTCTTGGTTACTCTTTAGTTTCTAAAGCTTTTCGGGTTTTTAACAAAAGAACCTTAGTAATAGAAGAGTCTATTCATGTAGTTTTTAATGAAATTTCTAATTTAAAGAAAAATGATTTTGATGTTGATCTTGGTTTTGATAATTTCAATTTAAATGAACCCCCTTCTCAAAATAGCAACTTGGATGCACCTTCTTCCGAAATTTCCTTACCCAAGGAATGGAAGTATATAGATGCTCATCTAAAGGAGCTAATTATAGGAGATACATCAAAAGGGGTTCAAACTCGTTCCTCTTTCAAGAATTTTTGTGCTAACGCCGCCTTCCTTTCTCAAATCGAACCTAAATGTATTGACGAGGCCATAAGAGATGATTTTTGGGTTATTGCAATGTAAGAGGAATTGAATCAATTTGAGAGGATTAAGGTATGGAAGCTTATTCCTAGACCTAGCGACCATTTAGTCATTGGTACTAAATGGGTCTTTAGAAACAAGCAAGACGAAAATGGTATCGTGGTTAGAAACAAGGCTAGATTAGTGGTCGAAGGTTTCAACCAAGAAGAAGGTATCGATTACGAAGTAGCCTTCGCTCCCATGGCTCGATTAGAAGCCATAAGGATGCTCCTTGCCTATGCTAGTGGTAATAATTTTAAACTATTTCCAATGGATGTCAAAATTGCTTTCTTGAATAGTTTTATTTCCGAAGAAGTATATAGCGAACAATCTCCTAGATTTGAAAATTCTCTTCTTCCTAATCTTGTATTCAAATTGACTAAGGCTCTCTATGGCTTGAAACAAGCTCCTAAAGCTTGGTATGAAAGACTTAGTTCCTTTCTTATTTTAAATAATTTTACCAAAGACAAGGTTGATACTAAATTGTTTATTAATAAATTTAAAAATAATTTTCTTATAGTGTAAATTTATGTTGACGATATTATTTTTGGCTCTTCGAATGAATCACTATGTGAATCATTTGCCAAATGTATGAGTCATGAATTTGAAATGAGTTTAATGGGTGAATTAACTTTCTTTTTAGGATTACAAATCAAACAACTTTGTGATGGTATATTTCTTAACCAATCTAAATATACATTAGAATTGTTAAAACGATTTAACATAGATAATTCAAAAGCAATAAACACCCCTATGAGTACTGCAACTAAGTTAGATATGGATGAAAATAGAGAAAATTTTGATCAGAAAACATATAGGGGAATGATAGGTAGTCTACTCTATCTCACCGCGACTAGACCGGATATTATGTTTAGTGTAGGACTTTACGCTGGGTTTCAATCAAATCCTAAATTATCTCATCTTAAAAGTGTTAAAAGAATATTTAGGTATATTAAAGGAACTCCAAATCTAGGATTGTGGTATCCAAAATCTGAAAAATTCAATTTAATAACTTATGCAGATGCCGATTTTGGCTGATGTAGGATAGATAGAAAAAGTACATCCGGAACATGCCAATTTTTAGGACATGCACTTGTTTCTTGGACTTCCAAGAAACAAAATTCAGTTGCACTATCTACGGCGGAACCCCAATACATTGCTGCAAGTGCATGTTGTGCACAAGTTGTTTGGATGATAAATACATTAGAAGACTATGGAATTCACTTCAAAAATATTCCCACAAAATGTGATAATACTAGTGCCATATGTCTCACCAAAAATTTAATTCAGCACTCTAGAACTAAGCACATCGACGTTAGGCATCATTTCATACGCGATCATGTCCTTAACAATAATGTTGTTCTAGAATTCATTGACACAAAGCATCAATTAGCAGATATATTTACAAAAGCTTTAAATGAAGACCAATTTGAATTCATTAGAAGGGAATTAGGTATGTTAAATTGTCCCTAAGAATAAACTTGTTTGAATGGATTTTTCGTAAAGTTTTTCATCCTCTCTCCGTTCCTCGGTGAATTTGATCATTCTCTTTCGATTCTAAATGACACGTTAAATTACCTTATCTTGAGTCAAACACCGCTTCCATCTGATCAAGATTAATGATTTTATAATATTTTGTGAATCTCGAAATTGATTTTGATGGCTTGATTATGAGTTTCAAGTTGACGATTTGAATTTGAATGAGTTTGTATTCGAATTATGATATTGACTTATTGGAGTTACTACTTGAAATATTTTTTTTTCATAATCTCTTCCTTGTACACCTACAATTTTTGTTATTTATAAAAAGAAGAGATTTGATAAAATGGATGAATGCTGAATTTTCCTTTAAGGTAAACTCTGCGTAAATATTTTAGCATACTTAATTTTGAATGATGAATTTTTGTATGATCAATGCTGAATTCCTGATGTTATAATCACAAATTATATGCTTCAAATCTCATTCCCTTTTTGTTGATGACAAAGGGGGAGAAGTGATGACTAAGTGATGACTTATACCATTTCGATAGCATGACTTAATGAAAATGTCTTATGCGCATCGATAATTTGACTTATATGAATTACAAAAGCTTGTGTGATATGAATGTCTTATATGCCTTACAAAATCTTTGAGAATATCGCAAGATTGATTGATCATATTGAAAGCATGCCTTACATTTATATCATGAAATTCATGTTGAAAATCTTTATCTCCTGTCGTAGTAAAAATTGTCTCTTATCATTCGACTTGAAAATGATTTTCATCGAAGTTTCATATTTACTTATGCTTAATGAGAATAACGATAAGTTCTACCGTTAGAACTTATCGGTTTATGCTTGAATTCAATGGGATGGAATTCAAGTGTTTTTATCTTCTCATAATATGGCATATAGATAGGGGGAGTTATGTTTAATTCCGTCATCAATTGATTGTCATTATCGAAAAGGGGGAGATTGTTAAATCTCAGATTTTGATGATAAAATCAATTGATGGGTTAATTGATCTAATCCATATTATTGAGTTAAGTGTGCAGGATTAACTATGATAACCAGAAAACACAAAGCAAGAATATCGGAGTCAAGTTCGATGGACGTTTAACAGTCCGAAGAATCATCGGAGATGCTGCCGGAACCAACCGAGAAGAAATCGGGAACCTATCAAAATTTTTGGAAGTTCGCCGAAGAGATCGTTGGAGGTTCACGGATATCACCAAGAAGGCTCAGCTACTCGTTAAAGTCATCACAAGATCGGGAGCTTGCTGGGAGTCCGTCGGAAGAAGTTCGTCGGAAAGCTCGCCGAAACAAGACTCGACGTTCGCGGTTGAAAACATGCTTAGGATGTTTTTAGTTATGTAGTTCACTATTAATTAGGATTAGGATTAAGAGATAATCTAATATCCTGGTAAGGGGCCAACTGGGCCCAAAATTAGATTTGGTTTAGGCTAAATTTAAAGCCCAACCAATGAACCGGAGAGCCAGGCGGTGGCATCGCTTGGCTGGGCGGTGGCACCTCCCAGCACCCGAGAGTTGGGCGGTGGCATCGCCTGGGCTGGGTGGTGGCACTGCCCAGCACCCGAGAGCTGGGTGGTGGCACCGCTTGGCTGGGCGATGGCACCGCCAGTCCACTGTTAGTGTCAGAAACTAACAGGCGGTGGCACCGCCACTGACAGGTGGTGGCACAGCCAACATCGGGAAACCAAAGAGAATTCAAATTTTGGAGCCCAAATTTGAATCCTCTTGAGGTCTATAAATACCCCTCAAATCTCAGCTGAGATTACAACTTTTTTGAGAAGCAATTGATTGAGAGAAAGGTCTTAGAAAAGTCTTAGCTAGTCTTGTTTTCAATTTGCTAGTGTTCACCTCCTTCTTTCTTGTCGAAAATCTGTAAGAGAGTGAACTGCTTGTAAAAAGTTGTAAGAGGGGTATTTACCGTTCCCCTTCAAGAGATTTGCTAGTGGAAGGTGGGAGCCTCATCGAAGAGGGGCCTCGCAAGTGGATGTAGGTCATTTGACCGAACCACTTTAAAATCGGCGTAATCTCTGGTTTGCATTTCATTACTGATATGTACATTACTGCAAACCTTCTTACTTGCCTTATTTCCTCATTACCTTTGCTGCACAACTTTGCGAATACGCTTTCAAGTTAAGCACTTCCGAGTTCAATTTTTATTGTACAAAAGATTTGTCAAAACCGACGTTTTAATTCGCTGCACTAATTCACCCCCCCCTCTTAGTGCCGCTCCGATCCTAATAATTGATTGAGAGAAAGGTCTTAGAAAAGTCTTAGCATGTCTTGTTTTTAATTTGCTAGAGTGTTCACCTCCTTCTTGCTGAAAATTTGTAAGAGTGTGAACCGCTTGTAAAAAGTTGTAAGAGGGGTATTTGCCATTCCCCTTCAAGAGATTTGCTAGTGGAAGGTGGGAGCCTCATCGAAGTGGGCCTCGCAAGTGGATGTAGGTCATTTGACCGAACCACTTTAAAATCGGCGTGATCTATAGTTTGCATTTCATTATTGCTATTTACATTACTGCAAACCTTCTTACGTGCTTTGTTTCCTCATTACCTTTGCTGCACAACTTTACAAATACGCTTTCATGTGAAGCACTTCAGAGTTCGATTTTTATCGTACGAAAGATTTGTCAAAACCGACGTTTTAATCCGCTGCACTAATTCACCCCCCTCTCTTAGTACCACTCCGATCCTAACAATTGGTATCAGAGCTAGGCTCACTCTCATATTTGGTTTGATACCCAAGAGAGATGGCTTACTTCGGCATACATAAGGGTCATTCTATCACACGTCCACCCATGTTTAATGGGTCAGATTATACTTATTGGAAGACTCGTATGAGGATCTTCTTCATTTCCATAGATTTCGAGCTTTGGACTATTGTTGAAAACGGATTTCAAAAATCTTCTCTTCCGATGAGCGAATGTAATGAATCGAAGAAGAAGGTTTTTACTTTAAATGCAAAGGCTATGAATGCCTTGTTTTGTTCACTAGACAAAAATGAATTTAATCGTGTTTCAATTTGTGATTCGGCTTTTGATATTTGGAGAACTCTTGAGGTCACTCATAAAGGCACTAGCCGAGTGAAAGAGTCCAAAATCAACATTCTTGTGCACTTTTATGAACTCTTCCGAATGAAACTAAGTGAGTCAATCGGAGACCTGTACACCCGGTTCACGGATGTCATCAATGGACTCAAAGCTCTTGGTAAAGATTTTACTAACTTTGAACTAGTAACTAAAATCTTAAGATCCCTCCCTGAAAGTTGGGATCCAAAATTTATGGCCATTCAAGAGGCCAAAGACCTTAAAACATTCCCTCTTGAAGAACTTATTGGGTCTCTAATGACCTACGAAATGACATGTCAAGCTCATGACGAGCTCGAGTACCCCCTTCCAAAGAACAGGAAGGATATGACACTCACATCACAAGAAGACCACTTGAAAGGAACATCAAGTGATGAGGACAGTGACAATAACATTGCACGTTTGACTCAAAAATTTTAAAAAATATTTAAGAAAGAATAAATTTAAAAATAATATAAAAAATAAATTCGAAAACAAGAAGGACCAAGTGATTTGGTATGAGTGCAAAAAACCAGGATACTACAAGAACGATTGTCCTTAAGCCAAAAAGAGAACATCAAAGAAGAAGGCGCTCAAGGCAACGTGGGATGATTCAAGCGCGTCCGAAGAAGTGGAGTCCAACACCGAGCAAGTCGCTCATTACGCCCTAATGGCCATCGGAGAAGAGGTAACAGATTTAATTGATGCATATTTACCTTATCATGAATTATTAAATGCCTTCCATGAGTTATTTGATGAATGTAAGATAATTAGTAGAAAATACAAATTGCTAAAAAAGGAGCATAATTGTCTCACTTGTAATGTCGATAAATTAAAGACTGAATATCATGATAGTTTAGCTCCATGTATAAAATGTCATGATCTAGAAACCCTCCAAAAGGAGAACATGCTACTTAAGGACACCTTGAAGAAATTCGAGGTTGGTAGCAAGTCTTTGAACATGATCCTTACAAATAAGGGTCACGTTCCTAAAAGAAGTGGAATCGGATTTGTGAGAAGTCCTCACCAAAATCCAACCACCTTCATTAAAAGCCCTATCTTACATGTTCGGTACCAAAGCAATTGCAACCTTTGTTGCAAATATGGACATAAAACTTATAAATATCCATTCAAGAAGTTAAATTAGTTTTTATGGCACCCAAAAGAAAATCGGTACCTAAAAATAATCCCTACTTGTAGAAACATACACCATCACAAGCTAGGAGCAAGAGATGGTATCTAGATAGTGGATGCTCAAGACATATAATTGGAGATCTATCTCATTTCTCTATGCTCACTAGCAAAGAAGAAGGGTACGTCACCTTCGGAGACAACAACCAAGGCAAAATCATTGGCAAGGGAACCATAGGTAACAAATTAAATTTTTTTATTGATGATGTCTTACTAGTTGATGGATTGAAACATAATCTCTTGAGTGTTAGTCAATTATGCGATAAAGGTTATATCGTTAGATTTGAATCAAATGTGTGTATTATTGAAAAACCAAACCATAACATAACTATGATTGCATTAAAACAAAATAATGTCTACACCATCAACCTTGATGAACTAAGTAATGAAATGTGCTTGTCCACTTTAAATGATGATGCTTAGCTTTGGCATAGGAGACTAGGCCATGCAAGCATAAAACTAATATCAAAGATCTCATCTAGAGAGTTAGTGTGAGGAATTCCAAATATAAAGTTTATTAAGGACAAAGTATGTGATGCATGTCAACTAGGTAAACAAATAAAACTAGTTTCAAACCAAAAACTTAAATTAGCACCACTAGACCATTACAATTGATTCATTTGGACTGATTTGGACTAATTGACATGACAAGTCTACGAAGAAGCAAATAAGCGTTTGTAATTGTGGATGACTATACTAGATACACTTGGACCTATTTCTTAGCTCACAAAAGTGATTGTTTCAAGTGTTTCTCTAAATTTTGTAAACTCACTCAAAACGAAAAAGGTTTCATGATTTCATCAATTCAGAGTGATCACGGTGGCGAATTTCAAAACCGTGACTTTCAAAATTTTTGTGAAGTTAATGGATATAATCACAATTTCTCCACTCCAAGGAATCCCCAACAAAATGGAGTAGTTGAAAGAAAAAATAGAAACCTACAAGAAATGGCAAGAACGATGTTAAATGAACATAGTCTACCCAAGTATTTTTGGGCCGAAGCCGTAAATACGGCTTGCTACATCATTAATAGAGTCCTAATAAGACCATCCCTATCAAAAACTCCCTATGAATTATGAAATAACAAAAAACTAAATATTTCCTATTTTAAAGTTTTCGGTTGTAAATGCTTTATATTTAATGAAAGGGATGCCTTAGGAAAATTTGATGCTAAATCCGATGAAGGCATCTTTCTTGGTTACTCTTCCGTTTCTAAGGCTTTTCGGGTTTTTAACAAAAGAACCTTAGTAATAGAAGAGTCTATTCATGTAGTTTTTAATGAAATTTCTAATTTAAAGAAAAATGATTTTGATGTTGATCTTGGTTTTGATAATTTCAATTTAAATGAACCCCCTTCTCAAAATAGCAACTTGGACGCACCTTCTTCCGAAATTTCCTTACCCAAGGAATGGAAGTATATAGATGCTCTTCTAAAGGAGCTAATTATAGGAGATACATCAAAAGGGGTTCAAACTCGTTCCTCTTTCAAGAATTTTTGTGCTAACGCCGCCTTCCTTTATCAAATCGAACCTAAATGTATTGACGAGGCCATAAAAGATGATTTTTGGTTTATTGCAATGTAAGAGGAATTGAATCAATTTGAGAGGAATAAGGTATGGAAGCTTGTTCCTAGACTTAGCGACCATTTAGTCATTAGTACTAAATGGGTCTTTAGAATCAAGCAAGATGAAAATGGTATCGTGGTTAGAAACAAGGCTAGATTAGTGGTCAAAGGTTTCAACCAAGAAGAATTATCGACTACGAAGAAACCTTCGCTCTTGTGGCAAGATTATAAGCCATTAGGATGCTCCATGCCTATGCTAGTAGTAATAATTTTAAATTGTTTCAAATGGATGTCAAAAGTGCCTTCTTGAATGGTTTTATTTCGGAAGAAGTATATGTTGAACAACCTCCCAGATTTGAAAATTCTCTTCTTCCTAATCATGTATTTAAATTGACTAAGGCTCTCTATGGCTTGAAACAAGCTCTTAGAGCTTGGTATAAAAGGCTTAGTTCCTTTCTTATTTTAAATAATTTTACCAAAGGTAAGGTTGATACTATATTGTTTATCAAACATTTTGAAAATAATTTTTTTATTGTGCAAATTTATGTTGACGATATTATTTTTGGCTCTTCGGATGAATCACTATGTGAATCATTTGCCAAATGTATGAGTCATGAATTTGAAATGAGTTTAATGGGTGAATTAACTTTCTTTTTAGGATTACAAATCAAACAACTTAGTGATGGTATATTTCTTAACCAATCTAAATATACATTAGAATTGTTAAAACGATTTAACATGGATAATTCAAAAGCAATAAATACCCTTATGAGTACTGCGACTAAGTTAGATATGGATGAAAATAGTGAAAATTTCGATCAAAAAACATATAGGGGAATGATAGGTAGTCTACTCTACCTCACCGCGACTAGACCGGATATTATGTTTAGTGTAGGACTTTGCACTAGGTTTCAATCAAATCCTAAATTTTCTCATCTTAAAAGTGTTAAAAGAATATTTAGGTATCTTAAAGGAACTCCAAATTTAGGATTATGGTATCCAAAATCTGAAAATTTTGATTTAATAGCTTATGCAGATGCTGATTTTGGCGGATGCAGGATAGATAGAAAAAGTACATCCAGAACATGCCAATTTTTAGGACATGAACTTGTTTCTTGGACTTCCAAGAAACAAAATTCAGTTGCACTATCTACGGCGAAAGCCGAATACATTGCTGCAAGTGCATGCTGTGCACAAGTTGTTTGGATGAAAAATACATTAGAAGACTATGGAAGTCACTTCAAAAATGTTCCCATAAAATGTGATAATACTAGTGCCATATGTCTCACCAAAAATCCAATTCAGCACTCTAGAACTAAGCACATCGACGTTAGGCATCATTTCATACGCGATCATATCCTTAACAATAATGTTGTTCTAGAATTCATTGACACAAAGCATCAATTAGTAGATATATTTATAAAAGCTTTGAATGAAGACCAATTTGAATTCATTAGAAGGGAACTAGGCATATTAAATTGTCCCTGAAAATAAGCTTGTTTGAATATATTTTCTAAAAAATGTCTCATCCTTTTCCATTCTTCTATGGATATGACTTTATCATTCTCCTTAGATTCAAAATGACATATTGAAGTACAACTCATTATCTTAACCTATCTTGAGTCAAACACCTCGAAAAAAAAAAAAAAAACAAAACAGAAGGTGTAAGAAAGAATTTTTTTTCTTCTTCCGCAGCAAGCCAGCGGTGGCACCGCTAGAACCGGTAGTGGCACCACCTGAGCGCTCGGGCGCTAGGCAGTGGCACCGCTCAGTTTGGCGGTGGCACCGCCCGAGACACCCTTTAAAAACCAAAGGGTTAGGGCCGGCGGTGACACCGCCCCCAACTCGTGAAGGCCTCCCTCAAACTCTCCCAAAATCTTCCTAACTCTCATTCTAACCTCTAGAAGTCTTGGAGAGGGATTCTTCTTGGTCCAAACTCTCCATCCTCCAAGAAACACTCCATAAGGTAAAATCTTTCCTTCCTCTTCTTGTTTTACCTACTCATTACAATTTCATATTTTTTTCCTATCATCTTGTCTAGATAATGGCTCCTAAAAGATCAAAAGGGAAAAGGATTGAAGGAGATTCATATGACCACAATCTTTTTAGATCCAAAGAAGAGGCCCTTAGGTTTCCAAAATTTGAAACAAGATGTATCCATAATGGTAAACACGTTGATCTCGATGAACTAGGAGACTTAGAACCCATTAGGTGGTTTGCTCATCTAGAGGCCCTACCTCTCATACAAATAGATGAACCAATTTATCCTAGGTTAGTTAGGATCTTTTATGCAAACCTACGGGTAGATAACGATAGCCTAAGTACTTACCTTTTAGGAACACAAATTAGGATTACTGATAATACTATTTGTGAACTAATTGGAATCACTGAAAAAGATAGGGGCTGCTATTTTAAAGGTAAATAGGATGTTAATATAATCGGAGCAACCTACACCGAAGCTGTCGAAACTATTTTTGCAAACTCGGACCTCGGAATAATACCCAAGAGTTGCGAACACTTACTACCTTTTAACTCTAAGATTCTTAATCATATCATAACAAGCATACTATTCCCTAAGCAATTTCATCTTGATGAAATGAGTCTATTAGAGATAAGCACCATGTATTAGATTATGACCGGTCAACATAACTGTTTTGGATACTCAATATGGCAACATATGCAGGATATTACAACTAAAGATACTATGTTGCCATATGGGGGGTTAATCACTAGATTTCTTCTTGCCTATGACATTTGCATCCCACCCGATGAAGAAACAATTCAAAGTGATAGATATAACATCATCAATAAAAATCTACTAAAAAGACTTAGGTGCACATTTAACAATGGAATATGGGTAAGGCAACCTAGAAGGACTGATCCTATTCCTCCACTAGTAGAACAACCAGAAACACCAATTCTTAGGGGAAATGAATCTCCTCCTAGTCCCTTTGGCGCACCACCTTCAGCTCCTGTTTCATCCTCTAAAGGACTCATTATGGTAGAACTGTCTCGGATTAAATTCCAACAAGACCAACTCAAATCGCAGCAAGAACAAATTCAACTCCAGCAAATTGAAATTTTGAAGGAACTACGACAAATGAATTAAAAAATAGATGTTATGTATCAGCACTATAGATTACCTCCTAAGGATTAATTGATGTATATTTTTATTCTGTTCTGTTTACTCTTAATATCAAGTTCGATGCTTGTCATCTTTTGAACGAAAACTGAACCTTCTTCTTAGATGTATTTTTAAATTTCTGGATATATGCTGATTTTTTTTTAGATGAATTCTAGATAAATATTTTTGGGAAACTTGAATGATTAATCTTAGTGTTGGATTTTTTCTCTATTGATTTGATGATCACAAATTGTGTGTTTCAAAGTCTCATCTCCTTTTTGTTGATGACAAAGGGGGCGAAAAGTGATGACTTGTACCATTTTGATAGCATGACTTATATGAATTACAAAAGCTTGTGTGATACGAATGTCTTATATGCCTTGCAAAATCTTTGAGAATATCGCAAGATTAATTGATCATATTGAAAGCATGCCTTACATCTATATCATGAAATTCATGTTGAAAATCTTTATCTCCTGTCGTAGTAAAAATTGCCCTTATCATTCGACTTGAAAATAATTTTCATCGAAGTTTCGTATTTACTATTGCTTAATGAGAATAACGATAAGTTCTACGGTTAGAACTTATCGGTTTATGCTTGAATTCAATGGGATGGAATTCAAGTGTTTTTATCTTCTCATAATATGACATATAGATAGGGGGAGTTATGTTTAACTCGGTCATCGATTGATTGTCATCATTAAAAAGGGAGAGATTGTTGAATCTCGGATTTTGATGATAAAATCAATTGATGGGTTAATTGATCTAATCCATATTATTGAGTTAAGTGTGCAGGATTAACTACGATAACCAGAAAACATAAAGTAAGAATACCGGAGTCAAGTTCGATGAACGTTTAAGAGTCCGAAGAATCGTCGGAGATGCTGCCGGAACCAACCGAGAAGAAATCGGGAACCTGTCGGAATTTTTGGAAGTTCGCCGAAGAGATCGTCGGAGGTTCGCGGAGATCACCGAGAAGGCTCGGCTACTCGTTGAAGTCATCACAAGATCGGGAGCTTGCTGGGTGTCCGTCAGAAGAAGTTTGTCGGAAAGCTCGTCGAAACAAGACTCGACGTTCGCGGTTGAAAACTTGCTTAGGATGTTTTTAGTTATGTAGTTCACATGTTATTAGGATTAGGATTAAAAGATAATTCTATATCCTGGTTAGGGGCCAACTAGGCCCAAAATTTGACTTCGTTTGGGCTAAACTTAACGCCCAACCGGTGAACTGAAGGGTCTGGCGGTGGCACCGCCCAGCACCCAAGAGCTAGGCGGTGGCACCGCTCAGCACCCGAGAGCCAAGCGGTGGCACCGCTTGGCTGGGCGATGGCACCGCCAGTCCACTGTCAGTGTCAGCTGGGCGGTGCCACCGCCAGCATCGGGAACCAAAGAGAATTCAAATTTTGGAGCCCAAATTTGAATCCTCTTGAGGCCTATAAATACCACTCAAATCTCAGCTGAGATCACAACTTTTTGAGAAACAATTGATTGAGAGAAAGGTCTTAGAAAAGTCTTAGCAAGTCTTGTTTTCAATTTGCCAGAGTGTTCACCTCCTTCTTTCTTGCTGAAAATTTGTAAGAGTGTGAACCACTTGTAAAAGGTTGTAAGAGGGGTATTTGCCCTTCCCCTTCAAGAGATTTGCTAGTGGAAGGTGGGAGCCTCATCGAAGAGGGCCTCGCAAGTGGATGTAGGTCATTTGACCAAACCACTTTAAAATCGGCATGATCTCTGGTTTGCATTTCATTATTGCTATTTACATTACTGCAAACCTTCTTACGTGCTTTATTTCCCCATTACCATTGCTGCACAACTATACGAATACGCTTTCAAGTTAAGCACTTCTAAGTTCGATTTTTATCATACGAAAGATTTGTCAAAACCGACGTTTAAATCCGCTGCACTAATTCACCCCCCCTCTTAGTGCCGCTCCGATCCTAATAGATCGTACCGATATCCTCACCTAATAGGAGATGCTTGAAACAGGAGTGATTCGGCCAAGTTGTAGCCCCTATTCCTCACCGGTGCTACTTGTACGCAAGAAGGACGGAACTTGGCGGATGTGCATCAACTACCGAGCTTTAAATGACATCACCATCAAGGACAAGTACCTAATACCAGTGGTGGATGAACTTCTTGATGAATTGAAAGGAGTTCGAGTCTTCACGAAGTTGGACCTCCGATCCGGTTACCACCAAATTCGAGTATGTGACGATGACATTCTGAAAACTGCATTTCGCACACATGATGGCCATTATGAATTCTTGGTAATGCCTTTTGGACTCACTAATGCTCCTTCAACCTTTCAAAGTCTCATGAATGATATTTTTCGGAGCTTTCTTCGTAAATTTGTGCTGGTATTTTTCGATGATATTCTCGTTTACAGCCCTTCTCTTGAGACTCACTTTCAGCATTTATGGATTGTTTTGACGATCCTTTGGGAGAATACTCTTTTTTTTAAGCAACCAAAGTGTAGCTTTCTCCAGTAAAAAGTAGAGTACCTTGGGCATATAATATCAAAAGAAGGAGTGGCGGTAGACCCAACAAAAATTGAGGCAATGCAAGGCTGGCCGAAACCTACAAACGTGAAATTACTACGGGGGTTCGTTGGACTAACAGGCTACTACCGAAAATTTGTTAAGGACTATGGGAAGATTAGTGCACCACTCACTTCTTTACTGAAAAAATATGCTTTCCAATGGTCGGAGAAAGCCTCTGTTGCCTTCGACAAACTTAAAGCAGCCATGACAACGATGCCGGTGCTTGCACTACCAGATTTCAATAGACCCTTCATCATTGAGGCCGACGCATCTGGAGTCAGAATTGGAGCCGTTCTCATGCAAAATGGTCGACCACTCGCATACACTAGCAAGGCATTATCTCCCTCCCATCAAAATATGTCAGTATATGATAAGGAGATGCTCGCCATTGTACATGCAGTAACGAGGTGGAGACCCTACCTGATCGGCCGGCGATTTCAAATTAAAACTGACCATAAAAGCCTCAAGTACTTTTTGGAGCAAAAGATATCATCCCCTGAGCAACAAAATTGGGTAACCAAACTTCTTGGATTTGATTATGAAATTATTTACAAAAAGGGGAAAGAAAATGTTGTTACAGATGCACTCTCATGGCTACCTGAACAAGCTAAGGTTTCAACCATCTCCCTTCCTACCACCGGTCTCCTCGAGGACATTAGGGAAGAATGGAAGAAGGATCCAGAGATTAGCAACATCATAAAAAAATTGGAGGAGGATCCAAGTGCAATAGCCCACTACACCTGGGATTTGAGGGATCTACGCTACAAAGGTCATATTGTGCTTATACCTGACTCCCCTTGCATCACAATCATCTTACATGAAATACACTCCATACCTTCAGCAGGGCACTCTGGATTCCTAAGAACCTACAAAAGAGTGAAGCAAAATTTTTATTGGAGAGGGATGAAAAAAATTATTATTGAATATGTGGCATAATGTGATGTATGTCAAAAGCACAAGGGTGAAACTATGGCAAATCCAGGGAAGCTACAACCACTACTCATACCAGACTCAGTGTGGACTGACATCTCCATGGACTTTATTGAAGGGCTGCCATCTTCCAAAGGTAAAAGCACGATTCTCGTGGTGGTTGATCGACTTATGAAATATGCTCATTTTTGTGTTGTGAGAAATCCCTACACTACTGCTAGTATTGCCTAGATTTTCATAGAAAATATTATTAAATTGCATGGGATGCCAAGGTCCATCGTAAGTGATCGTGACAGGATCTTCACTAGTAAATTTTGGATCGAGTTATTTCAGTTACAAGGCACCAAACTCAAGATGAGCACAGCGTATCATCCACAAACTGACGGCCAAACAGAGGTGGTAAATAGGTGCTTAGAGACGTACCTTCGGTGTTTCGCTAGCGACCGACCAAAAGAGTGGGCGAAATGGCTTCCCTGGGCCGAATGGTGGTATAATACTATATATCATTCATCTACAAAATGTGCCCCTTATAAGCATTGTATGGTCGACCAACCCCTGTGATTCCAAAGTATGTAATTGGCTCGGCCAAGGTCGATCAGGTTGACCAAGAATTGATTGATAGGGACAAACTCTTACAATTGTTAAAAGATAATCTCTCTACCGCTCAAGCCAGAATGAAGCAGCAAGCTGACACACGACGAAGTGAAAGAGAATTTTCAATGGGAGATTGGGTTTATCTTCGCCTACAACCATACAAGCAACTCTCTATCAACACTCGAGCCTCCATGAAGCTATCCCCACGTTTTTATGGGCCCTATCCGATCACAGAGTGTATTGGAGCCATGGCGTATAGACTTAAATTACCTGAGGATGCCAAAATTCACCCTGTCTTCAATGTCTCATGCCTAAAGCCCAAGTTGGGAGAACACGAGTCACCCCAGATCCAACTGCCCAACACAACTAAGGATGGAGTTATTCAAGCCCAACCACAAGCCATCCTCGATCGTAGGATCATGATACATCGTCGACATCCCTCTACTGAAGTACTAGTGCATTGGAATAATCTACCACTTGAAGACGCCACATAGGAACCATATAAGGAGCTGAAGACCCGATTCCCTGAGTTCATGGAATCTCAGCCTTGAGGACAAGGCTGATTTGAAGAGGGCGGGTCTGTTAGGACTCTAGCTAGGAGAGTCCTAATTGAGAGAGACATTCATGTAAAACCTACCTAAGCCGACTCTTATTAAAGATGTGAAGAGGCCGGCTAGGGTTAGGAGGTTATTTTTTAGAGAAGAATTAGGAGTTGTAAGGGAATATAAATCTTAAGTAGGAGTCCTATTAGGAGTTGGTTAGAAGTAGGAGTCTTGAGTAGGAATCCTATTAGGAGTTAGGGTTTAGAAGCCCTATAAATAGCCATGTATTCCTCCTCTTTTCATAAGCAATAGATGAATCTTTTCTGCAGCCTTTGAGCAGCAACTTGGAGGGAGGAACCCCTATAGAGTTCTAAGGAGGCCGATCCCCTAAAGAGATCAACCCCAAGTTTAGAATCTTCAAGGGTTCTAACAGAATATTAGATGGATAAGGGACTATAGGTACACGGTAACTAAGGACAGACAAGTCCAATGGATTAGATTCCCTTGTATCGTCTAGGGACTATGGCGTAGTGGCTGTTGAATCTCAGATTTTGATGATAAAATCAATTCATGGGTTAATTGATCTAATCCATATTATTGAGTTAAGTGTACAGGATTAACTACGATAACCAGAAAACATAAAGCAAGAATACTAGAGTCAAGTTCAATGGATGTTTAAGAGTCTGAAGAATCGTCGGAGATGTTGCCGGAACCAACCGAGAAGAAATTAGGAACTTGTCGGAATTTTCGGAAGTTCACCGAAGAGATTGTCAGAGGTTCGCGGAGATCACCGAGAAGGCTCGGCTACTCGTTGAAGTCGTCACAAGATCGGGAGCCTATTGGGAGTCCGTCGGAAGAAATCCGAGGGCATATCAGAAGTCCGCCGGAAGTTCGTCGGAAAGCTTGCCGGAACAAGACTCGACGTTCGCGGTTGAAAACTTGCTTGGGATGTTTTTAGTTATGTAGTTCACATGTAATTAGGATTAGGATTAAAAGATAATCCTATATCCTGGTTAGGGGCCAATTGGGCCCAAAATTAGACTTGGTTTGGGCTAAATTTAAAGCCCAACCAGTGAACCGAAGGGTCTGGCAGTGGCACCGCCCAACACCTGAGAGCTAGGCGGTGGCACCGCTTGGCTGGGTGGTGGCACCACCAGTACACTATCAATGTCAGACACTGACAGGCGGTGGCACCGCCACTGACAGGCGGTGGCACCGCCAACATCGGGAACCAAAGAGAATTCAAATTTTGGAGCCCAAATTTGAATCCTCTTGAGGCCTATAAATACCCCTCAATTCTCAACTGAGATTACAACTTTTTGAGAAGCAATTGATTGAGATAAAGGTCTTAGAAAAGTCTTAGCAAGTCTTGTTTTCAATTTGCTAGAGTGTTCACCTCCTTCTTTCTTGCTGAAAATTTGTAAGAGTGTGAACCGTTTGTAAAAGGTTGTAAGAGGGGTATTTGTCCTTCCCCTTCAAGAGATTTGCTAGTGGAAGGTGAGAGCCTCATCGAAGAGGGCCTTGCAAGTGGATGTAGGTCATTTGATCGAACCACTTTAAAATTGGCGTGATCTCTAGTTTGCATTTTCTTATTGCTATTTACATTACTGCAAACTTTCTTACGTGCTTTATTTCCTCATTACCTTTACTGCACACCTTTACGAACAGACGTTCAAGTTAAGCTTTTCAAGTTCGGTTTTTATCGTATCAAAAGATTTGTCGAAACAAAAATTTTAATCCGCTGCACTAATTCACCCCCCCCCTCTTAGTGCCGCTTCGATCCTAACAGTGGCCTAATATGTCCGTAGTCGATGAGTCGAGTGAATTATTACAAAGATAATAATTCACTAAGTTAGAGGAGTTCTGACAGGTATGACTCACGACCAACTCGATATTGGGCCTAGAAGTTCACGCACATATGGTAGGCATTGCGATGAGTAGAGGTTCAGATATGAGATATCCGCCGAAGCCCCCGTCTTATTGGATATCCAATAAGACCCTGAATTATTGGATCCCATGGACGAGATCCAATAAGAGCCCATAAGAGATTATTGGATAGAGATCCACTAATATAAAAGACTTGGGTAACTAGATGCAGATTGAATACCCACTAGGGGAGGATCCATTAGGTTTTGATAGGGGGGCCTCTATAAATAATTGAGATTCAGAGCCTCATAGGCTAGAGCCTTTGCTTGTCTCTCTTATTCTCCTCCCCCTCTCAACCTAGAGTTTTGAGGAGTGTCGTCGCAGCCCTATTGTATGAATCACCGCTAGAGAGGAGGACGCTTGACCTCCTTCACCCTCTCCTAAAGATTTGCAAGGAAATAGGGATATATGATCTCCCTACGTAACACAATCTACTCTATACGCAGTTTTAAGTTTCATAGATTTTGCGCACCAATCTTTGCACAACGACGAATATCTCTTTGGGAATAGGGGATTTTATTTTTCTTATTCTTCCGCTACACATGTGATGTCGCCCCCAAGATTTCCCAACATTTACAAATCCACAAGCTAAACAATTTATACAATCAGAACTCCAACCATTTACCACCAGTTCATATCATTATAACCTAAACTTAACATTCTAAAATTTCAAATAAGAGAGATCTTCTAACACTTTTACACGAAATATCCATTCTGGTTTATCGACAACATTTCATTACATACAAAATATGCTAATACAACAATAACATAACAACCAACAAGACTTGCCCACAATTCTGAATAGCTCTTCACTACTTCAGCCCAATACAAACATCTCAGAGAGTGACAAGCTGACCTGAAAGATTTATATAGCAACGGAGTGAGCTAAAAACAGCTCAGCAAGTGATAAAACATATCTAGAACAAAAGGAATAGTTTCAAACAAGGTATCACAATTCAAGGTAGAATACAAGAAATTCAAGGATACCATCTCATTAGATACAAAACCGTAAATGTTATTTCAATCAAAATATATTTTGTTCAAAACAAATGGAGCACAGAGTAATTGGAGCATATCAATAGCGTATGAGATGTTCCGGAGCATATCAATGGCATATGAAACATTTCAAGGCATAACAATGGCAGATGAAACTTTTCAAAGCATATCAATGGCGTATGAAATGTTTTAGAGCATATCAATAACGAATGAAATATTTTGGAGCTTATTAATGGCATATAAAATGTTTCGGAGTATATAAATGACAAATGAAACATTTCGAAACATATCAATGGTATATGAAATATTTTAAAATATATCAATGGTATATGAACATTTCAGAGGCATAGGGAGCATTTCGGAACATATCAATAATATATAAAATATTTCAGAGTATATCAATGACATATGAACCATTTCAGAGCATATCAAAGAATAAATATGAATCAGAAGCTCAAATGTCGTATTTGACGTTGTATTCATATCATTTTTATCCAAAACATGTATAGAAACATATAACCAAAGCTTTGGATATCATATCAAACATATAGAAGGTGTAGTGGGACCACAGACAAAATATGATTCATCTATTTCTGAATGACCACCAGACATAAGTCTCCCACGTCTAGAAGCTCCATCCACCCACGTCTAGGTGAAGTCAGAGGGGGTCGACAGAGCATCACAAGCTCTATGCATAACTCTCTTTACCATTTATGGCAAAGGTTCACAGTATCCTATAAACATCATAGTACAAAAAGACTGTGTGAACAATAAAACTAGCATATATCGGAAGTATATGTGGAACAACGAAACGTATATGTGCCTTTATGAGTCAATACGATGCATACATAATCTTTCACAAATACATTCAAACTCGAAAGGAACTAAAGGTAAGAGTATACAAAGATTTTGGTATATATCGGAAGCACATGTGGAACAACGGAATATATATGTATCCATATGAAACAATGTGATACAATACAAACTTTACATAAAAGGTTGCAAGAATGTAAATAATTGAAGGACAAGATCATACAAGAATTTAAAGCAGCAATATAATACTTAATTGAAGAAAGAATGCTAAATGAAATCAATTTCCAAAGGGAATTGAACAAGAACAAGTGAAATCGAATAAAGCTCGATTTTTAGCAGAATTCGAGAGGCACATTGGATAAATGATGCAAATTATCATTTATGCTCTAATTGACTCAGGAAATATATCATTGAAAAGATATTTCAACCTACTTTTAGATAAAATAAGCTTCATATGAATTAAAGTTCCCAACAAAGAGTTACAAATAATTTGGTAAACAAAGGTTAGAGAACAAAATCTCTATTTGGCCGAATTCATAGGATCGGATTCAACAGATAGCTGGGCAAGTATTTATACTCCAAATCTTTCATTCTAGAATCAAAAGAAAGATCTAGGAGTCTAGTTTCCAACAAAGTAAATTTTGCATAAATTAGAATTTCCAGCATGGACTTAAAAGCAGTTTAGTTTAGTATCAAAAAGTCAGAAGGTACGAACTTTGTTTTGCAGAATCCATAGGGTCAATTGAAATAGAAGTTTAAGTAGGCAAATGTACTCCAAATTATTCAAATAAGTTGTTAAAAGAAAGGTTTACAAGTCTACATTCTAATCAAATAAGGTTTATCTAGGTTGGAAATCTATGCAAGGATTTATAAGTAAAAGAAGGTGAAAGGGTCGGAATCTCGGAAGTTTTTCATATTCAAATTATTATGTCTAAACAAGAGATGTATCAAATGCAAGGCTAGAACAATTCAAAATTTTAATATTCAAGGCAAAAGCAGAGATGGAATTATAGTAGAAAAGATTGAAATACATGCGATAGGAACGATCAGAACACTTACAATAGGAAATAATAGAACACTTGCAATAGGAAAGAATATAATACTTACAATAGGAAAGATCGAAACACTTACAATAAGAAAGAACAAAACACTTGTAATAGGAAAGAATATAAGACTTGCAATAGGAAAGATCAGAATACTTGCAATAGGAAAGGACATAACACTTGCAATAGGAAAGATCAGAACACTTGCAATCGGAAAGAATAGAATACTTACAATAGGAAAGATCAAAACACTTGTAATAGGAAAGAACAGAACACTTGCAATGGGAAAAATCAGAACACTTGCTTTTCGAAGGTTTTGATCCAAAGATCCGAAGAAAGTGTAAGCCCAAATCCTTCTTCTACTTTTCCTCCATGTCCTCTCTCTGTTTGTTTTCTACATCTATCTTCTTTCTTCCTCCACAACTACAGCTCATGCAATACATAAAGGCATAGTCACTTGCTCTCCCTTACTCTCATTCCTTTTGTTTTTTTCATTCCCAAACACAATTGCCGCAGCCACTACAACTGCCACTGCCATAGTCGCAGCCGCAACCGTAGCCATGGCTGTAGCCGTTCTCACAACCGTAGCCCCTTTCATTGTACTACTTTCTTCCTCCTCTTTTTTCGTAGATGTAGTTGCGGTAGTCGTAGTCGCAGCCACCGCAGCCGTAACTACAACCGCAACCCCCTTTTTTTTCTTTCCTTTCTTTCTCTTTCCCAGACACAACTACCGCAGCCACCGCCCCTGCCGAAGTCGTGCCGTTGCCGCTGTCGTAGATATGGTCATAGCCACCTTCCCCTCTTCCTCTTCTTCTTTCACTGATGTAGTTGCTACAATCGCAACCGCAGCCACCACAGACACAACCATGGCCATAGCCTTGGCTACAGCAACAACGTAGCCTCTTCTTCCTCCCCTGCTCTTCTTCCTCTCCTTCTTCTCTTCTAGCTGCAGTTGGAGCTCCTAGACGTGGGAGACTTCTATTTGGTGGTCATTTAGAAATGGATGAATTATATTCTATCTATAGTCCCACTACACCTTCTATATGTTTGATATGATATCTAGAGCTTTGGTTATGTGTTTTTATACATGCTTTTGACAAGAATGATATGAATGCAACATCAAATATAACGCCTGAGCTTTTGTTTCATATTTGTTCTTTGATATGCTCCGAAATTGTTCATATACCATTGATATGCTCTGAAATATTTCATATGCTATTTTGATATGTTCCCAAATGCTCCCTATGCCTCTAAAATATTCATGCACCATTGATATATTTTGAAATATTTCATATACCATTGATATGTTTCAAAATGTTTTATTTGTTATTGATATACTCTGAAACATTTCATATGCCATTGATAAGCTCTGAAATATTTCATTCGTTATTGATATGCTCCGAAACATTTCATATGCCATTGATATGCTCTGAAATGTTTCATTTGGCATTATTATGCTTCAAAATATTTCATATATCATTGATATACTCTGGAACATCTCATACACTATTGATATGCTCCAATTACTCTGTGCTCCATTTATTTTGAACCAAATATGTTTTGATTGAAATGATATTTATGATTTTGTATCTAATGAGATGGTATCCTTAAATCTCTTATATTCTACCTTGCATTGTGATAACTTACTTGTTTTAAACTGTTCCTTTTATTCTGGATATGTTTTATCACTTGCTGAGCTATTTTTAGCTTACGCCGTTGCTATATAAATCTTTCAGGTCAGCTTGTTAATCTTTGAGATATTTGTATTGGGCTGAGGCAGTGAAGAGTTATTCAGAATTGTGGGCAAGTCTTATTGGTTGTTATGTTATTATTGTATAAGAATATTTTATATGTAATAAAATGTTGTCGATGAACATGAATGGATATATCATGTAAAAGAGTTAGAAGATCTCTCTTATTTGGAATTTTAGAATGTTAAGTTTAGTTTACAATGATATGAACTGGTAGTAAATGGTTGGAGTTCTGATTATATAAATTGTTTAGCTTGTGGATTTGTAAGTGGCGTTAATGTTTTATTAAGTTGGCTTGAGTTTCCAGAAATGTGAATTATCGAGTGATGTGTTGCATGATTATAACTGCAGGTGTTATGGATGTGAATTTGACTGAATGTTTCTTAGTGTCATCAAATGTTAGTATGAATCCTGGATTGATTTGTGATGAAAAATTTTAATATTATCGATTTGAGGGTTATGACAAGGGGAATCTAATCTATTGAACCTATCTGTCGTCAGTTACCATGTACATATAGTCTCTCATCCATCGAATATCCCAGAGACCGTACACCGAACATAGTGCTATCAGACCCATATGGTTTCTACTCGAGTCTCGCTCTAATCGGATTCTCCCAAAGGACTCTCTCTCTCTCAATTCAAATGACCATGGTTAGGGATTTCTTTGAGCAAGAATACATGAGATATTCCTCTCATGACACCGAGAGTGAATGATCCTCTATCGGCACTCAATAGCCCTAGCAAGATTGACTATCACTCACGATGACCGGTTGTGCTAGATTTGAGACATCCAAACCTATAAGTCCGGTATCAAAGAGTGGAGCACTTATACAGGACATCATTGGTATCTCAAGTCTAAAGACCAGATGCACCACTGGGTCTACGGAATCATTATCTAACAATAAGGCATCATCAACCATCTAGCATTCTGTAAGCGAATCAATTAGTGAACTCATTTACTAATGAGTACTTATACTGTATCCCTAGTGTCCCCACATGAGTAGCTATGAGACCAACTGCATCTATCATATTGATGGGTATACAGCACACTAGTCTGTTCGGTTATCTCGATGTCCTTCTTAAGTAACCTTTGACTAGGATTATTTAGGATATTGTTTAAAGACGAATCAATCTTATTATTGTGATCTCAGCATGATTTGATTCCCATTGCACAGACTCATTTACATCACAATATATTCAAGCAATAGTCAATAAAAAGTAAAATATTAAATAATAATTATAAGTAAAAAGACTACATTTCAAGTCACACGTGCCATCACTCACATGATTGTCTTGCCGGGCACCTATGATTAGCAATCACTCACTTGACTTAAAACCAATCACCTATGCGTCCCTATGACGCTTAAAGACAATTTGAGACAATGGCTTTATGAGTGGATCTGCAATATTATCTTTGGACGAAACTATTTCCACTACTACATCTCTTCGGGTCACGTTCTCTTTGATTAGGTGGAACCTCCTTAGAGCACTTCTGATGAGACCTGGGTTCCTTCGGATAAGTAATCGCCCAGTTATTGTCGCAATATAAGGGAATTAGCTCCTTGTTACCTAGCACGACTCCCGGATCTATGATGAATTCTTCATCTAGACTCTCTTCTTTGCTACCTCTACTACAGCAATGTACTCTGCCTTTATGGTCGAGTCAATAGTAGTACATATACCATACTACTCCAACTTTGTGGTCGGCAGTAGTTGTCACGCCCCTCAAAATATCGACAATATTTAAAATATTCATCATAACTAACCCAGGATCCAAACATACATTTGAGGTCACTAAGAAAACATTCAGATCAAAAATTTCACCTCTATAGTCTACAAATTCATAACCCTGTGCAGTTCATAAACATCCCACACATCACTCGATAATTCAAACAAACTGAACTTAACTCATCAAAATAATAACCACAACATAAAATTCACAAGTGGGGAAGTCTATGCAGTCACCAAACCAACGATTACCATAAGATCATATCATTACATTAATTTAACTTAACATTCCAAAATCCTATACATGAGGGATCCTTTATCTTACACAAAATCCACACGTTTAGATTTATCGTCACATTTCATAAGATGCAAAGTATCTTATACAACATATACACATATGCTAACAAAGATCTGCCCAAAATCTTCTAAACTTTCCACCGCCTCAGCCCAATCTTAACATTTAAGCAAGCGATACGCTATCCTGAAAAATTTATCAACAAACGGGGAAAGCATAAAGAGCTCAGCAAGTGACTAACATATCCATATCAAAATAGTACAATTTCCAAAGAGATACAGTTTCAAAATACAAGGCAGAATATACGATTTCGTAGACATAATATCATTAGGAGCATAAACACAATTGTCCTTTCAATCTTACATATTTGGTTCCTGACAGATGGGGCATAGAGTAATTGGAGCATATCAGTAACAAAGGAAACATATCGGAGCTTATCAATGGCATATAAAATGTTCCGAAGCATATCAACGGCATATGGAACATTTCGAAGCAAAATCATCAGTGAATGAAGCATTTCAGAGCATATAAAAAACAAATATCGTACATAAGCTCAAACGTCATCCTTGACGTTGCAATCATATCATTCTTATCCAGAGCATGAACAGAAACAACTCACCAAAACTCTGGATGTCATATCAAACATATAGAAGGTGTAGTGGGATCTCAGTCAGAATGTGATTCATCCATTTCTGAATGACCACCTGACAAAAGTCTCCCACGTCTGGGAGCTCCATCGACCCACGTCTAGGTGAATTAAGAGGGGGCCGACAGAGCATCGCAGGCTCTAAGCACATACCCTTTACCATTTCTGGCAAAGGTCCAGAATATCCCACATAGCGGGCAATAAGCGCATACCCTTTACCATTTCTGGCAAAGGTCCAGACAATCCCACACACCAGAGTACAAGAGGGCAGTTTTAACAATAAGTAGCATATATCGGAAGCACACGCTGAACAACGAAACGTGCATGTGCCTTTTCGAGACAATACGAAACAAAGAACAAATCTCTCACAAATGTATTCAGATTTGGAATGAAATGAAAACAAGAGTGTACAGGGATTCCAAGCAATCATATTTAGCTCAATTCCAATAAGAAGGTTAGACGAATTCAAATATCCAAAGGAATGGAACAAAATACGCGAAATCGACCAAAGCTCGATTTCGGACAGAATTCCAGTGTCACATCAAACAAATATTTCAGAATATCAATTATGCTCCAATACCCATAAGAAAGCTATGGTCGAACCATATATCAATCTATATTCTGATGGAACAAATTTCATATGAAACAGGGCTCCCAACACGGAGTTACCTTTGATTTGGTAACACAAGGTCAAAAACACAATCACTGTTTTGCAGAATTTATAGGATCGGATTCAACAGATAATAGGGTAGGCAATTGAATTTGAAAATTTCCAAAATATATGTCAAAAGAAATATTTTCAAATCTAGTTTTACGTAAAATCAGTTTGGTAAAAATCAGAATTTTCAACAGGGAGTTATAGGCATTTTAGTATCGACAGGTCAGAAATCTTGAACCCTGTTTTACAGCGTCTATAGGCTCATTTGAAACAGATATTTGGGTAAGTATTCGGTGTCCAAAATCTACAAAATCAGTGTCAAAAGGAAGATATACGAGTCTAATTTCAAACAAAATAGTTCCTGCCCGAATTCACTTTTTGTGCTAAAACTTATAGCTGAAATAGTGTATAGGGGTCAGTTTACCGAAAAAACTTCAGAATCCATGGTTCTATGTCCAAAGGGAGACATATCAGTTTCTAAATAGAAATCCTTCAATTTATTTTGAATCAACATAAAAACAGAGACTAAAAATTTTATAGGATGGGGTTAAAACACTTGCCTTTGAGAATTTTGACCGGAAGTGAAAAGATTAAAGCAAGAACCCTAAAAACCCCATTTTTTTTCTTTTCTTCTTCTTCTTCTTCTTCTTCTTTCTTTCTTTCTTTCTTTGATCACCCACGAGCTGCCTTCTCTGCTTCCTTAAGAATGAAGGCAGAGTGGCTTAAATGGTGGAATTTGTCATTTTGTGCGTTTTGCAGTTTAGTCCTTGTTTTTATCATATTCACGATTAGGTCCTTAGGGTTTACATATAGGTCCTCAGATTCTTTTTTTTTTTTTTTTTTTTTGAACAGATCTCCCAAATCTTACAAATGAGTTACCTCTGATTCATACTCTATTTCTTTTGTCAATTTAAAATAAATGCTTACATTATCAACAGAAATTTATACGAAAATTCGGAAATGAGAGGTGTTACACTCTCCCCCCCTTAAAAGAAAATTTTGGTCCTCTAAATTTATCGTACCTCTATTGATGAAAAGACTGGGATACACCTTTTCATTTCCTCCTCTAGCTCCCAAGTTGTCTCCTCTCCAAAATGATGTCTCCAAATTACTTGTGTTGAATCTCGTATTTTGATGATGAAACTACTTCATATATGTTTATGATTTAATCTGCGTTTTGAGTGACGCAGGATGCTTCGATCAGGATGAGACAATTAAAGCAGGAAAATCATGTTGTGCCGAAGGATCATGTCAGAAGATTGGACGTCGGGCCGGTGGATCAGTCGACGTATCGACAGAAGGCTTCGGGCCGTGGACTCGGGCATCGGGCCAAGAAGAGCGGGTATTGTGCCAAGGATATCGGAGTTGCGGAGTCAACTGGCCGATTGGGCAATAGGCTGCACGAGAGGACGATGCACCGAAGAATCGGACGAAGCGTCAAGGGACCAATGACATGTCGGACAACTTGGTTAATTGCTTAGGATTAATTGTCTCGATCGAAGTTTTGATTTGGTGTGCAGGATTAACTACGATGAGAGTAAGACAAGCAGCAGGTGTTGCGCCGAAGTCAAGATCATGATCACGTTGGGAGTTCGAGAGTTCGATGGAAGTTCGGACGGTCGTCGGAGGTTTAGCGAGAACAGATCCGAGAAGTCCAGAAGCTTGCCAAGCGAAGCTCGTCGGAACTCGCCAAGTGGATCGTCGCAAAGTCCAGGAGTATGCCGGATGTCCGCAGAAGGATCACCGAGGGTTATCGGTTGATCGACGGAAGTTGGCAGGAAACTCGCCGGAAGAAGCGATTGACGCATCGGAGCAAAGCTGCAGAAGTTGTCTTAGAGTTAATCGTAGTTAGCATGATGATTAAGCATGAAAATGGGAGGTGATCCCATTAGCTTAATCTTGGGGCAATTGGGCCCCTGAAAAGATTCAAAGTGGGCCGAATGGAGTGAACCATTCGGACCCTGATTGCACCAGGAGGTGCAACCGCCCCAGCCAGGAGGTGCAACCGCCTGGGCTGTGGGGTTGGGAGGTGCAACCGCCCCAGCCAGGAGGTGCAACCGCCAGGGCTGCGAGGCTGGGAGGTGCAACCGCCCCAGCCGAGAGGTGCAACCGCCCAGAGCTCAGTCTTCGAGCTAGACTGGGCGGTGCAACCTCCTCTGCCAAGAGGTAGCACCGCCAGAGCTCAAGTTTCGAGCTCTGCCAGGCGATGCAACCACCGAGCTCAGTCTTCGAGCTCTGGCAGAGAGGTGCATCAGCCTGAGCTCAGTCTCGAGCTCTGCCAGGTGATGCAATCACCGAGCTCAGTCTTCGAGCTCTGGCAGAGAGGTGGATCAGCCTGAGCTCAGCTTGGAGCTCTGCCAGGTGATGCAACCACCGAGCTCAGTTTCGAGCTCTGCCAGGTGATGCAATCACCAAGCTCAGTCTTCGAGCTCTGCCAGGTGATGCAACGATCGAGCTCAGTCTTCGAGCTCTGGCAGAGAGAAGCAATCGGCAGAGCTCAGTCTTCGAGCTCTGCCAGGCGGTGCCACCTCTCCAGTCGAGAGGTGCAACCGCCTGATCCCAGAATTCTGGGATTTGATCGATTTGATCGTTTTGAGCTCGAATTTTGAATTGGGTTGGGGCCTATAAATACCCCACCCATTCAGCACTGAAAAGATACAGACCTACACCGAAATCTTGATCTTTTCTGTGATTCTAAGAGCTCAAAAGTGTTGTAAATCCTTTAAGTCTCCTCCTTCTGTTCTTCAAGTTTTCAGTTGTAAAGTGAGGAGAGAAAGGTCTGTAAAGGTTGTCTCCTGAGCCTGTCAAAAGGAGAGAAACTGTAAAAGGGCAGTTAGCCTTCGCCCATTGAAGGAAGGCACCTAGTTGACGTCGGCAACCTCGTCGGTGGAGGGAGCCAAAAGTGGAGTAGGTCAAGGCTGACCGAACCACTCTAAATCTCTGGTTTGCGTTTATTTTTGAGCACTTTATCATTACTGCAAACCTCCTCCATTGCTACTGCTCTCTGCGCTTTCACGAACAAGTTCTAAGTGCTGTTCTTCCAAATCTGCATTCAGACGTAAATTCGTATTTTCATACATTACAGTTTACGTTTACGTTTGATTCTGCAGAACTGTTTTCCGTGCTTTTACGAACGAGCTTCTTTGCAGTTTATGCTTACATTTTAATCCTATTAATAACTGCAATCTGTCCTCTACGATTTTACGAACGAGTTTCAACATTTAGACGTAAAACTGCATTCAGACGTAAATCGGCTTTCCTCGCTCAATCATCAGATTTCAGTTCACGTTTACGTCTTGATTTCAACTGCATACTGCCTTCTGCGAGTATACAAACGAGTTTCAAAGTTTAGACGTAAATCTGCGTCTAGACGTAAAACTGCGTTTAGACGTAAATCTGCGTTTAGACGTAAAACTACGTTTAGACGTAAAACTGCGTTTAGACGTAAATCTGCGTTTAGACGTAAAACTGCGTTTAGACGTAAATCTGCGTTTAGACGTAAATCTGCGTTTAGACGTAAATCTGCATTTAGACGTAAATCTGAGTTTAGACGCAAAACTGCGCTTAGACGCAAAACTGCGCTTAGACGCAAAACTACGCTTAAACGCAATCTGCGCTTAGACGCAAACTGCACTTAGATACAAACTGAGAATTTGCTTTTGCATCATAATAGTTTTTGAACGAACGCAGCTTTTGGTTTTTAATTATTGTAAGATTTCCGCTGCACTAATTCACCCCCCCCCCTCTTAGTGCTCTCGATCCTAACAATTGGTATCAGAGCGGGGTTTTTCTCATTTCGGATTTACACCCGAGAGAAATGACTTTTCAAGAGGGCTGTTCGGTCTTTCGTCCACCGTTCTTTAACGGATTGGACTACACTTATTGGAAAACTCGAATGAGAGTTTTCTTAATTTCTCTAAATCTGGATTTATGGAATATCATTGAAAATGGTTTTCAACTTCCCTCCAAACAGATGAACGAATGGTCGGTTTTGGAGAAGAAGAATTTTTCTTTAAACGCAAAGGCTATGAATGCCTTATTTTGCGCATTGGACAAAAATGAGTTCAATCGGATTTCTACGTGTGAAACGGCTTTCGATATTTGGCGCACTCTTGAAATCACGCACGAGGGAACTAGTAGAGTCAAAGACTCGAAAGTTAATATTCTATTGCTTGATTTCGAGCTTTTTCATATGAAACCAAGCGAAACCGTTGTTGACATGTACACCCGTTTTACGGATGTCGTCAATGGTTTAAAATCACTTGGTAAAAGCTTTTCGGATTTTGAACTCGTTAACAAAGTTTTGCGCTCACTTTCTAAAACTTGGGATTCAAAAGTAACTGCTATTCAAGAATCGAAAAACTTGAACCATTTTCCACTTGAAGAACTAATTGGTTCATTGATCACATATGAAATGACGTGCAATGCACGTGAAGAACTTGAGAACCACCTTCCAAAGAACAGGAAGGATTTGGAACTCTGGACAAATGAATGCCACTTGAGCGATGACTCAAGTGATGAGGACAATGATGAACAAACCAACCTTCCAAAGAACAGGAAGGATTTGGGACATAGAACATTTGAAGACCACTCGAGCATAAGCTCAAGTGATGGTGAACTTAAAATGAAACGAAAATTAAAAAGCAAAAAGAATGGAACTACTTGCTTTAAACGCAAGAAGAAGAACAAAAAATGGGATGAATCGAGCTCCTCCGAAGAAGAGAAAGTCAACAAAAGCAAGGCGGCAAACTACGCCTTAACAGCCTACAATGATGAGGTAATCGAAATCCCCCTAATTTACTTCGAAATTACATGATGCATTTCATGATGCATTTTTCTTTTTCTTTAAATTTTCTTGAAAATTATATTTTTAATAATTTAATAATGAAAATGCAAAAATATGATCATGCTTGTAATCTTGAAAATGATAATGAAAATTGCATGTCTCATGTTAATGCAAGATAGAAATCTAATGATTTTACACCTAGTGAGATTAATCTTATTTATGTGCTTGAGAAGCAAGAATGTATATTTTGATGATTTTCATATTGCTTTTCAATGACGATACATGGCTTTTGTCTAGAAGGCTTGATATTTTTCATTGTCTTTGTTTATTAAATATAATGTATGGTTTTGACATAAAAATAAAGATTTGAGCATGCTATTATAAAGTCAATCATAAATTAAAACTAAAGAAGTTTTAGGCATTTATAAGAATCATTCAAAATTATGTTCAATGAAACCTTGCTTAATGTTGCAATGAAAATATTAAAGTTATACTTGATGATTTCAGATTTGACAAATGCTACACTTTAAATATGAATCATTCTTCAATCAGATTAAATGCTTCAATCATTTTCTATCTCTAAGAGTTCTCGATTTTGGTGAAATACAAGTGATAAATTCATTTATAATATCTTGTAAATCACTTGAATTATGAATGAGTTTTTCTTTTTTATGATGTGTTAAAAGAATCACTTAAAAAGAAAATGTTTTTCCCATTTTATCGAGATTAATGATTTCATGATATTATGTGAATCTCGAAACTGATTTTGATGAAATAGTAATAACGTTATTCATGTTATGAATCTTAAAAATGATAATATGCTTCATGTGATAATATGGATACATGAAACACTTATGATTTTCTGTGTATTCATAAAATATTTATCTCATCATCCAATAACTCTTCTTGATATTCCTTATGAGATGAAATGAAATAATGCATGAAATACAAATGAGGAGTTAATAATCATGCATAATAGGATGTAATGAATTCTAGATACCATCGTTTGAATATCTATGATCATGCTGCCAAAATGATATATCACGAATGCTTGAATATCATGTTTGATATGCTCATGATGATGATTGATTTTTCGGTATCATGCATAAATTTTTTGAAATGTAATGTTAATGAATATGTGCATTGAAACTATAATGATGCACAAATAAGAATGATTACTTACCTTTGTCATGATTTAGAAATTGATGTAAAGGGTTTTTCCCTTGTTGACAATGACAAAGGGGGAGATAGCTAGCTTGTACAAGTCAAGAAGATGAAAAAACTTGATTGCTAGCTTGCCTATCTCAAGAGGCAAAAATGCTAACTTGCACATCTAGCAAAACTTGACAAATTTGCATATATCAAGAAGCAAGAGTTGCTTTCTTGAACATCTCAAAATTGCTAGCTTGCGGGCCTTAAAATGTACAAATTTTCTGCTAGCTTGTATATGGTAAACCTGCTATCATACTATCATGATGATGAGTATGTCTTATCTTTATGATTGAATCACTTGACTGGCATAATGATTTTACACAATTACATGTTGAAAATTATGTGCTTGAATACAAAACTTCCATGATAACAAGCATGCTTTACCTTCATGATTGTAATTGAATATCTATAGCAAAACCTTGTTCGAATGGAAGAAAGACTCAAATTTCATTTTCGGATTCTCTTGAGTCTAACATATCAAGTTCACTCTCTTCCAAACTTAACAAGCATATGCCATATCAAGTTTAGTTCATATCATTGATTTTTGACATATGTAATTGACTAGCAAATACATCTCTCATACACACATCATGTGAAAAATATTTTTTGAGAAATGGATTTGATGAATATGGATGAAAGTGTTTTTACTTGCAAGGATTTATTTCACATACATAACAACAAGCACTTATGCTTAAAATTTGCTTATATCGTTCTCCGTTTTGTTGATGACAAAGGGGGAGAAATATATGAATTGATGCTATGAACACTGATGTTAGGCTTGCATCATCAAGAGATATATGAATTGATATGATTGCCATATTTGCAATGCTTGCATCATTAAGAGATATATGAATTGATGCTATGATTGCCAAACTTGTATTATGCCATGTTTTCATCATGCGTTAAGATATCAAGAACTTGTATCGTAATTTTACGCGTTGATATCCTACCATGTGATGAAATGCTATAATTGATAAACACTTGAAATGTTTGCATTATGATATCAAAAGCCTACATCGCAATTTTTCATGTTGGTATTTGATATTAGCAAACTTGCATGATGATAAAACTTGATATTATGATTTTCATGCAATGAGTTGAACCAATATCACACACACTTGATTGTAGTACTTCTCCTTTTTGTTGATGACAAAGGGGGAGAAGTATGTTGATGACATGACATGTAATGCATAAGTTTATGCATAAGTTCATGTTGACGTGTTGCAAGTATTCATGATGAATATTGCAATGACTTGAATTCAGTTTGAATTCAAGGTTCTATCAATATGGCATATTGATAGGGGGAGTTTGTTTAAACTCCGGGAGTTAAGTTTAACTCCGTCATCAAGTGGTTGTCATTATCAAAAAGGGGGAGATTGTTGAATCTCGTATTTTGATGATGAAACTACTTGATATATGTTTATGATTTAATCTGCGTTTTGAGTGACGCAGGATGCTTCGATCAGGATGAGACAATTAAAGCAGGAAAATCATGTTGTGCCGAAAGATCATGTCAGAAGATTGGACGTCGGGCCGGTGGATCGGTCGACGTATCGACAGAAGGCTTCGGGCCGTGGACTCGGGCATCGGGCCAAGAAGAGCGGGTATTGTGCCAAGGATATCGGAGTTGCGGAGTCAACTGGCCGATTGGGCAATAGGCTGCATGAGAGGACGATGCGCCGAAGAATCGGACGAAGCGTCGAGGGACCAATGACATGTCGGACAACTTGGTTAATTGCTTAGGATTAATTGTCTCGATCGAAGTTTTGATTTGGTGTGCAGGATTAACTACGATGAGAGTAAGACAAGCAGCAGGTGTTGCGCCGAAGTCAAGATCATGATCACGTTGGGAATTCGAGAGTTCGACGGAAGTTCGGACGGTCGTCGGAGGTTCAGCGAGAACAGATCCGAGAAGTCCAGAAGCTTGCCAAGCGAAGCTCGTCGGAACTCACCAAGTGGATCGTCGCAAAGTCCAGGAGTATGCCGGATGTCCGCAGAAGGATCACCGAGGGTTATCGGTTGATCGACGGAAGTTGGCAGGAAACTCGCCGGAAGAAGCGATTGACGCATCGGAGCAAAGCTGCAGAAGTTGTCTTAGAGTTAATCGTAGTTAGCATGATGATTAAGCATGAAAATGGGAGGTGATCCCATTAGCTTAATCTTGGGGCAATTGGGCCCCTGAAAAGATTCAAAGTGGGCCGAATGGAGTGAACCATTCGGACCCTGATTGCACCAGGAGGTGCAACCGCCCCAGCCAGGAGGTGCAACCGCCTGGGCTGTGGGGTTGGGAGGTGCAACCGCCCCAGCCAGGAGGTGCAACCGCCAGGGCTGCGAGGCTGGGAGGTGCAACCGCCCAGAGCTCAGTCTTCGAGCTAGACTGGGCGGTGCAACCTCCTCTGCCAAGAGGTAGCACCGCTAGAGCTCAAGTTTCGAGCTCTGCCAGGCGATGCAACCACCGAGCTCAGTCTTCGAGCTCTGGCAGAGAGGTGCATCAGCCTGAGCTCAGTCTCGAGCTCTGCCAGGTGATGCAATCATCGAGCTCAGTCTTCGAGCTCTGGCAGAGAGGTGGATCAGCCTGAGCTCAGCTTGGAGCTCTGCTAGGTGATGCAACCACCGAGCTCAGTTTCGAGCTCTGCTAGGTGATGCAATCACCAAGCTCAGTCTTCGAGCTCTGCCAGGTGATGCAACCATCGAGCTCAGTCTTCGAGCTCTGGCAGAGAGAAGCAATCGGCAGAGCTCAGTCTTCGAGCTCTGCCAGGCGGTGCCACCTCTCCAGTCGAGAGGTGCAACCGCCTGATCCCAGAATTCTGGGATTTGATCGATTTGATCGTTTTGAGCTCGAATTTTGAATTGGGTTGGGGCCTATAAATACCCCACCCATTCAGCACTGAAAAGATACAGACCTACACCGAAATCTTGATCTTTTCTGTGATTCTAAGAGCTCAAAAGTGTTGTAAATCCTTTAAGTCTCCTCCTTCTGTTCTTCAAGTTTTCAATTGTAAAGTGAGGAGAGAAAGGTCTGTAAAGGTTGTCTCCTGAGCCTGTCAAAAGGAGAGAAACTGTAAAAGGGCAGTTAGCCTTCGCCCATTGAAGGAAGGCACCTAGTTGACGTCGGCAACCTCGTCGGTGGAGGGAGCCAAAAGTGGAGTAGGTCAAGGCTGACCGAACCACTCTAAATCTCTGGTTTGCGTTTATTTTTGAGCACTTTATCATTACTGCAAACCTCCTCCATTGCTACTGCTCTCTGCACTTTCACGAACAAGTTCTAAGTGCTGTTCTTCCAAATCTGCATTCAGACGTAAATTCGTATTTTCATACATTACAGTTTACGTTTACGTTTGATTCTGCAGAACTGTTTTCCGTGCTTTTACGAACGAGCTTCTTTGCAGTTTACGCTTACATTTTAATCCTATTAATAACTGCAATCTGTCCTCTACGATTTTACGAACGAGTTTCAACATTTAGACGTAAAACTGCATTCAGACGTAAATCGGCTTTCCTCGCTCAATCATCAGATTTCAGTTCACGTTTACGTCTTGATTTCAACTGCATACTGCCTTCTGCGAGTATACAAACGAGTTTCAAAGTTTAGACGTAAATCTGCGTCTAGACATAAAACTGCGTTTAGACGTAAATCTGCGTTTAGACGTAAAACTGCGTTTAGACGTAAAACTACGTTTAGACGTAAATCTGCGTTTAGACGTAAAACTGCGTTTAGACGTAAATCTGCGTTTAGACGTAAATCTGCGTTTAGACGTAAATCTGCATTTAGACGTAAATCTGAGTTTAGACGCAAAACTGCGCTTAGACGCAAAACTGCGCTTAGACGCAAAACTACGCTTAAACGCAATCTGCGCTTAGACGCAAACTGCACTTAGATACAAACTGAGAATTTGCTTTTGCATCATAATAGTTTTTGAACGAACGCAGCTTTTGGTTTTTAATTATTGTAAGATTTCCGCTGCACTAATTCACCCCCCCCCTCTTAGTGCTCTCGATCCTAACAACTTGAACCAGTGGGATGACCCGATTCCTTAGGACTTTTTCTTTCTTACCAACAATCTGAATAGGCTCTTCCACATAAGATAAATCTTTATCAATCTCCACCGGCTCATACTTAATGATGTGAGAAGGGTCATATATATACTTCCTAATCATCGAGACATGAAATATATCATGGACATGACTCAATGCTGGTGGCAAGGCAATCCTGTAAGCGACATAACCAACCCTCTCAAGAACCTCAAAAGGTCCAATAAATCTAGGGCTTAACTTTCCTTTCTTCCCAAACCTTATAATGCCTTTGGAAGGGAAGACTTTCAAGAATACAAAATCTCCGATTTCAAACTCAATATCTCGTCTTCTATTGTCGGCATAACTCTTTTGACGACTTTGAGCAGTTTTTAACCTTTTCCTTATAACTTGAATTTTCTCGGAAGTTTCTTGTACCTTGTCCGGTGCTAACAGCTTTCTGTCACCAACTTCCTCCCAACATATAGGTGTTATGCACCTTCGCCCATATAAAGCTTCATAAGGAGCCATCTGAATACTTGAATGATAACTATTATTATACGTGAACTCAACAAGTGAAATATCCTTATCCCATTCACCTTTCCAATCCATAACATAGGCTCTAAGCAAATCCTCAAGTGTTTGAATTGTTCTTTCTGACTGACCATCAGTCTGAGGATGATATGCAGTACTAAACTTAACTTTAGTGCCCATCGACTCCTGCAATCTTCTCTAGAATCTAGAGAGAAATTTGGAGTCTCTATCAGAGATGATCTCCTTTGGAATACCATGAAGTCTTACTATTTCACTGACATATAAATCTGCAAGTCTATCAAGTGAATAAGTCATATTAATCGGTAGGAAGTGTGCAGATTTTGTTAACCTATCAATGATAACCCAAATAGCATCATGCTTCCTCGAGGTTCTGGGTAGCCCTGAAACAAAATCCATAGTAATACATTCCCATTTCCATTCAGGAATAACTAAAGGTTGCAACAACCCTCCAGGTCTTTGGTGTTCTACTTTGATTTGCTGACAAGTCAAACATTTTGAAACATACATTGCAATTTTCTTCTTCATGCCTTCCCACCAATAATGACTTTGAAGATCTCTATACATCTTAGTGCTCCTAGGGTGTAGGGTGTACTTTGAAGTATGACTTTCATTTAGGATTTGATTCTTGATATCTGGTTCATTTGGTACACATACTCTCTCCCCAAATCTCAATTCCTTTGAAACTTGAAATTGTGGCTTCAATTCCTTTTCTACTTCACTCCTCAAGTAGATTAAATGTGGATCTCGTAATTGTCCTTCCTTAATTTGTTGAATAAGATCAGATTGCACTTGAATGAAGGCCATCAATATCATCGAGTCTTGCTCTTTCCTCAAAGCTTTTAAATCAAAATTTTCTTCTAATAACTTTCATTGCTTCACAACCAGACTAGCCATAAAACTTGTAGATTTCCTACTAAGTGCATCAGCTACAACATTGGCTTTGCCCGGGTGATAACGGATGGCACAATCGTAATCCTTCAGAAGTTCTATCCATCTTCGCTGCCTCATGTTTAACTCTTTCTGAGGGAAAATATATTTTAAACTCTTGTGATCAGTGAAGATTTCAAACTGTCGACCATACAAATAATGTCTCCAAATCTTTAGAGCAAAAATAATTGCTGCTAATTCCAAATCATGAGTTGGATAATTCAATTCATAACCTTTAAGTTGCCTAGAAGCATAAGCAATTACTCTCCCTTCCTGCATCAAAACACATCCTAGGCCTTTTCTTGAAGCATCAGTATAAACTACAAATCCCTCACTACCACTTGGAATAGTGAGAATAGGGGCACTAGTCAATCTTCTTTTTAACTCTTGAAAACTTTGCTCACAATCATCACCCCATACAAATTTCATATTCTTCTTAGTGAGTTTGGTGAGAGTTTGAGCGATTCGAGAAAATCCCTCTACAAATCTCCTGTAATAACCTGCCATGCCCAAAAAGCTTCGAACTTCTGTTACATTTGTTGGTACTTCCCATTCAACTACAGCTTCTATTTTCCTTGGATCAACAGATATACCCTTCCCTGAAATCACATGGCCTAAGAAAGCAACTTCATTCAACCAAAATTCACATTTGCTGAACTTCACATACAACTTCTTTTCTCTTAGTATGGACAACACATCTCTCAAGTGTTCCTCATGCTCCTGATTACTCTTTGAATATACCAATATGTCATCAATAAATACAATTACACAGATATCCAAGAGCGGTTGAAATATCCTATTCATTAGTTCCATAAAAGCTGCAGGGGCATTTGTCAAACCAAAAGGCATCACCAAGAATTCATAATGACCATATCGAGTTCTGAAAGCTGTTTTTGAAATATCCTCCTCCTTGATCTTCAACTGATAGTAACCTGACCTCAGGTCAATCTTAGAGAATACTTGTGCACCCTACAGTTGATCAAACAAATCATCAATTCTAGGTATGGGATACTTGTTTTTTATGGTCACCTGATTCAACTGTCTATAATCAATACAAAGCCTCAATGTTCCATCCTTCTTCTTCACTAATAGTACCGGAGCACCCCATGGGGATACACTGGGTCGTATGAAACCCTTATCTAATAATTCTTGTATTTGCTTCTTTAATTCCTCTAGCTCGAGTGGTGCCATCCTGTAGGGAGGCTTAGATATTGGGGTTGTACTGGAGACCAGATCAATAGCAAATTCACCCTCTCTATCTAGAGGTAAACCAGGCAAGTCATCTGGGAATACATCAGGGAATTCTTTGACCACTACAATTTCATCTAGGTGGGTTTCCTGATTTGAATGCTCCTTTACATACACCATATAACAAAAACAACCTTTCTGCATAAGACGATAAACTTGAAGTGCTGATATCAAGCAAGGAGGCAAATCATGGCTAATGCCCTCAAAGAAAAATATAGGCTGATCTGGTATGCAGAAAGTAATTATTTTTTTGTAATAATCAATACTAGCGTGATGAGAAGATAACCAATCCATGCCAAGTATAATATCAAAGCCTTGGATCTCTAGGAGAATCAAATCAGCAAGGAGTTCATGGTCTCCAATAGAGATCAAACAAGATGGGTAGACCAAGTTTGTTGCCAATGCATCTCCAACAGCAGTTGTTACATATAACATATAATCCAGGGGTCTAGGTAGAATATCCAAGTGACAAGCAAAGTATTGTGAAACAAAAGATAAGTTGGAGTCAGGATCAAACAAAACTTTTGCATTTCTTTTAGAAACATGAAGAATACCTTCCACCACTGATTTAGAAGCTTTAGAATCTTGTTCAGTGATAGCGTACACTCTAGCATGGGCTGAGGGTCTAGGAGACAGTGGCTCTTTCTTCCGATTCAGTGGGCAATCTCTTAATTGATGATCTAGCTTTCCACAACCAAAACATGCTCCAGTCACCCGAAAACACTGACTTGTTTCATGATTTAATCCACATTTTGCACATGAATGAGTCCTCCACGATGGTTTCGTTTTCTCAAATCCAGATGTCTTAAACCTCTTGTTACTAACTTCATATTCATTTTCTCTCCTGCTTTTGCCAGTAAATTTGTCCCTTTTGTCCTTGCCAATGATTTCTTGAATTTCCTCCATGTCTCTTTCAATTTTCAAAGCTCTTTCCACCGTATCAGCATATGTTTGTAATTTTAAAGCTGACATTCGGCTTCTTATTGCTGGCCGTAATCCCCTTTCAAACCTTCTTGCTTTTCTAGATTCATCATCAGTCATATGTGTGGCAAACCTGGAGAGCTCAGTGAATTTAGATTCATACTTTGTAACCGTCATACTTCCCTGGATAAGATTCAAGAACTACAACTCTTTTTGCTCTCTCATACAATCTGGAAAATATTTATCGTTAAACTTTTCTTGGAATAACTTCCATGTCATTGGCTCATGTTTGATTTCAGACATTCTCTTAATCATTCTCCACTAGTGTTCAGCTTCTCCTTCCAGCATAAAGGTGGCAAGAAAAACCTTTCGATCATCAGGGTAATTTAAAGCATCAAATATTTTCTCTATCTGCATCATCCATCGTTCTGCCACCATTAGATCAGACTCGCCACTAAAACTGGGAGGACTAAGCTTCTTAAACTGTCCAATTCCCAACCCCATCTGGTTTGATGTCTCTGTTCCATCATTACTTCCTTGTTGGACAGGTTGTTGTTGTTGTTGCATCACTTGTGCCATAGTCTCCAAAGTCCGCATGATACCACTCAATTGATCAGCAATAGATGCAACAGGAGAACCAGATGATCTCGTCATCCTCGCTTCCTAAAACATCAAAAGAACATTTTCTTTGATCAATCTCTAAATGATAGTCAATAAACCTAAAAAAAAATAATATTCTTAGTGATTCTCAAATCATGCTTTGATACCACCTCTGTCACGCCCCTCAAAATATCGACAATATTTAAAATTTTCATCATAACTAACCCAGGATCCAAACATATATTTGAGGTCACTAAGAAAACATTCAGATAAAAAATTTCACCTCTATAGTCTACAAATTCATAACCCTGTGCAGTTCATAAACATCCCACACATCACTCGATAATTCAAACAAATTGAACTTAACTCATCAAAATAATAACCACAACATAAAATTCACAAGTGGGGAAGTCTATGCAGTCACCAAACCAACGATTACCATAAGATCATATCATTACATTAATTTAACTTAACATTCCAAAATCCTATACATGAGGGATCCTTTATCTTACACAAAATCCACACGTTTAGATTTATCGTCACATTTCATAAGATGCAAAGTATCTTATACAACATATACACATATGCTAACAAAGATCTGCCCAAAATCTTCTAAACTTTCCACCGCCTCAGCCCAATCTTAACATTTAAGCAAGCGATACGCTATCCTGAAAAATTTATCAACAAACGGGATGAGCATAAAGAGCTCAGCAAGTGACTAACATATCCATATCAAAATAGTACAATTTCCAAAGAGATACATTTTCAAAATACAAGGCAGAATATACGATTTCGTAGACATAATATCATTAGGAGCATAAACACAATTGTCCTTTCAATCATACATATTTGGTTCCTAACAGATGGGGCATAGAGTAATTGGAGCATATCAGTAACAAAGGAAACATATCGGAGCTTATCAATGGCATATAAAATGTTCCGAAGCATATCAACGGCATATGGAACATTTCGAAGCAAAATCATCAGTGAATGAAGCATTTCAGAGCATATCAAAAACAAATATCGTACAGAAGCTCAAACGTCGTCCTTGACGTTACAATCATATCATTCTTATCCAGAGCATGAATAGAAACAACTCACCAAAACTCTGGATGTCATATCAAACATATAGAAGGTGTAGTGGGATCTTAGTCAGAATGTGATTCATCCATTTCTGAATGACCACCTGACAAAAGTCTCCCACGTTTGGGAGCTCCATCCACCCACGTCTAGCTGAAGTCAGAGGGGGTCGGCAGAGCATCGCAGGCTCTAAGCACATACCCTTTACCATTTCTGGCAAAGGTCCAGAATATCCCACATAGCGGGACCCCACATAGCGGGCAATAAGCGCATACCCTTTAGCATTTCTAGCAAAGGTCCAGAATATCCCACATAGCGGGACCTCACATAGCGGGCAATAAGTGCATACCCTTTACCATTTCTGGCAAAGGTCCAGACAATCCCACACACTAGAGTACAAGAGGGCAGTTTTAACAATAAGTAGCATATATCGGAAGCACACGCGGAACAACGAAACGTGCATGTGCCTTTTCGAGACAATACGAAACAAAGAACAAATCTCTCACAAATGTATTCAGATTTGGAATGAAATGAAAACAAGAGTGTACAGGGATTCCAAGCAATCATATTTAGCACTATTCCAATAAGAAGGTTAGATGAATTCAAATATCCAAAGGAATGGAACAAAATACGCGAAATCGACCAAAGCTCGATTTTGGACAGAATTCCAGTGGCACATCAAACAAATATTCCAGAATATCAATTATGATCCAATACCCATAAGAAAGCTATGGTCGAACCATATATCAATCTATATTCTGATGGAACAAATTTCATATGAAACAGGGCTCCCAACTCGGAGTTACCTTTGATTTGGTAACACAAGGTCAAAAACACAATCACTGTTTTGCAGAATTTATAGGGTCGGATTCAACAGATAATAGGGTAGGCAATTGAATTTGAAATTTTCCAAAATATATGTCAAAAGAAATATTTTCAAATCTAGTTTCAAATAAAATCAGTTTGGTACAAATCAGAATTTTCAACAGGGAGTTATAAGCATTTTAGTATCAACAGGTCAGAAATCTTGAACCCAGTTTTACAGCGTCTATAGGCTCATTTGAAACAGATGTTTGGGTAAGTATTCGGTGTCCAAAATCTACAAAATCAGTGTCAAAATGAAGATATACGAGTCTAATTTCAAAAACAAAAGTTCCTGCCCGAATTCACATTTTGTGCTAAAACTTATAGCTGAAACAGTGTATAGGGGTCAGTTTACCGAAAAAACTTCAGAATCCATGGTTCTATGTCCAAAGGGAGACATATCAGTTTCTAAATAGAAATCCTTCAATTTATTTTGAATCAACATAAAAACAGAGACTAAAAATTCTGTAGAATGGGGTTAGAACACTTGCCTTTGAGAATTTTGACCCGAAGTGAAAAGATTAAAGCAAGAACCCTAAAAACCCCAATTTTTTTCTCTTCTTCTTCTTCTTCTTTCTTTCTTTCTTTCTTTGATCACCCACGAGCTGCCTTCTCTGCTTCCTTAAGAACGAAGGCAAAGAGGCTTAAATGGTGGAATTTGTCATTTTGTGCGTTTTGCAGTTTAGTCCTTGTTTTTATCATATTCACGATTAGGTCCTTAGGGATTACATATAGGTCCTCAGATTCTTTTTTTTTTTTTTTTTTTGAACAGATCTCCCAAATCTTACAAATGAGTTACCTCTGATTCATACTCTATTTCTTTTGTCAATTTAAAATAAATGCTTACATTATCATCAGAAATTTATACGAAAATTCGGAAATGAGGGGTGTTACAGTAGTAGTCGGATCTATGATGAATTCTTCTAGCATACTACACCTCTATTCAGGGTGTACATATACCCCAAATTTAACTTACTCTCTTCGACATCGCACTGGAAACTCGAGTCCGTGTAGCCTTCAACCCTAAGGCTACTACCTCCATATACTAGTAAAAGATCCTTAGTCCTTTTTAAGTACTTAAGGATACACTTTACAGATTTCTAGTGCTCCAAGCTTGGATCCACCTAATACCTGCTCATGACACTCAGAGCAAGTGTTATATTAGGCCTGGTACATAGCATGACATACATGATAAACCTTATCATTGAGGCATAGGGTATCATATCCATGTTTGCCCTTTCTTCAAGAGTCTTTGGGGAGATACTCCTAGAAAGAGATATATCATGTCTCATCGGTATAAAACCTCTCTTGGAATTTTTCATGCTAAACCTTTTTGACAATGGTGTATATATACCTAGACCTGGACAAGACAACCATCCTCTTTGATCTATCTCTATAGATCTGAATTCCCAAGATATAAGATAATTCCCCTAAGTCTTTCATGGAGAAGTGTCTAGATAACCAAGTCTTTATTGTGGATAGCATTCCTACATCATTCTCAATGATCAGGTTGTCATCCACATATATTACCAAGAGAGTGATAGCGCTCCCACTTACCTTCTTGTACATATAAGGCTAATCTTTGTTCTTAATGAAGTCATAAGATCTGATTGCCTAATCAAATCTTATGTTCCAACTTTGGAAAGCTTGCTTTAATCTATAATGGACCTAAGCAACCTACACATCTTATCTGAGCAGTCCTTGGACATAATACCTCAGGCTATATCATATACACCTCCTCCTCGAGGTTGCCATTGAGGAATGTGGTTTTCACGTTTATTTGTCAAATCCCATAATCATAGTGTGTTACAATGGCTAATAAAATTTGGATGGATTTTAGCATGGCTACAGGTGAGAAGGTGTCACCATAGTCAACATCTTGCCTTTAATGATACCCCCTAGCCACTAACCTTGCTTTATAGGTCTCTACATTTTCATTTACTCCGATCTTCTTCCTTGAAGATCTAGTTACAACCGATGGGTACAATACCCTCGGGTGCATCAACTACTAGTCATAGGTGCCTAGCAAGCCAATCACGTGAGTGATGGCACGTGTGACTTGATACAGAATCTTTTTGCTTATTATATTTTGGCGTATATCACTTTATAACTATTGCATATATGCATATATATATTGTGATGTCCTTGGATTTGTGTAATGGGAATTGGATCGTGATGAGATCACGATAATGAGATCGATTCACCTTTAAACATATATCCTAAATAATCCCGGTCATAGGTTACTCGAGAGGGACATCGTGATAACCGGACAGATTGGTGTGCTGTATACCCGTCCATATGATGGATGCAGCTGGTCTTATAGTTGCTTATGTAGGGATACTAGGGATACAGTACAGGTGCTCATTGGAGAATGAGTTCATTGATTGATCCGTTTACGGAATGCTGGATGGTTGATGATGCCTTATTATCAGACAACGATTCCGTAGTCCTAGTGGTATATCTAGTCCTTAGACTTGAGACACCAAGGATGTCCTGTATGAGTGCTCAACTCTTTGATACCAGACTTATAGGTTTGGCTGTCCCAGATCTAGTACAATTGGTCATTGGGAGTGGTAGTCGACCTTACGAGGGCTATTGAGTGTCGATAGAGGATCATCCACTCTTGGCGTCATGAGAGGAATATCCCATGGATTCTTGCTCAGACAAATCCCTAGCGAGGGTCATATTCGGGTTGAGAGAGAAAGGTTTCTCCGGGAGACTCGGATTAGAGCGAGACTTGAGTAGAAACCGTATGGGTCTGACAGCACCATGCTCGATATACGGTCTTTGGGATACTAGATGGATGAGGGACTATAGGTACACGGTAACTGAGGACAGACAGGTCCAATGGATCGGATTCCCTTGTATCGTCTGGGGACTACGGCGTAGTGGCCTAGTACGTCCGTAGCCGATGAGTCCAGTGATTTATTACAGAGATAATAATTCACTGAGTTAGAAGGAGTTCTAACAAGTATGACACACGACCAGCTCGATATTAGGCCTGAGGGTCACACACATATGGTAGGCATTGCGATGAGTAGAGGTTCGGATATTAGATATCCGACGGAGCCCTTGTGTTATTGGATGCAGATCTAATACCCACTAGTGGAGGACCCATTAGGGTTTAACAAGGGACCTCTATAAATAGGAGGGATTCAGAGCCTCATAGGCTAGAGCCTTTGCTTGCCTCTCCTATTCTCCTCCCCCTCTCCACCTCAAAGTAGGCCTGGAGTTTTGAGGAGCGTTGTCGTAGCCCTGCTGTGTGGATCACCGCTAGAGAGGAGGACACTTGACCTCCTTCACCCTCTCCTAAGGATCTGCAAGGAAATAGGGATATATGATCTCCCTAGGTAACATAATCTACTCTATACGTAGTTTTAAGTTTCGCGGATTTTGCGCACCAATCTTCGCACGACGATGAACATCTCTTTGGGAATCGGGGATTTTGTTTTTTTGTTCTTCCACTGCGTATGTGATGTCGCCCCCAAGATTTCCTAACATCAACTAGGTTCCAAACCTTGTTGGAGTACATAGAATCCATCTCAGAATTCATGGCTTCTTGACGCTTCCTGAAGTCTATGCTCACAATAGCCTCCTCATAGGTATGAGAATCAATATCCTCAATATCCTCTCCTCTAATATGTCCCACATACTCTCAAGAGGATGGTATACTCTGCTGGACCTACGTAAAGTCAGAACTTGTGTGCTAGGTACCTGAACAAACTCGGGCTGTGGAATAGTGCTTAAATTAGGTTCTCCAACCTCGCTCAGCTCTATCAGACTCCCACTATCTCCATCAAGAATTTGTTCCTTATCAAGGAATACCACTCTCTTGGCTATAGAGACCTTTTGGTCCTCGAGATGATAGTAATAATACTCACAAGTTTCATAGGGTATCTCACGAACTTGCACCGCTCTGTCCTCGATTCCAATTTATTGGGGTTGTATCTTTTAACCTGGGCAGAATAGCCCCAAATCTTAAGAACCTTAAGATCAAGCTTTTTCCCTTTCCATATTTCATATGGTGTAAATACTACTGACTTAGTTGGAACTCTGTTCAGAAGGTAAGCTACGGTCTCTAAGGTGTATCCCCAAAATGAGATGTGTAGGTCAACAAAACTTATCATGGACTGCACCATACATGTCTAACAGTGTATGATTCATCCTTTTAGATATATCATTGAGTTGAGGTGTATAAGGAGGTATACATTGGGATAGAATCCTATGACCCTTGAGGAACTAGGTAAACTTTGTACTCAAGTACTCACTATTAGGACTCTAGCTAGGAGAGTCCAGATAAAGAGGGGCATTCATATAAAACCTACCTAAGCCATTCCCTATTAAAGAGGTGAAGAGGCTGGCTAGGGTTAGAAGGTTATTTCTTAAAGAAGAATTAGGAGTTGTAAAGGAATAGGAGTCTTGAGTGGGAGTCCAATTAGGAGTTGGTTAGAAGTAGGAGTTTTGAGTAGGAGTCCGATTAGGAGTTAGGGTTTAGAAGCCCTATAAATAGCAATGTATTCCTCCTCTTTTGATAAGCAATAGATGAATCTTTTATGTAGCCTTTGAGTAGCAACTTGGGCAACTTGGAGGAAGCAACGCCTATAGAGTTCCAAGGAGGCCGATCCCCTAAAAAGATTAACCCCAAGTTTAGAATCTGCAAGAATTATACCACTTGGTATCAGGGTAGCATTCTTGGCATCTCGCTGCCCTTCCACATCCATCCATCATCCCTCCATAGCCACCCAAAGCAATTCCCACAATTGCTTAAAATATTGTCACCAAATTTGGCCATCCTGCGGATCATCTTTTGATCTCCCCGTGAATTGCAGCAGGTTTTGGTTTCCTACCTTACTGCTGCTGCAATTTAGTTATATTTATTTAAAAATATAAAAAAAAATTATTCTTATTTTGCTGTATAAACTTTTCATCGTAAATTTTTCATCTCTACGATAAAAGATATATTATAGAATTCCAACCGCATAGCACAATCTGTTTGATCTTGCTACTGTATTTTTTCTGTCCAAATCTTTACAAAATTTTTATGACAGCTTTGACACTTCCTAACAGCATATTTTCCTTTAGTTTTTTTGAAAAATTCTTAATATAAACCACTGATCTTTTACGTCCAATCTGCTATACTTGAAAATCTACGCTGTAGAAAATTTCAGCCACATATTGTTGCCTTAACTGATCTATCTGCAATACTTTTTGAAGAAAATTTCTTATACACTTCATAGATCATGTTGGCTTTCATATGAGATTGACCTACTGAGGAATTCATCTCTAAAAATATTCTTATGTTGCTGTAAATTTTTGTCGTAAATCATTGAAATTTTTCGATGAGAATTCTGCTATCGCAACTTGCACCAATTTCCTTACTGTTATACTGCCAAAATTTTCTTGATTAGATTAGTCATCCTTGTTGTCATATAAATTGAGATTTTACTATCAATTCCCTCCTCAAATTTCTTAGTTTTTGCTGAAAATTTTGTCGAGAAACCGTTGTTTCTTCGATGATAATTATGCTCTTACAAGACAACACATACCTGCAGTAACTTCCACTAATTTCTATCAAACCTTTGCTGCCATCAACCACAGATCTAAAACATTTTCCCTAACTTTCATCTACTACAATCATAGCCCTGAAACTCCACCGAACCACACCCTCAAACTACACCCAAATCAGCCACAAAACAAGCCTAAACCACAGCCTACATCCACCAATCTACCAACCCTTTCGACCATTACTTCTCTCAATCTATACATGCCTTTAACCTAACAATAAAAGAGAGATCTTAACATCACATATTTGGAGATACATACAATAGCATTTGAGGAGGCAATCAATGGTAAATTTGAAGCCTTCGAGGCACGAATGGAGGATACAATTCAAACACTCTTTACCAAACTCAGATTGGGCCAACCACCAAGCACGAAGAAATAACATCAAGGAGAGAGCTCTGCCCAATCGCACCAAGCCCAAAGAGATGACTTTGAAGGGAGGGAAGACTCTATGACCGACCCCAACTATCGACGCATGAGGGTGGACTTCCCTCGTGTTAGGATTAAGAGCACTAAGAGAGGCGGGGGGGGGGGGTGAATTAGTGCAGTGGAAAACTTTCGTCGGTTAAAACAACTTTCGTTCGATGAAATTTGATTTCGATGAAAACTATTTCGTAAAGATCCTTTAAGTTGAGAGCAAGCGGAAGTGTAGTTGATGTAAAGTAATGAAGGCAGTTTGCAGTTAAGATAAAGAGCAAAAAATAAATGCAAACCGAGATTTAGAGTGGTTCGGTCAATCTTGACCTACATCCACTTTTGGCTTCCTCCTCCGATGAGGTTATCAATGTCCACTAGAGGTCGTCCTTCAAAAAGCGAAGGCCAACCACTCTTTTACAGCTTTTCTCTTTTTGACGGGCTTAGGAGACAACCTTTATAAGTTTTCACTCCTCTCTTGAATGATCAACACTTAGAAAGAAAGAGGGAGAAGAACTCTAGCTTTTACAACACTTTTAAGCTCTTAAATACTCAGAATAAAAGCAAGCTTTTGGTTGCCCTTTCATGCAGGAAAGGGTGGGGTTTATATTGGCCCCAATCAGTTTGAAATTAGAGCTCAAAAGTGTCCATTCCTGGATTTCCGTGGTCCTGGTAGTACCACAACTATAACTGAGTGGTACTACCGCCTATCATCTGTCACTGAGCGATACTACCACTCAGTCTGGGTGGTACTACCACCTGACATTGCTCGGAGACCGAGCTCAGGCGGTACCACCACTTGACAGGGACGGTATCACCGTTGGCAGTAATAACTACTTGTGGTACCATTGCTTGACAGGGGTGGTATTACCGCCCAGAACTCTTAGGAGATCGAGTCTCCTAGGCGGTGCCACCGTCGGCCCTAGCAGTGCCACCACCGGCCAGGAATTCTGGGTCCGAATGGGCTGATCCATTCTGCCCAATTTGGGTCTGCCAAGGGCCCAGTTGGCCCTAGATTAAGTTAATGGGATCACCCCCCAATCCTAACTTAACCTACATGCTAACTATGACAAATAAGGCATCAATACTGCAGATCGTATTCCAGTGCATCAATCGCTTCTTACGGCGAGCTTCCGGTGAACTTCCGGCGAACATCCGATGAACCCTCGACGATGCTCCGGCGGACTCCCAGCAAACTCCTGGACTTGCGACGATCCACTTAGTGAGTTCCGACGAGCTTCTTTGGCAAGCTCCTAGACCGTTCGGACTTCCAACGAATTCTCGAACCCGTAACGTGATCTTGGTCTTAACTCTGGCTTAACACCTGCTGCATGTCTTATTGTCATCATAGTTAATCCTACACGCTTATCTCAACATACCGATTAGATAATTAAATGACAATTGACATCATCATCACAATCCGAGATTCAATAATCTCTCCCTTTTTTATTATGACAATCAATTGATGATGGAGTTAACCTTAACTCCCCCTATCTATATGCCATACTTGAGATAAGTCATTCTTGAATTCAAAGCCTTTGAATTTAAGAGACATATTGATAAGTTAAGTTTATTTAAACTTATCAATACCCCCATCATGATTCCTACCATGATGTATCTTTTTTAAAATGATGTCAAGGCTTGACATCTATTTTTAAGTCGTATATTTCATATGTGAAAGATAGCAATCGTAGCAATTCATCACATGGCAAGATATCAATTTGTAAGATTACGATGTAAGCTCTAGATATCTTAACATGATGCAAATTTAGCAATTCATCATATGGCAAGATATCAACATTGTAAAATTACAATGTAAGCTCTAGATATCTTATCATTAATACAAATATTTCAAGTGCATAGCAATTCATTCTATCATCAAATATGTATAACAATTCATTCTATCATCAATTTACCACATATTTCTCCCCCTTTGTAATCAACAAAAAGGAGAGTGATTCAACAATAAGTGTGGTAAAGACACATGTCATAAAAAGATTCATGTCATTTTTTCAACAATAAGTAATAAGATAGTATTCATACAAATTATTTTTCAAGTAATCATGACATGGTATCATTCAAAAGTCCACTAAGGAGATAGCTATCATTACTTCTTCTATTTTTATTTATTATTAACATTTTGCATGAAGGAGGAAAGCTATTGAGTTAAAAACGATAAGAGATTAAATCATGCTTCATTTTCACAAGGATCAAACTATACATGTGAAATTAAATCCTTGCAAGTGTTCATCTCAAAAAAAAATATTCCTTCATCAAAAAGGAATTCATGTGAACCAATCATTACATCAAATCCATTTATCGATTTAAAAATTATTTTTCACAAGGTAAATCCATGAGAGATACATTTGTTAATTAATTTCTTATGTCAAAAATCATGGAGCATTGATATGAAATAAGCTTGATATGACATAGGCTCATGAAAGCTCCATTCAACAAATACATTAAGTCTGGAAGAGAAATATAAAATCATGCATTCAGACAATATTTTGTTACAATTATGAAGGTAAAACATGCTTATCATCATAAAAAATTTTGGCATCAAGACACACAATTTTCAACATGTTATTGAAGCATATAATCATGTAAAATAAGATTTTCGGCATTGAGTTTCTAAGTGATTGATCAAGGATCAAGAAAGTCCAAAAATAAAATTTAACAAATTCATGCATTCGGACAAGTCAACATTCCTAATTCTCTTTTGATAAAATCAAATTGTTCTTCACTTAAAGGTTTTTAAAAAATATCAGCTAATTGATGTTTAGTATCAATGAACTCTAGAATTACATCATGATTAGTGACATGATCTCATATAAAGTGATGCCTAATATCAATATGTTTTGTTCTTGAGTGTTGAATGAGATTCTTTGTTAAACATATTGCACTTGTGTTATCACATTTAATGAAAATATTTTTAAGATGAATCTTATAATCCTCTAAAGTGTTTTTCATCCATACAACTTGTGCACAGCATGCATTAGCTGTAATATACTCCGCTTCGGTTGTAGATAGTACAACCGAGTTTTCTTTCTTGGATGACCAAGAAACAAGTACATGTCCCAAAAATTGACATGTTCCCGATATTCTTTTTCTATCTAGTCTACACCTAGCAAAATCTGCATCAGCATAAGCAATTAGCTCAAAATTCTTAGATTTTGGATACCATAATCCTAGATTTGTGGTACCTTTAAGATATTTAAGTATTCGTTTAATAGCTTTGAGATGAGATATCTTAGGATTCGATTGAAACCTAGCACAAAATCCTATATTGAACATGATATTTGGTCTAGTTGTAGTTAGATAAAGTAAACTTCCTATCATACCCCTATAAGTTATTTGATCAAAGCTTTCTCCACTCTCATCTATTTCTAACTTAGTGGAGGTGCTCATAGGAGTGTTGATAGCTTTTGAGCTATCCATATCAAATCTTTTTAGTAAATCTAAAGCATATTTAGTTTGACTAAGAAAGATGCCATTGATTAGTTGTTTAATTTGTAAGCCTAAAAAGAGGTTAATTCTTCCATCAAACTCATTTCAAATTCAAGGCTCATAGTTTTAGCAAAAGATTCACAAAGAGATTCGTTCATAGAATCAAAGATAATATCATCAACATAAATATGAACAATGAGAAAATTATTTTCAAAATTTTTTATAAACAATGTAGTATCGACCTTGCCTTTAGAGAAATTATTTTTAATAAGAAAAGAACTAAGTCTCTCATACTAAGCCCTTCGGGCTTGTTTTAAACCATATAGAGCTTTAGTTAATTTAAACATATGATTAGGGAGACTATTATTCTTAAATCCGGGAGGTTGTTCAACATAAACTTCTTCAGAAATAAATCTATTAAGAAAAGCACTTTTAACATCCATTTGAAACAACTTAAAATTATTACTACTAGCATAGGCAAGGAGCATCCTTATGGCTTCTAATCGAGCCACGGGAGCGAAAGTTTCTTCGTAATTGATACCTTCTTCTTGGTTGAAACCTTTGGCCACTAATCTAGCCTTATTTCTAACCATGATACCATATTCATCTTGCTTATTTCTAAAGACCCATTTAGTACCAATAACTAAATGGTCATTTGGCCTAGGAACAAGCTTCCACACCTTATTTCTCTCAAAGTGATTTAACTCATCTTGCATTGCGATAATCCATGAATCATCTTTCATGGCTTCGTCAATACATTTAGGTTCAATTTGGGAGAGAAAAGCAGTATTTGTATAAAAAATTTTAAGAGAAGAACGTGTTTGAACCCCCTTAGATGTGTCTCCTATGGTTAGCTCCTTAGGATGTGCATCTACATACTTTCAATCCTTGGGTAAGGATGTATCAGAAGTGGATGCATCCAAGTTGCTAGTTGGAGAAGGGATTTTAATTAAATTCAAGGAATTAAAATTAAAATCATCATCAAAATCATTTTTTTTTATTTTGGAAATCTCATTGAAAACAATATGAATAGATTCTTCTATAATTAAAGTTCTTTTACTGAAGATATGAAATGCTTTAGAAATCGAGGAATAACCAAGAAAATTTCTTTTATCAGATTTAGTATCAAATTTTCCTAAGGTATCTTTTTTATTCAATATAAAACACTTACACCCAAAAACTTTAAAATATGAAACATTGGGTTTTTTATTGTTCCATAACTCATAAGGGGTTTTGGTAAGAAAGGGTCTTCCTAGAATTCTATTTATAACATAGCATACCATGTTTATGGCTTCAGCCCAAAAATATTTAGGTAGACTATGTTCATTCAATATGGTTCTTGTCATTTCTTGTAAATTTCTATTCTTTCTTTCTGCTACTCCATTTTGTTGAGAATTTCTTAGAGTAAAGAAGTTGTGGTTGTATCCATTAGATTCACAAAATTCTTGGAAATCACAGTTTTGAAATTCACCACCGTGATCAGTTCGAATTGATGAAATCATATAACCCTTTTCATTTTGAACAAGTTTACAAAACTTGGTGAAATATCTAAAGCATTCACTTTTGTGTTTTAAGAAATAAGTCCATGTGTATCTACTATAATCATCTACAATAACAAAAGTATATTTGCTACCTCCTAGGCTTGATGTAGAGATTGGTCCAAAAAAGTCCATATAGATCAATTGCAAAGGTCTAGAGGTGCTTATTTGATTCTTAGATTTGAAGCTATCCTTTATTTGTTTTCCTAATTGACAAGCATCACACATATTATCTTTGATGAACTTGATATAAGGAATTCCTCTTACACGTGCTTTGGATGAAATTTGGGTGATTAGTTTCATGCTAGCATGACCTAATCTCCTATGCCAAAGCCAAGCATCATCATTCAAAACCAAAAAACATATTTCATTGCAAAGATCATTGATGTCAATAGTGTATATGTTATTTTGTTTTAATGCAATTATAGATGTGTTCTTGAGTGGTTTTTCAATAATGCAAGTATTAGATTCGAATTTAACAATATATTCTTTATCACACAATTGACTAATGCTTAAGAGGTTATGTTTTAAACCATCAACTAACAAAACATCTTCAATAAAAAAGTTAAATTTGTTACCTATGGTTCCTTTGCCAATGATTTTACTCTTATTGTTATCTCCGAAGGTGACATAGCCTTCGTCTATGCTAGTGAGCTTGGGAATTGAGATGGATCTCCGGTCATATGCCTTGAGCATCCACTATTAAGGTACCATCTCTTGCTCCTAGCTTGTGGTGATATATGTTTCTATAAAAAAGGATGATTTTTAGGTACCCATTTGACCTTGGGTGCCTCAAAAATTGATCTAAATTGTTTATCATGTTGCATGAAATTCTTTATGGTTCCTTTTGGAACCCAAATCAATTTGCTTGGGCAAACCTTCTTGAATGGACCATGATAAGTTCTATGTCCATGTTTATAATAAAAGTTACATTTGTTTTGGTGCGAAATATATAAGATAAGGTCTTTAATGAAGGTGGTTGGATTTTGGTGAGGGCTTCTCACAAATCCAATTCTACTTCTTTTATGAACGTGACCTTTATTTGTAAGGATTATGTTCAACGACTTGCTACTAACCTCAAATTTCTTTAAGATGTCCTTGAGTAGCAAGTTCTCCTTTTGGAGTATTTCTAAGTTATGGCATTTCGTACATGGAACTAAACTATCATTATGCTCAATTTTTAATTTATCAAAATTACTAACAAGAGTATCATGCTCTTTTTTTAACAATTTATATTTTCTACTAATTGTTTTGCATTCATCAAATAAATCATGAAAAGCATTTAACAATTCATCAAATAATAAATCTGTATCAATTAAATTTGATACCTCCTCTCCAATGGCCATGAGTGCATAATGAGCATAATCACTTTTATAGTGTCCCGACTTCTTGCATTTGTAGCAAATAACTTGATCCTTTTTGGGTTCAAATTTATTTTTTGTGTCATTTTTAAATTTTTTTCTTTTAATAAATTTTAAAAATTTTCTTGTTAAAAGTGCCAAGTCATCATCAATGTCCTCATCACTTTAGTTTTCTCTCAAGTGGTCTTCTTGAGTTCAAAGTGCTATATCCTTCCTGCTCTTTGGAAGGGTGTCCTCATGCTCTTCATGAGTTGTGCAAGTCATTTCGTAGGTCATTAATGACCCGATTAATTCTTCAAGAGGGAAGTTGTTTAAATCTTTAGCCTCTTGAATGACAGTGACTTTAGGGTCCCAACTCTTTGGAAGGGATCTTAGAATTTTATTAACGAGCTCGAAATCTAAAAAATTTTTACCTAGTCCTTTTATTCCATTGATGACATCTGTGAAATGGGTGTACATGTCACCTATGGTCTCACTCGGTTTCATTCGAAAGAGTTCATAAGAATGCACTAAAAGATTGATTTTTGATTCTTTCACTCTACTCGTGCTTCGTGAGTCACTTCGAGTGTATACCAAATATCAAATGCAATTTCACAAATCGAAACATGATTAAACTCATTTTTATCTAGTGCACAAAATAAGGCATTCATAGCCTTTTCATTTAGAGCGAAAGTCTTCTTCTCCAATTCATTCCAATCGATCATTGGAAAAGAAGACTTTGAAAATCCATTTTCTACAATATTCCAAAGTTTAAAAACCATGGAAATAAGGAAGATCCTCATTCGGGTCTTCCAATAGGTGTAATCCGTCCCACTGAACATAGGCAAACGTGTAATAGAGTGACTCTCTTGGTTTCTGGCATATGCCATCTCGCTTGGGTTTTAATCCAATTGAGAGTGAACCCACTCTAATACCAATTGTTAGGATCAAGAGCACTAAGGGGGGGGAGGGGGTGAATTAGTGCAGCGGAAAACTTTCGTTGGTTAAAATGACTTTTGTACAATGAAATCTAATTTCGATGAAAACCATTTCATAAAGATCTTTTAAGTTGAGAGCAAGTGGAAGTGTAGTTGATGTAAAGCAATGACGGTAGTTTGCAATTAAGATAAAGAGCAGAAAATAAATGTAAACCGAGATTTTGAGTGGTTCGGTCAATCTTGACATACATCCACTTTTGGCTTCCTCCTCCGACGAGGTCACCAACGTCCACTAGAGGCCTTCCTTCAATAGGCGAAGGCCAACCACCCTTTGACAACTTTTCTCCTTTTGACAGGCTTAGGAGACAACCCTTACAAGTTTTCACTCCTCTCTTGAATGATCAACACTTAGAAAGAAAGAGGAAGAAGAACTCTAGCTTTTACAATACTTTTAAGCTCTCAAATACTCAGAATAAAAGCAAGCTTTCGGTTGCCCTTTCATGCAGGAAAGGGTGGGGTTTATATAGGCCCCAATTAGTTTGAAATTGGAGCTCAAAAGTATCCATTCTTGGATTTCTGGGGTCCTGGCAGTACCACCACCATAATTGGGTTGTACTACCGCCTATCATTTGTCACTGAGTGGTACTACAACTCAGTCTGGGTGGTACTACAGCCTGACATTGCTAGGAGACCGAGCTCAAGCAGTACCACCACCTGACAAGGGTGGTATCATCGCTGCCAGTAATAACTGTCGATGGTACCACCACTTGATAGGGGCGGTACTACCTCCCAGAACTCCTGGGAGACCGAGTCTCCTGGGCGGTGCCACCGCCGGCCAGGAATTCAGAGTCTAAATGGGCTGATCCATTCGGCCCAATTTGAATCTGTCAAGGGTCCAATTGGCCCCAGATTAAGTTAATGGGATCACCTACTAATCCTAACTTAATCTACATGCTAACTACGATAATTAAGACATCAATATTGTAGATCGTGTTCCGGTGCATTAATCGCTTCTTCCGACTGTTAGGATCGGAGTAGCATTAAGAGGGGGGGTGAATTAGTGCAGCGGATTAAAACTCGTAAGTTTGAAATCGATTTCGTAAATGCATAGAGATTTTGATTTGACAATGAATGACTTGGTGAAAGTAGCTCGAGTAAAATGAGAAGATAAAAACTAAAAGCTTGCTGCTTTGTAAATAATGGTTTAAGAAAGGTAAACACTCACATATTTAAGGAACACACTAATTTAAAGTGGTTCGGTCAAAATGACCAATATCCACTTGCGAAGCCTTCTTCGATGAGGCTTCCAACTTCCACTAGCAAATCACTTTGAAGGGGAAAGACAAATACCCCTCTTACAACCGTTTACAAATGGTTCATACTCTTACAGATTTTCAAAGAGAAAGAGGGAGGTGAACACTTAAGCTATTGAAAACAAGACTTGCTAAAAACTTTGCTAAGACTTTATCTGAATCTCTAATTTCTCAAAGGTTGTTCTCTCTATAGAGAATTGAGGGGTATTTATAGGCCCCAAGAGGATTCAAATTTGGGCTCCAAATTTGAATTGCTTTTGGGTTTCCCGATACTGGCGGTAGCACCGACTGTCAGTGTCTAACACTGATAGTGTACTGGCGGTGCTACCGCTTGGACTTTTCAGAGCACTAGTTGGGCTCCATACTAGGCCCAAACCAATCCAAATTCGGGCTCAGTTGGCCCTTAACCAGATTATAGGATTAACTCTTAATCCTAACCCTAATTATATGCAAACTATGAAATTAAAACATAGTCCTAAGCAGGTTTTTAACCAGCAAAGTTGAGTTTCCTTCTGTTGAGCTTTCCGGCGAACTTCCGGTGGACTTCCGATACACCCTCAGATTTCTTCCGGTGGACTCCTAGTAGGCTCCCGGTCTTGTGGCAAGTTCAGTGAGTCTTTGGCAAGTAGCTGAACCTTCTCGGTGATCTTTGCGAACCTCCAACGATCTCTCCGGCGGACTTCCGAAAACTTCAGCAAGTCCCCGATTCCTTCTCGGTTGGTTCCAACAACACTTCCGACGAATCTTTGGACTCTCGACGGACTCTTGAATGCCCATCGAACTTGACTTCGGTAGACTTGCTTTATGTCTTTAAGCTATCGTAGTTAATCCTGCACAAGTAAAGCAAAACTTTGATCTAGACAATTACTCCTAAGCAATCATGTTGTCCGACATGTCATTGGTCCCTCGACGCTTCGTTTGATTCTTCGGCGCATCGTCCTCTCTTGCGGCCTATTGCCTAATCGGCCAGTTGTCTCTGCAACTCCGATATCCTTGGCACAATACCCGCTTTTCTTGGCCCGATGCCCGAATCCACGGCCCGAAGCCTTCTGTCGATACGTCGACCGATCCACCAGCTCGACGTCCAATCTTCTGATATGTTCCTCCGGCATAACATGATTTTCCTACTATAATTGTCTCATCCTAATCGAAGCATCCTGTGTCACTCAAAATCATAGATTAAAAGATAAACACATATTGATTGGTTTCATCATCAAAACCCGAGATTCAACAATCTCCCTTTTTTTATGATGATAACCAATCGACGACGGAGTTAACCTTAACTCCCGGAGTTTAAATAAACTCTCCCTATCAATATACCATATTGATAGAAACTCTTGGATTCAAAAATCTAAGCAACATGTCATGATAAAATCATTACATATAATCAACATACTTCTCCCTTTGTCATCAACAAAAAGGAGAAGTACCACGATCAAGTGTTTGTGATATACAAGTTCACCTCATTGCATGAAAAACATAATATCCATTTTTATCATCATGCAAGTTGTTAGCTTAAAAATTTGGCAAGTGTTACATTGTGCTTAGAACATTTAAGCTATCAAGTTGTAGATATGAATGTTTTACAACATACAAGCTAGCAAATTTAAAGATGTGTAAGTTTGCATATTTGCTTTTCTTTACGATGTGCAAGATAGCATTTCCTTGTAATGTTCAAGATAGCAAGTTCTAAATCATGCTAGCTAGCAAATTAGAGATGTTCAAGAATGCAACTCTTGCTTCTTGAAATATGCAAGTTGCAAGCTAGCAAATTTTTGCTTCCTTTGTAATGTTTGAGCTAGCAATTTTGCTTCCATTGCAAAGTGCAAGTTAGCATGTTTTGTATCTTGAGATAGGCATGATTGCACTTTTGGTATACAAATTTATAGTATGCAAGATATCAACTTTTACACATAAAAAGTTAGCAAAAAGATGGGCAAGATGGACTATTTTGCCTCTTTTCAAAATGTGTAACTTGACATATATTGCTTCTTTTGAGATTTGCAAGATAGCACTTTTGCTTCTTCTTGAAGTATGCAAGCTAGCAAAATTTGTTCCCCCTATGTCATTGTCAAATAGAAGGGAATAACAATACAATCATGTAATTTATTTTCCTTTCCTATAATCTTCAAATCATGACAAGGGTAAATAACAAAGATGAAAAATGAATGTCAAAAGACATATCATTTTTAACAAATTTCTTCTTTTGTAAATAGAAAGCATGATAGGAAACAATCTTGATTCAAAGAGAAAAAAGTTATAAATTATCAAGATGTCAAGTAGCATATCATGGTTTCCAAGAACAAGTTTCTTGTTAGTTAATAGCAAAAAGAATTGTAGGAGAACAAAATATCAATTCATACATATAAAATCTTATGATTAACATAGAAGATCTCCTCTTTTATAAAACAAGAGAATCATGATGAAGAATCTTGATTTACATAAAGTTTCAAAACATATTTATCAAGATCATGAATACTAAAAGACCATGAAACATTTCAACAAATCTCCTTTTAAATAGAAAACAATCTTGATTCATTCAATAGAAAATTCAAATTATAATTGCAAGAAATCAAGATCATGATTTCAATAAAACCCATTAAATTCAAATCATTTTCATAATCCATGAGATTCATAAAAATAATATAAATGGATTCATCAAAATCAATAAGATAGAGAAAAATAATTTTCAAGAAAAATGTTATTCTCTTTTAGTTGTTTCAATTCATGTGATTTATTTCATTCAAGCATGCCCTTTTTATTTATGTCAAATAAAAACATGTATCATATTTAAAGTTGAAAGTGCAAGATTTATTACGACAAGGATCAATGAGGTACTTTCATTATGGTAAAAATTGATAATCCGTAAATCACAAGATTCATCATGCATAATTTAGAAAATCTCATGCATAGAACAAAATCATCAATCATGATATCAAAACATTTATCATTTAAAGCATTCATGAGACATATCATATGCAATACATCACATACATTATCATAACAAAAAGCATAAGTATTGCATCAAGCATGGTTTCAATCAAAATCGAAATCATCAAGATACATATTTTTTCTTCTTAAGAAAAGCATACATATGATCATTAGATTTCAATCTAACATTTTATTCCATTAACATAAAACATGTAATTTTCAAAAAAAATGATTATTCAAAAAAAAAAAAATGCATCATGGAAAACATCAAGTAATTTCAAAATAAATTAAGGGGGTTTTGATTACCTCATCATTAAATGCCGTTGAGGCATAGTTTGCCACCTCGCCTTTCTTGATTTTCTCTTCATCTTTGGAGGAGCTTGATTCATCCCAATTTTTGTTTTCTTCTTGCGTTCAAAGTAAGTAGTTTCATTCTTTTAATTCTTTAATTTTTGTTTCATTTGTAGTTTATGTTCACCATCACTTAAGCTTATGCTCGAATGGTCTTCATGTGTTTTATGTCCCAAATCCTTTCTGTTCTTTGGAAGGTTGTTCTCAATTTTTCTTTTTATCACATAGTTTATTTCGTAGGTTATTAAAGACCCAATTAGTTCTTCGAATGAAAATATTTTCAGATCCTTGGCCTCTTGAATGGCCGTAACTTTTGGATCCTAACTCTTTTGAAGGGATCTTAAAATTTTAGTTATTAGTTCAAAGTTAGAAAAATCTTTACCAAGAGCTTTAAGTCCATTGATGACATCAGTGAAACGGGTGTACATGTCTCCGATGGACTCACTTGGTTTCATATGGAAAAGTTCGTAAAAATACACAAGAATATTGATTTTGGATTCTTTCACTTGGCTAGTGCCTTCATGAGTGACCTCAAGAGTTCTCCAAATATTAAAAGCCGAATCAAAATTCGAAACATGATTAAATTTATTTTTGTTAAGTGCACAATATAAGGCATTCATAGCCTTTGCATTTAAAGAAAACATCTTCTCCAAATCATTCCAATGGTTCATTGGAAGAGAAGACATTTCAAATCCATTTTTTACTATGTGCCATAAATTCAAATCCAAAGAAAGTAAAAAAACTCTTATTCGAGTTTTTCAATAAGTGTAGTCCGTCCCATTGAAAAAGGGAGGACGAATAAGAGAGTGCCCCTCTTGAAGGTTGTAAAGAGCCATTTCTCTTGGGTGTTAAACCAATTGAGAAATAACGAAGCTCTGATACCAATTGTTAGGATCGGAGTGGCACTAAGAGGGGGGGTGAATTAGTGCAGCGGATTAAAACTCGTAAGTTTGAAAACGATTTTGTAAATGTGTAGTGATTTCGATTTGACAATGAATGACTTGGTGAAAGTAGCTCGAGTAAAGTGAGAAAATAAAATCTGAAAGCTTGCTGCTATGTAAATAATGGTTTAAGAAAGGTAAACACTCACACATTCAAAGAACACACCAATTTAATGTGGTTCGGTCAACATGACCTATATCTACTTGCAAAGCCTTCTTCGATGAGGCTCCCAACTTTCACCAGCAAATTACTTTGAAGGTGAAGGACAAATACCCCTCTTACAACCTTTTACAAGTGGTTCACACTCTTACGAATTTTCAAAGAGAAAGAGGGAGGTGAACACTTAAGCTATTGAAAACAAGACTTGCTAAAAACTTTGCTAAGGTTTTATCTCAATCTCTAACTTCTCAAAGGTTGTTCTTTCTACAGAAAATTGAGGGGTATTTATAGGCCCCAAGAGGATTTAAATTTGGGCTCCAAATTTGAATTGCTTTTGGGTTTCCTGGTGCTGGCGTTGCCACCGCCTGTCAATGTCTGACACTAACAGTGTACTGGCGGTGCCACCACCCAGTCCGACGGTGCCACCGTTGGACCTCTCAGGTGCTGGGTGGTACCACCGCCTAGGCTTTTCAGATCACTGGTTGGGCTCCAAACTTGGCCCAAACTAGTCTAAATTCGGGCCCAATTGGCCCCTAACCAGATTATAGGATTAACTCTTAATCCTAACTCTAATTACATGCAAATTATGCAATTAAGACATAGTCTTAAGTGGGTTTTTAATCGGCAATGTCGAGTTTCCTTCCAGCGAGCTTTCTAGTGAACTTCTGGCGGACTTCCAATACACCCTTGGATTTCTTCCGACGGACTCCCAGCAGGCTCCTGGTCTTGTGACGAGTTCAGCGATTCTTTGGCAAGTAGTTGAACTTTCTCGATGATCTTCGCGAACCTCCGACGATCTCTCTAGCGGACTTTCGAAAACTTCGGCAAGTCCACGATTCCTTCTCGGTTGGTTCCGGTAGCACTTCCGACGAATCTTTGGACTCTCGGCGGACTCTCGAACACCCATCGAACTTGACTCCGGTAGACTTGCCTTATGTCTTCAAGCTATCGAAGTTAATCCTGCATAAGTAAAGCAAAACTTTGATCTAGACAATTACTCCTAAGCAATTAAGTTGTCTGGTATGTCATTGGTCCCTCAACGCTTCGTCCGATTCTTCTTCCTCTCTTGCGGTCTATTGTCCAATTAGCTAGTTAACTCTGCAACTCCGATATCCTTGGCGCAATACCTACTCTTCTTGGCCCGATACCCGAATCCATGGCTCGAAGCCTTCTATTGATACATCGACTAAGCCACCGGCCCGACGTTCAATCTTCTGACATATTCCTCCGGCACAACATGATTTTCCTGCTATAATTGTCTCATCTTGATCGAAGCATCCTGCGTCACTCAAAATTACAGATTAAAATATAAACATATATTGATTGGTTTCATCATCAAAATTCGAGATTCAACACCGGCGAGCTTCCGGCGAACTTCCGATGAACATCCGACGAACCCTCGACGATGCTCCAGTGGACTCCAAGCAAACTCCTAGACTTATGATGATCCTCTTGGCGAGTTTTGACGACCTTCTTTGGCAAGCTCCTGGACTTCTCGGATTGTTTCCTTAGAGCCTCCGACGACCGTTTGGACTTCCGACGAATTCTCAAACCCCCAACGTGATCTTAGTCTTGACTCCGGCTTAACACCTGCTGCATGTCTTACTGCCATCGTAGTTAATCCTACATACTTATCTCAACATACGGATTAGATAACCAAATGACAATTGACTTCATCATCAAAATCCGAGATTCAACACCTAGATGGGAAGAAGGAGACTCGATTGGTTGGATCTCGTGTGCGGAGTGATATTTTCGGTACCACAAAACTGTGGATGCATCTATGGTGAAAATTATAGCTATACAACTTGAAGGGGTTACCATATAGTGGTTTGACTAATGTGAACACACTCATGGAGTCCTTTCATGGTAATAATTCAAAGAAGGACTGCTAATCACTTCAAACCAACCGATTACGAGAACACTAACAGACAACTAGCAAAGATCCGACAAACATCCACCATTCAGGAGTACCAAACCAAGTTTGAAAGGTTATCTAATCAAACTCATGATTGGTTTGAAAAATAGCTATTGGGGATCTTCATTGAGGGCTTGAAGCCGGAGATCCGAGGAGAAGTTAAAGCGTGACAACCGTACACACTTATGACAGCCATCTCTTTCGCACGATTTCAAGAGGAACGATTGAACCATGAAGCCCGGAAGACTAGCGTCGCTCCTCGACCAGAAATACTAAAGCCTTCAGCCCCCCTACTGTCAACTAAGTCCCTGCACCAAAAAGGTTGACAAGAGAAGAGCTTTGGGAGCGATCTGTGAAGGTATCATGTTGGCATTGCGACAAGCCGTGGAGCTACGAGCATCACTATAGAAAAGGGAGACTTCTTATGATTGAACTAGTATAAGAAGAGGTCATTGAACATCAAGAAGAAAGCCTTGAACATGAAGAAGAAGATGCGAAAGAAGAGCCACAACTGACTGACATTACGGTACACGCACTAGCTGACTACTCAAACTTGCAAATGATGAAAGTTAGAGGCCTTCTCAAACAACAACTGATCACTATTCTCATCGACACGGGCAGCATTAATAACTTCCTAAATAGTAAGGTTACTGCTTGGATAGCGCTCCACATTGAAGGTTGCAGCAAGTTCAACGTAAAGGTCGCCGACGGAAGAATCCTAAAGTACGACCAAAGATGACCGCAAGTGAAACTATTACTACAAGACCAAGAAATTATCACCGACTTCTTCCTCCTACCAATTGATGACTATGAGGCTATGCTTGACATAGAATGGCTAATGATGCTAGGTTATGACTCTTGGAACATCTCCAAATTGATTATGAAATTCTACTGCAAAGGCAAACATATCATCCTACACGGGAAGCGCGAAAGCAACGTAACCACCGTTTTGACTCAACGAATAGAGAAAACTTTGCACAAGGTAAATGGTGGCTTTTTGATGCATCTCTAGCAGAAACTAGAGGGGAAGAAAATATAAATTGAAGATCAAAATCTTGCCCAATTGCTTGCTGAATTTGCCGACATTTTTGCTGACCCATGTAGTCTTCCTCCTACGCGACAACATGACCATCGGATTCCAATCCTTCCGGGCAAGCCACCAGCAAACACTCAGCTATACCAATATCCTCACCTCCAGAAGGATAAAATTGAAAATATTGTAAAGGAGATACTTGAAACAGGGATGGTTCGGCCAAGTTACAGCCCCTATTCCTCACCGGTGCTACTTGTACGTAAGAAGGATGGAACTTGACGGATGTGCATCGACTACCAAGCTTTAAATAGCATCATCATCAAGGATAAATACCCTATTCTAGTAGTATATGAATTGCTGGATGAAAGGGAGCATGAATTTTTACAAAGCTGGACATTCGATCCGGTATCATCAAATACGAGTATGCAAAGAAGATATACCAAAAACCACATTTCAAACACACAATGGCCACTACGAATTTTTGCTTTCTTCAACAAAAAGTGTAATATCTTAGGCATATCATATTAGAGGAAGGTGTGGTGGTGGACCCCTCCATAATTGAAGCAATGCAGAATTGGCTGACACTGAGGAATATAAAATTGCTACATGGCTTTCTAGGTTTAATAGGCTACTACCGTAAGTTCGTGAAAAACTATGGAAAGATCAGTGCATCACTTACTTCCTTGCTAAAAAAAGATGCTTTTTAATGGTCGGACAAAGCAACCACCGCCTTCGATGAACTTAAAGCCGTAATGACAACAGTGCCCGACTTCGGCAAGACTTTTATTATTGAAGTTGATGCCTCCAAAGTCGGAATTAGTTCTATACTAATGCAAGATGGCTGCCCCCTCATTTATACTAGTAAGGCATTATCTTCTTCCCATCTTAAGATGACTCTTTACGATAAGGAGATGCTCGCGATTGTGTATGGAGTGGCTAAGTGGAGATCGTACTTGATCAGGTGACGCTTTCAAATCAAGGCCGACCATAAAAGCTTAATATATTTCTTGGAGCATAAGATATCTTCCCCCAAGCAGGAAAAATGGATAACAATTCTTCTTGGATATATTATGAAATACCTTACAAAAAGGGGAAAGAGAATGTTGTTGCAGATTTGCTTATGCGGCTACTCAGCAAGCTGAATTTTCGACCGTTTCACTTCCGTGTTAGGACTCTAGCTTAGAGAGTCCTAATTGAGAGGGATATTCATGTAAAAATGTTAGGACTCTAGCTAGGAGAGTCCTAATTGAGAGGGACATTCTGTTAGGACTCTAGCAAGGAGAGTCCTAATTGTGAGGGGCATTCATGTAGGAGGTTTTTTCTTAGAGAAGAATTAGGAGTTGTAAGAGAATAGGAGTCTTGAGTAGGAGTCCTATTAGGAGTTAGTTAGAAGTAAGAGTCTTAAGTAGGAGTCCTATTAGGAGTTAGGGTTTAGAAGCCCTATAAATAGTCATGTATTCCTTCTCTTTTCTTAAGCAATAGATGAATCTTTTCTGCAGCCTTTGAGCAGCAACTTGGAGGGAGGAACCCCTATAGAGTTCCAAGGAGGCCGATCCCCTAAAGAGATCAACCCCAAGTTTAGAATCTGCAAGGGTTCTAACACCTGGTATCAGAGCAGCGTTCTTGGCATCTCGCTGCCCTTCTACAGCCATCCATCAACCCTCTACAACCATCCAAAGCAATTCCCACAATTGCTTAAAAGATCGTCACCGAATTCCGCGATCATCTCTACCACCACGGATCATCCTTTAATCTCCCCGTGAATTGCAACAGGTTCTGGTTTCCTACCTTACTGCTGCTGCAATTTAGTTATCCTTATTCGAAAATCCAAAAAAAAAAAAAAATTGTTCCTATATTGCTGCATAAACTTTTCGTCACAAAGTTTTCATCTCTACGACGAAAGACACATTGCAGAATTCCAGCCGCATAGCACCATCTGTTTGATCTTGCTACTGTGCTTTTTCTATCCAAATTTCTACGAAATTTTTATGACATCTTTGACACTTCCTAACAGTAGATTTCCCTTTGGTTTCATCGAAAAATTCTCAATATAAACTATTGATCTTTTATGTCCAATCTGCTGCACTTGAAAATCTATGCTGCAGAAAATTTCAGCTGCATATCGTTGCCTTAACCCATCTATTTGCAATCTTTTTTGAATGAAATTTCTTATACACTTAATAGATCATCTTGGCTTACATCTAAGATTGATCTATTAAGAAATTCATCTCTAAAAATGATTTTATGTTGCTGCAAATTTTCATCGTAACCCACTGAAATTTTTCGACGACAATTCTGCTATCGCAACTTGCACCAATTTTCTTGCTGTTATACTGCCAAAATTTTCTTGATTAAATTAGTCATCCTTGCTGTCATATAAACTGTGATTTTGCTATCAATTCCCTCCTCAATTCTCTCAAGTTTTTGGTGGAAATTACGTCGAGAAACCGCTGTTTCTTCGACGATAATTCTGCTCTTACAAGACAGCACATAATTGCTGCAACTTCCACTGATTTCTCTCAAAACTTTGCTGCCATCTACCACAGATCCAAAACTTTCATCCACAGCCCTAAAACTCCACCAAACCACACCCTCAAACTGCACCCAAAACAGCCACAAAATAAGCCTAAATCGTAGCCTACATCCACCGATCCACCAACCCTTTCGACCATCACTTCTCTCAACCTATACATGCCTTTAACCTGACAACAAAAGAGAGATCTTAACATCATAGATTTGGAGGCATATACTATGGCATCTAAGGAGGCAATCGATGCTAAATTCGAAGCCTTGGAGGCACGAATGGAGGATAAGATTCGGACGCTCTTTACCGAACTCAAATCGGGGCCGACTACTAAGCCCGAAAAAATCATATCACGGAGAGAGCTTTGCCCAATCGCACCAGGCCCGAAGAGATGAGTTCCGAGGGAGGGGAGGCTCTATGATCGATCCCAACTATCCACGCATAAGGGTGGACTTCCCTAGATGGGAAGAAGGAGACCCGATTGGTTGGATCTTGCACGCGGAGCGATATTTTCGGTACCACAAAACCGCGGATGCATCTATGGTGAAAATTGCAGCTATACATCTTGAAGGGGATGCTATACAGTGGTTTGACTGGTTTGAACATACTTATGGAGTCCTTTCATGGCGACAATTCAAAGAAGGACTGCTGATTCGCTTCAGACCAACCGATTACGAGAATATTGACGAACAACTAGCAAAGATCCAACAAACCTCCACCATTCAGGAGTACCAAACCAGGTTTGAAAGGTTATCTAATCAAACTCATGATTGGTCTCAAAAACAGCTATTGTGGACCTTCATTGAGGGCTTGAAGCCGGAGATCCGAGGAGAAGTTAAAGCGCGACAACCGTATACGCTTATGGCAGCCATCTCTTTCGCACGACATCAAGAGGAGCAATTGAACCATGAAGCTCGGAGGACTAGGGTGTCTCCTCAACCAGTAATATTGAAGCCCTTAGCCCCCCCTACTATCGACCAAGTCCCTACACTAAAGAGGTTAACAAGAGAAGAGCTTCGGGAGCGATATGCGAAGGGGTTATGTTGGCATTGTGACGAGCCGTGGAGCCGTGAGCATCGCTGTAGTAAAGGGGGACTTCTTATGATTGAACCGATAGAAGAAGAGGTCATTGAACATCCAAAAGAGAGCCTTGAACATGAAGAAGAAAATGCAAAAGAAGAGCCACAACCGATCGAAGTTACGGTACATACACTAGCTAGCTACTCAAACCCGCAAACGATGAAAATTGGAGGCCTTCTCAAACAACAACCGATCACTGTTCTCATCGACACGGGCAGTACTACTAACTTCCTAAATAGTAAGCTTGCTGTTCGGATATCATTACCTATCGAGAATCGCTGCAGGTTTGATGTTAAGGTCACCGACGGACGGATTTTGAATTATGATCATAGGCGCTTGCAGGAGAAACTATTGCTACAGGACCAAGAGATAATTGCAGATTTCTTCCTTCTCCCTCTTAACAATCATGAGGCCATGCTCAGAATTAAATGGTTGACGACATTAGGTGATATTTCTTGGAATTTTATGAAACTAATTATGAAATTTTACAGTAAGGAGAAACAGGTGACATTGCACGGGAAACGTGGGAGCGACATAACAACGATTTGCACACAACAAATGGAGAATGTTTTACATAAAGCATGCAGCGGCTTTTTGGTACAACTTGAGCAGCAAACTAAGGGAGAGCCAATAGAATTTGAAGATCCAAATCTACTTCCTTTGTTTGCTGAATTTTCAAATATATTTGACGAACCGCGTAACCTACCTCTTACCTGTCGGCATGATCATTGTATAATGATTCTTCCAGGCAAATCTTCAGCAAATGCTCAGCCATATCAGTATCCACATCTCCAGAAGGATGAAATAGAAAGGATTATAAAAGAGATGCTCGAAACAAGAGTTATTCGGCCAAGTTGCAACCTCTACTCTTCGCCGGTACTACTTGTACGCAAGAAGGATGGAACAAGGCGAATATGTGTTGATTACCGAGCTCTCAATGGCATAATCATCAAGGACAAATACTTTATTGCAATAGTAGATGAATTGCTAGATGAAAGGGAGCACAAATCTTTACAAAGCTGGACCTTTGATCCGGGTATCATCAAATTTTTGCTTTCTTCAACAAAAGGTGGAATATCTTGGGCATATCATATCAGAGGAAGGTGTGGCAGTGGACCCCTTCAAAATTGGAGCAATGCAAAACTGGCCGACCTCGAGAAACATAAAATTGCTACATGGCTTTATGGGTTTAACAGGCTACTACCGCAAGTTCGTGAAAAACTATGGAAAGATCAGTGCACCACTTACTTCCTTACTAGAAAAAGATGTCTTCCAATGGTTGGACAGAGCCTCCGCTGCTTTCAACAAACTTAAGGCAGCCATGACGACGACGCCGGTGCTAACACTACCAGATTTCAACCGACCCTTCATTATTGAGGCCGACACATCTGGAGTCAGAATTGGAGCCATTCTCATGCAAGATGGTCGACTACTCGCATACACTAGCAAGGCATTATCTCCCTCCGATCAAAATATGTCAACATATGATAAGGAGATGCTCGCCATTGTGCGCGCAGCAACGAGGTGGAGATTGTACTTGATCAGGCGATACTTTCAAATCAAGACCGACTATAAAAGCCTAAAATATCTCTTGGAGCAGAAGATATCTTCCCCCAAGCAGCAAAAATGGGTAACAAAACTTCTTGGATTTGATTTTGAAATAACTTACAAAAAGGGGAAAGAGAATGTTCTTGCAGATGCGCTTTCGCAGCTACCCGAGCAAGTTGAAGTTTCGACCGTTTCACTTTCGACCAGCGACTTCCTTGAGGATATTAAGATGGAATGGCAGGAAGATTCAGATACTAGTAAGAGAATAAAAAAATTGGAGGAAGCACCAAGCCCCATGGCTCATTACAATTGGGACTCAAAAGAATTACACTATAAGGGACGCATTGTGCTTGTGACAAATTCTACTTGAATCTTCAATAGCAGATTTTGGACAAAGTTATTCTATATGCAGGGTACTAAATTGAAAAGGAGTACGACATATCACCCACAAACCAATAGCCAACCGAAAGTTTTAAACAGGTGCTTGGAGACAGCCCAAAGCCACCCACCAAATATGACTACCCAAAGAGAACTCCAGACCCAGCCAAGTGCCAATATTGATCGACGGATCGTGACTCGACGACGACGACCCACTAATGAAGTGCTAATACAGTGGGCGAACCTACCAAAAGAAGATGCCACTTGGGAGAACTATGACGACTTGAAGATCAAATTCCCAGAATTTATGAATCATCAGCCTCGAGGACAAGGCTGATTTGAAGAGGGCGGGTCTGTTAGGACTCTAGCTTAGAGAGTCCTAATTGAGAGGGATATTCATGTAAAAATGTTAGGACTATAGCTAGGAGAGTCCTAATTGAGAGGGACATTCTGTTAGGACTCTAGCAAGGAGAGTCCTAATTGTGAGGGGCATTCATGTAGGAGGTTTTTTCTTAGAGAAGAATTAGGAGTTGTAAGAGAATAGGAGTCTTGAGTAGGAGTCCTATTAGGAGTTAGTTAGAAGTAAGAGTCTTAAGTAGGAGTCCTATTAGGAGTTAGGGTTTAGAAGCCCTATAAATAGTCATGTATTCCTTCTCTTTTCTTAAGCAATAGATGAATCTTTTCTGCAGCCTTTGAGCAGCAACTTGGAGGGAGGAACCCCTATAGAGTTCCAAGGAGGCCGATCCCCTAAAGAGATCAACCCCAAGTTTAGAATCTGCAAGGGTTCTAACATTCCGACCAGTGACTTCCTTGAGGATATTAAGATAGAATGACAGAAAGATCCAGAGACCATTAAGATCATAAAAAAATTGGAGGAAGCTCCAAGCTTCGTGGCTCATTACAGTTGGAACTCAAAAGAATTACGCTATAAGGGACGTATTGTGCTTGTGCCAAATTCTACTTGCATCTTTACGAGTAGATTTTGGACAAAGTTATTCTAGATGCTGGGCACTAAATTAAACAGAAGTATGGCATATCACGCACAAACTGATAGCAAGATGGAAGTGGCAAACAGGTGCTTGGAGACAGCCCAAACCCATCCACCAAATATAATTACCCAAGGAGAACTCTTGACCTAGTCGAGTACCATTATTGATCGATAGATCGTAACCCTACAACAATAACCTACTACTGAAGCACTAATACAGTGGGTGAACTTACTAGCAAAAGGTGCCACTTAGGAGAATTATGACTACTTAAAGATCAAATTCTCAAAGTTCATGGAATCTCAACCTTGAGGACAAGTCTGATTTGAAGAGGGCGGGTCTGTTAGGACTCTAGCTAGGAGAGTCCTAATAAAGAGGGGCATTCATGTAAAACCTACCTAAGCTGACCTCTATTAAAGAGGTGAAGATACCGGCTAGAGTTCGGAGATTATTTCTTAGCGAAGAATTAGGAATTATAAAGGAATAGGAGTCTTGAGTATGAGACAAATTAGGGGTTGGTTAGAAGTAGGAGTCTTGAGTAGGAGTCATATTAGGAGTTAGGGTTTAGAAGCCCTATAAATAGTCATGTATTCCTCTTCTTTTGATAAGCAATAGATGAATCTTTTCTGCAGCCTTTGAGAAGCAACTTGGAGGAAGGAACCCCCATAGAGTTCCAACGAGGCCGATCCCCTAAAGAGATCAACCCAAAGTTTAGAATCTGCAAGGGTTCTACCACTCACCTCCTAGATCAGATCGAAGAGTCTTGATACTCTTTATAGTCTAGTTCTTTACTTCATTCTTATACTCTTTGCATTTCTCCAAGGCCTCAAACTTGTACTTTATTAAGTACATATGTCCATACATTAAGAAATCATCAGTAAAGTTAATGAAATAGTAGTAACCACCAATGACATGAGTTGACATGGTCCACATACATTACTATGTATGAGTTTCAGTAGTTTATTGGCTCTCGCTCCAGTTCTACTAAATGGGGAGTTAGTTAGTTTTCCACGAACGCAAGGCTCATAAGTTGCATATGACTCATAGTCGAATAGATCTTGATATCGATCATTTAGCAACTTTTGAATCCTTCCCTCATGGATGTGACCTAGCCTACAATGCCACATGTATGCACTATTCACCTCATCTCGTCTCCTCTTAGACACACTTACATTCATGATATGTGGAGCAATATCTAGCATAAATAAACCATTACACACTGTTCCTCTCTTGATGATCTTACCATCTAATAATATTGAATAACTATTATTCTCAAAAACTAAATTATATCCACTAACTGTCAAACATGAAATCGAAATAATATTTTTGATAATAGAAGGAATAATGTAGCATGCATCCAATGCAATAATAGCTCCACCAGGCAGATGTAGGGCAACCTCGCTAACAGCTACTGTAGTAACTTTTGCTACATTAACCATCTTGAGGTCCATCTCGCCGCTCGCCAATCTCCTAAGTCTTGCTAGAACCTGCAACAAATTACAAATATGATAAATACTATTGGTATCCAATACCTATGTGTCATCATAAGAGTCTAACAAATGGAGAATGATCATGAATGCACCTAAAGCTTCTTGAAGCTTCTATTTCGCCCTCCCTACAAGGTACTTCTGCAGTTCCTCTTTCAATGCCCATCTTTGTCACAATGGAAGCATTGGCCTTTGTCCTTTATCGTGTCTTTCTTAGCAACTTTTGCTTTTTCCGATTTGCCCTTGCCCTTGCCCTTCTTAAGAGACATTTTTACTTTCCTTTTCTTTCTAGTCTCATTAGTCTAGAGAACTGGCTTCTCTTTCTTAATAGTGCTCTCTGCCTCCCTCAATATATTGAGGAGCTCAGGGAGAGTCACCTCAAGCTTATTTATATTAAAATTCATTCTGAACTGTGAAAAAAATCTAGTGGGGACTGAAGGACAAGATCCACACACAAGTTATCCTCTAGGACCATTTCTAGACTTGTGAGTTTCTCTATCCACTCAATAATCTTTAGGACATGGTTCTGAATCGGTGTCCCCTCAGTCATCCTAGCGCGGAAGAGGCTCTTGGATATCTCATATCATTGAGTCCTTCCCTATTCCTTAAACAGTTTATACACATGTAGGAGAATAGATCTAGTATCCATTTTTTTATACTATCTTTGTAACTCAGGAATCATGGAGCCCTAGTGGAGTTATCTATGTACTTCACGTAGCAAGCGATCTCATTGATAGAACCCTAGTGGATTCTAAGCTTTGGGTTGATCTCTTTAGGGGATCGACCTTCTTGGAACTCTATAAGGGTTCCTTCCTCCAAGTTGCCGCTCAAAGGCTGCTAAGAAGATTCATCTATTGCTTGTCAAAAGAGGATGAATACATAACTATTTATAGGGCTTTTAAACCCTAACTCCTAATAGGACTCCTACTAAAGACTCATACTTCTAACCAACTCTTACTCTAAAAAGCAACCTCCCAACTAACCCTAACCCTAGTCAGCCTCTTCACCTCTTTAATAGAGGTTGGCTAGGTAGGTTTTACATGAATGTCCTTTTCAATAAAATTTAATTAGGATTCTCCTAGCTAGAGTCCTAACAGATCCACCCTCTTCAAATCAGCCTTGTCCTCGAGGCTGATGATCCATGAATTATGATAATTTGATCTTCAAGTCGTCATAGTTCTCTCAAGTGGCATCTTCTACTGGTAGGTTCGCCCACTATATTAGCACTTTAGTAGAGGGTCATCATTGTCGAGTCACGATCTATCGATCAATAATGGCACTCGGCTGAGTCTGGAGTTCTCCTTGGGTAGTCATATTTGGTAGATGGCTTTAGGCTATCTCGTTTTGTCCCAGCTTAAGCTTTAAACATGACACATGGAAGATTGGATGAATTTGGGAGCTAGCGGGTAAGTCCAATCTGTATGCTATCAATCCGATGTGCTCCAAAATTTGATAGGGTCTATAGAACCGAGGTGAAAGCTTCATAGATACTCTGGTCTAGATTGATGATTGCTTGTATAGCCTGAGACGTAGAAAGATCCAATCTTTAACTGAAAATTCTCTTTCGTCTTTGTGTTGATCATATTGTTGTTTCATCCTTACTTGGGTTGTAGTAAGATTATCTTTTAGTAACTTCAGCATTATATCTCTGTCCTATAGTTCACTGTCTACTTATTCTACGTTAGAAGTGCCCAACATATATTTTGGGATCACAAGGGGAGGTTGGCCATACATAGCCTCATAGGGAGTCATTTTATGGATGAATGATAAGTTGTATTATACCACCACTCGACCTAGGGAAGCCACTTTGTCCACTCTTTTGGCCAGTCACTGGTGAAGCATCTGAGGTATGTCTCCAAGCACCTGTTCACCACTTCAGTCTGGCCGTCGATTTGTGAGTGATATGCCATAATCATTTTCAATTTATTGCCCTACATCTAGAATAACTCTATCCAACATCTGCTTGTGAAGACCATATCACTATAACTTATAATAGATCTCAGTATCCCATTCAATTTTACAATATTCTCTATAAAGATTCGAGCAATATTAGAAGCAGTGTAGGGATTATGAATAGGGCAAAAGTGAGCATACTTTGTAAGGCGATCAATCATGATAAGAATTGTACTTTTTCCTTGTGATGAGGGAAGCCCTTCAATGAAGTCCATTGATATATCAGTCCATATTGAGTCCGGGATGGGTAGAGGTTGCAGCTTTTCGGGGCTTGCCACTGTCTCACCTTTATGTCGTTGACATACATCACATTGTGCCACAAATTTAGTAATAATATTTTTCATCCCTACCTAATAAAAATTTTGCTTAATTCTCTTATAGGTTTTAAGGAACCTGGAGTGCCCGGCTATAGGAGTGGAATGCATCTATTGAAGGATGGTTTTTATACAAGTAGAATTTGGCACAAGCACAATGCGTCCCTTATAGCAGTATTCGTTTGAGTCCCAATTGTAATGAGCCACGGAACTTGGTGCTTCCTTCAATTTTTTTATGATCTTACTAGTCTCTAGATCTTCTTACCATTCCCTCTTAATATCCTCAAGAAAGTCACTGGTCGGAAGTGAAACAACCTAAAATTTAGCTTGCTCGGGTAGTCGCAAAAGTACATCTGTAACAACATTCTCTTTCCCCTTTTAGTAAATTATTTTATAATCATATCCAAGAAGCTTTGTTACCTATTTTTGTCACTCGGGGAAAGATATCTTCTACTCCAAGAAATATTTTAGGCTTTTATGGTCAGTCTTGATTTGAAAGCGTCGCTCGATTAAGTATGGTCTCCATTTGGTCATCGCATGTACAATCGCGAGCATCTTCTTATCGTAAATAGTCATCTTGAGATGGGAAGGAGATAATTCCTTACTAGTATAAGCAAGGGGGTGGCCATCTTGTATTAGTATAGTACCAATTCCGACTCCGGAGGCATCGACTTCAATAACAAAAGTCTTGCCGAAGTCGGGTAGCGCTAGTACGAAGGTTGTCGTCATTGCTGCTTAAGTAGGTTTGGATCTTCAAATTCTGTTGGCTTTCCTTTAGTTTGTTGCTTAAGTTATACCAAAAATCTGCTACATGCTTTGTGCAAAATCTTCTCTATTCGCTGTGTGCAAATCGTCGCTACGTCGCCCCCACGTTTCCTGTGAAATATCACCTGTTTCCCCTTAATGTAAAATTTCATAATTAGTTTCACAAAATTCCAAGAAACATCACATAATATAATTAACCATTTGATGCTGAGCATGGCCTCATAATCATCAAGAGGGAGGAGGAAGAAATCTACAATTATCTCTTGATCTTGCAGCAATAGTTTCACCGGCGGGCACCTATGATCACACTTCAAAATTTGTCCGTCAGTGACCTTAATGTCAAACCTACTGTAGTTCTCGATAGGTAAGGCTATCCAAACAGCAACCTTGCTCTTCGTAAAATTATTAGTGCTCCCGGTGTCAATAAGAACGATGATAGGTTGTTGCTTCAGAAGTCCTCCCACTTTCATCGTTTGCAGGTTCATGTAATCGGCAAGGTCATGCATCGTAATATCGACCGATGCCTATTCTTCATCCGCGACCTCTTCCCCATGCTCTTGGACCTCCTCCTCCATATCTTCAAGAGGTTCAATTAGTAGGAGGTGGCCCCTTTTGCAGTAATGATCATGGTTCCATGGCTCATCGCAATGCCAACAAAGACCCTTTGCTGATTGATCACGTAGTTCTTCTCTTGTCAATTTTTTTGGTAGTGAAGGATGGTTGGGAGAAGAAGAAGGTTTATATGCCATGGGCCTAGGAGAGGTTCTCATACTCTGAGCATCTTGGTTGAGTAGTTCTTCTTATATTCGGGCGAAAGAAATCGCAACTGTCACGGTACGGGGCTACCGGCCTTAACCTCCCCTTTTATCTTTAGCTTGAGTCCTTCGGTGAATGTTCCTAACAATTGACGATCAGTCCAATCATGAGCAAGGTGGTATAGCTTCTCAAACATGGTTTGGTACTTTTGAATCATAGAGGTTTGTTGAATCTTTGCCAGTTGGCCATCGATATTTTCATACTCCGTAGGTCTAAAACGATTCAGTAGTGAATTCTTAAATTAATTCCATGTTAGAGCCCCACGATTGTATTCCAGCCAATTGTACTATTCAATAGTATCTCCTTCAAGGTGGATGATAGTAGTTTTCACCATAGCATCATCCGATGTTCGGTAGTAGCGAAAGTAATGTTCGGCGCATGAAATCCACCTCGCTGGGTCTCCTTCTTCCCATCGCGGGGGAAGTCCACCCTTATGCGTGGCTGAAGCATATCCTGTTGAATCTTGGATTTTGATGATGAAACTAATTGATAAGTGTTTATGAATTAATCTGTGTTTTGAGTGACGTTGGATGCTTCGATCAGGATGAGACAATTAAAGCAGGAAGAATCATGTTGGGCCAGTGGAACATGTCAGAAGATTGGATGTCTAGCCGGAAGATCAGATGACGTATCTGTTGAATCTTATATTTTGATGATGAAACCAATTGATAGTATTTATATTTAATATGTATTTTGAGTGATGTAGGATGCTTCGATCAGGATGAGACAATTAAAGCCGAGGGAAAACATGTTAGAAGATTGGACGTCGAGCCGGTGGATCGGTCGACGTATCGACAGAAGGCTTTGGGCCATGGATTCGAGCATTAGGTCAAGAAGAGCGGATATTGCACCATGGATATCGGAGTTGCAGAGTCAACTGGCCGATTGGGCAATAAGCTAAAAGAGAGGACAATGCGTCAAATAATCAGACGAAGCGTCAAGGGACCAATGACATGCCGGACAACATGATTAATGCTTAGTGTTAATTGTTTAGATCAAAGTGTGTTTTACATGTGTCGAATTAAGTACGATAGCAAGGCATGAAGCAAAATGAAGTCCTGGAGTCAAGGACACAATTTTGTTGGGAGTTCAAGAGTTCGTCGGAAGTCCGGACGTTCGTCAGAAGTTCTATCGGAACCAGTTGAGAAGTCTCAGAGCTTGCCATAGAAGCTCATCGGAAATGGCCAAGAAGATCGTTGTGAAGTCCAGGAGCTTGCCGGGAGTCTGCCGGAACATTGCCAAGAGATCGTCGGAAGTTCACTAGAAGATCGTCGGAAGCTTGCCGGAAGAATAGACATAAGGACTTGTTTAGCTTAGCAAATGTCTTAGGAATCATAGTTAACATGTAATTGGGTTTGGATTTGGGCCAACTATGGGCCATCTAGGCCCATGTAAGGACTGTGTTGGGCCTAATAAGAGGCCCAAATAGTGCCCCAAGAAGTCTCACCGTCTAGCACAGTCTTCGAGATTATGTCAAGCAGTGGTACCGCCAGTCTGGGCGGTTGTACTGTTGAATCTCATATTTTGATGATAAAATCAATTGATGGGTTAATTGATCTAATCCATATTATTGAGTTAAGTGTGCAGGATTAACTATGATAACCAGAAAACATAAAGCAAGAATACCAGAGTCAAGTTCGATGGACGTTTGAGAGTTCGAAGAATCGTCGGAGATGCTGCCGGAACCAACCGAGAAGAAATCGGGAACCTGTCGAAATTTTTGAAAGTTCGCCGAAGAGATCGTCGGAGGTTCGTGGAGATCACCAAGAAGGCTCAGCTACTCATTGAAGTCATCACAAGATCGGGAGCTTGCTGGGAGTCCGTCGGAAGAAGTTCGTCGGAAAGCTCGCCGGAACAAGACTCGACGTTCACGGTTGAAAACTTGCTTAGGATGTTTTTAGTTATGTAGTTCACTTGTAATTAGGATTAGGATTAAGAGATAATCCTATATCTTGGTTAGGGGCCAATTGGGCCCAAAATTATACTTGGTTTGGGCTAAATTTAAAGCCCAATCAGTGAACCGAAGGGTCTAGCGGTGGCACCGCCAGACTTGGTGGTTGCACCGCCCAGCACCCGAGAGCTGGGCGGTGGCACCGCTTGGCTGGGCGGTGGCACCGCCAGTCCACTGTAAGTGTCAAACACTGATAGGCGGTGGCACCGCCAGCATCAAGAACCAAAGAGAATTCAAATTTTGAAGCCCAAATTTGAATCCTCTTGAGGCCTATAAATACCACTCAAATCTCAACTGAGATTACAACTTTTTGAGAAGCAATTGATTGAGAGAAAGGTCTTAGAAAAGTCTTAGCAAGTCTTATTTTCAATTTGCTAGCGTTCACCTCCTTCTTTCTTGCTAAAAATCTGTAAGAGAGTGAACCGCTTGTAAAAAGTTGTAAGAGGGGTATTTACCCTTCCCCTTCCCCTTCAAGAGATTTGCTAGTGGAAGGTGGGAGCCTCATCGAAGAGGGGCCTCGCAAGTGGATGTAGGTCATTTGACCGAACCACTTTAAAATCGACATGATCTCTGGTTTGTATTTACTTATTGTCATTTATATTACTGCAAACCATTTGCACTTTAATGCTCTACTTCTTTATCTCCTTCTTACGTATCCCTTCAAGTTAAAACGCAATCGAAACGGTTTCAAACGAAACATTGCTTTTATCGTACGAAGTTTCCGAAAGTATATAAATCGTCAAACGTTTATCGTACTTTACCACTGCACTAATTCACCCCCCCCCCCCCCCTTAGTGTCGCTCCGATCCTAACAATTGGTATCAGAGCTAGGCTCACTCTTATATTTGGTTTGATACCCAAGAGAGATGGCTTACTCCGGCATACATGAGGGTTATTCTATCACACATCCACCCTTGTTTAATGGGTCGGATTATACTTATTGGAAGTCTCATACGAGGATCTTCCACATTTCAATGGATTTCGAGCTTTGGACTATTGTTGAAAACGGATTTCAAAAATCTTCTCTTCCGATGAGCAAATGGAATGAATTGGAGAAGAAGGTTTTTGCTTTAAATGCAAAGGCTATGAATGCCTTGTTTTGTACACTAGACAAAAATGAATTTAATCGTGTTTCAATTTGTGATTCGGCTTTTGATATTTGGAGAACTCTTGAGGTCACTCATGAAGGCACTAGCCGAGTGATAGAGTCCAAAATCAACATCGTTGTGCACTCTTACGAACTTTTCCAAATGAAACCAAGTGAGTCCATCGGAGACATATACACCCGGTTCACGGATGTCATCAATTGACTCAAAGCTCTTGGTAAAGATTTTACGAACTTTGAACTAGTAACTAAAATCTTAAGATCCTTCCCTAAAAGCTGGGATCCAAAAGTTACAGCAATTAAAGAGGCCAAAGACCTTAAAACATTCCCTCTTGAAGAACTTATTGGGTCTCTAATGACCTACGAAATGACATGTCAAGCTCATGACGAGCTCGAGAACCCCCTTCCAAAGATCAGGAAGGATATGGCACTCACATCACAAGAAGACCACTTGAAAGAAACATCAAGTGATGAGGACAGTGACAATGACATTGCACTTTTGACTAAAAAATTTAAAAAATATTTAAGAAAGAACAAATTTAAAAAAAATACAAAAAATAAATTCGAACACAAGAAGGACCAAGTGATTTGCTATGAGTGAAAAAAAACCAGGACACTACAAGAACGATTGTCCTCAAGCCAAAAAGAGAACATCAAAGAAGAAGGCGCTCAAGGCAACGTGGGAGGATTTAAGCACGTCCAAAGAAGAGGAGTCCAACACCGAGCAAGTTGCTCATTACGCCCTAATGGCCATCGGAGAAGAGGTAACAGATTTAATTGATGCAGATTTACCTTATCATGAATTATTAAATGCTTTCCATGAGTTATTTGATGAATGTAAGACAATTAGTAGAAAATATAAATTGCTAAAAAAGTAGCATGATAGTCTCACTTGTGATATCGATAAATTAAAAACTGAATATCATGAAAGTTTAGCTCCATGTATAAAATGTCATGATCTAGAATCTCTCCAAAAGGAGAACTTGCTACTTAAGGACACCTTGAAGAAATTCGAGGTTGGTAGCAAATCTTTGAACATGATCCTTACAAATAAGGGTCACGTTCCTAAAAGAAGTGGAATCGAATTTGTGAGAAGTCCTTACCAAAATCTAACCACCTTCATTAAAGGCCCCGTCTTACATTTTCGGCACCAAAGCAATTGCAACTTTTGTTACAAATATTGACATAAAACTTATAAATGTCCATTCAAGAAAATTAGTCCGAACAAACTAATTTGGGTTCCTAAAGGAACCATGATCAATTCTATGCAATATGATGAACAAGTTAAATCAGTTTTTAAGGCACCCAAAAGAAAATGGGTACCTAAAAATAATCCCTTCTTGTAGAAACATACACCATCACAAGCTAGGAGCAAGAGATGGTATCTAGATAGTGGATGCTCAAGACATATGACTGGAGATCCATCTCATTTCTCTATGCTCACTTGCAAAGAAGAAGGGTACGTCACCTTCGGAGACAACAACCAAGGCAAAATCATTGGCAAGGGAACCATAGGTAACAAATTTAAATTTTCTATTGATGATGTCTTACTAGTTGATGGATTGAAACATAATCTCTTGAGTGTTAGTCAATTATGCGATAAAGGTTATATCGTTAGATTTGAATCAAATATGTGTATTATTGAAAAACCAAACCATAACATAACTATGATTGCATTAAAACAAAATAATGTCTACACCATCAACCTTGATGAACTATGTAATGAAATGTGCTTCTCCGCTTTAAATGATGATGCATGGCTTTGACATAGGAGACTAGGCCATGCAAGCAAGAAACTAATATCTAAGATCTCATCTAGAGAATTAGTGCGAGGAATTCCAAATATAAAGTTTATTAAGGACAAAGTATGCGATGCATGTCAACTAGGTAAACAAATAAAAACTAGTTTCAAACCAAAAACTCAAATTAGCACCACTAGACCATTACAATTGATTCATTTGGACTTATTTGGACCAATTGACACGACAAGTCTAGGGGGAAGCAAATATGCGTTTGTAATTGTGGATGACTATACTAGATACACTTGGACCTATTTCTTAGCTCACAAAAGTGATTGTTTCAAGTGTTTCTCTAAATTTTGTAAACTCACTCAAAACGAAAAAGGTTTCATGATTTCATCAATTCGGAGTGATCACGGTGGCGAATTTCAAAACCGTGACTTTCAAAATTTTTGTGAAGTTATGGATACAATCACAACTTCTCCACTCCGAGGAATCCCCAACAAAATGGAGTAGTTGAAAGAAAAAATAGAAACCTACAAGAAATGACAAGAACTATTTTAAATGAACATAGTTTACCTAAGTATTTTTGGGCCGAAGCTGTAAATACGGCTTGCTACATCATGAATAGAGTCCTAATAAGAACATCCCTATCAAAAACTCCCTATGAATTATGGAATAACAAAAAACTAAATATTTCCTATTTTAAAGTTTTCGGTTGTAAATGCTTTATTTTGAATGAAAGGGATGCCTTAGGAAAATTTGATGCTAAATCCGATGAAGGCATCTTTCTTGGTTACTCTTCCATTTTTAAGGCTTTTCAGGTTTTTAACAAAAAAACCTTAGTAATAGAAGAGTTTATTCATGTAGTTTTTAATGAAATTTCTAATTTAAAGAAAAATGATTTTGATGATGATCTTGGTTTTGATAATTTGAATTTAAATGAACCCCCTCCTCAAAATAGCAACTTGGATGCACCTTCTTCCGAAATTTCCTTACCCAAGGAATTGAAGTATATAGATGCTCATCCAAAGGAGCTAATTATAGGAGATACATCAAAAGGGGTTCAAACTTGTTCCTCTTTCAAGAATTTTTATGCTAACGCCGCCTTCCTTTCTCAAATCAAACCTAAATGCATTGACGAAGCCATAAAAGATGATTTTTGGGTTATTGCAATACAAGAGGAATTGAATCAATTTGAGAGGAATAAGGTATGGAAGCTTGTTCCTAGACCTAATGACCATTTAGTCATTGGTACTAAATGAGTCTTTAGAAACAAGCAAGACGAAAATGGTATCGTGGTTAGAAACAAGACTAGATTAGTAGCCAAAGGTTTCAAACAAGAAGAAGGTATCGATTATGAAGAAACCTTCGCTCCCGTGGCTCGATTAGAAGCCATAAGGATGCTCCTTGCCTATGCTAGTAGTAATAATTTTAAACTACTTCAAATGGATGTCAAAAGTGCTTTCTTGAATGGTTTTATTTCCGAAGAAGTATATGTCAAACAACCTCCCGGATTTGAAAACTCTCTTCTTCCTAATCATGTATTCAAATTGACTAAGGATCTCTATGGCTTGAAACAAGCTCCTAGAGCTTGGTATGAAAGGCTTAGTTCCTTTTTTATTTTAAATAATTTTACCAAAGGCAAGGTTGATACTACATTGTTTATTAAACATTTTGAAAATAATTTTCTTATTGTGCAAATTTATGTTGACGATATTATTTTTGGCTCTTCGGATGAATCACTATGTGAATCATTTGCCAAATGTATGAGTCATGAATTTGAAATGAGTTGAATGGGTGAATTAACTTTCTTTTTAGGATTACAAATCAAACAACTTAGTGATGGCATATTTCTTAACCAATCTAAATATACATTAGAATTGTTAAAACGATTTAACATGGATAATTCAAAAGCAATAAACACCCCTATGAGTACTGCGACTAAGTTAGATATGGATGAAAATAGTGAAAATTTCGATCAAAAAATATTTAGGGGAATGATAGGTAGTCTACTCTATCTCACCGTGACTAGACCGAATATTATGTTTAGTGTAGGACTTTGTGCTAGGTTTCAATCAAATCCTAAATTATCTCATCTTAAAAGTGTTAAAAGAATATTTAGGTATCTTAAAGGAACTCCAAATTTAGGATTGTGGTATCCAAAATCTGAAATATTCGATTTAATAGCTTATGCAGATGCCGATTTTGGTGGATGCAGGATAGATAGAAAAAGTACATCCGGAACATGCCAATTTTTAGGACATGCACTTGTTTCTTGGACTTCCAAGAAACAAAATTCAGTTGCACTATCTATGGCGGAAGCCGAATACATTGCTGCAAGTGCATGCTGTGCACAAGTTATTTGGATGAAAAATACATTAGAAGACTATGGAATTCACTTTAAAAACATTCCTATAAAATGTGATAATACTAGTGCCATATGTCTTACTAAAAATCCAATTCAGCACTCTAGAACTAAGCACATCGACGTTAGGCATCATTTCATACGCGATCATGTCCTTAACAATAATGTTGTTCTAGAATTCATTGACACAAAGCATCAATTAGCATATATATTTACAAAAGCTTTGAACGAAGACCAATTTGAATTCATTAGAAGGGAACTAGGTATGTTAAATTGTCCCTAAGAATAAACTTGTTTGAATGGATTTTCCGTAAAGTTTTTCATCCTCTCTCCGTTCCTCGGTGAATTTGATCCTTCTCTTTCGATTCTAAATGAAACATTAAATTACCTTATCCTATCTTGAGTCAAACACCACTCCCATCTGATCAAGAATGATTTTATGATATTTTGTGAATCTCGAAATTGATTTTGATGGCTTGATTATGAGTTTCAAGTTGACGATTTGAATTTGAATGAGTCTGTATTCGAATTATGATCTTGACTTATTGGAGTTACTACTTGAAATTTTTTTATCACAATCTCTTCTTTGTACACCTATAATTTTTGTTATTTATAGAAAGAAGAGATTTAATAAAATAGATGAATGCTGAATTTTCCTTTAAGATGAACTCTACATAGATATTTTAGCATACTTAATTTTAAATGATGAATTTTTGTATGATCAATGCTGAATTCCTGATGTTATAATCACAAATTATGTGCTTCAAGTCTCATTCTCTTTTTGTTGATGACAAAGGGGGAGAAGTGATGACTTATACCATTTCGATAGCAAGACTTAATGAAAATGTCTTATGCACATCAATAACATGACTAATATGAATTACAAAAGCTTGTGTGATATGAATGTCTTATATGCCTTGCAAAATCTTTGAGAATATCGCAAGATTGATTGATCATATTGAAAGCATGCCTTACATTTATATCATGAAATTCATGTTGAAAATCTTGATCTCCTGTCGTAGTAAAAATTGTCTCTTATCATTAGACTTGAAAATGATTTTCATCGAAGTTTCGTATTTACTTATGCTTAATGAGAATAATGATAAGTTCTACGGTTAGAACTTATCAGTTTATGCTTGAATTCAATGGGATGGAATTCAAGTGTTTTAATCTTCTCATAATATGGCATATAGATAGGGGGAGTTATGTTTAACTCCGTCATCAATTCATTGTCATCATCAAAAAGGGGGAGATTGTTGAATCTCAAATTTTGATGATAAAATCAATTGATGGGTTAATTGATCTAATCCATATTATTGAGTTAAGTATGCAGGATTAACTACGATAACCAGAAAACATTAAGCAAGATTACCGGAGTCAAGTTCGATGGACGTTTGAGAGTCCGAAGAATCGTCGGAGATGCTGCCGGAACCAACCGAGAAGAAATCGGGAACCTGTCGGAATTTTTTAAAGTTCGTCGAAGAGATCGTCGGAGGTTTGTGGAGATCACCAAGAAGACTCGACTACTCATTGAAGTCATCACAAGATCGGGAGCTTGTTGGGAGTCCGTCGGAAGAAGTTCGTCGGAAAGCTCGCCGGAACAAGACTCGACGTTCGCAGTTGAAAACTTGCTTATGATGTTTTTAGTTATGTAGTTCACTTGTAATTAGGATTAGGATTAAGAGATAATCCTATATCCTGGTTAGGGGCCAATTGGGCCCAAAATTAGACTTGGTTTGGGCTAAATTTAAAGCCCAACCAGTGAACTGAAGGGTCTGGCGGTGGCACCGCCAGACTGGGCGGTTGCACCGCCCAGCACCCGAGAGCTAGACGGTGGCACCGCCTGGGCTAGGCGGTGGCACCACCCAGCACCCGAGAGCCAGGCGGTGGCACCGCCTAGCACCCGAGAGTTGGGCGGCGGCACCGCTTGGCTGGGCGGTGGCACCACCAGTCCATTGTCAGTGTCAGACACTGATAGGCGGTGGCACCGCCACTGACCGGCGGTGGCACTGCCAGCATCGGGAACCAAAGAGAATTCAAATTTTGGAGCCCAAATTTGAATCCTCTTGAGGCCTATAAATACCTCTCAAATCTCAATTGAGATTACAACTTTTTGAGAAGCAATTGATTGAGAGAAAGGTCTTAGAAAAGTCTTAGCAAGTCTTGTTTTCAATTTGCTAGTGTTCACCTTCTTCTTTCTTGCTGAATATCTGTAAGAGAGTGAACCACTTGTAAAAAATTTTAAGAGGAGTATTTACCCTTCCCCTTCAAGAGATTTACTAGTGGAAGGTGGGAGCCTCATCAAAGAGGGGCCACGCAAGTGGATGTAGGTCATTTGACCGAACCACTTTAAAATCGGCGTGATCTCTGGTTTGCATTTACTTATTGTCATTTATATTACTGCAAACCATTTGCACTTTAATGCTCGACTTCTTTGTCTCCTTCTTACGTATCCCTTCAAGTTAAAATGCAATCGAAACGGTTTCAAACGAAACGTTGCTTTTATCGTACGAAGTTTCTAAAAGTGTTTAAATTGTCCAAAGTTTATCGTACTTTACCGCTGCACTAATTCACCCCCTCCTCTTAGTGCCGCTCCGATCCTAACATGTACCACCCCTGACAGGGTGCCAAGCAATGGTACCACTTGTCTGGGTAGTGGTACCACCCAGCACTGCCCCCTAGGTGGTGGTCCCGTCAGACCAGTGTGATGGTACCGCCTAGGGCAGTGTTAGCATCGGACTGACACTAGGCAATGGTACCGCTCGTGCCCGGGGAACTCGGGATGAGAAAGTTTTATGCACAGAGTTTGAATCAACTTGAAGACTATAAATACCCCTCTCATCCCTGATTAAAACATACAAGTATAGAGAGTTCAAAAGTAGAAAAATGCTGTAGAAATCTTTTGTGAGAATCCTCCCCTAGTCTAAGTGTTGGAATTCTATAAGAGGAGAGTGAGTGCTTGTAAGTGTTGTCTCCTAAACCCATAAAAAGGAAAAGAGGGGTGTAAAAGGGTAGTTGATCTTCGCCCGTTGAAAGAAGATCAATAGTGGAAGCCGATGGCCTCGACGGAAGAGGAATAAGCAAAGTGGATGTAGATCACGACGACCAAACCACTCTAAAAATCTGGTTTGCATTTCTGTTGTTACCATTTATATACTGCAAACTACTTTACTTAGTCACTACGCTTCCACATGCTTTCAAGTTAAGTTTCCAAAACCGATTTTTCGTGGGAAATGGTTTTTATCGTATGAAGTTTTTTCTGTAATATCCCTCACTTTTGATAATTATTAATAAGGATTTATATGTAAATTGGAGGACCTACATGTAAATATAGAAATTTCAAGGACTAAACTATTAAGTTGCAAAAAGAAAAAAAAAATAAAGAAAACCGAAAATTTCGTTTTTATCCCACCGCCTCCCACGCTCTCTCTGTTTCTTCGAGAAACAGAGAGAAGCGGTGGGGCGTGGGGAGAAGAAGAAGAGAAGTTGAGGGAGAAGAGAAGAAAAGAAGAAGAGGAGGGAAAAGAAGAGATTAGGAAGAAGAGGGAGAAGAGAAGAAAAGAAGAAGAAGAAGAAGAAGAAGAGAAGGAAGAGGGAGAGGAGCGAGAGGTGGCAGCAGCTAGGGCTGCAGCACCTCTGTTTCCTGCAGGTGGAAACAGAGGAGAGGTGTGGGGCATTCGAAGAGGAGAAGAAGAAGAAGAGGAAGAGAAGAGGAAGAGGAAGCAGGATAAGAGGTTGTGATACCTCTGTTTCCTGCAGAGGAAACAGAGGAGAGGGTGTGTGTGACGCTGGGGAGGAGGAGGGAAGAAGAAGAGGAGAAGAAGAAGAGAAGGGAAAGGAGGAGCTGCGGTTGCAGTGGTGGAATCTGCAGTTGGAAGAGAAGGAGACGAAGAGATGGTGAGGAAGAAGAGAAGAAGTAGAAGCGGGTGAAGAGGCAGCACCTCTGTTTCCTGCAGGAGGAAATAGAGGAAAGGAGGTGCTGTTCGTCGGGGAGAAGAAGGGGAGGAAGGAGAAGAAGAGAAGAAGAAGAAAGGAAGGAGAAGGAAGAGGAGAAGGGAAAGAAGTAGCTGCGGCTGCGGCTGCGGTTGTGGCAGCTGCAGCTATGGAAGGTAAAGAGGAAGAGAAAGGAAGAAGGGAAGGAGAGGAAGAAGAGAAGGGAAAGAAGGGGCTGCGGCTGCGGCAATGGCAGCTGCACTTGGAAGAGAAGAAGGAGAGGAAGATGAGCAGGGGAGGAAGAAGAGGCTGTGGCTGTGGCTGAGGCTGCGACTGCAGCAGTGCAGCTGGGAAAGAAGAGAAGGAAAGGAAGAAGAAGAGAAAGGAAAAGGGAAGAAGAGAGGAAGAGGAAAAGGGGAGGCAGCTGTGGCAGTGGCAGCTGCAGCTGGAAGAGAAGGAGTGGAAATAGAGCAGGGGAGGAAGAAGAGGCTGCGGTTGTGGTGACTGCGGCCATGGCTGTGACTGCGACTGCGGCAGTTGCAGCTGGGAAAGAAAGGAAAGGAAAGGGGAAAAAAGGGGCTGTGGACGGGAATGCGGCCGCAGCGACAGTGACTTCGTATGCAGCAGCGGCAGCGGCGGTGGTTGTGATAGCTGCGTTTGAAAAAAGAAAATGAAGGAATGAGAGTAAGAGAGAGCAGGTGACTATGCCTCTATGTTCTGCAAGAGCTGCAGTTGTGGAGGAAAAGTAGAAGGATTTGTGCAAACACCTTCTTTGGATCTTCGGATCAAAATTTTTGAAAGGCAAGTTTCCTGATCGTTTCTCCTGTAATTGTTCTAATCTTTCCAATTGCAAGTATCCTGATATTTCCTCACTGCAATTTTATCTCTACATTTGCTTTGAATATGAGGAACTTTGAATTGTTCTAGCCTTGCACTTGATATATCTCCTGTTTAGACGTAACGATTCGAATCTGTGCAACTTCCAAGATTCTGACCTTTCTACCTTGTTATGATTATAACTTCATGTATTGACATCTGATTTGGACAAAACTTATTTGATCAGAATATTGACTCATAAACCATTGTTTTGATAGCTTATTTTAAGAATTCGGAGTAAGTTTGTCTGCCCAAACTTCTGTTTCAAATGAGCCTATAGATTCTGCAAAATAGGGATCGTAATTTCTGACCTTTTGATACTAAATTGCTTATAAGTCCCTGTTGCAAACATTGATTTATTCAAAGCTTATTTCATTGGAAACTAGACTCATAGATCTTTCTTTTGATATATGGATTGAAAGATTTGGAATCCAAACACCTGCCCAGTTATCTGTTGAATCTGACATTATGAATTCTGCCAAACAAAGATTTTGTTCTACGACCTTTGTTTACCAAATTATTTGTAACTCTCTCTATTGGACAGTTCAATTCATATGAAGCTTGTCTTATCTGAAAGTATAATCCAATGATATATTTTTGAGTAAATTAGAGCACGATTGATAGTTTGAATCATTTGTTCAATGTGCTGTTAGGACTCTAGCTTGGAGAGTCCTAATTGAGAGGGACATTAATGTAAAACTGTTAGGACTCTAGCTAGGAGAGTCCTAATTGAGAGGGACATTCTATTAAGACTCTAGCTAGGAGAGTCCTAATTGAGATGGGCATTCATGTAGGAGGTGTTTTCTTAGAGAAGAATTAGGAGTTGTAAGGGAATAGGAGTCTTGACTAGGAGTCATATTAGGAGTTGGTTAGAAGTAAGAGTCTTAAGTAGGAGTCCTATTAGGAGTTAGGGTTTAGAAGCCCTATAAATAGCCATGTATTCCTTCTCTTTTCATAAGTAATAGATGAATTTTTTCTGCAGCCTTTGAGCAGCAACTTGGAGGGAGGAACCCCTATAGAGTTCCAAGGAGGCCGATCCCCTAAAGAGATCAACCCCAAGTTTAGAATCTGCAAGGGTTCTAACACCTGGTATCAGAGCAGCGTTCTTGGCGTCTCGCTGCCCTTCCACAGCCATCCATCAACCCTCCACAACCATCCAAAGTAATTCTCACAATTGCTTAAAAGATCGTCACCGTATTTCGCCATCATCTCCACCACCGCGGATCATGCTTTGATCTCCCAATGAATTGGAACAGGTTCTGGTTTCCTACCTTACTGCTGCTGCAATTTAGTTATTCTTATTCAAAAATCTAAAAAAAAAAAAAAAATTTCCTATATTGCTGCATAAACTTTTCGTCACAAAGTTTTCATCTCTACGACGAAAGATACATTGCAGAATTCTAGCCGCATAGCACCATCTGTTTGATCTTGCTACTATGCTTTTTCTATCCAAATTTCTACGAAATTTTTATGACATCTTTGACACTTCCTAACAGTGGATTTCCCTTTGGTTTCATCAAAAAATTATCAATATAAACTACTGATCTTTTATGTCCAATCTACTGCACTTAAATTGCAGAATTCAAGCCGCATAGCACCATATGTTTGATCTTGTTACTGTGCTTTTTCTATCCAAATTTTTACGAAATTTTTATAATATCTCTGACACTTCCTAACAGTGGATTTCCCTTTGGTTTCATCGAAAAATTCTCAATATAAACTACTGATCATTTATGTCCAATCTGCTGCACTTGAAAATCTATGCTGCAGAAAATTTCAGCTGCATATTGTTGCCTTAACCCATCTATTTGCAATCTTTTTTGAATGAAATTTCTTATACACTTCATAGATCATCTTGACTTCCATCTAAGATTGATCTATTAAGAAATTTATTTCTAAAAATGATTTTATGTTGCGGCAAATTTTTGTCGTAACCCGTTGAAATTTCTCGACGAGAATTCTGCAATCGCAACTTGCACCAATTTCCTTACTGTTATAGTGCCGAAATTTTCTTGTTTAAATTAGATATCCTTGCTGTCATATAAACTGTGATTTTGATATCAATTCCCTCCTCAATTCTCTCAAGTTTTTGGTGGAAATTACGTCAAGAAACCGTTGTTTCTTCGACGATAATTCTACTCTTACAAGACAGCATATACTTGCTGCAACTTCCACGGATTTCTGTCAAACCTTTGCTACCATCTACCACAGATCCAAAACTTTCATCCATAGCCCTAAAACTCTACCAAACCATACCCTCGAACTGCACCCAAAACAGCCACAAAACAAGCCTAAACCGCAGCCTACATCCACTAATCCACCAACCCTTTCGACCATCACTTCTCTCAACCTATACATGCCTTTAACCCAACAGCAAAAGAGAGATCTTAACATCATAGATTTGGAGGCATATACTATGGCATCTAAGGAGGCAATCAATGCTAAATTCGAAGCTTTGGAGGTACAAATGGAGGATAAGATTCGGACGCTCTTTACCGAACTCAGATTGGGCCGACCACTAAGCCCGAAAAAATCATATCACGGAGAGAGCTTTGCCCAATCGCACCAGGCTCAAAGAGATGAGTTCCAAGGGAGGGGAGGCTCTATGACTGAACCCAACTATCCATGCATGAGAGTGGACTTCCCTAGATGGGAAGAAGGAGACCCGATTGGTTGGATCTCACGCGCGGAGCAATATTTTCAGTACCACAAAACCACGGATGCATATATGGTGAAAATTGCAGCTATACATCTTGAAGGTGATGCTATACAATGGTTTGACTGGTTTGAATATACTTATGGAGTCCTTTCATGGCGACAATTCAAAGAAGGACTGCTGATCCGCTTCAAACCAACCGATTATGGGAATATTGACAGACAACTAGCAAAGATCCAACAAACCTCTACCATTCAGGAGTACCAAACCAGGTTTGAAAGGTTATCTAATCAAACTCATGATTGGTCTCAAAAATAGCTATTGAGGACCTTCATTGAGGGCTTGAAGCCGGAGATCCAAGGAGAAGTTAAAGCGCGACAACCATATACGCTTATGGCAGCCATCTCTTTCGCACGACATCAAGAGGAGCAATTGAACCATGAAGCTCGGAGGACTAGGGTCACTCCTCAACTAATAATATTGAAGCCCTCAGCCCCCCCTACTATTGACCAAGTCCCTACACCAAAGAGGTTAACAAGGGAAGAGCTTCGGGAGCGATATGCGAAGGGGTTATGTTGGCATTGTGACGAGCCGTGGAGCCGTGAGCATCGCTGTAGTAAAGGACTTCTTATGATTGAACCGATAGAAGAAGAGATCATTGAACACCCAAAAGAGAGCCTTGAACATGAAGAAGAAGATGCGGAAGAAGAGCCACAACCGACTGACGTTACAGTACACGCACTAGCCAGCTACTCAAACCCGCAAATGATAAAAGTTGGAGGCCTTCTCAAACAACAACCGATCACTGTTCTCATCGACATGGGCAGTACTACTAACTTCCTAAATAGTAAGCTTGTTGTTTGGATAGCATTACCTATCGAGAATCGCTACAGGTTTGATGTTAAGGTCATCGACGGATGGATTTTGAATTGTGATCGTAGGCGCCCGCAGGAGAAACTATTGCTGAAGGACCAAGAGATAATTGCAGATTTCTTCCTTCTCCCTCTTAACAATCATGAGGCCATGCTCAGAATTAAATGGTTGACGACATTAGGTGATATTTTCTGGAATTTTATGAAACTAATTATGAAATTTTACAGTAAGGAGAAACAGGTGACATTGCACGGGAAACGTGGGGGCGACATAACAACGATTTGCGCACAACAAATGGAGAATGTTTTGCATAAAGCATGCAGTGGCTTTTTGGTACAACTTGAGCAGCAAACTAAGGAAGAGCCGATAGAATTTGAAGATCCAAATCTACTTCCTTTGCTTGCTGAATTTTCAAATATATTTGACGAACTGTGCAACCTACCTCTCACCCGTCGGCATGATCATTGTATAACGATTCTTCCAGGCAAATCTTCAGCAAATACTTGGCCATATCAGTATCTACATCTCTAGAAGGATGAAATAGAAAGGATTATAAAAGAGATGCTCGAAACAAGAGTTATTCGGCCGAGTTGCAACCTATACTCTTCACCGGTGCTACTTGTACACAAGAAGGACGGAACATGACGAATATGCATTGATTACCGAGCTCTCAATGGCATAACCATCAAGGATAAATACCCTATTCCAGTACTAGATGAATTGCTATATGAAAGGGAGCACAAATCTTCACAAAGATGGACCTTTGATCTGGGTATTATCAAATACGAGTGTACGAAAAAGTCATACCGAAAACCGCCTTTCGAACACACAACAACCACTAGAAATTTTTACTTTCTTCAACAAAAGGTGGGATATCTTGGGCATATCATATCAGAGGAAGGTGTGATAGTGGACCCCTTCAAAATTGGAGCAATGCAAAACTGGCCGACCCCGAGAAACATAAAATTGCTATATAGCTTTTTGGGTTTAACAGGTTACTACCTCAAGTTCGTGAAAAACTATGGAAAGATCAGTGTACCACTTACTTCCTTACTGGAAAAAGATGTCCTCCAATGGTTGGACAAAGCCTCCACTGCCTTCGACAAACTTTAGGTAGCCATGACGACGACGCCGGTGCTAACACTACCAGATTTCAACCGACCCTTCATTATTGAGGCCGACACATCTGGAGTCAGAATTGGAGCCATTCTCATGCAAGATGGTCGACCACTCGCATACACTAGCAAGGCATTATCTCCCTCCTATCAAAATAGGTCAACATATGATAAGGAGATGCTCGCCATTGTGCGCGTAGCAACGCGGTGGAGACTCTACTTGATTGGTCGACGATTTCAAATTAAAACCGACCATAAAAGCCTCAAGTACTTTTTGGAGCAAAAGATATCATCCCCTGAGCAGCAAAAATGGGTAACAAAACTTCTTGGATTTGATTGAGAAATAACTTACAAAAGGTGGAAAGAGAATATTGGTGCAGATGCGCTTTCGCAACTACCTGAGCAAGCTGAATTTTCGGTCGTTTTACTTCCAACCAGCGACTTCCTTGAGGATATTAAGATGGAATGGCAGGAAGATTCGGAGACCAGTAAGATACAAAAAAAATTAGAGGAAGCACCAAGCTCCGTGGCTCATTACAATCGGGACTCAAAAGAATTATGCTCTAAGGGACGCATTTTGCTTGTGACAAATTCTACTTGCAATTTCAAGAGCAGATTTTGTACAAAGTTATTCCATATGCAGGGTACTAAATTAAAAAAGGAGTATGACATATCACCCACAAACCAACAACCAGACGGAAGTTTTAAATAGGTGCTTGGTGACAGCACAAAGCCACCCACCAAATATGACTACCCAAAGAGAACTCTAAACCCATCCAAGTGCCATTATTGATCGACGAATCGTGACTCGACGACGACGACCCACTAATGAAGTGCTAATACAGTGGACGAACCTACCAATAGAAGATGCCACTTGGGAGAACTATGACGACTTGAAGATCAAATTTCCAGAATTCACGAATCATCAGCCTCGAGGACAATGCTGATTTGAAGAGGGCGGGTCTGTTAGGACTCTGGCTTGGAGAGTCCTAATTGAGAGGGACATTCATGTAAAACTGTTAAGACTCTAGCTAGGAGAGTCCAAATTGACAGGGACATTCTGTTAAGACACTAGCTAGGAGAGTCCTAATTGAGATGGGCATTCATGTAGGAGGTGTTTTCTTAGAGAAGAATTAGGAGTTGTAAGGGAATAGGAGTCTTGACTAGGAGTCCTATTAGGAGTTGGTTAGAAGTAAGAGTCTTAAGTAGGAGTCCTATTATGAGTTAGGGTTTAGAAGCCCTATAAATAGCCATGTATTCCTTCTCTTTTTATAAGCAATAGATGAATCTTTTCTGTAGCCTTTGAGCAGCAACTTGGAGGGAGGAACCCCTATAGAGTTCCAAGGAGGCCGATCCCCTAAAGAGATCAACCCCAAGTTTAGAATCTGCAAGGGTTCTAACATGTGCCTCTTGTATTATGTCAGAAATCGAGCTTTGGTCGATTTCTAATATTCTGGTTTCATTCCTTTGGAAATTGATATCCTTTAGCTTTCTTATTCAATTGAGCTTTATATTATTGCTTTGAATTCTTGTATGCTCTTGTCCTTAAAGTTATTTGCATTCTTGAAAACTATTGTGTAACGTTTATGCTATATCGTATTGACTCATTTAGGCACATGTGTATTCCATTGTTCCGCATTTGCTTTCAATATGTGCCTATTCCATTTCCTTTCAAAATCTGAATATCATTGTGAAAGATTATTGCTTACTTCGTATTGACTCGTAAAGGCACATGTACGTTTTGTTGTTCCGCGTGTGCTTCCGATATGTGCTACTTATTGTTAAAACTGCCCTCTTCTACTCTAGTGTTTGTGGGATTATCTAGACCTTTGCCAGAAATGGTAAAGGGTATGTGTTTAGAGCTTGCGATGCTCTGTCGGCCCCCTCTGGCTTCACCTAGTCGTGGGTGGATGGAGCTCCCAGACGTGGGAGACTTCTGTCTGGTGGTCATTCAGAAATGGATGAATCACACTATGTTTGAGATCCCACTACACCTTCTGTATGTTTGATATGATATCCAGAGCTTTGGTTATGTGTTTCGGTACAAGCTTTGGATAAGAATGATATGATTGCAACGTCAAAGACGACGTTTGAGCTTTTGTACGGTATTTGTTATTGATATGCTCTGAAAAGTTTCATTCACTGTTGATATGCTTCGAAATGTTCCATATGCCGTTGATATGCTCCGGAACATTTCATATGCCATTGATAAGCTCCGAAACATTTCATTTGTTATTGATATGCTTCGAAATGTTCGATACGCCATTGATATGCTCCGGAATAATTCATATGCCATTGATAAGCTCCGATATGTTTCATTTGTTATTGATATGCTTCGAAATGTACCATTTGCCATTGATATGCTTCGGAACATCTCGTACGCTATTGATATGCTCCAATTACTCTATGCTCCATTTGTTATGAATCAAATATGTTTTGAATGACATGATACATATGATTTTGTATCTAATGAAATGGTATCCTTGAGAATTCTTGTATTCTGCCTTACATTATGATACCTTACTTGTTTGAAACCATTCCGAATATGCTTTGTCACTTGCTGAGCTGTTTTTAGCTCATTCCGTTGTTATATAAATCTTTCAAGTCAGCTTGTCACCATTTGAGATGTTTGATTTGGGCTGAGGCAGTGGATAGCTATTCAGAATTATGGACAAGTCTTGTTGGTTGTTATGCTATTGTTGTATAAGCATATTTTGTATGTAATGAAATGTTGTTGATGAATCGAAATGGATATACTGTGTAAAAGTGTTAGAAGATCTCTCTTATTTGGAATATCGGAATGTTAAGTCTAATTTATGACGATATGAACTTGTGGTGAATAGTTGGAGTTCTGATTGTATAATTTATTTAGCTTGTGGATTTATAAATGTTGTTCATGTTGTCAAGTTGGCTTGGGTTGCCATAAATGTGAATTATCGAGTGATGTGATATATGATTATAAACTGCACAGGTTTTATAGATGTGAATTTGATAGAATGTTTTCAGTGTCCTCAAATGTTAGTTTGGATCCTGGATTGGTTTGTGATGAAATTGTTTTAATATCATGGATAATTTTTGAGGGGGCGTGACAGAGGTGGTATCAGAGCATAGTTTGAGGATCACTGAAATATTTGATATGTTGACGTGCAAAATATATTGAGGTCTAATGAACTATAGTGATTGGTGGAAACTTTCTTTGATGCATTTTAGGAATCTGGGATGATGAGGACATTTGGTCCTCCTATTTCATCTGATTTTGATTAATTAAGTGGGATGAATTGGGTAATCAGGGATATTGAATCAGAGTGGCGCAGTAGAAGCATGGTGCACCTAATCTATTGGTGGTCGAAAAATGGATGATGCAAATTGAGAAGATATTTGATATACAAAATTGTTCTGATGATCAAAAGATTTCTTTTGCTACCTTATATTGGAAGTAGAGGCTGATTATTATTGGCAACAATGAAAAGAATATTTGGAGATATGTGGCAAGAATGAAAAGGATAAGTTTAGCAATAAAAATATGATTGAAAATGAATCAGAAAGTAATAACAAAAGGATAAGTTTAGCAATAAAAATATGTTTGACCATGGGTCCTATCTACGATTTAATTCGTAATATTTTGCTTATCACTTGGGTATTCAACCTAGACCACTATATTATGTGATATATGTAAATACAATCATTGGAGATTCTTTGATAACGAACTTGAATCTTGTCCTCTTGTCTGATTTTTATTGGAGAACTTGAAATTTTGCTAATTTATTTCTCCTAGAGATTTGGAGTTATGATATTATACTTGGTATGGATTGGCTATCTTCCTATCATACCAGTATGGATTGGTATATAACAAATGATCACTTTTTACATATTTGATCAACCGATCTTTTATTTTGAGAGTATTGGACATGATTTATCTCCTTGCCTAATGTATCCCAGGATGACTTGCTTGGATTACCTCCAAATGTGACTTTGCTTTTGATTTGGTCCTTGGGACAATCCTAAAATCTAAGCCTCTATACAGAATGATATCATTTGAGTAAGCGGAATTAGAAAAATAACTACAAGGACTATTAAATAAGGATTTTATTTGGCTTAATATTTCATCATGGGGTGCTCCGGTGTTAGTTAAAAAGATGGAAGGAACATTGAAGCTTTGTATTGATTATGGACAGTTGAATCAGGTGACCATCAAAAACGAATATTTTCTGAAGTAACGAATTGCTTGATTAACTACAGGGTGCGCAAGTATTTTTAGAAATTGATTAAAGGGCGGGTTACCATCTATTGAGGATCAAGGAGGAGAATATTTCGGTCACTCTTGGATAATTGTGTCATTATATTGTATTGATGAAATTATTTGAGAGCAGGAGGACGAAATAAAGATATCCAAATCCTCATCTTTTCATCGATTGAGCTATGATCAATTTAGAGGACTAAATTTTCTTTTAAGGAGGGGAGAGTGTAATATCCCTCACTTTTGAAAATTATTAATAAGGATTTATATGTAAATTGGAGGACCTCCATTTAAATATAGAAATTTCAAGGACTCAACTGTTAAGTTGCAAAAAAAAAAAAAAATAAAGAAAATCGAAAATTTCGGTTTTATCCCACCGCCTCCCACGCTCTCTCGGTTTCTTCGAGAAACAAAGAGAAGCGGTGGGGCGTGGGGAGAAGAAGAAGAGAAGTTGAGGGAGAAGAGAAGAAAAGAAGAAGAGCGAAAAGAAGAGATTAGGAAGAAGAGGGAGAAGAGAAGAAAAGAAGAAGAAGAAGAAGAAGAGAAGGAAGAGGGAGAGGAGCGAGAGGTGGCAGCAGCTAGGGCTGCAGCACCTCTGTTTCCTACAGGTGGAAACAGAGGAGAGGTGTGGGGCGTTCGAAGAGGAGAAGAAGAAGAAGAGGAAGAGAAGAGGAAGAGAAAGCAGGAGAAGAGGTTGTGATACCTCTGTTTCCTGCAGAGGAAACAAAGGAGAGGGTGTGTGTGACGTAGGGGAGGAGGAGGGAAGAAGAAGAGGAGAAGAAGAAGAGAAGGGAAAGGAGGAGCTGCGGCTACAGCGGTGGAATCTGCAGCTGGAAGAGAAGGAGAGGAAGAGATGGTGAGGAAGAAGAGAAGAAGTAGAAGCGGGTGAAGAGGCAGCACCTTTGTTTCCTGCAGGAGGAAACAGAGGAAAGGAGGTGCTGTTCGTCGGGGAGAAGAAGGGGAGGAAGGAGAAGAAGAGAAGAAGAAGAAAGGAAGGAGAAGGAAGAGGAGAAGGGAAAGAAGTAGCTGCGGCTGCGGCTGTGGTAGCTGCAGCTATGGCAGGGAAAGAGGAAGAGAAAGGAAGAAGGGAAGGAGAGGAAGAAGAGAAGGGAAAGAAGGGGCTGCGACTGCAGCGATGGCAGCTGCAGTTGGAAGAGAAGAAGGAGAGGAAGATGAGCAGGGGAGGAAGAAGAGGCTGTGGCTGTGGCTGAGGCTGCGACTGCAGCAGTGCAGTTGGGAAAGAAGAGAAGGAAAGGAAGAAGAAGAGAAAGGAAAAGGGAAGAAGAGAGGAAGAGGAAAATGGGAGACATCTGTGGTAGTGGTAGCTGCAGCTGGAAGAGAAGGAGAGGAAATAGAGCAGGGGAGGAAGAAGAGGCTGCAGTTGTGGTTGCTACGGCCATGGCTGTGACTGCGACTGCGATAGTTGCAGCTGGGAAAGAAAGGAAAGGAAAGGGGAAAAAAGGGGCTGCGGACGGGAATGTGGCCACAGCGACAGTGACTGCATATGCAGCAGCGGCAGCGGCGGTGGTTGTGATAGCTGCGTTTGAAAAATGAAAACGAAGGAATGAGAGTATGAGAGAGCAGGTGACTATGCCTCTATGTTTTGCATGAGCTGCAGTTGTGGAGGAAAAGTAGAAGGATTTGGGCTGACACCTTCTTTGGATCTTCGGATCAAAATATTTGAAAGGCAAGTTTCCTGATCGTTTCTCCTGTAATTGTTCTAATCTTTCCTATTGCAAGTATCCTGATCTTTCCTCACTGCAATTTTATCTCTACATTTGCTTTGAATATGAGGAACTTTGAATTGTTCTAGCCTTGCACTTGATATATCTCCTGTTTAGACGTAACGATTCGAATCTGTGCAACTTCCAAGATTCTGACCTTTCTACCTTGTTATGATTATAACTTCATGTATTGACATCTGATTTGGACAAAACTTTTTTGATCAGAATATAGACTCATAAACCTTTGTTTTGATAGCTTATTTTAAGAATTCGGAGTAAGTTTGTCTGCCTAAACTTCTGTTTCAAATGAGCCTATAGATTCTGCAAAACAGGGATCGTAATTTCTGACCTTTTGATACTGAATTGCTTATAAGTCCCTGTTGCAAACATGGATTTATTCAAAGCTTATTTCATTAGAAACTAGACTCATAGATCTTTCTTTTGATATATGGATTGAAAGATTTGGAATCCAAACACCTGCCCAGTTATCTGTTGAATCTGACATTATGAATTCTGCCAAACAGAGATTTTGTTCTACGACCCTTGTTTACCAAATTATTTGTAACTCTCTATATTGGATAGTTCAATTCATATGAAGCCTGTCTTATCTGAAAGTATAATCCAATGATATATTTTTGAGTAAATTGGAGCACGATTAATAGTTTGAATCATTTGTTCAATGTGCCTCTTGTATTCTGCCTGAAATCGAGCTTTGGTCGATTTCTAATATTCTGGTTTCATTCCTTTGGAAATTGATATCCTTTAGCTTTCTTATTCAATTGAGCTTTATATTACTACTTTGAATTCTTGTATGCTCTTGTCCTTAATGTTATTTGCATTCTTGAAAACTATTGTGTAACGTTTATGCTATATCGTATTGACTCATTTAGGCACATGTGTATTCCATTGTTTCGTATTTGCTTTCGATATGTGCCTATTCCATTTCCTTTCAAAATCTGAATATCATTTTGAAAGATTATTGCTTACTTCGTATTGACTCGTAAAGGTACATGTACGTTTTGTTGTTCCGCGTGTGCTTCCGATATGTGCTACTTATTGTTAAAACTGCCCTCTTGTACTCTGGTGTTTGTGGGATTGTCTGGACCTTTGCCAGAAATGGTAAAGGGTATGTGTTTAGAGCCTGCGATGCTCTGCCGGCCCCCTTTGGCTTCACCTAGACGTGGGTGGATGGAGCTCCCAAACGTGGGAGACTTCTGTCTGGTGGTCATTCAGAAATGGATGAATCACACTCTGTTTGAGATCCCACTACACCTTCTGTATGTTTGATATGATATCCAGAGCTTTGGTTATGTGTTTCAGTACAAGCTGTGGATAAGAATGATATGATTGCAACGTCAAAGACGACGTTTGAGCTTCTGTACGGTATATTTTATTGATATGCTCTAAAAAGTTTCATTCACTGTTGATATGCTTCGAAATGTTCCATATGCCATTGATATGCTCTGGAACATTTCATACGCCATTGATAAGCTCCAAAACATTTCATTCGTTATTGATATGCTTCGAAATGTTCGATACGCCATTGATATGCTCCGGAACAATTCATATGCCATTGATAAGCTCCGATATGTTTCATTTGTAATTGATATGCTTCGAAATGTACCATTTGCCATTGATATGCTATGAAACATCTCGTACGCTATTGATATGCTCCAATTACTCTATGCTCCATTTGTTATGAATCAAATATGTTTTGAATGACATGATACATATGATTTTGTATCTAATGAAATGGTATCCTTGAGAATTCTTGTATTCTGCCTTGCATTATGATACCTTACTTGTTCAAAACCATTCCTTTTATTCCGAATATGCTTTGTCACTTGCTGAGTTGTTTTTAGCTCATTCCGTTGTTATATAAATCTTTCAGGTCAGCTTGTCACCATTTGAGATGTTTGATTTGGGCTGAGGCAGTGGATAGCTATTCAGAATTATGGGCAAGTCTTGTTGGTTGTTATGCTATTGTTGTATAAGCATATTTTGTATGTAATGAAATGTTGTTGATGAATCGAAATGGATATACTGTGTAAAAGTGTTAGAAGATCTCTCTTATTTGGAATTTCGGAATGTTAAGTCTAATTTATGACGATATGAACTTGTGGTGAATAGTTGGAGTTCTGATTGTATAATTTATTTAGCTTGTGGATTTATAAATGTTATTCATGTTGTCAAGTTGGCTTGTGTTGCCATAAATATGAATTATCGAGTGATGTGATATATGATTATAAACTGCACAGGTTTTATAGATGTGAATTTCATAGAATGTTTTCAGTGTCCTCAAATGTTAGTTTGGATCCTGGATTGGTTTGGGATGAAATTGTTTTAATATCATGGATAATTTTTGAGGGGGCGTGACATTTTCAAACCGACGTAGTTTTTACCGCTGCACTAATTCAACCCCCCTCTTAGTGCCGACCTCTTGATCCTAATAATTGGTATCAGAGCCTCGTGATTTCTCAGTTGGTTTAACACCCAAGAGAAATGGCTCATTTCAGCTTTCAAGAGGGACTTTCTCTCATTTGTCCTCCCTTTTTCAATGGGACGGACTACACTTATTGAAAAACTCGAATAAGAGTTTTCTTGCTTTTGTTGGATTTAAATTTATGGAATATTGTTGAGAATGGTTTTCGAATGTCTTCTCTTCCAATGAACCATTGGAATAATTTGGAGAAAAAGACGTTTTCTATAAATGCTAGAGCTATGAATACTCTATTTTGTGCCTTAGACAAAAACGAGTTTAATCGGGTTTCTATATGTGAAACGACTTTTGATGTTTAGCATATTCTTGAAACCACACAAGAAGACACAAGTAGATTAAAAGATTCAAAAATCAACTTTTTAATGCATGATTTTGAGCTTTTTCATATGAAACCAAGCGAAACCGTTGTTGACATGTACACCCGTTTTTCGGATGTCGTCAATGGTTTAAAAACACTTGGTAGAAGTTTTTCGGATTTTGAACTTGTAAACAAGATTTTGCGTTCTCTTTCTAAAGATTGGGATTCAACAGTAACTATGATACAAGAGGCTAAAAACCTAAACAACCTACCACTTGAAGAACTAATTGGTTCATTGATAACATATTAAATTGTGCACAATACACATGATGAACATGATGAACAAAACCACCTTCCAAAGAACAGGAAGGATTTGGGATATAGAACAATTGAAGACCACCCGAGCATAAGCTCCAGTAATGGTGAACTTGAACTACTCATGAAATTTAAAAAGTTAATGAAACAAAAATTAAAGAACAAAAATAAAAAGAATGCAACTACTTGCTTTGAACACAAGAAGAAGAACACAAATTGGGATGAATCGAGCTCCTCCGAAGACGAGGAGAAAATCAACAAAGGCGAGGTGGCAAACTACGCCTGAACGGCTTTCAATGATGAGGTAATCAAAACTCCCTTAATTTATTTCGAAATTACATTATGCTTTTCACGATGTATTTTTCTTTTTATTTATTTAGTTTAGAAAAAATATTTTTATTAAAAATTCGATGTTTAAAAATAAAAATACAAAAATTATGATCATGCTAGTAATTTTGAAAATGTTAACGAAAATTACATGTTTTATGTTAATGGAAAAAAATGTTAGATTTAAATCTAATGATGATTCTATGAATGTTTTTCAAGAAGAAATAATGTGTATCTTGATGATTTCTGATTTTGATTGAAACTATGCTTATGTCTTAATGAAAATATTAAGAAGTTTAATATCATGCTTAATGATGATGCATGGCTTTTGTATGGAAAACTAAGTATGAAAAGATAGATTCACCTAAAAAGAAAAATGCATGACTACAACAAATAACAAAATGATTTTGGTTGAAAATATATTATGCTCAATGAAACCATGATTGATGAATATGCTTTATGTTTATTGATTTCTTTGGCTTGTATGTCCTATCATGATGAATATTTTAAAAATAAATAAAATTATGTTTGATTTGAAGTAATGCATAATGATCATGCTTAATGAGTTTTTCTTTCAAAATTATGCATGATGATTTTTAAGTAATTTATGGTTTATTGATCTTGATGGTTTTTATGATGAAATTTATTTTTCGATCTTAAACAATTGATGCATATTTTTATTTGACATAAATGAAAAACGACATGCATGAATGAAATAAATCACATAAATTGAAACAAATAGAAAGAGGAAAGATTTCTCCTTGAAAAATTTATTTTTCCTACTTTATAATGTTTTCCAAAAAGGTGATTAATGAATCTATTTGTATCACTTTTGTGAATCTCTTGAAAATGATCTTGATTTGATGATTTACATTTAAATGAGCTTTATCTTGATTTTTCAAAATGTATAACTTGAGATTTCTTATGCACGAATCAGTATCTCCTATGTTTCCTTTATCCACTTATAAAAAGTGATTTATTGAAATAAATCATGTCTTATGATATTTATGAAAAATTGAGACTTTATGCATGAATCGAGTTCTCATGAGAATCTATTTACGTTTGTCTTCATTAAGTTTTCTTGAAAAAATTTGTTGATGATTTTGATGATTTAAATTTGAATGAGTTTTATCAAAATCATGATCTTGATTTCTTGGAATTACTTGAGATTTTTTTTAAGATCTATTCTTTGTACTCCTAAGATTTTTTCTTGATATTTTATTTAAAGAAGAGATTTACCATATGAATAATGTCTTTTGGTATTTAATTGGTCTTATCCTTCATGACATGATTTCTTTGTATTTATGGCTTCTATGGTCTGAAATGTTTTGGAATGATATATGCAACACTATGATTTTTACCTTAGATAAAAATGCATGCAACACTATGATTTTTGAAATAATGTGAAAATCAATAATTATCATTTTCTGAAATAATACTCTAGAATGATGATTTGGAATCATGCATGTAATGATGATTTTATATTTTATATACATGAAGATTTGGTGTTATGCATGTAATATTTGGAAGATTGGGAAAAGAAGAGGTTGTGGTCGTGGCTGAGGCTGCAACTGCAGCAGTGTAGCTGGGAAAAGAAGAAAAGGAAAGGAAGAAGAAGAGAAAGGAAAAGGGAAGAAGAGAGGAAGAGGAGAAGGGGAGGCAGCTGTGGCAGTGGCAGCTGCAGCTGGAAGAGAAGGAGAGGAAATAGAGCAGGGAGGGAAGAAGAGGCTGCGGCTGTGGTGGCTGCGACTGCGACTGCGGTAGTTGCAGCTGGGAAAGAAAAGAAAGGAAAGTGGAAAAAGAGGCTGCGGACGGGATTACGGCTGTAGTGGCAGCGACTGCGTATGCAGCAGCTGTGTCTACGAAAGAAGAGGAGGAAGGAAGTTGTTGAATCTCGTATTTTGATGATGAAACTACTTGATATATGTTTATGATTTAATCTGCGTTTTGAGTGATCCAGGATGCTTCGATTAGGATGAGACAATTAAAGCAGGAAAATCATGTTGTGCCGAAGGAACATGTCAGAAGATTGGACGTCGGGCCGGTGGATCGGTCGGCATATCGACAGAAGGCTTCAGGTCGTGGACTCGGGCATCGGGCCAAGAAGAGCGGGTATTGTGCCAAGGATATCGGAGTTGCGGAGTCAACTGGCCGATTGGGCAATAGGCTGCACGAGAGGACGATGCGCCGAAGAATCGGACGAAGCGTCGAGGGACCAATGACATGTCGGACAACTTGGTTAATTGCTTAGGATTAATTGTCTCGATTGAAGTTTTGTTTTGTTGTGCAGGATTAACTATGATAACAATGAAGACATAAAGCGAAACAAAGTGTCGGAGTCAAGCGCGAAGGATTTGTTGCGAGTTCGAGAGTTCGACGGAAGTCCGAAGGTTCGTCGGGAATGCTACCGGAACTAGCCGAGAATGAGTTGGGAGCTTGCCGAAGGGTTTTTCGGAAGCTCGCCGGAAGGTTCGTTGGAAGTTCACGGAGCTCGCCGAGAAAGATCGGAGCTTGCCGACGAAGCTCGTTGGAACTCGCTAAGATCAAATCGTGAAGTCTAGGAGCTTACCGGGAGTCCGCAGAATGGTTTCCGAGAGTTCATCGGAAGATCGCCGGAAGTTTGCCGGAAGCTCGCTAGAAGAAGTCTTGACTTGCGGACTTTGTAATAGCTTAGAAAATGTCTTTAAATTCATAGTTAGCACGTTAATTAGGGTTAGGATTAGGTATTAATCCTATAACCCAAGTAGGGGCCAATTAGGCCCAAGTTCGGACTGGTTTGGACCAAGTTTGGAGCCAAACCAAGTGAGCTGGAATAGTAAAAGAGGTGCAACCGCCCCAGCCAAGAGGTGCAACCGACCAGGCTATGTCTTCCAGCGGGACTGGGCGGTGCAACCGCCCCAGCCAAGAGGTGCAACCTGTTAGGATCGAGAGCACTAAGAGGGGGGGGGTGAATTAGTGCAGCGGAAATCTTACAGCGATTAAAAACCAAAAGCTGCGTTCGTTCAAAAACTATTATGATGCAAAAGCAAATTCTCAGTTTGTATCTAAGTGCAGTTTGCGTCAAAGCGCAGATTGCGTCAAAGCGCAGTTTTGCGTCTAAGCGCAGTTTACGTCTAAACTCAGATTTACGTCTAAACACAGTTTTACGTCTAAACGCAGATTTACGTCTAAACGCAGATTTACGTCTGAACGCAGATTTACGTCTAAACGCAGTTTTATGTCTAAACGCAGATTTACGTCTAAACTCAGATTTACGTCTTAAACTCAGATTTACGTCTAAACGCAGATTTACGTCTAAACGCAGTTTTACGTCTAGACGCAAATTTACGTCTAAACTTTGAAACTTGTTTGTATACTCGCAGAAGGCAGTATGCAGTTGAAATCAAGACGTAAACGTGAACTGAGATCTGATGATTGAGCGAGGAAAGCCGATTTACGTCTGAATGCAGTTTTACGTCTAAATGTTGAAACTCGTTCGTAAAATCGCAGAGGACAGATTGCAGTTATCAATAGGATTAAAATGTAAGTGTAAACTGCAAAGAAGCTCGTTCGTAAAAGCACAGAAAACAGTTCTGCAGAATCAAACGTAAACGTAAACTGTAATGTATGAAAATACGAATTTACGTCTGAATGCAGATTCGGAAGAACAGCACTTAGAACTTGTTCGTGAAAGCGCAGAGAGCAGTAGTAATGAGGGAGGTTTGCAGTAATGATAAAGTGCTCGAAAATAAACGCAAACCAGAGATTTAGAGTGGTTCGGTCAGCCTTGACCTACTCCACTTTTGGCTTCCTCCACCGATGAGGTTGCCGACGTCAACTAGGTGCCTTCCTTCAATGGGCCAAGGCCAAACTGCCCTTTTACAATTTCTCTCCTTTTGACAGGCTCAGGAGACAACCTTTACAGACCTTTCTCTCCTCACTTTACAACTGAAAACTTGAAGAACAGAAGGAGGAGACGTAAAGGCTTTACAACACTTTTGAGCTCTTAGAATCACAGAAAAGATCAAGATTTCGGTGTAGGTCTGTATCTTTTCAGTGCTGAATGGGTGGGGTATTTATAGGCCCCAACCCAATTTAAAATTCGAGCTCAAAACGATCAAATCGATCAAATCCCATAATTCTGGGATCAGGCGGTTGCACCTCTTGACTGGAGAGGTGGCACCGCCTGGCAGAGCTCGAAGACTGAGCTCAGGCGATTGCTCCTCTCTGCCTGAGCTCGAAGACTGAGCTCGATGGTTGCATCACCTGGCAGAGCTCGAAGACTGAGCTCGGTGGTTGCATCACCTGGCAGAGCTCGAAATCTGAGCTCGGTGGTTGCATCACCTGCCAGAGCTCGAAACTGAGCTCAGGCTGATGCACCTCTCTGCCAGAGCTCGAAGACTGAGCTCGGTGATTGCATCACCTGGCAGAGCTCGAGACTGAGCTCAGGCTGATGCTCCTCTCTGCCAGAGCTCGAAGACTGAGCTCGGTGGTTGCATCGCCTGGCAGAGCTCGAAACTTGAGCTCTGGCGGTGCTACCTCTTGGCAGAGGAGGTTGCACCGCCCAGTCTAGCTCGAAGACTGAGCTCTGGGCGGTTGCACCTCTTGGCTGGGGCGGTTGCACCTCCCAGCCTCGCAGTCCTGGCGGTTGCACATCCTGGCTGGGGCGGTTGCACCTCCCAACCTCACAGCCCAGGCGGTTGCACCTCCTGGCTGGGGCGGTTGCACCTCCTGGTGCAATCAGGGTCCGAATGGTTCACTCCATTCGGCCCAATTTGAGTCTTTTCAGGGGCCCAATTGCCCCAAGATTAAGCTAATGGGATCACCTCCCATTTTCATGCTTAATCATCATGCTAACTACGATTAACTCTAAGACAACTTCTGCAGCTTTGCTCCGATGCGTCAATCGCTTCTTCCGGCGAGTTTCCGGCCAACTTCCGTCGATCATCCGATAAACCCTCGGTGATCCTTCTGCGGACATCCGGCATACTCCTGGACTTTGCGACGATCCACTTGGCGAGTTCCGACGAGCTTCGCTTGGCAAGCTTCTGGACTTCTCGGATCTGTTCTCGCTGAACCTCCGACGACCGTCCGAACTTCCGTCGAACTCTCGAACTCCCAACGTGATCATGATCTTGACTCCGGCGCAACACCTGCTGCTTGTCTTACTCTCATCGTAGTTAATCCTGCACACTTATCTCAACACATAGATTAGATAACAAATGACAATTGACTTCATCATCAAAATCCGAGATTCAACAATCTCCCCCTTTTTGATGATGACAATCAATTGATAAAGGAGTTGTCCTTAACTCCCCCTATCTATATGCCATAGTTGAGATAAGTCAACCTTGAATTCAAGACCAAGGAATTCAAGTGACGTATTGATAAGTTAGATCAGTTAAACTTATCAATACTCTCATCATGATGCCCATCATGATGTATCTCTTCAAGATTGATGTCAAAGCATCATCAAGTTTGTATGATAGTGTTTGTAACTATTCATCATGTAATCATATAAAGCTACGAAGGACTTTTTACATGATGCACACATTTGAGATTTTCTAGCAAGTTTGCATTTTCTATAGAATATCAAATCAAGATATGATGCAAACTATAGCACATGTTCACATATCTCTTGGTGATGCAAGGATGGCATAACATTGTTTATAGCATCACTCAAGTATTTGCAACTATGACATAGACATGATTATGGCAGTTCAGCTATGACATAGTGTTTATCAATTCATATGTTTCTCCCCCTTTGTCATCAACAAAAAGCATGATAGCATTATCAAGCATATAAAGGAAGTCATGACACATATATCTCTTTATTGTTTTTGCTTGATGGAGGAAAGTCATTTTTCAAAGAGTTTTCATAAGAGTGTACAGGAACATCCCATTTTTAGCATACAAACCGAAAAATGAACTTCTTACATGCATTTGGTTAAAAATATTTGTCACATAATTTGCAACATGTTATTTGATCAAGCGTTGTCAAGGCATGTAATAGTAATATCATCCGAAAGATAATTTTAACTAGTTAAAGTATTCGGACAATTCAACATTCCTAATTCTCTTCTCAAATTGTTCTTCACATAGGGGTTTTGTGAAGATATCAGCCAGTTGATGTTTGGTATCAATAAACTCTATGGTTACATCATGATTAGTGACATGATCTCGTATAAAGTGATGTCTAATATCAATGTGTTTGATTCTTGAGTGTTAAGCTTTTGATGTAGTAACACAATTATTTCAAGTGCAGTATTCTATCATATTGCATAGCAAGATTTTTATTTCAGCAAGTGTAGCATTGCATCACATGGTAAGATATCAGCTCGTACGATGCAAATTTTTGTTGATATCTTGATACATAGCAATCATATTAATGTCATACTGCTGACTTATCAACTTACATTGGTATGTTGCTTCATATTTTTCAAGGCATAGGCTTTCAAACCTCTTTAGTTTCAGTGCAAAAACCGAGATAAACAACAAGAGATGTTTGCAAATATGCTTACACAAACAAAGATAACCATATCAGGGTAACATATGTACAGCATATCAGGTAACCATACAGACAAAGTCCTTCATGAATAACATAGGGAGTTTACAACATGTCATATCAAAAACATCAGATGTTTATACAAGCTTATTCATGAGGTGGAAGATTAAAGTGCCTAAGTAAAGAGTCAAATTGTCGATGGATTTGCTGCAGCTCGGTTAGGATTTGATCTTGTCGAAGTTCAAGCCGTTCTTGTCTTTGTTCAAATCGGTCCATCCGAATCCCGATATCTTCGATGGATGATGTGTGAGTTTGCTCAACCGGATGTGTTTCCTCAAAGGGATAGATCGGAGGAGAGTGGGTACTCCTAAAGACTGGGGTTTCCGGCTCTGGTTCAGGTTCAGGTTCAGGCTGAGGGGGATCAGTTCTTCTAGGCATTCTAACCCATTTACCGTTTCTATAGTGACATCTTAGTCGGTGAAGTAGATTTTTGTTTATTATGCTGAATCTATCTGCTTTCATTACTTCTTCTTCTAGTGGTATTTGAATGTCGTAAGCTTTCATTATTCTAGTAATTATTCCACCATATAGGAGCATCATATCTTTCGTAGATAATTCTAACATGTTTTGTTGGATCAGATAGCCAAGACAAATGTCACGTCCTTTCATGATTAGGTACATAATTCCTAATTCCAATTGACTCACTTCATCATGATGGTATTGTTTAGGAAGAATTATACTAGTCATGATATGATGAAGTATCTTAGTGTTAAAGGGCAATAGATGTTCACAACTTTTAGGAATAGATTCTATGTTAGGATTGGCAAGGATTGTTCCTAAGGCTTCAACGTAGGATGTTTCAATAGTTTTTTCATCCCATGATCCTTTAAAGTAAAGTCCTATGCTTTTCATGGGAATACCTATCATATCACAAATGAATCTATCAGTGATTGAGATGTGTTGTCCTAAGAGATAGGTTGATATCCTTTCTTCATCATCTATTTGCATGTTGTTGTAAAACAATCTAACTAGTCTAGGATAAATGGGTTCGTTGATCTGCAAAATGGGAAGTAGATTTAGGTTTGCAAACCAATGGATAGTCTCTACATCTCTTAGTTCATTCAGATCTACGTATTTTCCCTTATTGATGCTTCTTAGTTCGAAGGAGAGAAATTTTTCAGCATGGTTTTTGGAATCAAAAAGAGTGAGATCAAACTCTTCTACTACTCTCCTCTTTCCCTTGTCCCTTGAGGATCTTCTAGATCCCATTACTACTGCTGTTTAGAGGGATGATGATGAGCTAAAGTAAATGAAGAACAAAACAGAATTTAAGAGCTTCTTAGAGAGTACCTTTGTGAAATCTTCAAGAGAAGGAAGGATTCTTGATGTTTTGCTCCGAAATGGGAGGTATTTGGAAGGCTTAGAGGAGTGAAATGGGAATGTAGGAGACTTGGAAGAGTAGAGGAGGAAATGGGGGTGAGTTGGGGTCGGTTCCTTAGCCGGCCCTAGTGTGGTTTTAAGGGGCAGAGCTACTGGCGGTTGCACCTCTGGCTGGAGCGGTGCAACCTCTGGCAACCTGTGATAGCTGGAGGTGCCACCGCCAGCTGGAGAGGTGCCATCGCCTGCAGCAGGTGAGCACCTAAGATGATTTGATTAGGGAGCCTTTGCCTTGAGGAGAGTTTCAGAGCAATTAATGTTTGTTACATGATTTCGTATGAGTTTTAAGGAAGAAGCTCTTTGTACGATCAAGATAGATCTTTTAACGTGCATACGTATGTTTGTTTGGTATCCCTTTTAAGATCATGACATATTTAGTTTCTACAAGAATTAATTCGTAGATGAACGGATTTTGAAGATCAGGGGGGGTATGTGAATTTGGATATCATATGTTTCTAATAAGGTTGTATCGTTTTTGTGATTTCACAACTTCCACTTGTTACTTAAGCGTTGCGAGTTCCTTTTTGATTCTTGGTTTATGACCATTGAGAGTCAAGGAGCAGAATATTATTTCTTGCTCCGGCTTAGACTTTTAGTGTTTTTATAGGAAGGGATGATCTTTAGGAACCCATTTGCTTTTGGGTGCCTTATAAATAGATCTACATTTTCTATCACGTTGCATAGAGTTTATCATGGTTCCTTTAGGAACCCAAATTAATTTGTTTGGACTTATTTTCTTGAATGGACAGCAATGTGTCTTGTGTCCAGATTTGCAACAAAAGTTGCACTTGGTTTGGTGTTGAACATGTAAGATGGGGCCTTTTACAAAGGTAGTTGGATTTCGGTGAGGACTCCTCACAAATCCAATCCCACTTCTTTTGGGAGCATGACCCTTGTTTGTAAGAATCATGTTTAATGACTTGCTACCAACCTCGAATTTCTTCAAGGTGTCCTTAAGTAGCAAGTTTTCTTTTTGTATAGTTTCTAAATCATGACATTTGATACATGAATTTAAACTATCATGATGTTCGACTTTTAACTTATCAAACTCACAAGTAAGATTATCATGTACCTTTTTTAGCAACTTGTATTTTCTATTTATAACTTTGCATTCATCAAATAAATCATGGAAGGCATTTAATAATTCATCGAAAGATAAATCAGCATCTAATAAATCCGTTACCTCCTCTTCGATGGCCATAAAGGCGTAATGAGCAACTTGCTCGGTGTTGGACTCCTCTTCCTCAGATGCGCTCGAATCATCCCATGTTGCTTGGAGCGCCTTCTTCTTTGTTGTTCTTTTCTTGACTTGGGGACAATCACTTTTGTAGTGTCCCGGCTTTTTACATTCGTAGCAGATCACTTGGTCCTTCTTGGGTTCAAGTTTATTTTTCACATCGTTTTTAAACTTGTTTCTTTTGAAGAATTTCTTAAACTTTCTTGTCAAAAGTGCCAAGTCATCATCACAGTCCTCATCACTTGAGTTTTCTCTCAAGTGGCATTCAGAAGTTTTAAGTGCCATATCCTTCCTGTTCTTTGGAAGGATGTCTTATTGCTCTTCATGAGCTTTGCAAGTCATTTCGTAGGTCATTAATGACCCGATTAGTTCTTCAAGAGGGAAGTTGCGCAGATCCTTTGCCTCTTGAATGGCAGTGACTTTAGGATCCCAACTTTTAGGAAGGGATCTTAGTATTTTATTTACGAGTTCAAAATCCGAAAAACTTTTTCCGAGTCCTTTTAGACCGTTGACGACATCCGTGAAACGGGTAAACATGTCGCCAATGGTTTCACTCGGTTTCATTCGGAAAAGTTCAAAAGAATGTAGCAACAGATTGATTTTTGACTCTTTCACTCTACTTGTGCCCTCGTGGGTCACTTCAAGTGTGTGCCAAATATCAAAAGCAGTTTCGCAAGTTGAAACACGATTAAACTCGTTTTTATCAAGTGCGGAAAATAAGGCATTCATAGCCTTTGCATTAAGAGCGAAAGCCTTCTTCTCCAAATCGTTCCAATCAATCATTGGAAGAGAAGATTTTGAGAATCCATTTTCAACAAGGTTCCATAGTTCAAAATCCATAGAAATAAGAAAGATCCTCATTCGGGTCTTCCAGTAAGTGTAGTCCGTTCCACTGAACATGGGTGGACGTGTAATCGAATGCCCCTCTTGGTTTCCGGCGTATGCCATCTCTCTTGGGTTTTAATCCTTTAGAGAGTTAACCTTGCTCTGATACCAATTGTTAGGATCGAGAGCACTAAGAGGGGGGGGGGGTGAATTAGTGCAGCGGAAATCTTACAGCGATTAAAAACCAAAAGCTGCGTTCGTTCAAAAACTATTATGATGCAAAAGCAAATTCTCAGTTTGTATCTAAGTGCAGTTTGCGTCAAAGCGCAGATTGCGTCTAAGCGTAGTTTTGCGTCTAAGCGCAGTTTACGTCTAAACTCAGATTTACGTCTAAACACAGTTTTACGTCTAAACGCAGATTTACGTCTAAACGCAGATTTACGTCTGAACGCAGATTTACGTCTAAACGCAGTTTTACGTCTAAACGCAGATTTACGTCTAAACTCAGATTTACGTCTTAAACTCAGATTTACGTCTAAACGCAGATTTACGTCTAAACGCAGTTTTACGTCTAGACGCAGATTTACGTCTAAACTTTGAAACTTGTTTGTATACTCGCAGAAGGCAGTATGCAGTTGAAATCAAGACGTAAACGTGAACTGAGATCTGATGATTGAGCGAGGAAAGCCGATTTACGTCTGAATGCAGTTTTACGTCTAAATGTTGAAACTCGTTCGTAAAATCGCAGAGGACAGATTGCAGTTATCAATAGGATTAAAATGTAAGTGTAAACTGCAAAGAAGCTCGTTCGTAAAAGCACGGAAAACAGTTCTGCAGAATCAAACGTAAACGTAAACTGTAATGTATGAAAATACGAATTTACGTCTGAATGCAGATTCGGAAGAACAGCACTTAGAACTTGTTCGTGAAAGCGCAGAGAGCAGTAGTAATGAGGGAGGTTTGCAGTAATGATAAAGTGCTCGAAAATAAACGCAAACTAGAGATTTAGAGTGGTTCGGTCAGCCTTGACCTACTCCACTTTTGGCTTCCTCCACCGATGAGGTTGCCGACGTCAACTAGGTGCCTTCCTTCAATGGGCCAAGGCCAAACTGCCCTTTTACAATTTCTCTCCTTTTGACAGGCTCAGGAGACAACCTTTACAGACCTTTCTCTCCTCACTTTACAACTGAAAACTTGAAGAACAGAAGGAGGAGACTTAAAGGCTTTACAACACTTTTGAGCTCTTAGAATCACAAAAAAGATCAAGATTTCGGTGTAGGTCTGTATCTTTTCAGTGCTGAATGGGTGGGGTATTTATAGGCCCCAACCCAATTCAAAATTCGAGCTCAAAACGATCAAATCGATCAAATCCCAGAATTCTGGGATCAGGCGGTTGCACCTCTTGACTGGAGAGGTGGCACTGCCTGGCAGAGCTCGAAGACTGAGCTCAGGCGATTGCTCCTCTCTGCATGAGCTCGAAGACTGAGCTCGATGGTTGCATCACCTAGCAGAGCTCGAAGACTGAGCTCGGTGGTTGCATCACCTGGCAGAGCTCGAAATCTGAGCTCGGTGGTTGCATCACCTGCCATAGCTCGAAACTGAGCTCAGGCTGATGCACCTCTCTGCCAGAGCTCGAAGACTGAGCTCGGTGATTGCATCACCTGGCAGAGCTCAAGACTGAGCTCAGGCTGATGCTCCTCTCTGCCAGAGCTCGAAGACTGAGCTCGGTGGTTGCATCGCCTGGCAGAGCTCGAAACTTGAGCTCTGGCGGTGCTACCTCTTGGCAGAGGAGGTTGCACCGCCCAGTCTAGCTCGAAGACTGAGCTCTGGGCGGTTGCACCTCTTGGCTGGGGCGGTTGCACCTCCCAGCCTCGCAGCCCTGGCGGTTGCACCTCCTGGCTGGGGCGGTTGCACCTCCCAACCTCACAGCCCAGGCGGTTGCACCTCCTGGCTGGGGCGGTTGCACCTCCTGGTGCAATCAGGGTCCGAATGGTTCACTCCATTCGGCCCAATTTGAATCTTTTCAGGGGCCCAATTGCCCCAAGATTAAGCTAATGGGATCACCTCCCATTTTCATGCTTAATCATCATGCTAACTACGATTAACTCTAAGACAACTTCTGCAGCTTTGCTCCGATGCGTCAATCGCTTCTTCCGGCGAGTTTCCGGCCAACTTCCGTCGATCATCCGATAAACCCTCGGTGATCCTTCTGTGGACATCCGGCATACTCCTGGACTTTGCGACGATCCACTTGGTGAGTTCCGACGAGCTTCGCTTGGCAAGCTTCTGGACTTCTCAGATCTGTTCTCGCTGAACCTCCGACGACCGTCCGAACTTCCGTCGAACTCTCGAACTCCCAACGTGATCATGATCTTGACTCCGGCGCAACACCTGCTGCTTGTCTTACTCTCATCGTAGTTAATCCTGCACACTTATCTCAACACATAGATTAGATAACAAATGACAATTGACTTCATCATCAAAATCCGAGATTCAACACAACCGCCCAGGGCTCAGTCTCCAGGCGAGACTGGGCGGTGCAACCTCCTCTGTCAAGAGGTAGCACCGCCAGAGCTCAAGTTTCGAGCTCTGCCAAGAGGTGCAACCACCGAGCTCGGTCTTCGAGCTCTGGCAGAGAGGTGCAACCTCTTTGGACAGGAGATGCATCGCCTGAGCTCGGTCTTCGAGCTCTGGCAGAGAGGTGCAACCACCTCTGGCAGAGAGGTGCATCAGCCTGAGCTCAGTTTCGAGCTCTGCCAGGTGATGCAACCACCGAGCTTAGACTTCGAGCTCTGCCAGGCGATGCAACCACTGAGCTCAGTCTTCGAGCTCTGGCAGAGAGGTGCAATCGCCTGAGCTCAGTCTTCGAGCTCTGCCAGGCGGTGCCACCTCTCCAGTCAAGAGGTGCAACCGCCTGATCCCGGAATTCCGGGATGTGATCGTTTTGAGCTCCAAATTTGAATTGGGTTGGGGCCTATAAATACCCCACCCATTCAACACTGAAAGGATACAGATCCACACCGAATTCTTGATCTTTTCAGTGATTCTAAGAGCTCAAATTTGTGTAAAGTCCTAAAGTTCTCCTCCTTCTGTTCTTTAAGTATTGAGTTGTAAAGAGAGGAGAGAAAGGATCTGTAAAGGTTGTCTCCTAAGCCTGTCAAAAGGAGAGAAACTGTAAAAGGGCAGTTAGCCTTCGCCCATTGAAGGAAGGCAGCTAGTTGACGTCGGTGACCTCGTCGGAGGAGGAAGCCAAAAGTGGAGTAGGTGAAGACTGACCGAACCACTCTAAATCTCTGGTTTGCTTTTACCTTGAGCACTTTATCATTACTGCAAACCTCCTACATTGCTACTGCCCTCTGCGCCTTTACGAACGAGTTTCTAAGCTCTGATCTTTCAGAATCTGCATTCAAACGTAAATCGTGTTTTCGTACGATCTTCACACTGCAGTTTACGCTTACATTCGGATTCCATTTATAACTGCAAATTGCTTTCTACGTAAAACGCTTTACAAGGTTGAAAACTGCTTTTAGACGCAAAACTACATTTAGACGTAAAATTACGTTTAGACGTAAAACTGCGTTTAGACGCAAAACTGCGTTTAGACGTAAAACTACGTTTAGACGTAAAACTACGTTTAGACGTAAAACTGCGTTTACACGTAAAACTGCGTTTAGACGCAAAACTGCGTTTAGACGTAAAATTGCGTTTAGACGTAAAACTGCGTTTTGACGTAAAACTACGTTTGGACGTAAAACTGAGTTTAGACGCAAACTGCGCTTAGACGCAAACTGCGCTTAGACGCAAACTGTGCTTAGACGCAAACTGCGCTTAGACGCAAACTGTGTTTAGACGCAAACTGCGCTTAGACGCAAAACTGCGCTTAGACGCAAACTGCACTGTGATTCTTCTTTTATATCGAAATCATTTTTTATCGGACGAACGCAGCTTTAGCTTTTAAATTGCTGTAAGATTTCCGCTGCACTAATTCACCCCCCCCCTCTTAGTGCTCTCGATCCTAACAATTGGTATCAGAGCGGGGTATTTCTCATTTCGGATTTACACCCGAGAGAAATGACTTTTCAAGAGGGCTGTTCGGTCTTTCGTCCACCGTTCTTTAACGGATTGGACTACACTTATTGGAAAACTCGAATGAGAGTTTTCTTAATTTCTCTAAATCTGGATTTATGGAATATCATTGAAAACGGTTTTCAACTTCCCTCCAAACCGATGAACGAATGGTCGGATTTGGAGAAGAAGAATTTTTCTTTAAACGCAAAGGCTATGAATGCCTTATTTTGCGCATTGGACAAAAATGAGTTCAATCGGATTTCTACGTGTGAAACGGCTTTCGATATTTGGCGCACTCTTGAAATCACGCACGAGGGAACTAGCAGAGTCAAAGACTCGAAATTTAATATTTTACTGCTTGATTTCGAGCTTTTTCATATGAAACCAAGCGAAACCGTTGTTGACATGTACACCCGTTTTACGGATGTCGTCAATGGTTTAAAATCACTTGGTAAAAGCTTTTCGGATTTTGAACTCGTTAACAAAGTTTTGCGCTCACTTTCTAAAACATGGGATTCAAAAGTAACTGCTATTCAAGAATCGAAAAACTTGAACCAATTTCCACTTGAAGAACTAATTGGTTCATTGATCACATATGAAATGACGTGCAATGCACGTGAAGAACTTGAGAACCACCTTCCAAAGAACAGGAAGGATTTGGGACACAGAACATTTGAAGACCACTCGAGCATAAGCTCAAGTGATGGTGAACTTAAACTACAAATGAAACGAAAATTAAAAAGCAAAAAGAATGGAACTACTTGCTTTAAACGCAAGAAGAAGAACAAAAATTGGGATGAATCGAGTTCATCTGAAGACGAGAAAGTCAACAAAAGCAAGGCGGCAAACTACGCCTTAACAGCCTACAATGATGAGGTAATCGAAATCCCCCTAATTTATTTTGAAATTACTTGATGCTTTCATGATATATTGTCTTTTTTAGTTTAGAATTAATTTTCTTGAAAATTACATGTTTAAAAATAAAAATACAAAAATTATGATCATGCTGATAATTTCGAAAATAATATTGCATATTTTATGATAAACAAACAAAATGATTTTGATCATGGTTAAGAAGTAATAATGTGTATCATGTTTGATTAACATTGTTGAATGAAATCACGTTTGATTTAAAGTAATGCATAAAGATGTAATATGAAATGGTTATTAACAATTTTATGCATGTGATTTTAAGTTATCCATGATCATGAGCTTGTTTGATCTTCTTGACTTAATTTCAAGATCTATAGCAAAAATCATGTTTGAATATATGAAAGTGTTAATTTCATTTTCGGATTCACTTAACAATTGGTATCCTAACAATCGGATTTTCTCATACACTTATGAAAAATATTTTTCTAAAATGGATTTGATGAAATGATTCATGCTTATAAACTCCATCTTGAAATATGAATGATAGTGTTTTTGCTTGCAAAGATTTGTTTCACATTCATATCTCCTATGATTCGTGTGCAGAAAAAAAAAAAAAATTTATAAATCAAAACACAATGTGATTTCTTATGCAAAAATAAAGTGCTTTTGTGATTCTTTGCTAAAGAGAATAATTATTAAAATGTGATCTTGATAAGAATGTTTCAAGTTGCTCTTTGTACTATATCTTTTCGAATGAATCATGAGCCTTGATATCATATATTTCATAATACAAGATTTCTTTGCCTTATGTCTTGAACTTTAATGCTTATCTTAATTTGGCATATAAAGACTAAGGCATGCTTAGGTGAAAAAGAATCTCTTAAAAAATGCTTTTCCCATCTAATCGAGATTAATGATTTCATGATATTTTGTGAATCTCGAAATTAATTTTAATGACTATATTATGAATTTCAAATTAATAATTTGATTTGAATAAGTTTTATCTAAATCATAATCTTGATCTTGCAAAATTGAAGTCACAAATAATATCTTGTGGTATTCATGAATTGATACTCACAATATGAAAGCATTGATATTCATGACTTGAATTGGATTGAAACATTGTATGCTTAATTTAATCATTCTCCTATGTTTCAAAAATTCCTTAAATGCCTTATGTGATGATTGAAAACTAATCTGCTTTATGATGAATTACGAATCATGACTTGATCTATGATATAAATGCCTTGAAATGATTGAAATATTTAACACTTTTATGCTCTACCCCCTACTTTCTTCTTGTTTTCAATGATAAAATGGGGAGAAGTTTTGATCATGCATGGTATGATATAATTTGACAAAATTGATGCCATCATGATATGAAACATTTATGATGTACAATTATGCATGCAATACTTGTGCTTTCTAAATATGATGTGATGTATTGCATATGATGTAAATCATGATTTAAAATGCTATGAGTGCCAAGTTACACATTTTGAGAAGAAATTGTTATATTGAAATATTAATGTAATTATGAATGGTGATATGATATCATGCATGTAATACTTCAATTTATGATAATGATGCATGCAATGATAAAATATTCATGATGAAAAATTATCTTGACATTCATAACTTGATTATTCATCATTTGTCATGATTTTGAAATCGTTGTAAAAGGAAAAGAGAACTACAAAACTGTATTCTCTCTTTCTTTTTTTTTACAATGACAAAGGGGGAGATAGCTAGCTTGTACAAGTCAAGAAGATGCAAAAACTTGATTGCTAGCTTACCTATTTTAAGAAGCAAAGATTGCTAACTTGCTTATTTCAAGAAGAAAAATTGTCTTCTTGAACATCACTATCTTGAATATCTCAAGAAGCAAAACTTGCAATTTGCACATTGCAATAGGAAGCAAGAATCATGAGCTTACACAAGAAATTTATCTTGCATTTGCTTTCGAAATTTTTGCTAGCTTATATATTGTGAAACTTGTATATCATAAAAATTGCTAGCTTGTTGGTCTAAAGAGAAGCAAAAAGTTGCTATCTCAAAAGAAGCAAATGTGCTATCTTGCTTATCTCAAGAGGCAAAAATGCTAACTTGCGCATCTAGCAAAGTGAGCAAAATTTTCAAGAAGCAAGAGTTGCCTTCTTGAACATCTCTAATTTGCTAGCTTGCATGATATAGAACTTGCTATCTTGAACATTACCAAATGTGCTATCTTATATGTTATAAAACTTGAATATCTAAAACTTGATAGCATGAATGTTCTAAGCATGATGTAACACTTGCTAAATCTTCTAGCTCCAAGATTGCATGATGATAAAACTTGATATTATGATTTTCATGCAAAGAACCAATATCACACACAAACACTTGATTGTGATACTTCTCCTTTTTGTTGATGACAATGGGGGAGAAGTATGTTGATGAAAGTATGTTGATGACATGACATGTGATGCATAAAGTTTATGCATATGTTCATGTTGACGTGTTGCAAGTATTCATGATGAATATTGCAATGACTTGAATTCAGTTTGAATTCAAGGTTCTATCAATATGGCATATTGATAGGGGGAGTTTGTTTAAACTCCGGGAGTTAAGTTTAACTCCGTCATCAAGTGGTTGTCATCATCAAAAAGGGGGAGATTGTTGAATCTCGTATTTTGATGATGAAACTACTTGATATATGTTTATGATTTAATCTGCGTTTGAGTGACGCAGGATGCTTCGATTAGGATGAGACAATTAAAGCAGGAAAATCATGTTGTGCCGAAGGAACATGTCAGAAGATTGGACGTCGGGCCGGTGGATCGGTCGGCGTATCGACAGAAGGCTTCAGGCCGTGGACTCGGGCATCGGGCCAAGAAGAGCGGGTATTGTGCCAAGGATATCGGAGTTGCGGAGTCAACTGGCCGATTGGGCAATAGGCTGCACGAGAGGACGATGCGCCGAAGAATCGGACGAAGCGTCGAGGGACCAATGACATGTCGGACAACTTGGTTAATTGCTTAGGATTAATTGTCTCGATTGAAGTTTTGTTTTGTTGTGCAGGATTAACTATGATAACAATGAAGACATAAAGCGAAACAAAGTGTCGGAGTCAAGCGCGAAGGATTTGTTGCGAGTTCGAGAGTTCGACGGAAGTCCGAAGGTTCGTCGGGAATGCTACCGGAACTAGCCGAGAATGAGTTGGGAGCTTGCCGAAGGGTTTTTCGGAAGCTCGCCGGAAGGTTCGTTGGAAGTTCATGGAGCTCGCCGAGAAAGATCGGAGCTTGCCGACGAAGCTCGTTGGAACTCGCTAAGATCAAATCGTGAAGTCTAGGAGCTTGCCGGGAGTCCGCAGAATGGTTTCCGAGAGTTCATCGGAAGACCGCCGGAAGTTTGCCGGAAGCTCGCTAGAAGAAGTCTTGACTTGCGGACTTTGTAATAGCTTAGAAAAAGTCTTTAAATTCATAGTTAGCACGTTAATTAGGGTTAGGATTAGGTATTAATCCTATAACCCAAGTATGGGCCAATTAGGCCCAAGTTCGGACTGGTTTGGACCAAGTTTGGAGCCAAACCAAGTGAGCTGGAATAGTAAAAGAGGTGCAACCGCCCCAGCCAAGAGGTGCAACCGCCCAGGCTATGTCTTCCAGCGGGACTGGGCGGTGCAACCGCCCCAGCCAAGAGGTGCAACCGCCCAGGGCTCAGTCTCCAGGCGAGACTGGGCGGTGCAACCTCCTCTGTCAAGAGGTAGCACCGCCAGAGCTCAAGTTTCGAGCTCTGCCAAGAGGTGCAACCACCGAGCTCGGTCTTCGAGCTCTGGCAGAGAGGTGCAACCTCTTTGGACAGGAGATGCATCGCCTGAGCTCAGTCTTCGAGCTCTGGCAGAGAGGTGCAACCACCTCTGGCAGAGAGGTGCATCAGCCTGAGCTCAGTTTCGAGCTCTGCCAGGTGATGCAACCACCGAGCTCAGACTTCGAGCTCTGCCAGGCGATGCAACCACTGAGCTCAGTCTTCGAGCTCTGGCAGAGAGGTGCAATCGCCTGAGCTCAGTCTTCGAGCTCTGCCAGGCGGTGCCACCTCTCCAGTCAAGAGGTGCAACCGCCTGATCCCGGAATTCCGGGATGTGATCGTTTTGAGCTCCAAATTTGAATTGGGTTGGGGCCTATAAATACCCCACCCATTCAACACTGAAAGGATACAGATCCACACCGAATTCTTGATCTTTTCAGTGATTCTAAGAGCTCAAATTTGTGTAAAGTCCTAAAGTTCTCCTCCTTCTGTTCTTTAAGTATTGAGTTGTAAAGAGAGGAGAGAAAGGATCTGTAAAGGTTGTCTCCTAAGCCTGTCAAAAGGAGAGAAACTGTAAAAGGGCAGTTAGCCTTCGCCTATTGAAGGAAGGCAGCTAGTTGACGTCGGTGACCTCGTCGGAGGAGGAAGCCAAAAGTGGAGTAGGTCAAGACTGACCGAACCACTCTAAATCTCTGGTTTGCTTTTACCTTGAGCACTTTATCATTACTGCAAACCTCCTACATTGCTACTGCCCTCTGCGCCTTTACGAACGAGTTTCTAAGCTCTGATCTTTCAGAATCTGCATTCAAACGTAAATCGTGTTTTCGTACGATCTTCACACTGCAGTTTACGCTTACATTCGGATTCCATTTATAACTGCAAATTGCTTTCTACATAAAACGCTTTTCAAGGTTCAAAACTGCTTTTAGACGCAAAACTACATTTAGACGTAAAATTACGTTTAGACGTAAAACTGCGTTTAGACGCAAAATTGCGTTTAGACGTAAAACTGCGTTTAGACGTAAAATTGCGTTGAGACGTAAAACTGCGTTTAGACGCAAAACTACGTTTAGAGGTAAAATTGCGTTTAGACGTAAAACTGCGTTTTGACGTAAAACTGCGTTTGGACGTAAAACTGAGTTTAGACGCAAACTGCGCTTAGACGCAAACTGCGCTTAGACGCAAACTGTGCTTAGACGCAAACTGCGCTTAGACGCAAACTGTGTTTAGACGCAAACTGCGCTTAGACACAAAACTGCGCTTAGACGCAAACTGCACTGTGATTCTGCTTTTATATCGAAATCATTTTTTATCGGACGAACGCAGCTTTAGCTTTTAAATTGCTGTAAGATTTCCGCTGCACTAATTCACCCCCCCCCCCCTCTTAGTGCTCTCGATCCTAACAGAAGTAGTGTAGTGGAAGGGGCAGCGATTGTGGCAGCAACAGTGGTGGTGGCTGTGGCAGCTGCGTTTGGGAAAGAAAACGAAGGAATGAGACTAAGAGAGAGTAGGTGACTATGTCTCTATGTTCTGCATGAGCTGCAATTGTGGAGGAAAAGGAAAAGATGTGTAGAAAACGAAATAGAGAGAGAGGACACGGAGGAAAAGTAGAAGGATTTGGGCTGGCACATTCTTTGGATCTTCGTATCGAAATATTTGAAAGGCAAGTTTCCTGATCGTTTCTCCTGTAATTGTTCTAATCTTTCCTATTGCAAGTATCCTGATCTTTCCTCACTGCAATTTTATCTCTACATTTTCTTTGAATATGAGGAACTTTGAATTGTCCTAGCCTTGCATTTGATATATCTCCTGTTTAGACGTAACGATTCGAATCTATGCAACTTCTGATATTCTGACCCTTTTACTTTGTTATGTCTATAACTTCATGTATTGACCTATGATTTGGACAAAACTTATTTAATCAGAATATAGACTCATAAACCTTTGTTTTGATAGCTTATTTTAAGAATTCGGAGTAAGTTTGTCTTCCTAAACTTCTGTTTCAAATGAGCCTACAGATTTTGTAAAACAAGGATCGTAATTTCTGACCTTTTGATACTGAACTGCTTATAAGTCCCTGTTACAAACATTGATTTATGCAAAGCTTATTTCATTGGAAACTAGACTCATAGATCTTTCTTTTGATATATAGATTGAAAGATTTGGAATCCAAACACCTGCCCAGTTATCTGTTGAATCTGACATTATGAATTCTGCCAAACAGAGATTTTGTTCTACGACCCTTGTTTACCAAATTATTTGTAACTCTCTCTATTGGACAGTTCAATTCATATGAAGCCTGTCTTATCTGAAAGTATAATCCAATGATATATTTCTGAGTAAATTGGAGCACGATTGATAGTTTGAATCATTTGTTCAATGTGCCTCTTGTATTCTGCCAGAAATCGAGCTTTGGTCGATTTCTAATATTCTGGTTTCATTCCTTTGGAAATTGATATCCTTTAGCTTTCTTATTCAATTGAGCTTTATATTACTGCTTTGAATTCTTGTATGCTCTTGTCCTTAAAGTTATTTGCATTCATGAAAACTATTGTGTAACGTTTATGCTATATCGTATTGACTCATTTAGGCACATGTGTATCCCATTGTTCCGCATTTGCTTTCGATATGTGCCTATTCCATTTCCTTTCAAAATCCGAATACCATTGTGAAAGATTATTGCTTACTTCATATTGACTCGTAAAGGCACATGTACGTTTTGTTGTTCCGCATGTGCTTCCGATATGTGCTACTTATTGTTAAAACTGCCCTCTTATACTCTGGTGTTTATGGGATTGTCTGGACCTTTGCCAGAAATGGTAAAGGGTATGTGCTTAGAGCCTGCGATGCTCTGCCGGCCCCCTTTGACTTCAACTTGACGTGGGTGGATGGAGCTCCCAAACGTGGGAGACTTCTGTCTGGTGGTCATTCAGAAATGGATGAATCACAATTCTGTTTGAGATCCCACTACAGCTTCTGTATGTTTGATATGATATCCAGAGCTTTGGTTATGTGTTTTTGTACATGCTTTGGATAAGAATGATATGATTGCAACGTCAAGGACGACGTTTGAGCTTCTGTATGGTATTTGTTTTTTATATGCTCTGAAATGGTTAATTCTCTGTTGATATGCTTCGAAATGTTCCTTATGCCATTGATATGCTCCGAAACATTTCATATGCCTTTGTTATGCTCCGAAATACTCCATATGCCGTTGATATGCTCCGGAACTATTCATATGCCATTGATAAGCTCCGATATGTTCCATTTGTTATTGATATGCTTCGAAATGTACCATTTGCCATTGATATGCTCCGGAACATCTCGTACGCTATTGATATGCTCCAATTACTCTATGCTCCATTTGTTATGAATCAAATATGTTTTGAATGACATGATACATATGATTTTGTATCTAATGAGATGTTATCCTTGAGAATTCTTGTATTCTGCCTTGCATTATGATACCTTACTTGTTTGAAATCATTCCTTTTGTTCTGAATATGCTTTGTCACTTGCTGAGCTGTTTTTAGCTCACTCCGTTGTTATATAAATCTTTCAGGTCAGCTTATCATTCTTTGAGATGTTTGATTTGGGCTGAGGCAGTGGAGAGCTATTCAGAATTATGGGCAAGTCTTGTTGGTTATTATGTTTTTGTTGTATAAGCATATTTTGTATGTAATGAAATGTTGTCAATGAACCGAAATGGATATACTATGTAAAAGTGTTAGAAGATCTCTCTTATTTGGAATTTCGGAATGTTAAGTCTAGTTTATGATGATCTGAACTTGTGGTAAATGGTTGGAGTTATGATTGTATAATTTATTTAGCTTGTGGATTTATAATTGTTGTTCATGTTTGTCAAGTTTGGCTTGGGTTGACATAAATGTGAATTATCGAGTGATGTGATATATGATTATAAAATGCACAGGATAGATGTGAATTTGATAGAATGTTTTTCAGTGTCCTCAAATGTTAGTTTGGATCCTGGATTGGTTTGTGTTGAAAATTGTTTTAATATCATGGATAATTTATTTCGAGGGGCGTGACATAAGGAGCCATTTGAATACTTGAATGATAACTATTATTATAAGTGAACTCAATAAGTGAAGTATCTTTATCCCATTCACCTTTCTGCATCAAAACACATCCAAGGCCCTTTCTTAAAGCATCAGTATAAACTACAAATCCCTCACTACCACTTGGAATAGTGAGAATAGGGGCACTAGTTAATCTCCTTTTTAACTCTTGAAAACTTTGCTCACAATCATCCATCACCCCATACAAATTTTACATTATTTTTAGTGAGGTTGGTGAGAGGTTGAGCGATTCGAGAAAATCACTCAACAAATCTCCTATAATAACCTGCCATGCCTAAGAAGCTTCTAACTTCTATTACATTTGTTGGTACATCACATTCAACTACAGCTTCCACTTTCTTTGGATCAACAGATATACCCTTCCCTGAAATCACATGGCCTAAGAAAGCAACTTCATTCAACCAAAATTCACATTTGCTGAACTTTGTATACAACTTCTTTTCTCTTAGTATGGATAATACATTTCTCAAGTGTTCCCCATGCTCCAGATTACTACTTGAATACACCAATATGTCATCAATGAATACAATTACACAGTCATCCAAGAGTGGTTGAAATATCCTATTCATTAGTTCCATAAAAGCTGTAGGGGCATTAGTCAAAGCAAAAGGCATCACCAAGAATTTATAGTGACCATATCGAGTTCTAAAAACTATTTTTGGAATATCCTCCTCCTTGATCTTCAATTGATAGTAACCTGATCTCAAGTCAATCTTAGAGAATACTTGTGCACCCTACAGTTGACCAAACAAATCATCAATTCTGGGTATGGGATACTTGTTTTTGATGGTCACCTGATTCAACTGTCTATAATCAATACAAAGCCTCAATGTTCCATCCATCTTTTTAACTAAGATCACCCCATGATGAAATATTAAGCCAAATAAAATCGTTATTTAATAGTCCTTGTAGTTGCTTTTTCAATTCTACTTAGTTAAATGATATCATTATGTAGAGAGGCTTAGATATTGAGATTGTCCCAAGGACCAAATCAAAAGCAAAGTCACATTTGGAGGTAATCCAAGCAAGTCATCCTGGGATACATTAGGCAAGGAGATAAATCATGTCTAATACTCTGAAAATAAAAGATCGACTAATCAAATATGTAAAAAGTAATCATTTGTTATATACCAATCCATACTGATATGATAGGAAGATAGTCAATCCATACTAAGTATAATATAAAAACTCCAAATCTCTAGGAAAACTAAATCAGCAAAAAGTTCAAGTTCTCCAATAAAATCAGACAAGAGGATCAGATTCAAGTCCGTTATCAAAGAATCTCCAATGATTTTATTTACATATATCACATAATATAGTGATCTAGGTTGAATGCACAAGTGATAAGCAAAATATTACGAATCAAATCACAGATGAGACCCATGGTCAAACAAATATTTGCATTCTTTCATAAACATGAATAATACCTTCGACCACTAATTCAAAAGTTTTAGAATCATATTCAGTGATAGCATACACTCTAACATAGGCTGATGATTTAGGAGGCAGTGACTCTTTCTTCTTGTTCAAAAGGTAGTATTTTATTTTAAGATCTAACTTTCCACAAGCAAAATAGACTCTAGTCACCCACAAACACAAACTTGTTTCATAATTGAACTTACAATTCACACGTGATTGAGTCTTTTGTGGTGACTTCCTTTTCAAATCCAAATGTCTTGACCCTCTTGTTATCACTTTCTGATTCATTTCTAATCATATTTTTATTGGTAAATTTGTCCTTGTCATTCTTGCCATTGATCTTCAAAAATTTTTTTCATTGTTCCCATTAATGATCAGCCTCTACTTCCAATATAAGGTGGCAAAAGAAATATTTTAATCATTGAAACAATTTTATACATCAAATATCTTTTCCATTCGCATCATCCTAGATTCCTAAAATGCATCAAAGAAAATTTTCACCAATCATTATAGCTCACTAGACCTCAATATATTTTGCACGTCAACATATCAAATATTTCAGTGATCCACAAACCATGCTCTGATAACACCTCTTTCGCGCCCCTCAAAATATCGATAATATTAAAATTTTTTAACAAAAGTCCATCCAGGATCCAAACACACATTTGAGGTCACTAAGAAAACATTCAGATCAAAATTTCACCTCTATAATCTACAAATTTATAAACCCTGTGCAGTTCATAAACATACAACACATCATTCGATAATTCATAAAATCTGAACCCAACACACCAAAATAATAACCACAACATAAATTCACAAGTATGGGAGTCTATACAGTCACAAAACTAACGTTTACCATAAGTTCATATTATTACACGAATTAAACTTAACATTCCAGAATACTAAACATGAGAGCTCCTTTAAACTTATACAAAATCCACAAGTTTAGATTCATCGTCAACATTTCATTAGATGCAGAGTGTGCTTATACAACAAAACTAATAAAGATCTGCCCAAAATCTTTTAGCTTTCCACTACCTCAGCCCAATCTTAACATTTAAGCGAGCAACAAGCTATCCTGAAAAATTTATACAGCAACGGGGTGAGCATATAAAGCTCAGCAAGTGACTAACATATCCATGGTAAAAGAGAAAAATTTTCAAACAAATAAGGTTTCATAATGCAAGGCAGAATATAAGAATCCATAGACATAATCTCATTAGGTGTAGAATCACAAATATCATTTCAATCAAACATATTTGGTTCATAACAGATGGAGCATAGAGTAATTGGAGTATATCAATAGAATATGAAATGTTCCAGAGCATATCAACAACGTAAGGAACATTTCGAAGCATAACAATAACAAATGAAACATTTTGGAGCATATCAAAGGCGTATAAAATTGTTCGGAGCATATCAATGATAAATGAAACATTTCGGAACATATCAATGGCGTATGGACCATTTCGGATCATTTCAAACACGAATACGAAACATAAGCTCAAACGTCGAATTTGACATTGCATTCATATCATTCATATCCAAAGCATGTATAAAAACATATAACCAAAGCTCTGGATACCATATCAAACGTACAGAAGGTGAAGTGGGACCATAAAATAATATGGTACATCCATTTCTGAATGACCACCAAACATAAGTCTCCCACGTTTGGGAACTCCATACACCCATGTCTGAGTAAAGTCATAAGGGTCGGCAGAGCATCTCAAGCTCTATGCATAACTCCCTTCACCATTTCTGGCAAAGGTTCACAATATCCCATAAACACCATAGTACAAAAGGATAGTATAAACAATGAATCACATATATCGGAAGCATACGCGGAACAACAAAACGTATATATGCCTTTACGAGTCAATACGAAGTAAGCAATAATCTTTCACCATTGTATTCAGACTTGAAAGGAAATGAATGCAAGGGCACACACGGAATCCAAGCTATCACATACAACTCAATTCAAATAAGAAGGTTAGATGAATTCGATATCCAAAGGAATGAAACTAGAATAGGCACATATCGAAAGCAAATGCGGAACAATGGGATATACATGTGCCTATATAAGTCAATGTGATATAGCATAAATGTTACACAATATGTTCAGGAATGGAAATAATTTATAGACAAGAGCAAACGAGAATTCAAGCATTAATATAAGCCAAAATTGAGTGAAGGGAACTGAATAAAATCTATTTCCAAACGAATGAAAACAGAAGATGCGAAATTGATCAAAGCTCGATTTCTGATAGAATTCGAGAGGCACATTGGATAGATACTTTAGATTGTCAATTATGCTCCAATACCCTCAAGAAGGCTATTGTTGAAAGATATATCAATCTATTTTCTGATGAAACAAACTTCATATGAATAATGGTTTCCAACAAGGAGTTACCTTTGATTTGGTAACACAAGGTCAAAAATAAAATCACTATTTTGCAGAATTCATAGAGTCAGATTCAACAGATAACAGGATAGGTATTTGAATTCAAAATTTTTCAATCTATGTGTCAAAAGAATGGTCTACAAGTCTAGTTTCAAATGAAGTTAGTTTGGTACAAATCAGATTTCCAACACGGACATATAGGTATTTTAGTATCGAAAGGTCAGAAATTTTGATCCTTGTTCTGTAGCATATATAGGCTAATTTGAAACAGATGTTTGGGTATGTATTCGGTGTCCAAAATCTACAAACTCCAAGTCAAAAGAAAGATATAAGAGTCTAATTTCAAACGAGCTTGGTCCTGCCTGAATCCACATTTGGTGCTAAAAATTATAGCTGAAACAGTGTCTAGGGGTCAGTTTACCAAAAAAATTCCAGATCAATGGTTTTATGTCCAAAGAGAGAAATATCAGGTTCTAAGCAGAAATCTTTCAGAATCAATATAAGAACAGAGACTAATATTTCTGTAGAATGGGGTTAGAACACTTGCCTTAGATTATTATGACTCCAATTGAGAAGATTTGAGTAAGAAACTTCAAAGCCCCAATTTTTTTTCTTCTTGTTCTTCCCCCTTTTTTTTTCTCTTCTTCTTTCTTTCTTTCTCTGTTCTTCCATGCAGCTGCCTTCCCTAGTTCAAGGATGAAGTCAGAGAGTCTTAAACGGTGGGATTTGTAATTTTGTGTATTTTGCAGTTTAGTCCTTGTATTATTATATTTACGATTAGGTCCTCAGGGTTTACATATAGCTCCTCAGATTTTTTTTTTTTTGAAAAATCCCCCAAATCTTATGAATAAGTTCTCAGATTCATACTTTGGCTCTTTTATCTAATTTAAAATAGATACTTACATTACAACTAGAAACTTATACGAAAATTAAAAAATGAGGGATGTTACAAAAACATGTCAAAAGATTGGACGTCGAGCTAGTGGATCGATCGACGTATCAATATAAGGCTTTGGGCATCGGGCCAAGAAGAGTGGATATTACGCCAAGGATATCAGAGTTACAGAGTCAACTGGCCGATTGGGCAATAAGCCGTAGGAGAGGATGATGCGCGAAGAATTAGATGAAGCGTTGAGGGACCAATGACATGCCGGACAACATGATTAATGCTTAGTATTAATTGTCTATATCAAAGTGTATTTTACATGTGTAGGATTAACTATGATAGCAAGGCATGAAGCAAAATAAAGTCTCGGAGTCAAGCATGCGATTTCGTTGAGAGTTTGAGAGTTCATCGGATGTCTGGACGTTCGTCGAAAGTTTTATCGGACCCGTCCGAGAAGTCTCAGAGCTTGCCAAAGAAGCTTGTCAGAACTCGCCAAAAAGATCATCATGAAGTCCAAGAGCTTGCTGGGAGTCCGCCGGAACATTGTCGAGAGATCGTCGGAAGTTCGCCGGAAGATCGTCGGAAGCTCGCCGGAAGAATAGACATAGGGACTTGTTTAGCTTAGCAAATGTCTTAGGAATCGTAGTTAGTGCGTAATTGGATTTGGATTTGGGCCAACCCAATTGGGGCTAGCTAGGCCCATGTAAGGACTGTATTGGGCCCAATAAGAGGCCCAAATAGTACCCCAAGAAGTCTCACCATCGTGGCACAGTCTTCAAGATTGTGTCAGGCGGTGGTACCACTAGTCCAGGCGATTGTACCGCCCCTAGCAAGGTGCCAGACGGTGGTACCGTCAGTTTGGGCGGTGGTACCACCCAGCATTGCCCCCCAAGTGGTGGTACCGCCCAGGGTAGTGTCAGCGTCAAACTGACACTAGGCGGTGGTACCGCCCAGTGTAGGTAGTGGTATCGCCCGTGCCCGGGGAACCCGGGATGGAAAAGTTTTAGGCTCCAAGTTTGAATCAACATGAAGCCTATAAATACCCCTCTTATCTCTGGTTAAAACATACAAGCTCAGAGTATTCAAAAGTAAGAAAACGTTGCTGTAATCTATTTAAAAATTCCCTCCTCCACTCTAAGTTTAGAATTTTATAAGAGGAGTGTGAGTGCTTGTAAGGATTGTCTCTTAAACCCGTGAAAAGGAGAAGAGGGGTGTAAAAGGTGATTAGCCTTCACCTATTGAAGGAAGGCCTCTAGTGGACATCGGTGACCTCATCGGAGGAGGAAGACGAAAGTGGATGTAGGTCACGTTGACCGAACCACTCTAAAAAATTGGTTTGCATTTCTATTGTTGTCATTTATATATTGTAAACTACTTTACTTAGTCATTATGCTTCCATATGCTTTCATGTTAAGTTTCCGAAATTGGTTTTTCGTCGGAAATGGTTTTTATCGTACGATGTTTTTCAAACCGAGGTAGTTTTTACTGCTGCACTAATTCACAACCCCTCTTAGTGCCGACCTCTTGATCCTAACAGTATCGACAGAAGGCTTCAGGCCATAGATTTGGGCATCGGGCTAAGAAGAGGGAAAATTGCACCAAGGATATTGGAGTTGCAGAGGTCAAATGACCGATTGGGCAATAGGCCGTAAGAGAGGACGATGCGTCGAAGAATCAGATGAAGCATTAGTGGACCAATGACATGCCAGATAACATGATTCATGCTTAGTAATAATTGTCTAGATCAAAGTATATTTTTACATGTGTAGGATTAACTACGATAGTAAGGCATAAAGCAAAATGAATTCCCAGAGTAAAAAACATGATTTCATTGGGAGTTCGAGAGTTCGTCGGAAGTTCAAACGTTCTGTCACAGACAAACTTCTAAACAGGATGTTTGATGTAATGCTTATGTATGTCTATGTCTTTTGGTATGTTCATGCTTTGCACAACATGTAGAGGGACGGCCGAAGGCATAATAGTCCCATTTTAGTTGGGTTTGGTGGCCGCTTTAGTCTTGTAAATAAAGGTTGTGTCATGTGGACACTTGTGGGAGACTTTCGGTCTGTAGTGGACCATTTTGACCCTTTATTGTGAAACTGTTTAGAGCTTGTAAAGTCTATTTGTAATTTGCATTGTCTATAAAGTGTTTTCGGAGATGTTTACTTGTGGATCCTGAGTGAGGCATTTTCTCTATCCTATTTTCTCTTTTGTAGGTCCTAAGGGACTATGGGAGGCTTCAGGGAGGCTGACCTTTGTGGACGGACACGCAAAGGTGCTGCACGACTTAGGCAAAACCAGCTAAGTCCATGATAAATGGTATCATAGCGAGATAAGCACTTATAGAAATACTTAGCATGTAAACGTAGGGGACCTAATGGGGCTGTGTTGAGGGCAGTCAGCACATGCGCAACCATTTGGGGGAAAATGGGCATGGAGATGTAGGGAAAATGAGTTACTCGGAGGAGCGGGCATCTGTGATTGGCATTCAGAGGAATGGTCAACCCTTCGCACAAGAGAAACTATGAGATCAGGCAAGCTTGGAAGAATGCGAAGCACACAAAGGTTGGGATGGTTGAGTTTGAGCTACGACTCAACATTAACAACTATACTTGATGGTGCTCAAGGCAAGTGAGGTGCTTGGTAAAGGATGAGACCATACAAGGTGGAATGAGTTGCTCAGCAACCAAAGAGTTGTGCAAAGCTCACAGAGATAAGGGGAATTGCTAACTCAAAAAATTTGATACTTATGCATGGGCTTGTATGCGGACGATGGAATGTTCCCGGCCATCCCAAGGCGACCGAAACTTGGCACCATGGAGCATTGAAATTTTCTCTTCAACATGTGAAATATACGTCCGTAGGAGGCTGAAGTGTGCAATGAGTTCAGCATGTTGCTAGGTCTTGAGTGGTGTAGCGGGGCCTATAATGACGTGGAGTCACAATCTAGCAAGTACGTTTGCAGGAGGCTGAACAATGCATAGTTTGTTCAGCAAATCAAAGTAGTACAAGAGGATAGTGGTCTCTGAAACGAAGAGAGATATTACTTCAACAGGATAGTTATCCGATTGGGATAGATCCCGATTTCTCTAGAGGGAGAATCATGTGGGATGGACCACACATGTTGAGGAGTACCTCAACAAACAATAACTCCACGAAGCTCAATGGACTGAGCAAGTGGCGAGAAGTTGTCGCATGATCTCGCTTGAGAGAATGCATTGGTGGATGCATTGCGAGATCAAGTGGGGGAGAGACCCAAAGCAACACAAATGAAGGCACACCTAGAGTCAATATGGAGATCAGACTTAAGGTAGGGTTGACCCGTGGAATGGTGGGCGCGAGGGCCACCATCAACTCAATGCAAAAATGAGGAGCGAAGCAACTTGGGTGTAACTTGGCGAAGTACCCAAGCCGCATGAAGGGAGCCAGCATAGAAGATGGAATATGGAGTGGAGGCATAGTGCTTTCCTTGGATAGAGATCAAGGACATGAACTCTTGTAGAGGCAAGAGTAGGATCATGTTGCTCCATGGGTCCTTCATTCTGATGGAGCGGACTCATATTGCTTGGTGCCAAAGACGAAGGGAGCTTCTAGGCACATGCACCTTCTCAACTTGCGGAGGCAAAGTGGAGTTTAGAAGGCCTTGGCATAGGGCAAGAGGACGTAGAGGTGAGTAATCTTAAAGAATATACCATAGTGTTGCCAGTTAAGTTGCCAAGCAAGAAGCGGTGCGCAGTAAAGATTATGCTGGTAGGGGCAGAGGCCCAAGATCCAAACAATGGTGCACTAATTGTAGCGAAGTCGGTGGACTTCAGGAGCTACTAAGTGACGACAGACTGTCCTAGAGCGGTGCTTCATCCAGGTATTGTTGAATCTCGTATTTTGATTATGAAACCACTTGATATGTGTTTATAATTTAAACTGCATTTTGAGTGATGCAGGACTACCCGATCAGGATTAGACAGTTAACGCAGGAGGAATTGACGTTGCGTCGGAGGAGATCACATCAAGATATTGGACGGCAGAAGGCTTCGGACGTCGGGCATCGGGCTAAGGAGAGCGAAATTGCACTAAGGATATTGGGGTTACGGAGGTCAATCGCCGATTGGGCAACAAGCTGCAAGAGAGGACGATGCACCGGAGAATCGGACGAAGCGCCAACAAATGATTAGGGAGCTTGCCGAAGGGTTTTTCGGAAGCTCGCCGGAAGGTTCGTTGGAAGTTCGCAGAGCTCGCCGAGAAAGATCGGAGCTTGCCGAAGAAGCTCGTTGGAACTCGTCAAGATCAAATCGTGAAGTCTAGGAGCTTGCCGGGAGTTCGCAGAATGGTTTCCGAGAGTTTATCGGAAAACCGTCGGAAGTTCGCCGGAAGCTCGCCGGAAGAAGTCTTGACTTACGGACTTTGTAATAGCTTAGAAAATGTCTTTAAATTCGTAGTTAGCATGTTACTTAGGGTTAGGATTAGGTGTTAATCCTATAAACCAAGTAGGGGCCAATTGGGCTCTAGTTCGGACTGGTTTGGGCCAATTTTGGAGCCCAACCAGTGAGCTAAAATAGTATAGGCGGTGGCATCGCCAGATTTGGCGGTGGCACCGCCCAGCACCCGAGAGCTGGGCGGTGACACCGTTTGGCTAGGCGGTGGCACCGCCAGTCAAATGTTAGTGTCAGAAACTAACAGGCGGTGGCACCGCCAGCATCGGGAACCCAAAGAGAATTCAAATTTTGGAGCCCAAATTTGAATCCTCTTGAGGACTATAAATACCCCTCAAATCTCAGCTGAGATTACAACTTTCTGAGAAGCAATTGATTGAGAGAAAAGTCTTAGAAAGTCTTAGTAAGTCTTGTTTTCAATTTGCTAGAGTGTTCTCCTCCTTCTTTCTTGCTGAAAATTTGTAAGAGGTTGAACTGCTTGTAAAAGGTTGTAAGAGGGGTATTTGCCCTTCCATTTCAAGAGATTTGCTAGTGGAAGGTGGGAGCCTCGTCAAAGAGGGGCCTCGCAAGTGGATGTAGGTTATTTGACCGAACCACTTTAAAATCGGCGTGATCTCTGGTTTGCATTTCATTATTGCTATTTACATTACTGCAAACCTTCTTACGTGCTTTATTTCCTTATTACCTTTGCTGCACAACTTTAAGAATACGCTTTCAAGTTAAGCTTTTCAAGTTCCGTTCTTATCATATGAAAGATTTGTCGAAACCAACGTTTTAATCCACTGCACTAATTCACCCCCCCCCCCTCTTAGTGCCGCTCCGATCCTAACAATTGGTATCAGAGCCCGGTATTTCTCATTTTGGATTTCCACCCAAGAGAAATTGCTCTTTATGGCTTTTACGAGGGCTTATCGGTTGTTCGTCCACCATTGTTTAACGGATTGGACTACACTTATTGGAAAACTCGAATGAGAGTTTGCTTGATTTCTATGAATTTGGATATATGGAATATCGTTGAAAACGGTTTTCAACTTCCCTCTAAACCGATGAACGAATGGTCGGATTTGGAGAAGAAGTATTTTACTTTAAACGCAAAGGCTATGAATGCCTTATTTTGTGCTTTGGACAAAAATGAGTTCAATCGGATTTCAACGTGTGAAACGGCTTTTGATATATGGCGAACACTTGAAATCACGCACGAGGGAACTAGTAGAGTCAAAGACTCGAAAGTTAACATTTTAATGCATGATTTCGTGCTTTTTCGAATGAAGCCGAGCGAAACCATTGTTGACATGTACACCCGTTTTATGGATGTCGTCAATGGTTTACAAGCTCTTGGCAAATGTTTCTCGAATTTTGAACTTGTTAGTAAAGTTTTACGATCACTTTCTAAAGCTTGGGAATCAAAAGTAACGGCAATACAAGAAACAAAAGATTTAAATATTTTTCCACTTGAAGAACTTATCGGCTCATTGATGACATATGAAATGGTCCGCAATGCACATGATGAACGCAATCAACACTTGAACCACCTTCCAAAGAATAGGAAGGATTTGGAACTCCGGACAAATGAATACCATTTGAGCGATGACTCAAGTGATGAGGACAATGATGAACTTGAACTTTGGACACTAAATCTTAATAAGTTCATTAAACAAAAATCTAAAATAAACAATGAACTTGAACGGAGGAAGAGGCCAAAGAAGAGGAAGGCAACCAAGGATGAATCAAAAACTTCCAAAGGTGAAACGGCGAATTAGGCTTTGACAAGCTTCGACTACAAGGTAAGTAACTCAACTCTCTTGAATTATTTTGAAATTACATAATACCTTTCATGAGTTATTTTTAATTTAGTTTAGGGTTAGTTACATGAAAATAAAAAAAATTTAGAATTCATGCTTATCATTCTAGTAATTTTGAAAATAATCATGAAAATTGTATGTTTATGATAAACAAAATGATTTTGATTAAAAATTCCTTATGAAATATAATATCATGCCTAATAAATTTATTTTTTGAGGCTATGCATGATGATGATGAGTTTTAGGTAATTTATAGTTTATTGATTATTGATGATTTCCGTAATGATCTTTTACGATTTATGGATTATCGATTTATACTAAGATGAAAGTTGCTTTCAAAAATGATGCACGGCTTTTGTATGCAAACTAAGCATGAAAAGATAGATTCACCTAAAAAGAAAAATGTATGACTACAACAAATAACAAATGATTTTGGTTGAAAATACTTTATACTCAATGAAACCATCATTGATGAATATACTTTATGCTTAATAGTTTCTTTGGCTTATATGCTCTATCATGATAAATATTTTGAAAATAAATGAAATCATGTTTGATTTGAAGTAATGCATAATGATCATACTTAATGATGCATTTTTTGATTTGACATAAAATTGGCTTTAAAAAAAAATGATATATGTTTTGATTTGACATAAATGAAATAGGCATGCTTATATGAAATAGTGAAGTGTCATGCTTGACAATCGTATACTTAATGATGCATAAAGTTGCAATAAAAATATTAATATTTTAATACTATGATTTGACGATTTTATGTATGACATTGTAAAGTTATATATAATGATGCATAATGATGAAATTGTGTAATAAACATATTAAACATTTTGAAACCATGTTTTAGTGTCATGCATATTGATCATGCTTAATAAATTTTGAAATGATGCATGATGAATCTTACGATTTATGAATTATTGATGTTTACCATAATGAAAGTACCTTATTGATCTTTGTTGAAATAAATCATACTCTTTCGGTTTTAAACATGATACATGTTTTATTTGGCATAAATGAAACAAAATCATATATTTTGAAACAATCTAAAAGAGGGAAACATTCTTGAAAATTATTTTGCTCAATCTTATTGATTTTGATGAATCCATTTGTATCATCTTTGTGAATCTCTTAGATTTTGATAATGATTTTGATGATTTAAATTTGAATAATTTTTTATCGAAATCACGATCTTGATCTCTTGAAATTTATAACATGAAATCCTTTATGAATCAAGATTGTTTTCTATTTAAAAGGAGATTTGTCGAAATGTTTCATAGTCTTTTGGTATTCATGATCTTGATAATTACATTTTGAAACTTTATGTAAATCAAGTTTCTTCATCATGATTCTCTCGTTTTATAAAAGAGGAGATGTTCTATGTGAATCATAAGATTTTATATGCATGAATTGAGATTTTGTTCTCCTACAATTCTTTTTGCTATTAACTAGCAAGAAACTTGTTTTTGTAAACCATGATATGCTACTTGACATCTTGATAATTTATAACTTGAGTTTTCTTTTTTAATCAAGATTGTTTCCTATCATGCTTTCTATCTACAAAAGAAGAAATTTGTCAAAAATGATATATGTCTTTTGACATTCATTTTTCATCTTTATTATTTACCCTTATCATGATTTGAAGATTATAGTAAAGAGAAATGAATTACATGATTGTATTGTTATTCCCTTCTATTTGACAATGACAAAGGGGGAGCAAAACTTGCTAGATAGCAAATTTGCTAGCTTGCACAATTCGAAAAGAGGCAAACTTACTAGCTTGCTAATCTCAAAAAGGAAGCGAGAATCCCTATCTTGCAAATCTCAAGAGAAGCAATGGTTGCCAAGTTATATATTTCAAAAAGAGGCAAAATAGTCCATCTTGCATATCTCAAAATATGTAAAATTTTGCTAACTTTTTATATGCAAAAGTTGATAGCTTGTATACTATAAATTTGCATACCAAAAATGCAATCTTGTCTATCTCAGGATGCAAAACATGCTAACTTGCACTTTGCAACAGAAGCGAAATTGCTAGCTCAAACATTGCAAAGGAAGCAAAAATTTGCTAGCTTGCAACTTGCATATTTCAAGAAGCAAGAGTTGCTTTCTTGAACATCTCTAATTTGCTAGCTAGCATGATGTAGAACTTGCTATCTTAAACATTACAAAGAAATGCTATCTTGCACATTGCAAAGAAAAACAAATATGCCAACTTGCATATCTTTAAATTTGTGGTATCTTTAAAATTGCACATCTTTAAATTTGCTAGCTTGTATGTTGTAAAATTGCTAGATTGCATGATGATAAAAATTTAATACTATGATTTTCATGCAATGAGTTGAACCCATATAACGAACACTTGATCGTGGTACTTCTCCTTTTTGTTGATGACAAAGGGGGAGAAGTATGTTGATGACATGACATGTAATGCATAAGTTTATACATATGTTCATGATGATGTGTTGCAAGTTTTCATGATGAATATTGCAATGACTTGAATTCAGTTTGAATTCAAAGTTCTATCAATATGGCATATTGATAGGGGGAGTTTGTTTAAACTCCGGGAGTTAAGGTTAACTCCATCATCAAGTGGTTGTCATCATCAAAAAGGGGGAGATTGTTGAATCTCGTATTTTGATGATGAAACCACTTGATATGTGTTTATAATTTAAACTGCATTTTGAGTGATGCAGGTCTACCCGATCAGGATTAGACAATTAACGCAGGAGGAATTGACGTTGCGCCGGAGGAGATCACATCAAGATATTGGATGGCAGAAGGCTTCGGACGTCGGGCATCGGGCCAAGGAGAGCGAAATTGCACCAAGGATATCGGGGTTGCGGAGGTCAATCGCCGATTGGGCAACAAGCTTCAAGAGAGGACGATGCACCGAAGAATCGGACGAAGCGCCAACCAATGATGTGCCGGGCAACAGAATGTCAATTCGCGTTGTAATAATTATCTAGATCGGAGTAGAGTTTTAGCTTGTGTGTGCAGGATTAACTACGATAATGACGAAGACATAAAGCAAAACAAAGTGTCGGAGTCAAGCACGAAGGATTCATTGTGAGTTCGAGAGTTCGACGGAAGTCCGAAGGTTCGTCGGGAATGCTGCCAGAACTAGCGGAGAATGAGAAGGGAGCTTGCCGAAGGGTTTTTCGGAAGCTCGCCGGAAGGTTCGTTGGAAGTTCGCAGAGCTCGCCGAGAAAGATCGGAGCTTCCCGAAGAAGCTCGTTGGAACTCGTCAAGATAAAATCGTGGAGTCTAGGAGCTTGCCGGGAGTCCGCAGAATGGTTTCCGAGAGTTTATCGGAAAACCGTCGGAAGTTCGCCGGACGAAGTCTTGACTTACGGACTTTGTAATAGCTTAGAAAATGTCTTTAAATTCGTAGTTAGCACGTTACTTAGGGTTAGGATTAGGTGTTAATCCTATAAACTAAGTAGGGGCCAATTGGGCTCTAGTTCGAACTGGTTTGGGCCAATTTTGGAGCCCAACCAGTGAGCTGAAATAGTGTAGGCGGTGGCACCACCAGATTTAGCGGTGGCACCGCCCATCACCCGAGAGCTGGGCGGTGACACCATTTGGCTGGGCGGTGGCACCGCCAGTCAAATGTCAGTGTCAGAAACTGACAGGCGTTGGCACCGCCACTGACAGGCGGTGGCACCGCCAGCATTGGGAACCCAAAGAGAATTCAAATTTTGGAGCCCAAATTTGAATCCTCTTGAGGCCTATAAATACCCCTCAAATCTCAACTGAGATTACAACTTTTTGAGAAGCAATTGATTGAGAGAAAAGTCTTAGAAAGTCTTAGCAAGTCTTGTTTTCAATTTGCTAGAGTGTTCTCCTCCTTCTTTCTTGCTGAAAATTTGTAAGAGGTTGAACTGCTTGTAAAAGGTTGTAAGAGGGGTATTTGCCCTTCAATTTCAAGAGATTTGCTAGTGGAAGGTGGGAGCCTCGTCAAAGAGAGGCCTCGCAAGTGGATGTAGGTCATTTGACCGAACCACTTTAAAATCGGCGTGATCTCTGGTTTGCATTTCATTATTGCTATTTACATTACTGCAAACCTTCTTACGTGCTTTATTTCCTTATTACCTTTACTGCACAACTTTAAGAATACGCTTTCAAGTTAAGCTTTTCAAGTTCTGTTCTTATCGTACTAAAGATTTGTCGAAACCAACGTTTTAATCCGCTGCACTAATTCACCCCCCCCCTCTTAGTGCCGCTCCGATCCTAACAGGTATGACCCAAGAGTGGGTGGATGAAGGTCGATTGCCAAAGGAGTGAACAAAATCGAAGGTGGAAGAGACTCTGCGATGTATTGGCAGAGGCCACACATGGAGGGATCACAATTCTAGTTCATCCCACAAGGATTAGAATACAGTAGAGATGTCACCAGGAGGCGACATGGTGTAGTGGATCATGGTGGAACAATTCGTGGCAATGCGATACACATGACAGTTCCGTGAGGGACTAGATCATACGGAGGTATGATCGGGAGCTACTGAAAGGTCAACTTCAGTGAACAACACGATGACAAGAAGGGCTATGGATTCAAAGAGTGAAGGCCATGGTACCACAAAGGCGGGTCTTCTGTGCGTGCATCGAATTTTGCATCGGATGAAAGCCTTGGTCATCAACATATGGGGGCTGTGTTCCACCGAGGAAAATGTTTGAATGCAAGTACCAGTGAGTCACATGGGAGAGACTTGATCATGCAGAGGTATGATCGAAGCAGCTGGAGAGTTGGACTGCTCCAGAGCCCATATTCGCTTAAGGGAGCTCGGCAAGTCAGAGGACAAGGTTGAGTAAGCGAACGTTTCTACCAAGGAAGCTAAGGAGAATATAATCGGTGCAAATCTAACAATGTGATGGCAGAGGCCATACATGGGAGTTGCAGTCTATCTTTCCATCAACTAAAGGGAGCTGCTTGGAGAACATAGAGGTGTTGAAGTAGGGGGTTGAAAGGGGCGAGGAAGCGACGACGAGTTCAGAGGGACATAGCTACCCAAAATCAAGCATCAGTTAGAATGGAGGTGGACTCAGAGGAGTGCCATAGAGACATATCTACTGATCATGAAGAAAAGGGATGCAGATGCGAGGCGACAAATAGTAGGGCCATGGGCATGGTAGCGCCATAGTACCGCAGAGGCGGGACTTCCGTGAAAGTCATTGATCCCTTGCTCTAATGGAGGGAGAGCGCTTGGTTGAAGGGCATGGTAGCACCATAGTACCGTAGAGGTGGAGCATGTAGAGGCAAACTCTAAGTACCGAGACAAGGTTGAAGGGCAGAGGCCAAGGAACTTCGTAAGACCGGTGTCAACGAGCTTCTCGTCAAGATAGCCGAAAGTGAAGGACTTCAGGTCATGCAAAAGTGCACGACCAAGGAATGAAGCAGGCAGTATGCGGTGTTGTACCTTTGCTAATCAGTGGAGTAGACGGTAGGGTTGATGGAGAAGACGGTACAATCCCAGAGGTGACCAAATCTATTAGAGAATTACTCCAAGTAGGAGTGAAAACTTCTAGCATTCTAGAAGTTCGATGGCATTGAGAAGGTGAATCACAGTAACTAACTCAACGCAAGGAGTGCAAACACTTCAAGTGCTTCAGAAGTGTGAGTAAAGAGCAGGCAAAGGCTACTAACCAGCTTGATGCATGGAGTACAACCTCGAGGAGACGGACGAAAACAAGTACCTTTGCCTTCTTAACTCTTAAGAGAATGGGCAAAACCGAGTACCCCAATTCTCTTATCTATCCAGCAGAGGAGCTCTACATAGGTTCAAAGATCCTTCGAAGATAATGGAAGACAATAGTTGTCAAATCCTCACCAACGGTGATCAGTGCTACTAAGAGTAGATTGTCCGCTTCATTTCCCAACGAAATGCCAATCGAAAGTAGAAGTGATGCGAACCTACTTGGAAGTGACAACTAAGTGAAAGAAGAGTCAATGGGTAAATTTTATGGAGGAAGGATCCAAAACTTCAGAAGTTTGCGAGACGATACTCGTTAAAGCTCCAACAAGCATCCACCCAGTTCAAGCAGCATGAGGCATTTGAGAGACTGGTGCATAATAAGGATGGTCATTTCCTTCATCTAGAGGATCCGTAGGAACCAATAGGGATCAACACAACTCAGCCAACCCCACACTAGAGTCAGAGTCATTGGCGAGTTGAAGCAATATGGCGGATCAAAGGTTTGACTACTCAAAAACAATAGCGGAGAGCAGTTGAGAGCTAGGAGGTGCATAGTAGCTGGAGCAGAAGATTGAAGACTCAACAAAGGTAAGGAGTTATAGTGTCGGCAAAGGCTTCGATGAGGACGTTAAAGGAATAAGTAGGGGAGAATGTCACGGACAAACTTCTAAACATGATGTTTGATATAATGCTTATGTATGTCCGTGTCTTTTGGTATGTTCATGCTTTGCACAACATGTAGAGGGACAGTTGAAGGCTTAATAGTCCCATTTTAGTTGGGTTTGGTGGCCGCTTTAGGCTTGTAAATAATGGTTGTGTCATATGGATACTTGTAAGAGATTTTTGGCCTATAGTAGACCATTTTGACCCTTTGTTATGCAACTGTTCAGAGCTTGTAAAGTTTGTTTGTAATTTGCATTGTCTATGAAGTATTTTCGAAGATGTTTGCTTGTGGATCCCGAGTGAGGCATTTTCTCTATCTTGTTTTCTCTTTTGTAGGTCTAAAGGGACAATGGGAGGCTTCGGGGAGGTTAACCTTGCGGACGGACACGCAAGGGTGTCACACGACTTAGGCAAAACCGGCTAAGTCCGTGATAGTTCATCGGAAGTTCTATCGGAATTGACCGAGAAGTCCTAGAGCTTGCCAAAGAAGCTCATCAGAACTCGCTAAGAAGATCATCGTGAAGTCTAGGAGTTTGCTAGGAGTCTGCTAGATCATTACCGAGAGATCGTCGGAAGTTCACCGGAAGATCGCCGGAAGCTCACCGGAAGAAATCTAGACTTACAGACTTTATTTAGCTTAATAAATGTCTTCAAATTTATAGTTAGCACATAATATGGATTATAATTGGGCCAACCCAATTAGGGGATAGTTGGGCCAAGTTTGGGTTGTGTTGGGCCAAGAGAAAGGCACAAACAGTGACCGAACAGGTGAAATCGTCATGGCACAATCTCTGAGACTATGTCAGGCGGTGGTACTACCAGTCTGGGCGATGGTACTGTCCAGACTCAGTCTTCGAGATTGTTTGGGTGGTGGTACTGCCCGGTGCAGGTGGTGGTATTGCCCGTACCCTAAAATTTCGGGGGTTTAAATTTTGGGCTCCAAATTTGAATCCATTTGGGGCTTATAAATACCCCAGCTATTATTGCATGGAGAAGGAAGAAATATTCAGCAAAACCCTATGATTCTAAAGTTGTAAACCTTAGAAAGTTGAGTTCCCTCCCAAAGTTTAGAGACCATTCCAAGGGAGAGTGTGAGGGAAGCTTTGTAAAAACAGGTTGTAAAAGGTTGTCTCCTAAACCTGTGAAAAGGAGATGAGGGCTGTAAAAGGATAGTTGGTCTTCACCTATTGAAAGAAAACCAATAGTGGATGCTGGTGGCCTTGACGGAAGAGGAATCGACGAAGTGGATGTAGGTCATGACAACCGAACCACTATAAAAATCTGGTTTGCGTTTCTCTTGTGCAATTTATTTTACTGCAAACCACTTTACTTGCTTTACATCCACTATGCTCTTCTGTATGCTTTCAAAGTTAATACCTTTATGAAATTGTTTTTTTTCAGAAATGAATTTAATTGCAACGAAGTTTTGAACCGACGTAATTTTAATTGCTGTACTAATTCACCCCCCCCTCTTATTATCGATTCTTTTCCTAACAATTTGTATCAGAGCCTCATTATTTCTCATTTGGTTTAACCCTTCAATAGAAATGACTCTTTTCGGCTTTCAACAGGGACTTTCTCTCATTCATCCTCCCTTGTTCAATGGGACGGACTACATATATTGGAAAACTCGAATGAGAGTTTTCTTACTTTCTTTGGATTTAAATTTATGGAGTATTGTGGAAAACGGTTTTCGAAGGTCTTCGCTTCCAATGAACCATTGGAATGATTTAGAGAAGAGGACTTTTCTTTAAATGCTAGAGCTATGAATGCTCTATTTTGTGCCTTAGATAAAACCAAATTTAATCAGGTTTCTACTTGTTAAATGACTTTTGACATTTGGCATACTCTTGAAATCATACATGAAGGCACTAGTAAAGTTAAAAATTCAAAAATCAACTTCTTAATGCATGATTTTAAACTTTTTCATATGAAACCAAGTGAAACCATTGAAGATATGTACACCCGTTTTACGGATGTCGTCAATGGCTTAAAAGCACCTGGTAAAAGTTTTTCGGACTTTGAACTTGTAAAAAAAAATTTATATTCTCTTAATAAGAACTGGGATTCGAAAGTAACTACAATACAAGAGGCAAAAGATCTTAATAATTTTTCACTTGAAGAACTTTTTTTTTCATTAATGACATATGAAATAGTGCACAATGCACAAAACGAACTTGAGAACATCCTTCCAAAGAACAGGAAGGATTTCAGACTTAGAACAATCGAAGATCGCTCAAGCAAAAGCTCAAGTGATGGTGAACTTGAACTCCTCACTATGAAATTTAAAAAGTTTATGAAACAAAAATTGAAGAACAAAAATAAACTTAAAAAGAATGCAACTACTTGCTATAAATGCAAGAAGAAGGAAGCAATCTTGGACGAAACAAGCTCATCCGAAGATAAAGGACAATCTAACAAAGGCGAGGTGACAAACTACGTCTTAACGATTTTTGATAATGAGATAAAATACTCAAACGAAACCCCCTTAGTTTATCTCAAAATAACATGATTCTTTGCATGAGTTATTTTTAATTTAGCTTAGAAAAATTATTTTTCTTGAAAATTACATGTTTAATAATGTAATGGATAATGCTAAAAATAAAAATTTTAGGAATCATGCCTATCCTTCTAGTGATGATCATGAAAATTACATGTTTTATGAATAAAATGTTAGATTTAAATCTAATAATAATTCTATGTATGTTTTTTCAAGAAGAAATAATGTGTATCTTGATGATTTTCGATTTTGATTGAAACCATGCTTGATGTCTTAATGAAAATATTAAGAGGTTTGATATCATGCTTAATGTGAATCTATGCATGATGATTGATTTTTGGATAATTTATGGTTTATTGTTCTTGATAGTTTTTATGACGAAATTTATTTTTCGATCCTAAACGATTGATGCATGTTCTTTTTTGGCATAAAAGGACAAAGGCATACTTGTATGAAACTAACAACCTAAAATGAAACATCTCTATCTTATCGAGTTTTGAATAAGAGATTGAAATATATATTTATATTATTTTGATTCTCTTGAACTATGAAAGTCATTTTGATGATTTGATGATTTAAATTTGAATATATTTTTTTTATCCAAATCTTGATCTCGATTCCTTGATATTTACAAATTAAGATTTATTATGAATCAAGATTTTTTTTTAATTATTCTCCTATGGTTCTACTTGGTATTTTCTTAAGAGGAGATTTTCTAAATGAATCCCAATTTTTCAGAATTATAATTTTTATGATTCATAATGAATTGAGAGATATTATACATGAATCGAGATTGTTTATGTGTTCTCTTATGACATCTTTTTGCTATAAGAATGTCTTCATCTATATCATGATCTTGAATTCGTAATATTGATACTTGAAATTTTTCTATGAATCAAGATCTTGTTTTTGAACTCCCATGTTTCTTTTTGTTATTTACTAAAAATGAGATTTGTTAAAGTGAATCATATCTATTGACATGCATTAATTGAAATCTTATTCTCCTACTATTCTTTTTGCTATTCACCAAAAAGAAGACTTATTCTAATAAACCATGATATGCTACTTAACATCTTTTAAGTTTTTTGACTTAAATTTTATTATGTAAAATTCCTTGTATTTATGAAGTATATCTTATCACCAAGTTCTTCTTGATATTCTTCATGTGATGATATGAATGCATGCAATACTATGATTTTGACATTCATGACTTGATTTTTTGATGATTGAAATAATGACTAGAATATTGATGTAATTATGAAAAGAATTACAATATTGTATTCTTCCCTTCTATTTGACAATGACATAGGGGGAGCAAATTTTGCTAGCTTGCATACTTCAAGAAGAAGCAAAAGCTTGCTCATCTAAAAAAGATGCAAAAAATCTTGCCAACTTTCATATGTGTAAATTTGCTAGCTCACAAATTACAAGGAGAAAAACTTGCTTGCTTGCTAGCACATCTAAAGAGAAGCAAAATTTACAAACATACATATCATAAAAAGATGCAAAACTTGTTAGCTTGCTTGAGGTAAAACATTATATCTTGCTAGCTTGTTATCTTGCATTATTTTTTAAAAAACTTGCTAGCCTTCATACTTCAAAGAGAAGTAACACTTGTCAAATAACATCACCAAAAAATTGATAGATTGCCTATCTTAAGAAATGAAAATGCAAACTTGCATAATTTGCAATCTTGCACATCTTTAAAGTTAATGATGATTTGGTGATTATGCATGTTGTAAAGTGATGCTAAATTTGCTAGCTTGCATGATGATAAAACTGAAGATTATGATTATAATGCAATGATTTAAACTTCTATGTCCAAATACTTGATAGTTGTAACTTCACCTTTTTGTTGATGACAAAAGGGAGAAGTATGATCATGTTATGCATTATGACATGTTGCAAATATTTATAATGAAATTTGTAATGACTTGAATTCATCTTGAATTCAAGGTTCTGTCAATATGGCATATTGATAGGGAGAGTTAAGGTTAACTCCGTCATCAATTGGTTGTCATCATCAAAAAGGGGGAGATTATTAAATCTCGAATTTTGATGATGAAACCAATTGATAAGTGTTTATGAATTGATCTACGTTTTGAGTGACGCAGGATGCTTCGATCAGGATCAGACAATTAAAGCAGAAAGAATCGTGTTGGGCCAGTGGAACATGTCAGAAGAATGGACGTCTAGCCGGAGGATCAGATGACGTATCGACAGAAGGCTTTGGGCCATGGATTCAGGCATCGGGCTAAGAAGAGCAAAAATTGCCCCAAGGATATCGGAGTTGCGGAGGTCAACTGGCCGATTAGGCAATAGGCCGTAAGAGAGAACGATGCATCGAAGAATCAGATGAAGTGTCGAAGAATCAAACGAAGTGTTGATGGACTAATGGCATGCCGGACAACATGATTCATGCTTAGTAATAATTGTCTAGATTGAAGTATATCTTTATATAAGTAGGATTAATTACGATAGCAAGGCATAAAGCAAAATGAAGTCCTAGAGTCAAGAATGTGATTTCATTGGGAGTTCGAGAGTTCATCGGAAGTTCGGACGTTCGTCGAAAGTTCTATCAGAATTAAACAAGAAGTCCCAAAGCTTGCCAAAGAAGCTCGTCGGAACTCACCAAGAAGATCATCAGGAAGTCTAGGAGCTTACTGGGAGTCCGCTAGAACATTGCCGAGAGATCGTCAGAAGTTAGCCGGAAGCTCATCGGAAGAAACCTAGACATACAAACTTTGTTTAGCTTAGTAAGTGTCTTAAAATTTATAGTTAGCATATAATAGTGATTAGAATTGGGTCAACCCAATTAGGGGATAGTTGGGCTAAGTTTGGGCTGTGTAGGTCCAAGAGAAAGGCCCAAACAGTGACCAAACAAGTGAAACTGTCGTGGCACAATCTCCACGACTATGTCAGGTGGTGGTACCACTAGTCTAAGCGATGGCAGCACCAAAACTCAGTCTCTAAGACTGTCTAGGTGGTGGTACCGCCTAGTTCAGGCGGTGGTATGGCCCGTACCTTGAAATTTTGAGGGTTTGAATTTTAAGCTCCAAATTTGAATCCATTTTGGGCCTATAAATACCCCAGCTATTCCTGCATAGAGAAGGAAGAAATATTGAGCAAAACTCTGTGATTCTAAAATTGTAAACTTTAGAAAGTTGAGTTCCCTCCTCCCAAAGTTTAGAGACTACTCCAAGGGAGAGTGTGATAGAAGCTTTGTAAAAAGGGGTTGTAAAAGGTTGTCTCCTAAACCTGTGAAAAGGAGAAGAGGGGTGTAAAAGGGTAGTTAGTCTTTGCCCATTGAAAGAAAACCGGTAGTGGTTGCCGGTGGCCTCGACAGAAGAGGAATCGGCGAAGTGGATGTAGGTCACGACGACCGAACCACTATAAAAATCTGGTTTATGTTTCTCTTGTGCAATTTACTTTACTATAAACCACTTTACTTGCTTTACATCCACTATGCTCTTCTGTATGCTTTTAAAGTTAATATATTTATGAAATGTTTTTTGGTCGGAAATGGATTTAATTGCATTGAAATTTTAAACCGACATAATTTTTACCGTTGTACTAATTCACCCCCTCCCTCTTCTTATTGCCGACTCTTTTCCTAACATATCAGAGGGCTGTCCCTCCTTCTCTGGAGGCCTCTCTGAACTCTCTTCTATCTGAAATTTGGTTGGACTCAGCGGTTGTCCAATTCTGAATTCTACAAACAAAGCGCGCAATTTGTCCTCCAAGAGCGATTCAAGCCGCGATTCAATATGAGATTCCCATATTTCAAATTTGGTATCAATTGGATCTTGAGAATCTATAGCATATGCCTGTAGATCAAAGATATCCCTATCTTTTTTCTATTGATGGGTTAATGGCATGGGGTGGTGGAAGGTTTAGAAAAATTGAGGATCACGGAAAGGTACTACAGTAGATTTTTACATCTAAAGTGTAGCAGCTTGGACGTAAAAGGTTAGTAGTTCATATTTAGAATTTTTTAGTGAAACTAAAGGGAAATCTGTTCTTAAGAAGTGTCAAAGTTATCATAAAAATTTTGTAGTGATTTGGACAAAAAAAATGCACTAGCAAGATCAAACAAACTATACTATGCGGTTAGAATTCAGTAGTGCATCTAGCAGTTTGGACGTAAAAGATCAGTGGTTTATATTAGGAATTTTTTTATGAAAATAAAGGGAAATATGCTGTTAGGATGTTTTAAAGCCATCATAAATATTTCATAAATATTTGGACAGAAAAAATATAGTACCAAGATCAAACAAACTATGCTATGTGGTTGGAATTCTGTAGTGCATCTTTCGTCGAAGATATAAAAACTTTATGACGAAAATTTTATGTAGCAATATAGGAATGATTTTTTTGGATTTTTGAATAAGGATAACTAAATTACAGTAGAAGTGCGGTAGGAAACTAGAACCTATTGCAATTCACTAGGAGATCAAAGGATGATCCGCGATGGTAGAGATGATGATGAAATTCGACGACAATCTTTTAAGCAATTGTAAGAATTGCTTTGGGCAGCTGTGGAGGGCTGATGGATGGCTGGATTTTTTAATAAGAATAACAAAATTGTAGTAGCAGTAAGGTAGGAAACCAAAACCTATTGCAATTCATGGGGAGATCAAAGGATGATCCATGGTGGTGGAGATGACGGCGGAATTCGACGACGATCTTTTAAGAAATTGTGGGAATTGTTTGGATAGCTGTGGAGGGCTGATGGATTGCTGTGGAAGGGCAGTGAGATGCCAAGAATGCTACTCTGATACCAAGTGATAGAACCCTAGTGGATTCTTAGCTTGGGGTTGATATTTTTAGAGGATCGACCTCCTTGGAACTCTATAGGGGTTCATTCCTCCATGTTTCTTCTCAAAGGCTACTAAGAAGATTCATCTATTCCTTATCAAACGAGGACAAATACATGACTATTTATAGGGCTTCTAAACCCCAACTCCTAATAGGACTCTTACTCAAGACTCCTACTTCTAACCAACTCCTAATAAGACTCATACTCTAAGAAGCAACCTCCCAACTAACCCTAACCCTAGCCGGTCTATTCACCCCTTTAATAGGGGTTGGCTAGGTAGGTTTTACATGAATGCCCCTTTCAATAAAATTCAATTAGTACTTTCCTAGCTAGAGTCCTAACACTCATCCTAGCTTGCCTCTTCCTCGGGCGTAGTCATCATTGTATCAAGGGCGTACATGATTTTCTCCGCCATGAGAACAATTCTCAAGTTACGGAGCCAATCCGTATAATTTGGACCAGTGAGGTAGTCGACATCAAGTATGCCACGTACGAGATTTGATAACAACATTTTCTGAAAATAAAAATGCAGCATAAATAAATAACATGCAGATTTTGCAAAAATAAACAATCAAGATATGGACTTCTATCTGAATATCCTCCAACTATTTTACTGGTGAGTCACACGATACCCTGAGAACGTAAAACGGAAGTCTTCGGCAGACTTCTAGTTGTTGAATCTCAGATTTTGATGATGAAACCAATCAATATGTGTTTATGTTTTAATCTGTGTTTTGACTGACGTAGGATGCTTCGATCAGGATGAGATAATTAAAGCAGGAAGAATCAAGTTGGGCCGGAGGAACATGTCAGACGATTGGACGTCAGGCTGGTGGATCGGTCGACGTATCGACAGAAGGCTTCGGGCCGTGGATTTAGGCATCGGGCCAAGAAGAGCGGAGATTGTGCCAAGGATATCGAAGTTGCGGAGTCAACTGGTCGATTAAGCAATAGGCCGCAAGAGAGGATGATGCGCTCAAGAATCGGACGAAGCGTCGAGGGACCAATAACATGTCGGACAACTTGATTAGAGGCTTAGGATTAATTGTCTAGAGCGAAGTGTGTTTTACATGTGCAGGATTAACTATGATAGCAAGACATAAAGCAAATTGAAGTCCTAGAGTAAAGGACGCAACATCGTTGGGAGTTCGAGAGTTCGTCGGAAGTCTGGACGTTCGTCGAAGGTTCTGGCGGAACCAGCCGAGAAGTCATGGAGCTTGCCAAGAAGCTCGTTAGAACTCGCCAAGCAGATCGTCACAAGTCCAGGAGCTTGCCGGGAGTCCGCCAGAACATTACCGAGAGTTTGTCGGAGATTCGCTGGAAGATCGTCGGAAGCTCGCTGAAAGAATAGACTTACGGACTTAGTTTAGCTTAGAATATGTCTTAGGAATCGTAGTTAGCACGTAATTAGGCTTGGATTGGGCCAACCCAATTACGGGCCAGCTAGGCCCATGTAAGAACTATGTTGGGCCCAATAAGAAGCCCAAGCAGTGCCCCAAGAAGACTCACCGTCGTGGCATAGTCTTCGAGATTGTGTCAGGCGGTGGTACCGCTAGTCTAGGCAGTTGTACCACCCTTGGCAAGGTGCAAGGTGGTAGTACCACTAGTCTAGGCGGTGGTACCACCCAGCACTATGCCCCAGGTAGTGGTATCGCTAGACCTGGGCGGTGGTGCCGCCCAGGACAGTGTCAGTGAAACTAACACTGGGCGGTGGTACCGCTCGTGCTCGGGGAACCCGAGATGAGATGTTTTTAGGCTCCAAGTTTGAATCAACTTGAAGCCTATAAATACCCCTTTCATCCCTGGTTAAAGAATACAAGAACAGAGAGTAAAAGTAAAGAAACGCTGCTGCAATCTCTTTAGAATTCCCTCCTCTACTCTAAGTGTTAGATTTTTGTAAGAGAGGAGTGTGAGTGCTTGTAAGGGTTATCTCCTAAATCCGGTAAAAGGAGAAGATGGATGTAAAAGGTGATTGGCCTTCGCCTATTGAAGGAAGGCCTCTAGTGGACGCCGGTGACCTCGTCGGAGAGGAAGCCGAAAGTTGATGTATGTCACGTTGACCGAACCACTCTAAAATCTAGTTTGCATTTCCTTTGTGCTATTTATCTTAACTACAAACTGCCTTCCTTACTTTACATCAAATACATTTTCATACGCTTTCAAAGTTAAGATCTTTAAGAAAAGGTTTTCATTGAAAACGGTTTTTATCGAACGAAGTTTTAATAAAGACGTAATCTTTCCGCTGCACTAATTCACCCCCCCCATCTTAGTGCTCTTGATCCTAACAATTGGTATCAAAGCCTCATTTTTCAAATTTGGTTTAACACCCAAATTGAAATGGCTCTTTTCGGCAACCAAAAGGGTCACTCTATTATTCATCCTCCCTTTTTCAATGGGACGGACTACACTTATTGGAAAACTCGAATGAGAGTTTTCTTGCTTTCGTTGGATTTGAATTTATGGCACATTGTCAAATCCAGTTTTAAAAGGTCTTCTCTTCCAACGAAAGATTGGAATGATTTGGAGAAGAAGACATTTTCTTTAAATGCTAGAGCTATGAATGCTCTATTTTGCGCCTTAGAAAAAATCGAGTTTAATCGGGTTTCTACTTGCGAATCGGCTTTCGACATATGGCACACTCTTGAAATCACACACGAAGGCACAAGTAGTGTAAAAGATTCTAAAATAAATTTTTTGATATACGATTTTGAAATGTTTCGTATCGAACCAAGAGAGACTATTGGAGACATGTACACCCGTTTTACGGATGTCGTCAATAGTCTAAAAGGACTTGGTAAAACCTTTTTGAACTTTGAACTTGTTAGTAAAGTTTTGCGCTCGCTCTCTAAAACTTGGGATTCAAAAGTAATCGCTATTCAAGAATTAAAAAATTTAAATACCTTTTTGTTCGAAGAACTTATCGGGTCTTTCATGACCTATGAAATGATGTGCAATGCTCGTGATGAACAAAACCACCTTCCAAATAACAGGAAGGATTTGGGACATGGAACATTTGAAGACCACGAGCATAAGCTCAAGTGATGGTGAACAAGAACTACTCACTAAGAAATTTAAAAAATTAATGAAACAAAAATTTAAGAATAAAAAGAACAGAACTACTTGCTTTAAACACAAGAAGAAGAACACAAAGTGGGATGAATCGAGCTCCTCCGAAGACGAGGAGAAAATCAAGAAAGGCGCGGTGGCAAACTACGCCTTAACGACATTCAACGATGAGGTAATCAAAATGCCTTTAATTTATTTCGAATTTACATGATATTTTTCATGATGAATTTTCCTTTTTTATTTAGTTTAGAATTAATTTTCTTGAAAATTACATATTTAAAAATAAAAATACAAAAATTATGATCATGCTAGTAATTTTGAAAATGATAATGAAAATTAGATGTTTAATGAAAATGCAAAAATAAAATTGGATCATGCTTACCTTTCTAATGATTTTAAAAATAATCATGACAATTGCATGTCTTATGAAAATATAATAAAATGTAAGATTTAAATGTAATGATAATCCTATGTATGTTTTTGAAAAATTTCTTCTTGATGATTTCCGATTTTGATTGAAAAATGATTAAAAATGCCTTATGAAATCATGCTATATGTGGTTAAGAAGTAATAATGTGTATCATTGTTATTTCTTGATTTTGATTAAATGAAATCATGTTTGATTTGATGTAATGCATACTGATGTAATGAAAATATTAAATGTTTTGATACCATGATTGACTATTTTATGCATGAGATTTTAAAAGTTATACATGATGATTTGGTCTTGATGGTTTTTATGACGAAATTTATTTTTCGATCCTAAACGTTGATGCATATTTTTATTTAGCATAAAAGAAAAGAACATGCATGCATGAAATAAATCATATAAATTAAAACAACTAAAATGTGGAAAGGTTTCTTCTTAAAAAATTTATTTTTCTGACTTTATCGATTTTTTAAAAAGATAATTAATGAATCTATTTGTATTGCTTTTGTGAATCTCTTGAAAATGATCTTGATTTGATGATTTAAATGAGCTTTATCTTGATTTTTCGAAATTTGTAAATTGAGATTTCTTATGCTTAAGTCAAGATTTTATATGCATGAATTAATATCTTGTTCTCTTACAAGATTGAATGAATTCTATGTTTTTCATGATCTCCTAAGAATTCTTTACATTATTTATTTAAGAGGAAATTGTTTATGTGTTCTCTCGTAACATCTTTTAAGGTTTATGAATTGAATTTTGTTATGTAAAATTCTTTGAATGTATGAAATACATCTCATCACCAAGTTCTTTTTGATATTCTTCATGTGATGATATGAATGTTTGAAACACTCATGATATTATTTTGATGCATACAATGATAAAATATTCATGATGAAAAATTGTTTTGATATTCACATCTTGATTTTTTCGTCTTTGTTACCTTACCTTTGTCATAATTTGAATGTATGAAATAAAGGGTCTTCCCTTCATTTTGACAATGACAAAGGGGAAGCAAAACGTGCTAGAAAGCAAATTTGCTAGCTTGCACAATTCAGAATGAGGCTATCTTATAAAACTCAAGAGAAGCAATGTTTGCCAAGTTACACATTTCAAAAAGTGGCAAAATAGTCCATCTTGCATGTCTCAAAAGATGTAAAATTTTGTTAAATTTTTTGTGTAAAATTTGAGAGCTTGCATACTATACATTTACATACCAAAAGTGCTATCTTGCTTATCTCAAGATGCAAAAAATGCTAACTTGCACTTTGCAATGGAAGCAAAATTGCTAGCTCAAACATTGCAAAGGAAACAAAAAATTGCTAGCTTGCAACTTGCACATTTCAAGAAGCAAGAGTTGCTTTCTTGAACATCTCTAATTTGCTAGCTTGCATGATATAGAACTTGCTATCTTGAACACTACAAAGAAGTGTTATCTTGCCTATCTCAAGAAGCAGAAATGCTAAACTTACATATCTAGCAAAAGTTACAAACTTGCATAACTCTAAATTTTTGCTATCTTGCATGATGATAAAAATGGATATTATATTTTTCATGCCATGTATTGAACTTAGATATCTCAACACCTAGAAAGTGGAACTTCTCCTTTTTATTGATGACAAAGGGGGAGAAGTATATTGATGTCATGCATGATTTGATCATGACATGTTACTTAGATTTTTAAATCCAAAAGTTTCTATCAATATGACATAATGATAGGGGGAGTTTGTTTAAACTCCGGCAGTTAAGGTTAACTCTGTCGTCGATTGGTTGTCATCATTAAAAAGGGAGAGATTGTTGTATCTCAGATTTTGATGATGAAACCAATCAATATGTGTTTATGTTTTAATCTGCATTTTGAGTGACGCAGGATGCTTCGATTAGGATGAGACAATTAAAGTAGGAAGAATCAAGTTGGGCGGAGGAACATGTCAGAAGATTGGACATCAGGCCGATGGATCGGTCAACGTATCGAAAGAAGGCTTCGGGTCGTAGATTCAAACATCGGGCCAAGAAGAGCGAAGATTGTGCTAAGGATATTGGAGTTGCGGAGTCAACTGATTGATTGGGTAATAGGCCACAAGAGAGGACGATGTGTTGAAGAATCAGACGAAGTATCGAGGGACCAATGACATGCCGGACAACTTGATTAGATGCTTAGGATTAATTGTCTAGATCAAAGTTTGTTTTACATGTGCAGGATTAACTATGATAGCAAGACATGAATCAAACTGAAGTCTTGGAGTCAAGGACGCGACATCATTGGGAGTTCGAGAGTTCGTCGGAAGTCTGGACGTTCGTCGGAGGTTCTGGCGGAATTAGCCGAGAACTCGCGGAGCTTACCAAGAAGCTCATCGAAACTTGCCAAGTGGATCGTCGAAAGTCCAGGAGCTTGCCGAGAGTCTGCTAGAACATTGCCAAGAGTTTGTCGGAGGTTCGCTTGAAGATCGCCGGAAGCTCGCCGAAAGAATAGACTTACGGACTTAGTTTAGCTTAGAATATGTCTTAAGAATCGTAGTTAGCACGTAATTGGGCTTGGATTGGGCCAACCCAATTATGGGCCAGCTAGGCCCATGTAAGAACTATGTTGGGCCCAATAAGAAGCCCAAACAGTGCCCCGAGAAGACTCATCATCGTGGCACAGTCTCGAGACTGTGTCAGGCGGTGGTACCGCCCAGCACTGTGCCCCAAGTGATAGTACCGCCATACCTGGGCAGTGGTACCGCCCAAGATAGTGTCAGTCAAACTAACACTATGTTACAGACAAACTTCTAAACAGAATGTTTAATGTAATGCTTATGTATGTCCGTGTCTTTTGGTATGTTCATGCTTTGTACAGCATGTAGAGGGACGACCGAAGGCTTAAAGTCCCATTTTAGTTAGATTGGTGGCTGCTTTAGGCTTGTAAATAAAGGTTGTGTCATGGGGACATGTGTGAGAGATTCTCGGTCTGTAGTGGACCATTTTACCCTTTGTTGTGTAACTATTCAGAGCTTGTAAAGTCTATTTGTAATTTGCATTATCTATGAAGTGTTTTCGGAGATGTTTGCTTATGGATCCCGAGTGAGGCATTCTCTCTAACCCGTTCTCTCTTTTGATGGTCCTAAGGGACAATGGGAGGCTTCGGGGAGGCTGACATTCGTGGACGGACATGCAAGAGTGCCGCACGACTTAGGCAAAACTAGCTAAGTCCGTGACAACTAGGCGGTGGTACTGCCTAGCGCAGTCGGTGGTACCGCTCGTGCCCAGGGAACCCGGGATGAGATTTTTTTAGGCTCCAAGTTTGAATCAACTTGAAGCCTATAAATACCCCTAGCATCCCTGGTTAAAGAATATAATCACAGAGAGTCTAAAAGCAAAGAAACGCTGCTGCAATCTCCTTATAATTCCCTCCTCTACTTTAAGTGTTAGATTTTTGTAAGAGAGGAGTGTCAGTGCTTCTAAGGGTTATCTCCTAAACCCGGTAAAAGGAGAAGAGGGGTGTAAAAGGTGATTGGCCTTCGCCTATTGAAGGAAGGTCTCTAGTGGACACCGGTGACCTCGTCGGAGGAGGAAGCCGAAAATGGATGTAGTTCACGTTGACCGAACCACTCTAAAATCTGGTTTGCATTTTCTTTGTGCTATTTATCTTAACTGCAAACAAGATTCCTTGCTTTACATCAAATACGTTTCCATACGCTTGCAAAGTTAAGATCTTTACGAAAAGGTTTTCATCGAAAATAGTTTTTATCGAATGAAGTTTTAATAAAGACGTAATCTTTTTGCTGCACTAATTCACCCCTCCCCCCTCGTCTTAGTGCTCTTGATCCTAACACTAGTGGGGATCGGGATCCAATCATTGATATAGTGTAACCTCGAGAGACTCGACCAATCACACTAAGCCCAAAAGGTAGGCAACTCTTGTCGATCATAACTCCTTATGATTCTCATTCTGTTCGGCCTCCGAACCACCATGGTCTCGAGGGACTCGACTAACTATGATGTTCGATAAAGTCAATACCATTATTACAAGATGAGTCTGATTCGATGATATATCCTTGAGGGACTCGACCAAGTGTACCATGTCCTCAGGTCACCGGTGAGTCGTAGGCAAGAAAGTGAATCGCGATATAGGTAAGCCTTTAGGGACTCGACCAACTCAACCTACATCGAGAATCGGTCCCTACCTATAACGATGAAAGGCCGCGTGAGTCAATCTAATTGCCTCGCGTTTACCGACTTAATATTATCGAGAGAGGGGATTTTGATTTGGTCTCCTAATGTAACATGTCACACACATATATATTTAATATATATCTACATCAGATGCAAATATATATACATATCTAGTAGGTGTATAAGCAATCACACATCACATGAGCAATCACACTAGATGATCATGGACCACAGCCTAATGTGATCAGGCTCGAGCTAGTGGGTCTATCACTTACATCAAGATCTATGTATGCAGTGGTGCATCTCCATGCTCTGTGATCGTCCATCTCGTCGTCTTCGATTCCGTCGGTATCTCGATGCATCTCCATGCATCATGATCATTTGTCTCGTGGGTCCCTCTATCACTTCCATGCTCCCGTTACGCCTCCTCGTGTGATTACAACTAAATCATAGGCACGTAGGCCCAATAATAAACAAAAAATAAAATCGAGGCTTGCAGGCTCCAATAATAATAATCACAAGTATATACACATCACACGATCCATGATCATCCATCCACATATCGTACACTACATGTAAATATTATTTTGTAGGACTACTAGATAATAATAAAATAATATTCAATTAAACCTTCTAATTAATTAATATTTTTTGAAACCGGGGACATGCAAGAAATTTTCTTAATTATGAGGCATATTTTCATAATTTGGACAATGGACAGAATTTAGAATTTCTGTAATTTCGAGGGGCAAAACTATCTTTTGCCCAAAAATCCCTAATGCCCTTCTCCCTCTCCCCTACTGCTAAGCCGCCGCCACCCTATCGACGATGGCCTGTGCGGTGGGGGGCGTGGGGTGTCAGCCCTACCCACGGGGCAATATCCGAAGGTGTCGTTGCCCCGCGGTGCCGTACTATTAGAACCCTCATAGATTCTAAACTTAGGATTGATCTCTTTATGGGATCGGCCTCCTTGGAACTCTATAGGGGTTCCTCCCTCCAAGTTACTGCTCAAAGGCTACAGAAAATACATAGCTATTTATAGGGTTTCTAAACCCTAACTCCTAATAGGACTCCTACTCAAGACTCCTAATAGGACTCTTACTCAAGACTCCTATTCCTTTACAACTCCTAATTCTTCTCTAAGAAATAACATCCATACCCTAGCTGGTGGCCTCTTCACATATTTAATAGGGGTTTGTTTAGGTAGGTTTTATATGAATGCCCCTCTAAATTATGACTCTCCTAGCTAGAGTCCTAACAGACCCGCCCTCTTCAAATCAGCCTTATCCTCGAGGTTGACAATCCATGAATTCTGGGAATTTGATCTTCAAGTCTTCATAGTTCTCCCAAGTAGCACCTTCTGTAGGTAAGTTCGCCCATTGTATTAGCACTTTAGTAGTAGGTCGTTATCTTCAGGTCACGATCTGTCGATTAATAATGGCACTCGACTAGGTATGGAGTTCTCCTTGGGTAGTCATATTTGGTGGGTGGCTTTAGGCTGTCTCCAAGCACCTGTTTACCACTTTCGTCTGACCGTCAATTTGCGGGTGATACGCCATACTCCTTTTCAATTTAGTGCCCTTATAGCGTAATTCTTTTGTCTCCCAATTGTAATAAGCCACAGAGCTTGGTGCTTTCTCTAATTTTTTTATGATCTTATTGGTCTTTGGATCTTCCTATCATTCCCTCTTAATATCCTTAGGGAAGTTGCTAGTCAAAAGTGAAATGACCAAAAATTCAGCATGCTTGGGTAAGCCATGAAAGCGCATTTGCAACAACATTCTCTTTCCTCTTTTTATAAGTTATTTCATAATCATATTCAAGAAGCTTTGTTACCCATTTTTGCTGTTCGGGAGAAGATATCTTCTGCTTCAAGAAATATTTTAGGCTTTTATGGTTGATCTTGATTTGAAAATATCGTCCGATCAAGTATGATCTCTATTTGGCCACCACATGCATAATCGCGAGTATCTCCTTATTATAAATAATCATCTTGAGATGGGAAGGAGATAATACCTTACAGATATAAGCAAGGGGACAGCCATCTTGCATTAGTACAGCACCAATTCTGACTCCGGAGGCATTGGCTTCTATAACATAAGTCTTATCGAAGTCGGGCAGCGCTTGTACGGGCGTTGTCATCATTGCAGCCTTAAGTTCATCGAAGGCGGTGGTGGCTTTGTTCGACTATTGTAAATTATCTTTTTAACAGCAAGGTAGAAAGGGGTGCACTGATCTTTCCTGTCACGCCCCTCAAAATATCCATGATATTAAAATTTTCAACACAAACCAATCCAGGATCCAAACACACATTTGAGGACACTGAAAAACATTCTGTCAAATTCACATCTATAAAACCTGTGCAGTTTATAATCATATATCACATCACTTGATAATTCCCATTTATGGCAACCCAAGCCAACTTGACAAACATGAACAATATTTATAAATCCACAAACTAAATAAATTATACAATCAGAACTCCAACTATTCACCACAAGTTCATATCATCATAAATTAGGCTTAACATTATGAAATTCCCAATAAAAGATATCTTCTAACACTTTTACACAGTATATCCATTTCGATTCATCGACAACATTTCATTTCATACAAAATATGCTTATACAACAATAACATAATAACCAACAAGACTTGCCCATAATTCAGAATAGCTCTCCACTGCCTCAGCCCAATTCAAACATATCAAAGAGTGACAAGCTGACCTGAAAGATTTATATAACAACGGAGTGAGCTAAAAACAGCTCAGCAAGTAACAAAGCATATTCAGAACAAAAGGAACGATTTTAAACAAGTAAGATATCATAATACAAGGCAGAATACAAGAATTCTCAAGGATACCATCTCACTAGATACAAAATCATATGTGTCACGTCATTCAAAACCTATTTGGTTCATAACAAATGGAGCATAGAGTAATTGGAGTATATCAATAGCGTATGAAATGTTCCGGAGCATATCAATGACATATGGAACATTTTGAAGCGTAACAATAACAAATGAAACATTTCGGAGCATATCAAAGGCGTATGAAATGTTTCGGAGCATATCAATGACAAATGAAATATTTCGGAACATATCAATGGCATATGGACCATTTCGAAGCATATCAAAGAACGAATACGAAATAGAAGCTCAGACATCGTACCCTAGTATAGTGTATGTGAGGTTTAACTCAATGGTGGCTCCACGCCGTAACGAGTTCTCGACTCCATCCACGGGTAGCCCTTTCCTACTCGAGCCCTCTCACCCTACCCAAGTGCTAGGTCGGCTCTGAATTTCATATCAAACAGATAGATGGTGAAGTGGGATTCCAAACATAATATGGTCCATCCATTTCTGAATGACCACCAAACGTAATCTAGAGCATCGCGGGCTCTAAGCACATACCCTTTACCATTTCTGGCAAAGGTCCAAATAATCCCACAAACACCAGAGTACAAAAGGGTATTGTGAACAATAAATTGGGACATATCGGAAGCACATGCGGAACAACGAAATGTACATGTGCCTTTATGAAACATTACGATACAAACATGAAGTTTACATAACAGATTTAGGTATCCAAATACATATAGGACAAGAGCATACAAGAATTCAAAGCAGTAATATAAAGCTCAATTGAATAAGAAAGCTAAAGGATATTAATTTCTAAAGTAATGAAACCAGAATATGCGAAATCGACCAAAGCTCGATTTCTGGTAGAATTCAAGAGGCACATTGAACAAATGATTCAAACTATCAATCGTACTCCAATATACTCAAGAAAGCTATCAAAAGAAAGGTTTATTAGTCTATATTCTGATCAAATAATTTTTGTCCAAATCAGAGGTCAATACATGAAGTTATAATCATAACAAGGTAGAAATGTCAGAATCTCAGACGTTGCACAGATTCGAATCGATATGTCTAAACAAGAGATATATCAAATGCAAGGTTGGAACAATTCAAAGTTCCTCATATTCAAATCAAATGTAGAGATAGAATTACAGTAAGGAAAGATCAAGACACTTGCAATAGGAAATATTAGAATAATAACAGGAGAAACGATCGGGAAACTTGCATTATGAAAGAATTGAAAGCTTGCAATAGGAAGGATCGGAACACTTGTAATAGGAAGGATAAGAACACTTGCACGAGGAAGATCATAATACTTGCAATAATAAAAATTAGAACAATTACAAGAGAAACGATCAGGAAACTTGCAATAGAAAGGTTCGAAACATTTGCAATAGAAAGGATCGAAAAACTTGCAATAGAAAGGATCCAAACAAGCGGGAAACTTGCCTTTCGAAGGTTTTGATCCAAAGATTCGAAGAAGGTGTACGCTCGAATCCTTTATCTACTTTTCCTCCGTCTCCTCTCCCTATTTCGTTTTCTGCACTCGTTTTCTTTCTTTCTCCGCAACTACATCTCGTGCCGAACATCAAGGTACAATCACCTGCTCTCTCTTACTCTCATTCCTTCTTTTTTTTTCCCAAACGCAGCTGCCACAGCCACCGCCGCTGTCGCTGCTACAGTCGCAACCCCTTCCACCGCACTGCCTTCTTCCTCCCCTTCTTTCGCAGACATTACTGCTGCATATGCAGTCGCTGCCGCTGCGGCCACAATCCTGTCCGCAGCCCCTTTTTCCCCCTTTCCTTTCTTTTCTTTCCCAACTGCACCTGCCGCAGTCGCAGTCGTAGCCATGGCCGCAGCCACCACAACCGCAGCCTCTTCTTCCTCTCCTGCTCTACTTCCTCTCCTTCTCTTCCAGCTGCTGCTGCCACCCCTTCTCCTCTTCCTCTCTTCTTCCTCTCCTTCCCTTTCTCTTCTCCTTCCTTTCCTTCTCTTCTTTCCCAGCTGCAACTGCTGCAGTCGTGGCCGCAGCCACGGTCGCAACCTCTTCTTATTCCCCTGCTCATCTTCCTCTCCTTCTTCTCTTCCAGCTGCAGCTGCCATCGCCGCAGCCGCAGCCCCTTCTTCCCTTCTCTTCTTCCTCTCCTTCCCTTCTTCCTTCCTCTTCCTCTTTCCCTGCAACAGCTGCAGCTGCCACAGCTGCAGCCGCAGCTACTTCTTTCCCCTCTCCTCTTCCTCCTCCTTCCTTTCTTCTTCTTCTCTTCTTCCTCACCTTCTTTTCTTCCTCTCCTTCTCTTCCAGCTGCAGTTGCCACTGCCGCAGCCGCAGCTCCTCGTTTCCCTTCTCTTCTTCTCCTCTTCTTCTTCCCTTCTCCTCCCCAGCGTCACACACACCCACTCCTCTGTTTCCTCTGCAGGAAACAGAGGTTTCACAACCTCTTCTCCTGCTTCCTCTTCTTCTTCTCTTCCTCTTCTTCTTCTTCTCCTCTTCTCCTACCCAACACCCCACACCCTCTCACTGCAGCCCATGCCGCAGCCATCCTTTTTTTTTCTTCTTCTTCTCTTCTTCTTCTTCCTCTTCTTCTTATTCTTCTCCCCGAACGCCCCACACATCTCCTCTATTTCTACCTGCAGGAAACAGAGGTGCTGCTGCCACCTCTCGCTCCTCTCCCTCTTCCCTCTCTTTTCCCTCTTCTTCTCCTTCTCTTCTTCTCCTCTTCCCTTTTCCTCCCCAAGGCCACACACCTCCTTGTTGCAGCCTTGCCGCAGCTATCCTCCTCTCTTCTTCTTCTTTCTGTTTCCTCCCCAACGCCACACACCTCCTCGCTAAAGCCTTGCCGCAGCTATCCTCGTCTCTTCTTCTTCTTCTTCTTCTTCTTCCCTTCTCCTCCTCAACGCCCCACACATCCTCTCCTCTGTTTCCACCTACGGGAAACAGAGGTGCTGCAGCCCTAGCTGCTGCAGCTGCCTCTCTTTCTCCTTTCCATCTTCCCTCTCTTCTACTTCTTCTTTTCTTCTCTTCTCCCTCTTCTTCCTCTCTTCTTTTCCCTCTTCTTCTTCTTTTCTTTTCTTCTCCCTCTACTTCTCTTCTCCTTCTCCCCACACCCCACCGCTCCTCTCTCTGTTTCAGAAACAGAGAGCGTGGGAGGCGGTGGGATAAAACCGAAACATTTCGGTTTTTCTCTTTTTTTTTTTTCTTTTTTTGTAACTTAATAGTTTAGTCCTTGAAATTTCTATATTTACATATAGGTCCTCTAATTTACATATAAATTCTTATTAATAATTTTTAAAAGTTAGGGATATTACACTCTCCCCCCCTTAAAAGAAAATTTAGTCCTCTAAATTAATCATAGCTCAATGGATGAAAAGATGAGGATTATGATTTAGTCCTCTAAATTAATCATAGCTCAATGGATGAAAAGATGAGGATTATGATTTAGTCCTCTAAATTAATCATAGCTCCACGTCGTGATGAGTTCTCTGACTCCATCCACGGGTAGCCCTTTCCTACTGCAGCCCTCTCACCCTGCCCTAATGCTAGGTCGACTCTGATACCAAATGTCATGACCCGATTCTGATGAGCCACGACCCGATTCTGATGAGCTAACTGGCCAATAACTCCATTTTGGTCCTCAACGGCGGACCAAAATGCTTAAGCGGGAGGTTACGTAGTACACTCATCAGGCCCTTATAAGCTAATCATACATATTGCCCACTTCCGATGTGGGACTAATGGGATATTACACTATCCCCAACCCAATTAGCTTGACGTCCTCGTCAAAGCCTAACATATCCCAGATCGAACCCTAGCATAGTGCATGTGAGGTTTAACTCAGTGGTGGCTCCACGCCGTGATGAGTTCTCTGACTCCATCCACGGGTAGCCCTTTCCTACTGTAGCCCTCTCACCCTACCCTAATGCTAGGTCACGACCCGGGACTGATGAGTTAACCGGCCAATAACTCCATTTTGATCCTCAACGGCGAACCAAAATGCTTAAATGGGATATTACACTATCCCCAACCCAATTAGCTTGACGTCCTCGTCAAGGCCTAACATATCCCAGATCGAACCCTAGCATAGTGCATGTGAGGTTTAACTCAGTGGTGGCTCCACGCCGTGATGAGTTCTCTGACTCCATCCACGGGTAGCCCTTTCCTACTATAGCCCTCTCACCCTACCCTAATGCTAGGTCGGCTCTGATACCAAATGTCACGACCCGGGACTGATGAGTTAACTGGCCAATAACTCCATTTTGGTCCTCAACGGCGAACCAAAATACTTAAGCGGGAGGTTACGTAGTACACTCATCAGGCCCTTATAAGCTAATCACACACATTCCCCACTTCTGATGTGGGACTAATGGGATATTACACTATTTAACCTCTGTCACGCCCCCTCAAAATATCCTTGATATTTAAAACAATTTCATCACAAACCAATCCAGGATCCAAACTAACAGTTGAGGACACTGAAAACATTCTATCAAATTCGCATCTATAAAACCTGTGCAGTTTATAATCATATATCACATCACTCGATAATTCACATTTATGGCAACCCAAGCCAACTTGACAAACATGAACAACATTTATAAATCCACCAGCTAAATAAATTATACAATCATAACTCCAACTATTCACCACAAGTTCATATCGTCATAAATTAGACTTAACATTCTGAAATTCCAAATAAGAGAGATCTTCTAACACTTTTACACAGTATATCCATTTCGATTCATCAACAACATTTCATTACATACAAAATATGGTTATACAACAATAGCATAACAACCAACAAGACTTGCCCATAATTCTGAATAGCTCTCCACTGCCTCAGCCCAATTCAAACATCTCAAAGAGTGACAAGCTGACCTGAAAGATTTATATAACAACGGAGTGAGCTAAAAACAGCTCAACAAGTAACAAAGCATATTCAGAACAAAAGGAACGATTTCAAACAAGTAAGATATCATAATGCAAGGCAGAATACAAGAATTCTCAAGGATACCATCTCATTAGATACAAAATCATATGTGTCATGTCATTCAAAACATATTTGGTTCATAACAAATGGAGCATAGAGTAATTGGAGCATACCAATAGCGTATGAAATGTTCCGGAGCATACCAATGACAAATGTAACATTTAGAGCATAACAATAGCAAATGAAACATTTCGGAGCATAACAAAGGCATATAAAATGTTTCGGAGCTTATCAATAACAAATGAAACATTTTGGAGCATGACAAAGGCATATGAAATGTTTCAGAGCTTATCAATAACAAATGAAACATTTCGGAGCTTATCAATGGCGTATGAAATGTTCCGGATCATATCAATGGCATATGGAACATTTCGGAGCATATCAATAACAAATACCAAACAGAAGCTCAAACGTCGTCTTTGACGTTGCATTCATATCATTCTTATCCAAAGCATGTATAGAAACACATAACCAAAGCTCTGGATATCATATCAAATATATAGAAGGTGTAGTGGGATCTCAAACAGAACGTGATTCATCCATTTCTGAATGACCACCAGACATAATCTAGAGCATCGCTGGCTCTAAGCACATACCCTTTACCATTTCTGGCAAAGGTCCAGACAATCCCACAAACACCAGAGTATAAGAGGGCAGTTTAACCAATAATTAGCATATATCGGAAGCACACGCGGAACAACAAAACGTACATGTGCCTTATCGTGACAATACGATGCAAGGAACAAATCTCTCACAATTGTATTCAGATTTGGAATGAAATGAAAGCAAGGGTATACAGGGATTCCAAGCAATCATATTAGATCAATTGAATAAGAAAGCTAAAGAATGTCAATTTCCAAAGAAATGAAACCAGAATATGCGAAATCGACCAAAGCTCGATTTCTGGCAGAATTCAAGAGGCACATTGAACAAATGATTCGAACTATCAATCGTGCTCCAATTTACTCAGAAATATATCATTGGAAAGATATTTTAATTTGTTTTCAGATAAAATAAGACTCGTATGAATCGAAGTTTCCAACAAAGAGTTACAATAGATTTAGTAACCCAAGATCAAAGAACAAATCTCAATTTTACAGAATTCACATGGTTGGTTTCAACAGAAAACTGGGCAGGCAGTTGGACTCTAAATCTTTCAATCCAGGTATCAAAGAAAGATCTACAAGTCTAGTTTCCAATGAAATAAGCTTTGAACAAATCGAAGTTTCCATCATCGACTTGCAGGCAGATCAAAATCAAAAGGTCAGAATATCAGAAGTTGCACAGATTCGAATCGTTACGTCTAAACAAGAGATATATCAAAAGAAAGGTTAGAAAAATTCAAAGTTCCTTATATTCAAAACAAATGTAGAGATAAAGTTGCAGTAAGTAAAGATCAGGACACTTGCAATAGGAAAGATAGAAAGCTTGCAATAGGAAGGATAGGAACACTTGCCTTCCAAAGATTTCGATCCGAAGATCTAAAGAATGTGCCAGCCCAAATCCTTCTACTTTTCCTCCGTGTCCTCTCTCTCTGTTTCGTTTTCTACACATCTTTTCTTTTTCCTCCACAATTGCAGCTCATGCAGAACATAGAGACATAGCCACCTGCTCTCTCTTACTCTCATTCCTTCGTTTTCTTTTTCAAACACAGTTGTCGCAGCCATCGCCGCTGCCACTACCACAGTCGTAGCCACGACCGCAGCCCCTTCCACTGTACTACTTCCTTGCTCCCTTCTCTCGCAGACATAACTACTGCATACGTAGTCACTGCCACTGCAGCCGCAATCCCGTCCGCCGCCCCTTTTTCCCCTTTCCTTTCTTTTCTTTCCCAGCTGCAACTGCCGCAGCCGCAGTCGCAGCCATGGCCGCAGCCACCACAGCCACAACCTCTTCTTCCTCCCTAGCTCTATTTCCTCTCCTTCTCTTCCAGCTGCAGCTGCCACAGCCACAGCTGCCTCCCCTTCTCTTCTTCCTCTCTTCTTCCCTTTTCCTTTCTCTTCTTCTTCCTTTCCTTCTCTTCTTTCCCAGCTGCACTGCTGCAGTCGCAGCCTTAGCCACGACCACAGCCTCTTCTTCCTCCCCTGCTCATCTTCCTCTCCTTCTTCTCTTCCAACTGCAGCTACCATCGCCGCAGCCGCAGCCCCTTCTTTCTCTTCTCTTCTTCCTCTCCTTCCCTTCTTCCTTTCTCTTCCTCTTTCCCTGGCATAGCTGCAGCTGCCACTGCCGAAACCGCAGCTACTTCTTTCCCTTCTCCTCTTCCTTCTCCTTCCTTTCTTCTTCTTCTCTCCCCACTGCAACTGCTGCAGTCGCGGCCGCAGCCACGGCCGCAACCTCTCCTTCCTCCCCTGCTCATCTTCCTCTTCTTCTTCTCTTACAGCTGCAGCTGCCATCGCCGAAGCTGCAGCCCCTTCTTCCCCGGCATCACACACACCCTCTCCTCTGTTTCCTCTGCAGGAAACAGAGGTATCACAACCTCTTCTCCTGCTTCCTCTTCTTCTTCTCTTCCTCTTCTTCTTCTTCTTCTCCTCTTCGAACGCCCCACACCTCTCCTCTGTTTCCACCTGCAGGAAACAGAGGTGCTACAGCCCTAGCTGCTGCCACCTCTCGCTCCTCTCCCTTGTCCCTCTCTTTTCCCTCTTCTTCTCCTTCTCTTCTTCTCCTCTTCCCTTTTCCTCCCCAACGCCACACACCTCCTCGCTGCAGCCTTGCCGTAGCTATCCTCCTCTCTTCTTCTTCTTCTTCTTCTTCTTCTTCTTCCCTTCTCCTCCCCAACGCCCCACACATACTCTCCTCTGTTTCCACCTGCGGGAAACAAAGGTGCAGCAGCCGTAGCTGCTGCTGCTGCCTCTCCCTCTCCTCTCCATCTTCCCTCTCTTCTTCTTCTTCTTCTTCTTCTTTTCTTCTCTTCTCCCTCTTCCTCCTCTCTTCTTTTCCCTCTTCTTCTTCTTTCTTCTCTCCTCACGCCCCACCGCTCCTCTCTGTTTCTCGAAAGAAACAGAGAGTGCGTGGGAGGCAGTGGGATAAAACCAAAATTTTCGGTTTTCTTTATTTTCTTTTCATTTTGCAACTTAGTAGTTTAGTCCTTGAAATTTTTATATTTACATATAGGTCCTCAAATTTATATATAAATCCTTATTAATAAATTTTCAAAAGTGAGGGATATTACATGATCAGCCTCTACTTCCAATATAAGGTGGCAAAAGAAATCTTTCGATCATCAGAACAATTTAGTACGTCAAATTTCTTCTCTGTTTACATCATCCGTTTTTCTACCACCAATGAAATTAGGTTCACCATGCTTTCATTGCACTACTCTGATTTGATATCCCCGATCAACCCTTTCATCGCACTTAATTAATCAAAAGCAGATGAAGTAAGAGGACTAAATGTACTCGTCATCCAAGATTCCTAAAATGCATCAAAGAAAATTTCCACCAATCACTATAGTTCACTAGACCTCAATATATTTTGCACGTCAACATATCAAATATTTCAGTAATCTTCAAACCATGCTCTGATACCACATCTGTCACGCCCCTCAAAATATCCATGATATTAAAATTTTCAACACAAACCAATCCAAGATCCCAACACACATTTGAGGACACTGAAAAACATTATATCAAATTCACATCAATAAAACCTATGCAGTTTATAATCATATATCACATCACTCGATAATTCTCATTTATGGCAACCCAAGCCAACTTGACAAGCATGAACTACATTCACAAGCTAAATAAATTATACAATCAGAACTCCAACTATTCACCACAAGTTCATATCATCATAAATTAGACTTAACATTCTGAAATTCCCAATAAGAGAGATCTTCTAAGACTTTTACACAAAATATCCATTTCGATTCATCGACAACATTTCATTTCATACAAAATATGCTTATACAACAATAACATAATAACCAACAAGACTTACCCATAATTCAGAATAGCTCTCCACTGCATCAGCCCAATTAAAACATATCAAAGAGTGACAAGCTGACTTGAAAGATTTATATAACAACAGAGTGAGCTAAAAACAACTCAACAAGTAAAAAAGCATATTCAGAACAAAAGGAACGGTTTCAAACAAGTAAGATATCATAATACAAGGCAGAATACAAGAATTCTCAAAGATACCATCTCATTAGATACAAAATCATATGTGTCATGTCATTTAAAACCTATTTGGTTCATAACAGATGGAGCATAGAGTAATTGGAGCATATCAATAGCGTATGAAATGTTCCGGAGCATATCAATGACATATTGAACATTTCAAAGCGTAACAATAACAACTGAAACATTTCGGAGCATATCAATGACAAATGAAACATTTCGGAACATATCAATGGCATATGGACCATTTCGAAGCATATCAAAGAACGAATATGAAATAGAAGCTCAGACGTCATACCCTAGCATAGTGCATCTGAGGTTTAACTCAGTGGTGGCTCCACACCGTGACGAGTTCTCGACTCCATCCACGGGTAGCCCTTTCCTACTCGAGCCCTCTCACCCTACCCAAGTGCTAGTTCGGCTCTGAATTTCATATCAAACAAATAGATGGTGAAGTGGGATTCCAAACATAATATGGTCCATCCATTTCTGAATGACCACCAAACGTAATCTAGAGCATCGCGGGCTCTAAGCACATACCCTTTACCATTTCTGGCAAAGGTCCAAATAATCCCACAAACACCAGAGTACAAAAGGGTATTGTGAACAATAAATTGGGACATATCGGAAGCACATGCGGAACAACGAAATGTAAATGTGCCTTTATAAAACATTACGATACAAACATGAAGTTTACATAACAGATTTAGGTATCCAAATACATATAGGACAAGAGCATACAAGAATTCAAAGCAGTAATATAAAGCTCAATTGAATAAGAAAGCTAAAGGATATCAATTTCCAAAGGAATGAAACCAGAATATGCGAAATCGACCAAAGCTCGATTTCTGGCAGAATTCAAGAGGCATATTGAACAAATAATTCAAACTATCAATCGTGCTCCAATATACTCAAGAAATCTATCAAAAGAAAGGCTTATTAGTCTATATTATGATTAAATATTTTTTGTCCAAATCAAAGGTCAATACATGAAGTTATAATCATAACAAGGTAGAAAGGTCAGAATCTCAGACGTTGCACAGATTCGAATCGATATGTCTAAACAAGAGATATATCAAATGCAACGCTAGAACAATTCAAAGTTCCTCATATTCAAATCAAATGTAGAGATAGAATTACAGTAAGGAAAGATCAAGACACTTGCAATAGGAAATATTAGAATAATAACAGGAGAAACGATCGGGAAACTTGCACTATGAAAGAATTGAAAGCTTGCAATATGAAGGATCTGAATACTTGTAATAGGAAGGATAAGAACACTTGCACGAGGAAGATCATAATACTTGCAATAATAAAAATTAGAACAATTACAGGAGAAACGATCAGGAAACTTGCAATAGAAAGGATCGAAACATTTGCAATAGAAAGGATCAAAAGACTTGCAATAGAAAGGATCGAAACAAGCGGGAAACTTGCCTTTCGAAGGTTATGATCCAAAGATTCGAAGAAGGTGTACGCTCAAATCCTTTGTCTACTTTTCCTCCATCTCCTCTCCCTATTTCGTTTTCTGCACTCGGTTTCTTTCTTTCTTCGCAACTACATCTCATACCGAACATCGAGGCACAATCACCTGCTCTCTCTTACTCTCATTCCTTCTTTTTCTTTCCCAAACGCAGCTGCCACAGCCACCGCTGCTGCCGCTGCTACAGTCGCAACCCCTACCACCGCACTACCTTCTTCCTCCCCTTCTTTCACAGACATTACTGCTGCATACGCAGTCGCTGCCGCTGCGGCCGCAATCCTGTCCGCAGCCCCTTTTTCCCCCTTTCCATTCTTTTCTTTCCCAGCTGCTACTGCCGCAGTCGCAGTCGCAGCCTTGGCCGCAGCCTCTTCTTCCTCTCTTGCTCTACTTCCTCTCCTTCTCTTCCAGCTGCTGCTACCACTACCGTAGCTGCCACCCCTTCTCCTCTTCCTCTCTTCTTCCTCTCCTTCCCTTTATCTTCTCCTTCCTTTCCTTCTCTTCTTTCCCAGCTGCAACTGCTGTAGTCGCGGTCGCAGCCACGGCCGCAACCTCTTCTTGTTCCCCTACTCATCTTCCTCTCCTTCTTCTCTTCCAGCTGCAGCTGCCATTGCCACAGCTGCAGCCCCTTCTTCCCTTCCCTTCTTCCTCTCCTTCCCTTCTTCCTTCCTCTTCCCCTTTCCCTGCCACAGCTGCAGCTGCCACAGCCGCAGCCGCAGCTGCTTCTTTCCCCTCTACTCTTCCTCCTCCTTCCTTTCTTCTTCTTCTCTTCTTCCTCACCTTCTTTTCTTCCTCTCCTTCTCTTCCAGCTGCAGCTGCCACCGCCGCAGCCGCAGCTCCTCCTTTCCCTTCTCTTCTTCTCCTCTTCTTCTTCCCTTCTCCTCCCAGACGTCACACACACCCACTCCTCTGTTTCCTCTGCAGGAAACAGAGGTATCACAACCTCTTCTCCTGCTTCCTCTTCTTCTTCTCTTCCTCTTCTTCTTCTTCTCCTCTTCTCCTACCCGACACCCCACACCCTCTCACTGCAGCCCATGCCGCAGCCATCCTTTTTTTTTCTTCTTCTTCTCTTCTTCTTCTTCCTCTTCTTCTTATTCTTCTCCCCGAACGCCCCACACGTCTCCTCTATTTCCACCTGCAGGAAACAGAGGTGCTGCTGCCACCTCTCGCTCCTCTCCCTCTTCCCTCTCTTTTCCCTCTTCTTCTCCTTCTCTTCTTCTCCTCTTCCCTTTTCCTCCCCAAGGCCACACACCTCCTCGCTGCAGTCTTGCCGCAGCTATCCTCCTCTCTTCTTCTTCTTCTTCTTCTTTCCTTTTCCTCCCCAACGCCACACACCTCCTCGCTGCAGCCTTGCCGCAGCTATCCTCCTCTCTTCTTCTTCTTCTTCTTCTTCTTCTTCTTCCCTTCTCCTCCTCAAAGCCCCACACATCCTCTCCTCTATTTCCACCTGCGGGAAACAGAGGTGCTGCAGCACTAGCTGCTGCAGCTGCCTCTCTTTCTCCTCTCCATCTTCCCTCTCTTCTACTTCTTCTTTTCTTCTCTTCTCCCTCTTCTTCCTCTCTTCTTTTCCCCCTTCTTCTTCTTTTCTTTTCTTCTCCCTCTACTTCTCTTCTCCTTCTCCCCACACCCCACAGCTCCTCTCTCTGTTTCAGAAACAAAGAGCGTGGGAGGCGGTGGGATAAAACCGAAACATTTTGGTTTTTCTCTTTTTTTTTCTTTTTTTGTAACTTAACAGTTTAGTCCTTAAAATTTTTATATTTACATATAGGTCCTCTAATTTACATATAAATCCTTGTTAATAATTTTCAAAAGTGAAGGATATTACATTTCCATAGTTTTTCACGAACTTGCGGTAGTAGCTTATTAAACCGAGAAAGCCACATAGCGATTTTATGTTCCTTGGGGTCAGCCAGTTCTGCATTGCTTCAATTTTAGAGGGGTCCACTGCCATAGCTTCCCCTAATATAATATGCCTAAGATATTCCACCTTCTATTGAAGAAAGTAAAAATTCATAGTGGTCGTTGTATGTTCAAAAGGTGATTTTCGGTATGTCTTCTTCGCACACTCATATTTGATGATACCTGGATCAAAAGTCTAGCTTTGTGAAGATTTGTGCTCCCTTTCATCTAACAATTAATCTACTATTGGAATAAAGTATTTGTCCTTAACAGTTATGCCATTAAGAGCTCGATAATCAATGCACAATCACAATGTTTCATCCTTCTTTCATACGAAGAGCACCGGTGAAGAGCAGGGGCTACAACTTGGCCGAATAACTCCTATTTCAAGCATCTCTTTTACAATCCTTTCTATTTCATCCTTCTACAGATATAGATGCTGATATGGCTATTTGCAAGAGGTTTGCCCAGAAGAATCGGTATACAATGATCATGCCAATGGGTAGGAGGTAGGTTGCATGGTTCATCAAATATATCTGAAAATTCAACAAGCAAAGGAAATAGGTTTGGATCTTTAAATTCTGTTAGCTCTCCCTTAGTTTGCTGCTCAAGTTGTACCAAAAAACCATTGCATATTAATGCAAAACCTTCTCCATTTGTTGTGTGTAAATCGTCATTACGTCGCCCCCGCGTTTCTCGTTCAGTATCACATGTTTCCCCTTACTGTAAAATTTCATAATTAGTTTCATAAAATTCTAGGAAACATCACCTAATATCATCAGCCATTCAATTTTGAGTATGACCTCATGATCATCAAAAGGGAGGAGGAAGAAATATGCAATTATCTCTTGGTCCTATAGTACCAGTTTCACTTGCGGGCACCTACGATCACACTTCAAAATCCTTCCGTCGGTGACCTTAACATCAAACCTACTACAATTCTCGATAGGTAAGGCCATCTAGAGAGCAGCCTTAATATTTAGGAAGTTATTAGTACTGCATGTGTCGATGAGAACAATTATTGGTTGTTGTTTGAGAAGGCCTCCAACTTTCATCGTTTGCGGGTTTGAGTAGCCGACTAGTGCATGTACTGTAACGTCGGTTGATTGTGGCTCTTCTTTTGCATCTTCTTCTCTATATTCAAGGCTCTCTTCTAAATGTTAAATGACCTCTAATTCTACTAGTTCAATCATAAGAAGTCTCCCTTTTCTACAACAATGCTCGCGGCTCCACGGCTCGTCATAGTGCCAACATAACCTCTTCGCAAATCACTCCCGAAGCTCTTCTCTTGTCAACCTTTTTGGTCCAGGGACTTGATTGATAGTAGGGGGGGCTGAGGGCTTTAGTATTGCTATTTGAGGAGTGACCCTAGTCCTCTAGGATTCGTGGTTCAATCGCTCCTCTTGAAATCGTGCGAAAGAGATGGCTGCCATAAGCGTGTATGGTTATCATGCTTTAACTTCTCCCCAGATCTCCGGCTTCAAGCCCTCAATGAAGATCCCTAATAGTTATTTTTCAGACCAATTATGAGTTTTATTAGAGAACCTTTCAAACCTAGTTTGGTACTCCTGAATGGCGGAGGTTAGTCAGATCTTTGATAGTTGTCCGTCAGTATTCTTATAATCGGTTGGTCCGAAGCGGATCAGCAGTCATTCTTTAAATTTTTACCATGAAAGGACTCCATGAGTGTGTTCAAACCAGTCAAACCACTCTATGGCATCTCCTTCAAGATGTATAACCATAATTTCCACCATAGATGCGTCTGCAGTTTTGTAGTACCGAAAATATCGCTCCGCGCGTAAGATCCAACCAATCTGGTCTCCTTCTTCCCATCTAGGGAAGTCTACCTTTATGCGTAGATAGTTGGGGTCGGTCATAGAGCCTCCCCTCCCTTGGAAGTCATCTCTTCAGACTTAGTGCAATTGGACAGAGCTCTCTCCTTGATGTAATTTCTTCGGGCTTGGTGGTCGGCCTAATCTGAGTTCGGTAAAGATCGTCCGAATCTTATCCTCCATTCACACCTCGAAGGCTTTGAATTTAGCATTGATTACCTCCTCAGGTGCCATAGTATATGCCTCAAAATCTGTGATATTAAGATCTCTCTTTTGTTGTTGGGTTAAAAGGCATGTATAGGTTGAGATAAGTGATGGTCGAAAGGGTTGGTGGATTGGTGGATGTAGGCTGCGGTTTAGGCTTGTTTTGTGGCTGTTTTGGATACAGTTTGAGGGTGTGGTTTAGTGGAGTTTTAGGGCTATGGATGAAATTTTAGATCCGAGATAGATGGCAGTAAAGGTTTGATAGAAATCAATGGAACTTGCTACAGGTATGTCTTGTCTTGTAAGAGCAGAATTATCATTGAAGAAACAGTGGTTTCTCGATGAAATTTCCACCAAAAACTTGAGAAATTTGATGAGGGAATTGACAACAAAATCTTAGTTTATATGATAGCAAGGATGTCTAATTTAATCATGAAAATTTTGGTAGTATAACAACAAAGAAATTGGTGCAAGTTGCGATAGCAGAATTCTCGTCGAAAAATTTTAATGGTTTGCGATGAAAATTTACAGCAACTCAAAATCGTTTTTAGAGATAAATTCCTCAATAGATCAATCTTAGATAGAAACTAAGAATAGATGATAATCTATGAAGTGTATAAGAAATTTCATTCAAAAAAGATTACAAATAGATGGGTTAAGGCAACAATATGCGGCTGAAATTTTCTGAAGCACAGATTTTCATGTGTGGCAGATTGGACATAAAAGATCAGTGGTTTATATTGAGAATTTTTTGACGAAACTAAAAGAAAATCTACTGTTAGGAAGTGTTAAAGCTATTATAAAAATTTTATAGAGATTTGGATAGAAGAAACATAGTAGAAAGATAAAAAAAGCTGTGCTATGTGGCTGAAATTTTACAGTGCAGATGTTCAAGTATAGTAGTTTAGACGTAAATGATCAATGGTTTATATTGAGAATTTTTTGACAAAACCGAAGGGAAATCTGCTGTTAAGAAGTGTCAAAGCTGTCATAAAAATTTCGTAGAAATTTGGATAGAAAAAATGCAGTAACAAGATCAAACAAATTGTGCTAAGCGGTTGGAATTCTGCAATGTAACTTTTGTCGTAGAGATGAAAACTTTACGACGAAAAGTTTATGCAGCAATATTAGAACTTTTTTTTTTTAGATTTTTAAATAAGGATAACTAAATTACAGTAGCAGTAAGGTAGGAAACCATAACCTATTGCAATTCACGGGGAGATCACAGGATAATCCGCGATGGTAGAGATGACAACGGAATTTGGCGATGATCTTTTAAGCAATTATGGTAATTGCTTTGGGTGGCTGTGAAGGGCTGATGGATAGCTATGGAAGGAGAGCGAGATGCTACGATTGCTATTATGATACCAAGTTTTAGAACCCTTGCAGATTCTAAACTTGAGGTTGATCTCTTTAAGGGATCGGCCTCCTTGGAACTCTATAGGGGTTCCTCTCTCCAAGTTTCTACTCAAAGCCTGCAGAAAAGATTCATCTATTATTTTTTAAAAGAGGATAAATATATGGCTATTTATAGGATTTCTAAACCTTAACTCCTAATAGGACTCATACTTAAGACTCCTACTTGATTAAGACTCCTAATCAATTAAGACTCATACTCAAGATTCCTATTCCTTTACAACTCCTAAATTTTCTACAAGAACTAATCTTCAAACCCTAGCTGACCTCTTCACCTCTTTAATAGGGGTCGTCTTAGGTAGGTTTTATATGAACGCCCCTCTCAATTAGGACTCTCTGGCCCCCGTAGGCTATCGACCGCCTGTCACGCCCCTTAAATTTAATTCTTATTCAGGAGGTATGAATCTAACTCAAAATTGATAATATTATAATTCAACAAACAATCCAGGATCCAATCACACATTTAAGGCCACTAAGAAAATGCTCAAGTCAAAATTCACTTATATAATTCAAAATTCATAAAACTTGTGCAGTTTATAATCATACCATAGTATCACTTAATGATTCACAAAATCCAAAGTCAACTTAACTAAACCATAACCACATCATAAATCCAGAAGTGTGGTAATCTATACAATCATAGAAACAACATATACCACAAGTTTATATCATTACACAGCTTAAACTTAACATTCCCAAAATCCCGACATGAGTGGTACTTTGTAAATATTTACAAGATACATCAATCTAGATTTGTCATTGATGGTTCATTACACATAAAAAAAACATATACAACATCAACCTATCAAGTACGAAATATTTGCCTTAAAATCTTCTAGCTTTCCATTACCTCAACCCAATTTATACATTTTAGCGAGCGATAAGCTATCCTGAAAATTTTATATAGTAACGAGGTGAGCATATAAAGCTCAGCAAGTGACTAACATATCCATAGCAAAGATGATAGTTTTCAAACAAATAAGGTATGAAAAATTCAAAGCAGAGATACAAGATGAAAACAGAGGCATAATTTGTTTAAATGCAGAATTACAATGTCGTTTTATTCAAAGCATGTTTGATTCATATAATGGAGTAAGGGCTAATTGGAGCATATCATTGGCAGAAGGAGCATATCCATGGTATATGATATATTCCAAAGTATATCAAAGACGTAAGGAGTATTTCGGATATCAATGGCATATGAAACATTTCGGAATATATTAATGGCAGATGAAATGCTTCGGAATGTATCAATGGCATATGAAAATGTTTCGGAAGCATAAGAAGCATTTCAGAACATATCAAAGAACAAATACGAAACAAAAGCTCAAACGTCGCATTTAACATTACATACATTTCCTTCTTATCCAAAGCACACATAGAAGTATATAACCAAACCTTTGGATATCATATCAAATAGATAGAAGGTGAAGTGGAATCTCAAATATAATCTAGAGCATCGTGGGCTCTAAGCACATACCTTTTACCACTTTTAGGAAAGGTCCAGATAATCTCTTTACTATTTCTAGCAAAGGTCCAAATAATCCATTTACCATTTCTAGCAAAAGTCCAAACAATCCCACAAATACTAGAGTACAAAAGTGTTGAATCTCGGATTTTGATGATGAAGTCAATTGTCATTTGTTGTCTAATCTATGTGTTGAGATAAGTGTGCAGGATTAACTACGATGAAAGTAAGACATGCAGCAAGAGTTGCGCTGGAGTCATGACAATGATCACGTTGGGAGTTCGAGAGCTCGACGGAAGTTCGGACAGTCGTCAGAGGTTCTGTGGGAACAAATCCGAGAAGTCCAAAAGCTTGCCAAAGAAGCTCGTCGGAACTTGCCAAGTGGATCGTCGCAAGTCTAGGAGTTTGCCGGAAGTCCACAGGAGCATCACCGAGGGTTCATCGGATGATCGACGGAAGTTCGCGGAAAACTCGCCGGAAGAAGCGATTGACACACCGGAGCAAGCTGCATAAATTGTCTTAGGATTTATCGTAGTTAGCACTAATGATTAAGTTGAAAATGGGAGGTGATCCCATTAGCTTAATCTAGGTGCAATTGGGCCCTTGAAAAACCCAAACTGGGCCGAATGGATCAACCCATTCGGACCCTGGTTGCTGTGGGAGGTGCAACCGCCCAAGCTAGGAGGTAGCACCGCCTGGGCTAAGTCTCCCAGGGAGACTGGGCGATGCAACCGCCCCAGCCACGAGGTGCAACCGCCTGGGCTCAGTCTCCGAGCGAGACTAGGCGGTGCAACCTCTCCTAACAAGAAGTGGCACCGCCTGAGCTCAAGTTTCCAGCTCTACCAGGCGGTGCAACCGCCCCTGACAGAGGTGGCATCGCCCAGAGGCTCAGTCTTCGAGCTCTACCAGGCGATGCAACCGCCTGATCCCGGAATTCCGGGAATTGACATATTTGAGCTCCAAATTTGAACTGGGTTGGGGCCTATAAATACCCCACCCATTCAGCACTGAAAGGTAGCAACTTACACTCGAAATCTTGATATCTTTCTGTGATTCCTAGAGCTCAAAATTGTTGTAAAGACCAAAAGTTCTCCTCCTTCTGTTCTTCAAAGTTTGAGTTGTAAAGAGAGGAGAGAAAACTTCTGTAAGGGTTGTCTCCTAAGCCCATCAAAAGGAGTGAATCTGTAAAAGGGTGGTTGGCCTTCGCCTATTGAAGGAAGGCCTCTAGTTGACGTCGGTGACCTCGTCGGTGGAGGAAGCCAAAAGTGGAGTAGGTCAAGATTGACCGAACCACTCTAAATCTCGGTTTGCATTTCCTTTGAGCATTTTACCTTCACTGCAAACTTCTCAATAGCTTACTGCCTTCTGCGATTTTCCGAACGAGTTTCTAAGTTCAGAACTTTCCGAATCTGCGTTTAGACGTAAATCGGCTTTTTTCGTACGATCATCATATTTCAGTTTATGCTTACGTTTTGATTTCAATCATAACTGTTTACTGCCTTCTGCGATCTTACGAATAAGTTTCTAAGTTCAGAACTTTCTAAATATGCGTTTAGACGTAAATCGGTTTTTATCGTACGAACGTCGCATTTCAGTTTGCGCTTGTATTCTGCCTTCCATCATAAACTGCAAACTGCCTTTGTAGATCTACTTTAACATAATCTCGCTTAATCTCAAGTTAAAGTAATCTTAGAATCGGTTTTCACATCGAAATCGTTTTTATCGAACGAACGCAGCTTTCGTTTTAATCGCTGAAAAATTTCCGCTCCACTAATTCAGCCCCCCCTCTTAGTGCTCTTGATCCTAACAATTAGTATCAGAGCTCGGTTAACTCTCAAATAGATTAAAACCCAAGAGAGATGGCTTACGCCGGAAACCAAGAGGGCCATTCTATTACACGTCCACCCATGTTCAATGGGACAGACTACACCTATTGGAAGACCCGAATGAGGATCTTTCTTATTTCTATGGACTTTGAACTTTGGAATCTTGTCGAGAATGATTTTTCGAAGTCTTCTCTTCCAATGATCGATTGGAATGATTTGGAGAAGAAGGCTTTTGCTCTTAATGCAAAGGCTATGAATGCCTTATTTTGTGCACTTGATAAAAACGAGTTTAATCGTGTTTCAATTTGTGAAACCGCATTTGACATTTGACACACACTCGAAGTGACTCATGAAGGCACAAGTAGAGTGAAAGAGTTAAAAATCAATCTTTTGTTACACTCTTTCAAACTTTTTCGGATGAAACCGAGTGAGACTATTGGCGACATGTTTACCCGTTTCACGGATGTCGTCAACGGTCTAAAAGGACTCGGAAAAAGTTTTTCAGATTTTGAGCTCGTAAATAAGATTCTAAGATCCCTTCCTAAGAGTTGGGTTCCTAAAGTCATTGCTATTCAAGAGGCGAAAGATCTAAACAACTTCCCTCTTGAAGAACTAATTGGGTCATTAATGACCTACGAGATGACTTGCAAAGCTCATGAAGAGCAAGAAGACATCCTTCCAAAGAACAGGAAGGATATGGCACTTAGAACTTTGGAAGACCACTTGAAAGAAAACTCAAGTGATGAGGACTGCGGCGATGACTTGGCACTTCTAACAAGAAAATTTAAAAAATTCATTAAAAGAAACAAGTTTAAGAATAACACAAAAAACAAACTTGAACCCAAGAAGGACCAAGTTATTTGCTATGAGTGCAAAAAGCCGGGACACTACAAGAGTGATTGTCCCCAAGTCAAAAAGAGAACAACAAAGAAGAAGGCGCTCAAAGCAACATGGGATGATTCGAGCGCGTCCGAAGAAGAGGAGTCCAACACCGAGCAAGTTGCTCATTACGCCTTAATGGCCATTAGAGAGGAGGTAACAAATTTATTAGATGCAGATTTATCGTTCGATGAATTATTAAATGTCTTTCATGACTTATTTGATGAATGCAAGATTATCAATAGAAAATATAAATTGCTAAAAAAGGAGCATGATAGTCTTACTTGTGATTTTGATAAGTTAAAAATTGAATATCATGATAGTTTAGATCCATGCATCAAATGCCATGATCTAGAAACTCTCCAAAAAGAAAACTTGCTACTTAAGGACACCTTAAAGAAATTTGAGGTTGGTAGCAAGTCACTGAACATGATCCTTGAAAACAAGGGTCACGTTCCCAAAAGAAGTGGAATTGGATTTGTGAGAAGTCCTCACCAAAATCCAACCACCTTCATAAAAGGCCCCATCTTACATGTTCGACACCAAATCATATGCAACTTTTGTTGCTAACTTGGACACAAGACGCATTATTGTCCATTCAAGAAAATTAGTCCGAATAAATTAATTTGGGTCCCTAAAGGAACAATGATAAATTCTATGCAACATGATAGACAATGTAGATCTATTTGTGAGGCACCCAAAAGCAAAAGGGTACCTAAAAATTATCCCTTCCTGTAAAAACATTAAAAACATAAAATTTTAGGCTAGAGCAAGAAATAATATTCTGCTCCTTGATTCTCGATATTCATAACCCAAAAAGGAACTCGCAATGCTCTATAGCCTAAATTACAGACGGAGATTATAAATTTAAAATCACAAATGCGACTTAGATACAACCTTATTTGACTTTTCAGAATTAGAAACGTATGATTCCCAAATTCACATATCCCTTGGATTTTCGAACCCATCAATTTCATCCGTTCATAACCTTCGAATCTAACTCTGTATCATGAAGTGACTAAGTCTGTCATGAACTTGCAAGACTTACCAACTTGAAGAAACTATCACAAACATGCGTACGACATTGAGAGTATGCACGTTAAAAATCTATCTTGATCGTGCAAAAGTCCTTGTCTTAAAATAAAAATTCTTACGTAATTACGTAAGTAAAGTTGATTGCTCTGAATGAAATTTCTCCTCAAGACAGAAAAACTCTCAGATCATATCACACTAATCAGAACAAGTGCTCACCGCCTACAGGCGGTGGCACCGCCCCAGCTGGAGGTAGCACCTCCAGTTGTCACGTGTTGCAAGCGGTTGTACTGCTCCAACCAGAGGTGTAACCGCCTGCAACTCTGCCCCTTTTTAACCCAAGCTAGGGTCGGCGGTGAAACCGACCCCAACTCACTCCCTTCCCTCCTCTGCTCTTCCAAGCCTCCTCCATCCCCATTTCCCCCATCTTAGCATCCCAAATACCCCTCATTTCGAAGCAAAGCATTAACAATCCTTCCCTCTCTTGAAGATCTCACTAAGGTACTCTCTAAGAAGCCCTTAAACTCTGTTTTTTGATTCATTTACTCTTGCTCATCACTATTGTTATAAACACCAGTAGTTATGGGATCTAGAAGATCCTCAAGGGACAAAAGAAATAGGAGATTAGTAGAAGACTTTGATCCCACCCTTTTCAATTCAGAATACCATGCTGAAAAATTTTCCTCTTTTGAACTTAGGAGTATCAATAAGGGAAAATACGTAGATTTAAGTGAACTAAGAGACTTAGAGACAATCCAATGGTTTGCAAACTTAGATCTACGTCCAATTTTATAAATTAACGAACCCATCTATCCAAGACTTGTTAGATTGTTTTACAACAACATACAAGTAGATGAAGAAGAAAGAATATCCACCTATCTCTTAGGACAACACATCTCAATTATGGATAGATTCATTTGCGACATGATAGGCATTGCCATGAAAAGTAGAGGACTTTACTTTAGAGGATCATGGGATGATGAAACTGTTGGAACAACATACGTTGAAGCCCTAGGAACAATTTTTGCCAATCCCAACTTAGCATTTGTTCCTAAAAGTTGTGAACATTTACTACCTCTAAACACTAAGGTACTTCATCATATCCTAACTAGCATCATTCTCCCTAAACAATACCATCATGATGAAGTAAGCCAATTAGAATTAGGAACTATGTATTTGATCATGAAAGGACATGACATCTGTCTTGGTTATCTTATCCAGCAAAACATATTAAAACTATCTAAGAAAGACATGATGCTCCCATATGGTGGTATAATAACTAGAATAATGAAAGCCTATGATATTCTAATACCACTGGAAGAAGAAGTAATAAAAGTAGATAGATTTAGCATAATTAATAAAAATCTACTTCACCGATTAAGATATTTTTATAGAAACGGTAACTGGGTTAGAATGCCAAGAAGAACTGATCCCCCTCAACCTAAACTAGAACCGAAAACACCAGTATTCAGGGGTACCCAATCTCCTCCGATCTGTCCCTTTGAGGAAACACATCCATTTGAGCAAACTCATACATCATCTGTCGAAGATATTGGGATTCGGATGGACCGATTCGAACAAAGATAAGAACGGCTTGAGCAACGATAAGATCAAATCCTATCTGAGCTGCAACAAATTCATCATCAATTTGACTCTTTGTTTAGGCACTTTAATTTTCCACCTCATGAATGAGCTTGTATGAACACAATCATCTGTTGTTATTGTAAACTCCTTATGTTACTCACCATGATGTGCTTTGACTTGATCCTTGATATGGTTATCTGATATATTTTGAGCATATATAGAGTTATAAACATCTATCATGGTAAATATATGCCCTGTGCCTTGTGGTAAATATAAACTAAATGGTTATCTCGGATTTTATATTGAAACTAAAAGATTTGAAAACCTTGTGCTTTGATTTCCATGATAAATATAGTTTGAAAAAGTGATATACCAATGCAGTTGATAAGTCATTGTCATTGATACTAAACATCAACTAGCCGATATTTTTACAAACCCTCTAAGTGAAGAACAAATTGATTTTATAAGAAGAGAATTATGAATGTTGATGTGTCCGAATACTTAAACTAGTTAAAATTACCTTTCGGACTTTATTGAATGACTTGATTGCCATGTGTTGAAATGTTTTGATTTTTTAAAAACTATAGCATAATCTTGTCCGAATGCATGAAAGAATTCGTCTCATTTTCAGACTCGCTTAACAGCTGGAATGACAAAAATCAAACACACTCTTATGAAAAATATTTTTTTCGAAATGGATTTGATAAAATGACTTTCCTCCTTCATGCACAAAGAATTATAACATACAAGGAGAAGAAGTATTCAAAGCATTATACTTATCATGCCTTCCTTTATATACTTGATAACTTGCTCTCTTGGTATCACATCTACCATGCTTTTTGTTGATGACAAAGGGGGAAAAAATATATGAATTGATTTGATGCTATAAACACTGATGCTATGATTATGCCATGCCTGCATCATCAAGAGATATATGAAAAGATGCCATATATAGAAATGCAACACTTGCTAAAATATAAGAAATGTGTGCATCATGTAATGATATCAAAATCTTACTTCACAGCTTTACATGTTGATATCTTACAATATGATGAATTGCTACTATTACCATCATTCAAACTTGTAATGTAAAATTTGAAAATGAATGTCAAGCCTTGACATCATCTTCAAAGAGATACATCATGATAGGAATCATGATGGGAATATGTCTCTTGAATTTATAAGGTTTTAAATTCAAGAATGACTTATCTTAAGTATGACATATAGACAGGGAGAGTTAAGGTTAACTCCATTATCAATTGATTATCATCATCAAAAAGGGGGAGATTGTTGAATCTCGGATTTTGATGATGAAGTCAATTGTCATTTGTTGTCTCATCTATGTGTTGAGATAAGTGTGCAGGATTAACTACAATGAAAGTAAGACATGCAGCAGGAGTTACGCCGGAGTCATGACAATGATCACGTTGGGAGTTCGAGAGCTCGACGGAAGTTCGGATAGTCGTCGGAGGTTCTACGGGAACAAATCCGAGAAATCCAAAAGCTTGCCAAAGAAGCTCGTTGGAACTTGCCAAGTGGATCGTCGCAAGTCCAGGAGTTTGCCGGAAGTCCGCAGGAGCATCACCGAGGGTTCATCGGATGATCGACGGAAGTTCACCGGAAACTCGCTAGAAGAAGCGATTGATGCACCGGAGCAGGCTGCAGAAATTGTCATTGGCATCTTTATTAGTTGATGTTTCATAGAACAAGGTATCAAATTGTTCTTCACTTAACAATTGGTATCCTAACAATCGGATTTTCTCATACCTTGCTAATAAAGATGCCATTGCTTAGTTGATACGAAACATCAACTAGCTGACATCTTTACAAAACCTTTAAGTGAAGAACAATTTGATTTCATAAGAAGCGAATTAGGAATGTTGATGTGTCCGAGTAGATAAACTTGTTAAAATTATTTTTCGGACTATATTGAATGATCAAATCACTTGATTACCATGTTTCCATGATTATTTGTGAAAATCTGCAATAAAATCTTGTCCGAATGCATCTTATTTATTCGAATGCAATAAAACAAATTTTCTCGTACACTTTCATGAAAAATAAGTTTCTGAAATAGATTTGATTAAGTGATTCATGTGTATGTATTCCATCCTGCTAAATCTTTACATAGACAATGGCTTATAACAAAAAGGGGAAGAAGTATTAAAGCAATCTATGTAAAATTCCTCTATAAGCTTGCTATTATTATTTTCCTGGTATCATAATTACTATGCTTTTTGTTGATGACAAAGGGGGAGAAACATATGAATTGATAAAAACTGCCATGATCATGTCATACTTGCAAAATACTTGAGTGATGCTATAAACAATGTTATGATTATGCCATCCTTGCATCACCAAGAGATATATGAACGTGTGCTATAGTTTGCATTATGCCCTGAGTTGATATCTTATCATGTGAAGAAAATGCAAAACTTGCTAGAAAATTTCAAATATGTGCATCATGTAATAGCGCTTCACAGCTTTATATGATAATGTTCAAACTACATGATGAATAGTTACAAACACAATCATACAAACTTGATGATGTATGTCAAGCCTTGACATCTTCTTTGAAGAGATACATCATGATGAGTATCATGATGGGAGTATTGATAAGTTTAACTGATCTATCTTATCAATACGTCACTTAAATTCTTAGGTCTTGAATTCAAGGTTGACTTATCTCAACTATGGCATATAGACAGGGGGAGTTAAGGATAACTCCATTATCAATTGATTGTCATCATCAAAAAGGGGGAGATAGTTGAATCTTGGATTTTGATGATGAAGTCAATTGTCATTTGTTGTCTAATCTATGTGTTGAGATAAGTGTGCAGGATTAACTACGATGAAAGTTAGACAAGTAGCAGGAGTTGCGCCGGAGTCAAGTTCATGATCACGTTGGGAGTTCGAGAGTTCGACGGAAGTTCGGACGGTCGTCGGAGGTTCTGCGAGAACAGATCCGAGAAGTCCAGAAGCTTGCCAAGCAAAGCTCGTCGGAACTCGCCAAGTGGATCGTCGCAAAGTCCAGGAGTTTGCCGGAAGTCTACAGAAGAATCACCGAGGGTTCATCGGATGATCGACGGAAGTTCGCCGGAAACTCGCCGGAAGAAGCGATTGACGCATCGGAGCAAAGCTGCAGAAATTGTCTTAGATTTAATCGTAGTTAGCACATTGATTAAGTTGGAAAATGGGAGGTGATCCCATTAGCTTAATCTTGGGGCAATTGGGCCCCTGAAAAGATTGAAATTGGGCCGAATGGAGCTAACCATTCGGACCCTGATTGCACTAGGAGGTGCAACCGCCTAGGCCAAGAGGTGGCACCGCCTGGGCTAAGCCTCCCAGCGAGACTGGGCGGTGCAACCTCCCCAGCCAGGAGGTGGCACCGCCTGAGCTCAGTCTTCGAGCTAGACTGGGCAGTGCAACCTCCCTGACAGAGAGGTGGCACCGCCTGAGCTCAGTCTTCGAGCTAGACTGGGCGGTGCAACCTCCCTGACAGAGAGGTAGCACCGCCTGAGCTCAGTCTTCGAGCAAGACTGGGTGGTGCAACCTCCCTGACAGAGAGGTGGCACCGCTTGAGCTCGGTCTTCGAGCTCTGCCGGGCGGTGCAACCTCTCCAGTCAAGAGGTGCAACCGCCTGATCCCGAAATTCCGGGATTTGATCGTTTTGAGCTCCAAATTTGAATTGGGTTGGGGCCTATAAATACCCCACCCATTCAGCACTGAAGGGAAATAGATCCACACCGAATTCTTGATCTTTTCAGTGATTCTAAGAGCTCAAATTTGTGTAAAGTCCAAAAGTTCTCCTCTTTTCTATTCTTCAAATCTTGAGTTGTAAAGAGAGGAGAGAAAGGATCTGTAAGGGTTGTCTCCTGAGCACGTCAAAATGAGAGAAACTGTAAAAGGGCAGTTGGCCTTCGCCTATTAAAGGAAGGCCCATAGTTGACGTCGGTGACCTCGCCGGTGGAGGAAGCCAAAAGTGGAGTAGGTCAAGACTGACCGAACCACTCTAAATCTCTGGTTTGCGTTTATTTTGAGCACTTTATCATTACTGCAAACCTCCTACATAGCTACTGCTCTCTGTGCTTTTACGAACAAGTTTCTAAGTTCTAATCTTTCCGAATCTGCATTCAGACGTCAATAGGTGTTTTCGTACGATCTTTACATTGCAGCTTACATTTACGTCTTGAATTTGTTTATAACTGCGAACTGTCTTCTGCACTTTTACGAACGAGTTTCCTTGCAGTTTACATTTACATTTTGATTCTATTTATAACTGCAAACTGTCTTCTGCAATTTTACGAACGAGGTTCAACATTTAGACGTAAAACTGCATTTAGACGTAAATCGGCTTTCCTCACACAATCATCAGATTTCAGTTTACGTTTACGTCTTGATTTCAACTGCATACTGCCTTCTACGAGTATACAAACGAGTTTCAAAGTTCAGACGTAAATCTGCGTTTAAAACGTAAATATGCGTTTGGACGTAAATCTGCGTTTGGACGTAAATCTGCTCTTTACAGATTACTTTTTGAGCTGTACAATAGCAGCACATTATCTTTATACTTCTGCTTAATCTGCGCTTAGACGCAAACTGCGCTTAGACGCAATCTGCGGTTAGACACAAACTACGCTTAGATGCAAACTGCGTTTAGACGCTAACTGTGTTTAAACGTAAACTGCACTTAATCATAAGTAATCTTAGAATCGGCTTTTGCATCAAAATAGTTTTTATCGAACGAACGCAGCTTTCGTTTTTAATCGCTGAAAGATTTCCGCTGCACTAATTCACCCCCCCCCTCTTAGTGCTCTCGATCCTAACACCATCAACCCTCCACAACTGTCCAAAGCAATTCCCACAATTGCTTAAAAGATCATCGCCAAATTCTGCCATCATCTCCACCACCGCGGATCATCCCGCGAATTGCAACAGGTTCTGGTTTCCTACCTTACTGCCGCTGTAATTTCATTATCCCTATCTATAAATAAAAAAATAAATAAAATTTGTTCTTATATTGCTGCATTAACTTTTCGTCACAAAGTTTTCATCTCTACAACGAAAGATACATTGCAGAATTTCAGCCGCATAGCACTGTTTGTTTGATCTTGATACTATATTTTCTCTAACTTATAAACTAAGATATTACTATGAATTCCCTCCTCAAATCTCTCAAATTTTTGGTGGAGATTTCGTTGAGAAATCGTTGTTTCTTCGACGATAATTCTGTTCTTACAAGACAACACAATTCTACAGCAAACTTTCACCGATTTCTATCAAACCTATACATGGCTTTACTCCATCAAAAAAAGAGATATCTTAACATCATAGTTTTGGAGTCATATACTATGGCATATGAGGAGGCAATCAATGCTAAATTTAAAGCCTTTGAGGCACGAATGGAGGATAAGATTCGGACTCTCCTTATTGAATTCAGTTTGGGCCGACCACTAAGCCCGAAGAAATCAAATCAAGGAGAGAGCTCTAACCAATCACATCATACCCAAAGAGATGACTTCCAAGAGAGGGGAGGCTCTATGACCGACCCCAACTATTCGTGCATGAGAGTGGACTTCCCTAGATGGGAAGAAGGAGACCCAATTGGTTAGATCTCGCGCGCGGAGTGATATTTTCGATACCATAAAATTACGGATGCATCCATGGTGAAAATTACAGCTATACATCTTAAAGGGGTTGCCATACAATGGTTTGACTAGTTTGAACACAATTATGGAGTCCTTTCATGGCGAAAATTCAAAGAAGTACTACTGATATGCTTCGGACCCACTTATTATGAGAACATTGACGGACAACTAGCAAAGATCCGATAAACCTCCACCATTCAGGAGTACCAAACCAGGTTTCAAAGGTTATCTAATCAAACTCGTGATTGGTCAGAAAAATAGTTATTGGGGACCTTTATTGAGGGCTTAAAGCTGGAGATCCGGGGAGAAGTTAAGGCGTGACAACCATACACGCTTATGGCAGCCATCTCTTTCGCACGACTTCAAGAGGAGCGACTAAACCATGAAGCCTGGAGAACTAGGATCACTCCACAACCTACAATACTAAAGCCCTCAGCCCCCCCTACTATCAACCGAGTCCCTGCACCAAAAAAGTTAACAAGAGAAGAACTTCGGGAGCGATCTGCGAAGGGGTTATGTTGGCATTGCGATGAGCCGTGGAGCCACGAGCATCACTGTAAAAAAGGTAGACTTCTTATAATTGAACCAGTAGAAGAAGAGGTCATTGAACATCTAGAAGAGAGCCTTGAACATGATGAAGAAGATATGAAAGAAGAGCCACAGTCGACCGACATTACGGTCACGCACTAGCCGGCTACTCAAACCCGCAAACGATGAAAGTTGGAGGCCTTCTCAAACAACAGCCGATCACTGTTCTCATCGACACGGGTAACACTAATAACTTTCTGAATAGTAAGGGTGCTGCTCAGATGGCACTACATATTGAAGGTTGTAGCAAGTTCGATGTAAAGGTAGCCGACGGTAGAATCCTAAAGTACGACCAAAGATGCCCGCAGGTGAAACTATTACTGCAAGACCAAGAAATTATCACCGATTTTTTCCTCCTACCAATCGATGACTATGAGGCAGTGCTTGGTATAGAATGGTTGACTACACTAGGTGATGTCTCTTGGAACTTTTCTAAATTAATTATGAAATTCTACTGTAAGGGCAAACAGATCATCCTACGCGGGAAGCGCGGAAGCAACATTACCATAGTTTCGACCCAATGAATGGAGAAAGTTTTGCATAAGGTAAATGGTGGCTTTTTTATGCATCTTCAGCCATAACCAGAAGAGAAGAAAATAGAAATTGAAGATCAAAATCATGCCCAATTGCTTACTGAATTTGCCGACATATTTACTGAACCGCGTGGTCTTCCTCCTTCTCGGCAACATGACCATCGAATTCCAATCCTTTCGGGCAAGCCACCAGCGAACACTCAACCGTAATGATATCCTCACCTCCAGAAAGATGAAATTGAAAAGATCGTAAAGGCGATGCTTGAAATAGGGGTGATTCGGGCCAAGTTGCAGCCCCTATTCCTCACCGATGCTACTTGTACGCAAGAAGGACGGAACTTGGCAGATGTGCATCGACTACCGAGCTTTAAATGGCATCACCGTCAAGGACAAGTACCCAATACCAGTGGTGGATGAACTTCTTGATGAATTGAAAGGAGCTCGAGTCTTCACGAAGTTGGACCTCCGATCCGGTTACCACCAAATTCGGGTATGTGACGATGACATTCCAAAAACTGCATTTCGCACACATGATGGCCATTATGAATTCTTGGTAATGCCTTTTGGACTCACTAATGCCCCTTTAACCATTCAAAGTCTCATGAACGATATTTTTCGGAGCTTTCTTCATAAATTTGTGCTAGTATTTTTCGATGATATTCTCGTTTACAGCCCTTCTCTTGAGACTCACTTTTAGCATTTACGGATTGTTTGACGATCCTTTAGGGGAATACTCTTTTTGTTAAGCAACCAAAGTCCAGCTTTCTCCAACAAAAAGTAGAGTACCTTGTGTTGGAAAATCTTGGGGGCAACATCATATGCATTGCGGAAGAACAAGAAAATAAAATCCCCAATTCCCAAAAAGATGTTCATCGTCGTGCGATGATTGGTGCGCAAAGTCCGCGAAACTTAAAACTACGTATAGAGTAGATTGTGTTACCTAAGGAGATCGTATATCCCTATTTCCTTGCAGATCCTTAGGAGAGGGTGAAGGAGGTCAAGTGTCCTCCTCTCTAGCGGTGATCCACACAGTAGGGTTGCGACGACGCTTCTCAAAACACGAGGCCTGCACTGAGGTAGAGAGGGAGAGGAGAATAGGAAAGGCAATCAAAGTTTCTAGCCTATGAGGTTATGAATCCCTCCTATTTATAGAGGTCCCCTATCAAACCCTAATGGGTCCTCCCCTAGTGGGTATTGGATCTGCATCCAATAAGACAAGGGCTCCGTCGGATATCTCATATCCGAACCTCTACTTATCGCAATGCCTACCATATGTATGTGACCCTCTAGGCCCAATATTGAGCTGGCCGTGAGTCATACCTGTCAGAACTCCTTCTAACTCAGTGAATTATTATCTATGTAATAATTCACTCGACTCATCGACTACGGACGTACTAGGCCACTACGCCGTAGTCCCCAAACGATACAGGGGAATCCAATCCATTGGACCTGTCTGTCCTCAGTTACCGTGTACCTATAGTCCCTCATCCATCTAATATCCCAAAGACCGTATATCGAGCATGGTGCTATCAGACCCATACGGTTTCTACTCGAGTCTCGCTCTAATCGGATTCTCCCGGAGAACTCTTTCTCTCTCAATCCGAATGACCCTGGCCAGGGATTTGTCTGAGCAAGAACACATGGGATATTCCTCTCATGACGCCGAGAGCGGATATTCCTCTATCGACACTCAATAGCTCTCGTAAGGTTGACTACCACTCCCAATGACCAACTGTACTAGATTTGGGACAACCAAACCTATAAGTCTGGTATCAAAGAGTGGAGCACTCATACAGGACTTCCTTGGTGTCTCAAGTCTAAGGACCAGATATACCACTTGGACTACGGAATCGCTGTCTGACAATAAGGCATCATCAACCATCCAGCATTCCGTAAGCGGATCAATCAGTGAACTCATTCTCCAATGAGCACTTATACTGTATCCCTAGTGTCCCTACACGAGCAGCTATGAGACAAGCTGCATCCATCATATGGATTGGTATACAGCACACCAGTCTGTCCGATTATCACGATGTCCCTCTCGAGTAACCTATGACCGGGATTATTTAGGATATGTGCTTAAAGGTGAATCGATCTCATTATCGTGATCTCATCACGATCCTATTCCCATTGCACAAATCCAAGGACATCACAATATATATATATATATATATATATATATATATATATATATATATATATATATATATATATATATATATATATATATATATATGCATTTATACAATAGTTATAAAGTGATATACGCCAAAATATAATAAGCAAAAAGATTCTGTATCAAGTCACACATGCCATCACTCACATGATTGGCTTGCTGGGCACCTATGACTAGCAATCTCCCACTTGACCTAAAGCCAATCACCTATGTGTTTGATCCCCATCAGACCCCTGTGACGCTCAAAGACAAAATGAGACAACGGCTTTGTCAGTGGATCTGCAATGTTATCTTCGGATGGAACTCTTTCCACTGCTACATCTCCTCGGGTTACGATCTCTCTGATAAGCTAGAACCTCCTCAGAACACTTCTGATGAGACCCGGGTTCCCTTATTTGAGTAATCGCCCCATAATTGTCGCAATATAAGGAAGTCAACTTCTCGCTATCCGGAACGACTCCCAAATCTGTGATGAACTTCTTCAACCAGACTCCCTCCTTTACTGCATCTGATGCAGCAATGTACTCCGCCACTATGGTCGAGTCAGCAGTAGTATCTTGCTTGGAACTCTTCCAGCACACTGCTCCTCCATTCAAGGTGTACACATACCCTGAATTCGACTTGCTATCATTGACATCAGACTAAAAACTTGAGTTAGTGTAGCCTTCAACCTTAAGGCTATTACATCCATATACTAGTAAAAGATCCTTAGTCCTTCTCAAGTACTTAAGGATACACTTTACTGCTTTCCAATGCTCCAAGCTTGGATCCACCTGATACCTGCTTGTGACACTCAGAGCATGCGCTATATCAGGCCTAGTACATAGCATGGCATACATGATAGACCCTATTGCTGAGGCATAAGGTATCATATTCATGTTCGTCCTTTCTTCTGGAGTCTTTGGGGACATACTCATAGAAAGCGATATCTCATGTCTCATCGGTATGAGACCTCTCTTGAAATTTTCCATGCGAAACCTTTTGACAATGGTTTCTATGTACCTGTTAGAACCCTTGTGGATTCTAAACTTGGGGTTGATCTCTTTAGGGGATCGGCCTCCTTGGAACTCTATAGGGGTTCCTCCCTCCAAGTTGCTGCTCAAAGGCTGCAGAAAAGATTCATCTATTGCTTATGAAAAGAGGTGGAATACATGACTATTTATAGGGCTTCTAAACCCTAACTCCTAATATGACTCCTACTCAAGACTCCTACTTCTAACCAACTCCTAATATGACTCATACTCAAGACTCCTATTCCTTTACAACTCCTTATTTTTCTCTAAGAAACAACCTCCTACATGAATGTCCCTCTCAATTAGGACTCTCCTAGCTAGAGTCCTAATAGAATGTCCCTCTCAATTAGGACTCTCCTAGCTAGAGTCCTAACAGACCCGCCCTCTTCAAATCAGCCTTGTCCTCAAGGCTGAGATTACATGAACTCAAGGAACCGGGTCTTCAGCTCCTCATATGGTTCCCATGTGGCGTCTTCAAGTGGTAGATTATTCCAATGCACTAGTACTTTGGTAGATGGATGTCGGCGACACATCACGATCCTACGATCGAGGATGGCTTGTGGTTGGGCTTGAATAACTCCATCCTCAGTTGTGATGGGCAGTTGGATCTGGGGTGACTCGTGTTCTCCCAACTTGGGCTTTAGGCATGATACGTGGAAGACAAGGTGAATTTTGGCATCTTCAGGTAATTTAAGTTTGTACGCCACGGCTCCAATACGCTCTGTGATCTGATAGGGCCCATAAAAACGTGGGGATAGCTTCATGGAGGCTAGAGTGTTGATATAGAGTTGCTTGTATGGTTGTAGGTGAAGATAAACCCAATCTCCCATTGAAAATTCTCTTTCACTTCGTCGTGTGTCGGCTTGCTGCTTCATTCTAGCTTGAGCGGTAGAGAGATTGTCTTTTAACAGTTGTAAGAGTTTGTCCCTATCAATCAATTCTTGGTCAACCTGATCTACCTTGGCAAAGCCAATTATATACTTTGGAATCACAAGGGCTGGTCGACCAAACAATGCTTCATAAGGGGCACATGTCGTAGATGAATGATATGTATTATTATACCACCATTCGGCCCAGGGAAGCCAATTAGCCCACTCTTTTAGTCGGTCGCTAGCGAAACACCGGAGGTACGTCTCTAAGCACCTATTTACCACCTCTATTTTATCGTCAGTTTGTGGATGACACGCTGTGCTCATCTTGAGTTTGGTGCCTTATAACTGAAATAACTCGGTCCAAAATTTACTAGTGAAGATCCTATCACGATCACTTACGATGGACCTTGGCATCCCATGCAGTTTAACAATATTTTCTATGAAAATCTAGGCAATACTAGCAGTAGTGTAGGGATTTCTCACAGCACAAAAATGAGCATATTTCGTAAGTCAATCAACCACCACGAGAATCGTACTTTTACCTTTGGAAGATGGCAGCCCTTCAATGAAGTCCATGGAGATGTCAGTCCATACTGAGTCTGGTATGGGTAGTGGTGGTAGCTTCCCTGGATTTGCCACAGTTTCACCCTTGTGCTATTGACATACATCACATTGTGCCACATATTCAGCAATAATTTTTTTCATCCCTCTCCAATAAAAATTTTGCTTCACTCTTTTGTAGGTTCTTAGGAATCCAGAGTGCCCTGCTGAAGGTATGGAGTGCATTTCATGCAAGATGATTGTGATGCAAGTGGAGTCAGGTATAAGCACAATACGACCTTTGTAGCGTAGATCTCTCGAATCCCAAGTGTAGTGGGCTATTGCACTTGGATCCTCCTCCAATTTTTTTATGATGTTCCTGATCTTTGGATCCTTCTTCCATTCTTCCCTAATCTCCTCGAGGAGACCGGTGGTAGGAAGGGAGATGGCTGAAACCTTAGCTTGTTCAAGTAGCCGTGAGAGTGCATCTGCAACAATGTTTTCTTTTCCCTTTTTGTAAATAATTTCATAATCAAATCCAAGAAGTTTGGTTACCCATTTTTGCTACTCAGGGGATGATATCTTTTGCTCCAAAAAGTACTTGAGGCTTTTATGGTCAGTTTTAATTTGAAATCGTCAGCCGATCAAGTAGGCTCTCCACCTCGTTACTACGTGTACAATGGCAAGCATCTCCTTATCATATACTGACATGTTTTGATGGGAGGGAGATAATGCCTTGCTAGTGTATGCGAGTAGTCGACCATTTTGCATGAGAACAACTCCAATTCCGACTCCAGATGTGTCGGCCTCAATGATGAAGGGTGTATTGAAATCTGGTAGTGCAAGCACCAGCGTCGTTGTCATGGCTGCTTTAAGTTTGTCGAAGGCTGCAGAGGCTTTGTCCGACCATTGGAAAGCATCTTTCTTCGATAAAGAAGTGAGTGGTGCACTGATCTTCCCATAGTCCTTAACAAATTTTCGGTAGTAGCCTGTTAGTCCTAGGAACCCCCGTAGTAATTTCATGTTTGTAGGTTTCGGCCAGCCTTGCATTGCCTCAATTTTTGTTGGGTCTACCGCCACTCCTTCTTCTGATATTATATGCCCAAGGTACTCCACTTTTTGCTGGAGAAAGCTGCACTTTGGTTGCTTAACAAAAAGAGTATTCTCCCGAAGGATCGTCAAAACAATCCGTAAATGCTGAAAGTGAGTCTCAAGAGAAGGGCTGTAAACGAGAATATCATCAAAAAATACCAGCACAAATTTACGAAGAAAGCCCCGAAATATATCATTCATGAGACTTTGAAAGGTTGAAGGAGCATTAGTGAGTCCAAAAGGCATTACCAAGAATAAATAATGGCCATCATGTGTGCGAAATGCAGTTTTTGGAATGTCATTGTCACATACCCGAATTTGGTGGTAACCGGATCAGAGGTCCAACTTCGTGAAGACTCGAGCTACTTTCAATTCATCAAGAAGTTCATCCACCACTGGTATTGGGTATTTGTCCTTAACGGTGATGCCATTTAAAGCTCGGTAGTCGATGCACATCCGCCAAGTTCCGTCCTTCCTGCGTACAAGTAGCACCGGTGAGGAATAGGGGCTGCAACTTGGCCGAATCACCCCTATTTCAAGCATCTCCTTTACGATCTTTTCAATTTCATCTTTCTGGAGGTGAGGATATCGGTACGGTCGAGTGTTCACTGGTGGCTTGCCCGGAAGGATTGGAATTCGATGGTCATGTTGCCGAGAAGGAGGAAGACCACGCGGTTCAGCAAATATGTCGGCAAATTCAGTAAGCAATTGGGCAAGATTTTGATCTTCAATTTCTATTTTCTTCCCCTCTGGTTGCTGCTGGAGGTGCATTAAAAAGCCACCATTTACCTTGTGTAAAACTTTCTCCATTCGTTGGGTCGAAACAATGGTAACGTTGCTTCCACGCTTCCCGCGTAGGATGATCTGTTTGCCCTTACAGTAGAATTTCATAATTATTTTAGAAAAGTTCCAAGAGACATCACCTAGTGTAGTCAGCCATTCTATTCCAAGCATTACCTCATAGTCATCGATTAGTAGGAGGAAGAAATCGGTGATAATTTCTTGGTCTTGTAGTAATAGTTTCACCTACGGGCATCTTTGGTCGCACTTTAGGATTCTGCCGTCGACATCCTTTACATCGAACTTACTGCAACCTTCAATATGCAGTACCATCCGAGCAGCAACCTTAATATTCAGGAAGTTATTAGTGCTACCAGTGTCAATAAGAACAATGATCGGCTATTGTTTAAGAAGGCCTCCAACTTTCATCGTTTGCGGATTTGAATATCGGCTAGTGCGTGTACCGTAATGTCGGTCGGTTGTGGCTCTTCTTCCATATCCTCTTCTTCATATTCAAGACTCTCTACTAGATTTTCAATGACCTCTTCTTCTACTGGTTCAATCATAAGAAGTCTACCTTTTTTACAGCGATGCTCGCGGCTCCATGGCTCGTCGCAATGCCAACATAACCCCTTCGCAGATCGCTCCCGAAGTTCTTCTCTTGTTAACCTTTTCGGTGCAGGAACTCAGTTGATAGTAGCGGGGGTTGAGGGCTTTAGTATTGTAAGTCGTGGAGTGATCCTAGTCCTCCGGGCTTCATGGTTCAATCGCTCCTCTTGAAGTCGTGCAAAAGAGATGACTGCCATAAGCGTGTAAGGTTGTCGCGCCTTAACTTCTCCCCGGATCTCCGGCTTTAAGCCCTCAATAAAGGTCCCCAATAACTGTTTTTTAGACCAATCACGAGTTTGATTAGATAACCTTTCAAACCTGGTCTGGTTCTCCTGAATGGTGGAGGATTTTCAGATCTTTGCTAGTTGTCCGTCAATGTTCTCGTAATAAGTTGGTCCGAAGCGGATCAATAGTCCTTCTTTGAATTGTCGCCATGAAAGGACTCCATAAGTGTGTTCAAACCAGTCAAACCATTGTATGGCATCCCCTTCAAGTTGTATAGCTGCAATTTCCACCATGGATGCATCCGCAGTTTTATGGTATCGAAAATATCGCTCCGCGCGTGAGATCCAACCAATTGGGTCTCCTTCTTCCCATCTAGGGAAGTCCACTCTCATGCGCGAATAGTTAGGGTCGGTCATAGAGCCTCCCCTCTCTTGAAAGTCATCTCTTTGGGCATGATGTGATTGGTTAGAACTCTCTCCTTGATGTGATTTCTTCGGGCTTGGTGGTCGGCCCAAACTGAATTTGGTAAGGAGAGTCCAAATCTTATCCTCCATTCGTGCCTCAAAGGCTTCAAATTTAGCATTGATTGCCTCCTCAGATGCCATAGTATATGACTCCAAATCTATGATGTTAAGATCTCTCTTTTATTGACGGGTTAAAGGCATGTATAGGTTTGATAGAAATCAGTGAAAGTTTGCTGCAGAATTGTGTTGTCTTGTAAGAGCAGAATTATCGTCGAAGAAACAGCGGTTTCTCGACAAAATCTCCACAAAAAATTTGAAAGATTTGAGGAGGGAATTGACAGCAATATCTCAGTTTAGATGACAGCAAGGATGTCCAATTTAATCAAGAAAATTTTGATAGTAACAGTAAGAAAATTGGTGTCAGTTGCGATAACAGAATTCTCGTCGAAAAATTTCAGCAACTTACGATGAAAATTTGCAGCAATATAGGAACAAATTTTTTTTTTTTTTGGATTTTCGAATAGGGATAACTAAATTGCAGCAGCAGTAAGGTAGGAAACCAGAACCTGTTGCAATTCACGGGGAGATCAAAGGATGATCTGTGGTGGTGGATATGATGACGGTGGAATTTGGCGATGATCTTTTAAGCAATTGTGGGAATTGCTTTGGGCGGTTGTGGAGGGTTGATGGATGGTTGTGGAAGGGCAGCGAGATGCCAAGAACGCTGCTCTGATACCAGGTGTTAGAACCCTTGCAGATTCAAAACTTGGGGTTGATCTCTTTAGGGGATCGGCCTCCTTAGAACCCTATAGGGGTTCCTCCCTCAAGTTGCTGCTCAAAGGCTGCAGAAAAGATTCATCTATTGCTTATGAAAAGAGGTGGAATACATAACTATTTATAGGGCTTCTAAACCCTTACTCCTAATAGGACTCCTACTCAAGACTCCTACTTTTAACCAACTCCTAATATGACTCATACTCAAGACTCTTATTCCTTTACAACTCCTTATTTTTCTCTAAGAAACAACCTCCTACATGAATGTCCCTCTCAATTAGGACTCTCCTAGCTAGAGTCCTAACAGAATGTTCCTCTCAATTAGGACTCTCCTAGCTAGAGTCCTAACAGAATGTCCCTCTTAATTAGGACTCTCCTAGCTAGAGTCCTAACAGAATGTCCATTTCAATTAGAACTCTCCTAGCTAGAGTCCTAACAGTACTTGGACTGGGATAATCCAACCATCCTCTTGGATCTATCTCTATAGATTCTAATTCCCAAGATATAGGATGCTTCCCCTAAGTCCTTCATTGAGAAGTGTCTAAATAACCAAGCCTTTACTGTGGATAGCATTCCTACGTCGTTCTCAATGATGATGATGTCATCCACATATAACACCAAAAAGGTGATAGCGCTTCCACTTACCTTTCTATACACACAAGGCTCATCTTCGTTCTTAACGAAGTCATAAGATCTGATTGTCTCATCAAATCTTATGTTCCAACTTCGGAAAGCTTGCTTTAGTCCATAAATGGATCTAAGCAACCTACACACCTTATCTAGGCAGTTCTTGGACACAAATCCCTTAGGTTGCATTATACACACCTCCTCCTAGTGGTTCCCATTGAGGAATGCAGTTTTCACATCCATCTGCCAGATCTCATAATCATAGTATGCTGCAATAGCCAATAGAATTCTGATGGATTTTAGCATTGCTACGGGTGAGAAGGTTTCGTCGTAGTCAACACCTTGCCTTTGACGATACCCCTTAGCCACTAGCCTTGCTTTATAGGTCTCTACCTTTCCATCTACTCCGATCTTTTTCTTAAATATCCACTTGCAACCGATGGGTACAATACCTTCGTGCACATCAACTAGGTTCCAAACCTTATTAGAGTACGTAGAATCCATCTCAGAATTCATGGCTTCTTGCCACTTCCCAGAGTCTATACTCATAATAGCCTCCTCGTTGGTCTGAGGATCAATATCCTCAACATCCTCTCCTCTAATATGTCCCACATATCTCTCAAGAGGATGGGATACTCTATCAGACCTGCGCAAAGTTGAAACTTGTGTATTAGGTACCTGAACAGACACGGGCTGTAGAGTGGTGCTTGAGCTTGGTTCTCCAACCTCGCTCAACTCTATCATTCTCCCACTATCTCCACCAAGAATGTGTTCCTTCTCAAGGAACACTGCTCTCCTAGCTACAAAGACCTTTTGGTCCTCGAGATGATAGAAATAATACCCACAAGTTTCCTTGGGGTATCCCACAAATTTGCATCGCTCTGTCCTTGATTTTAACTTATCGAGGTTGTGTCTTTTAACATAGGCAGGGCAGCCCCAAATCTTAACAATCTTAAGATCAGACATCTTCCCTTTCCATATCTCATATGGTGTAGACACTACCGACTTAGTTGGAACTCTGTTCAGAAGGTAAGCTACGGTCAGCGAAACTCATCATGGACCGTGCCATATCTAATAGCGTACGATTTCTCCTTTCAGAGACACCATTGAGCTGAGGTGTATAAGGAGGTGTCCATTGGGATAATATTCCATGGTCCTTGAGGAACTGAGTAAACTCTGTACTTAAGTAACTCACCTCCTCGATCTGATCGAAGAGTTTTGATACTCTTTCCAGTATGGTTCTCCACCACATTCTTATACTCTCTGAATTTCTCAAAGGCCTCGGACTTGTACTTCATTAAGTACACATATCCATACCTTGAGAAATCATTAGTAAATGTAATGAAGTAGGAGTAACCTCCAATGGCATGAGTTGACATGGGTCTACATACATCACTATGTATGAGTTCCAACAACTCAGTGGCTCTCTCTCCAGTTCCACTAAATGGAGAGTTGGTTAGTTTTCTACGAATGTAAGGCTCACAAGTTGCATATGACACATAGTCGAATGGATCTAGATATCCATCATTTAGTAACTTTTGAATCATTCTTTCATGGATGTGACCTAGCCTACAATGCCACAGGTCTGCATTGTTCAACTCATCTCGTTTCCTCTTAGACACTTACATTCATGATATGTAGAGTAGTGTCTTGCATAAACAAACCTTTATGCAATATTCCTCTTGCCAATCTCCCCTAGTCTCCTAGGCCTTGCTAGAACCTGCAACGAATTGCATATATGATAAGCACTACCGGTATCCAATACCCATGTGTTATCATAAGAATTTGACAAATGGAGACAGATCATGAATGTACCTGAAGCTTCATCAAGCTTTTGTTGCGCCCTTTCTGCAAGGTACTCTTTCCAATTTCTCTTCCAGTGCCCATCTTTACCACAGTGGAAGCACTGGCCTTTGTCCTTTGTTGGGTCTTTCTTAGCAACCTTTGCTTTACCCGGTTTGTCCTTACCCTTCCAGTTCTTAAGGGACCTTTCTGCTTTCCTTTTCTTTTTGGTCTCACCAGTGTAGAGAACTAGCTTCTCTTTCTTAATAGTACTCTCTGCCTCCCTCAACATATTGAGGAGCTTTGGGAGAGTCACCTCAAGCTTGTTCATATTAAAATTCATTATGAACTGTGAAAAGGAATCTGGTAGGGACTAAAGCACAATGTCCACACACAAGTTATCCTCTAGGACCATTCATAGACCTATGAGTTTCTCTATCCACTCAATCATCTTTAGGACATGGTTCTAAATCGGTGTCCCCTTAGTCATCCTAGCGCAGAAGAGGCTCTTGGATATCTCATATCGTTGAGTCCTTCCCTATTTCTCAAACAATTTACGGACATGTAGGAGAATGGATTTGGCATCCATCTTTTCATGTTATCTCTGTAACTCAGGAGTCATAGAGCCCAACATATAGCATTGAGCAAGAGTGGAGTCATCAATGTACTTCACGTAGCGAGCGATCTCATCTCGTTTGCCCCTTCTTCGGGCGTAGGCATCACTGTATCAAGGACGTACACGATTTTCTCCGCTATGAGAACAATTCTCAAGTTACGGAGCCAATCCATATAATTTGGACCAGTGAGGCGGTTAACATCAAGTATGCCACGTAAGGGATTTGAAAGTGACATTTTCTGAAAATAAAGATGCAGCAGAAATGAATAACATGTAGATTTTACAAGAAATAAACTATCAAGAAATGGACTTCTATCTTAATATGCTCCCACTATTTTACTAACGAGTCACGCGATACCCTCAACACGTGAAACGGAAGTCTCCGGCAGACTTTTAGTGGGGGTAAGGATCCAATCAGCATCTTAGTGTAATCTCGAGGGACTCGACCAATCACACTAAGCCTAAAAGGTAGGCAACTCTTGCCGATCACAACTCCTTGTGATTCCCATCCTGTTCGGCCTCCGAATCACCATGGCCTCGAGGGACTCGACCAACCATGATGCTCGGTTAAGTCAACACCTTCGTTACAAGATGAGTCTGATTTGATGATATACCCTCGAGGGAATCGACCAAGCATACCAAGCCCTCAGGTCACCGGTGACATCTCTATGTCGTAAGCAAGATAGTGAATCGCGATATAGGTGAGTCTCGAGGGACTGGACCAACTCAACCTACACCGGGAATCGGTTCCTCCTTATAACGATGGAAGGCCACGTGGGTCAATCTAATTGCCTCACGTTTACCGACTTAATATTATCGAGAGATGTTTCTATGATTTGGTATCCTAATATGACATGTCACACATATACATATTTAATATATATCTACATCGCATGCAAATGTATATACATATCTAGTATGTGTATAAGCAATCACATCAGATGATCATGGACTACAACCTAATATGATTAGGCCCGAGCCAGTAGGCCTAATCACTCGCATTAAGATCTATGTGTGCAACGGTGCATCTCCATGCCCTGTGATCGTCCATCTCGTCCTCGTCGGTTCCGTCGACATCTTGATGCATCTTCATGCATCACGATCGTCCGTCTCGTGGGTCCCGCTATCGCATCCACACTCCCGCTGTGCCTCCTCATGTGATTACAACTTAATCATAGGCACGCAGGCCCGACAATAAACGAAAAATATAATAGAGGCACGTAGACCTAAATAATAATAATCACAAGTACACACATCAAACGGTCCATAATCATCTGTCCACACATCATACATCACATGTATAAATAATCATCATCATGTAGGACTACAAGATAAAAAAAAAATAATAATCAAATAAACCTTTTAATTAATTAATATTTTCTGAAATCAGGCACATGTAGGGAATTTCTCAATTCCTAAGGGTATTTAGTAATTTAAATAAAAGACAAAAATTAGAATATCTCAAATTCACAAGGGCAAAACTATCTTTTTACCCAAAACCCTAATTCCCTTTTATTGCTACCGCCGTCGCCACCCTTCCGGCGGCGGCCTGTGCGGCGGGGCGAGGGCGCTGCCCTCGCCTGCAAGCGGCACGCCCGCTGGCGGCGCTGTCGCTACAGGTGGGCGCCTCCGCGGGCAGTTCTGCCGTCGGGGCAATGTCCCACCGGGCGTCCGCCCCTGTGGGGTGGGGGGGGGGGGGGGGGGGGGGGGGTTTCACCCACGGGAGCAGCGGCGGCAGGCGCTACTGCCCTGCGGCGTCTCACCCCGCAGGCAATGGCGGCAGGCGCCGCTGCCCTACGGCATCTCACACCGCGGGCAGAGGTGCCCGATCTGCCCACGGGCTACCAGCCCCGCCGGACGCAAGCCTGCTGCAAGCAGGCCACCGGCCGGCTGCTGCAGACGCAGCCCCTGTGCTGCCCGCCTTCGGTTGCACTACACGCACGCAAATCGAGGACAGCAACTATTGCTGCCCTTCCTTATTTTTGCATCAACAATTTTGACGTCAAAATTCTCCCTAAGCACAACACACGCAGTTCAAAACCAATCATTCGCACGAACAACCTGGCTCTGATACCACTGTTAGGAAATCTTCGAGGCGACATCATATGCGCAGCGGAAGTGTTGAATCTCGGATTTTGATGATGAAGTCAATTGTTATTTGTTGTCTAATCTATGTGTTGAGATAAGTGTGCAGGATTAACTACGATGAAAGTAAGACATGCAGCAGGAGTTACGCCGGAGTCATGACAATGATCACGTTGGGAGTTCGAGAGCTCGACGGAAGTTCGGACAATCTTCGGAGGTTCTACGGGAACAAATCCGAGAAGTCCAGAAGCTTTCCAAAGAAGCTCGTCGGAACTTACCAAGTGGATCGTCGCAAGTCCAGGAGTTTGCCGGAAGTCCGCAGGAGCATCACCGAGGGTTCATCGAATGATCGATGAAAGTTCGCCGGAAACTCGCCGGAAGAAGCGACTGACGCACCGGAGCAAGCTGTAAAAATTGTCTTAGGATTTATCGTAGTTAGAACTAATGATTAAGTTAAAAATGGGAGGTGATCCCATTAGCTTAATCTTGGGGCAATTGGGCCCCTGAAAAACCCAAATTGGGCCAAATGGATCAACCCATTAGGACCCTGGTTGCTGTGGGAGGTGCAATCGCCCAAGCCAGGAGGTAGCACCGCCTGGGCTAAGTCTACCAGGGAGACTGGGCGGTGCAACCGCCCCAGCCAGGAGGTGCAACCGCCTGGGCTCAGTCTCCGTGCGAGACTGGGCGGTGCAACCTCTCATAACAAGAGGTGGCACCGCCTGAGCTCAAGTTTCGAGCTCTGCCAGGCGGTGCAACCGCCCCAGTCAGGAGGTGCAACCGCCAGAGCTCTGTCTTCGAGCTTTGACAGAGAGGTGCAACCGCCCATGACAGAGGAGGCACCGCCCAGAGGCTCAGTCTTCGAGCTCTGCCAAGCGGTGCAACCGCCCCAATCAGGAGGTGCAACCGCCTGATCCCGGAATTTCGAGAATTGACAATTTTGAGCTCCAAATTTGAACTAGGTTGGGGCCTATAAATAACCCACCCATTCAGCACTGAAAGGTAGCAACTTACACTCGAAATCTTGATATCTTTCTATGATTCTTAGAGCTCAAAATTGTTGTAAAGACCAAAAGTTCTCCTCCTTCTGTTCTTCAAAATTTGAGTTGTAAAGAGAGGAGAGAAAACTTCTGTAAGGGTTGTCTCCTAATCCCATCGAAAGGAGTGAATCTGTAAAAGGGTGGTTGGCCTTCGCCTATTGAAGGAAGGCCTCTAGTTGACGTCGGTGACCTCGTCGGTGGAGGAAGCCAAAAGTGGAGTAGGTCAAGATTGACCGAACCACTCTAAATCTCGGTTTGCATTTCCTTTGAGCATTTTACCTTCACTGCAAACTTCTCAATAGCTTACTGCCTTCTACGATTTTACGAACGAGTTTCTATGTTCAGAACTTTCCCAATCTGCGTTTAGACGTAAATCGGCTTTTTTCGTACGATCATCATATTTCAGTTTACGTTTACGTTTTGATTTCAATCATAACTGTTTCCTGCCTTCTGCGATCTTGAGAAGAAGTTTCTAAGTTCAGAACTTTCTAAATCTCCACTTAGACGTAAATCGGCTTTTATCGTACGAACGTCGCATTTCAGTTTGCGCTTGTATTCTGCTTTCCATCATAAACTGCAAACTGCGTTCGTAGATCTACTTTAACGTCATCTCGCTTAATCTCAAGTTAAAGTAATCTTAGAATCGGCTTTGACATCGAAATCGTTTTTATCGAACGAATGCAGCTTTCGTTTTAACCGCTGAAAAATTTCCGCTGCACTAATTCACCCCCCCCCCCTCTTAGTGCTCTTGATCCTAACAATTGGTATCAGAGCTCGGTTAACTCTCAATCGGATTAAAACCTAAGAGAGATGGCTTACACCGGAAACCAAGAGGGCCATTCTATTACACGTCCACCCATGTTTAATGGGACGGACTACACCTATTGGAAGACCCGAATGAGGATCTTTCTTATTTCTATAGACTTTGAACTTTCGAATCTTGTCGAGAAAGGTTTTTCGAAGTCTTCTCTTCCAATGATCGATTGGAATGATTTGGAGAAGAAGGCTTTCGCTCTTAATGCAAAGGCTATGAATGCCTTATTTTGTGCACTTGATAAAAACGAGTTTAATCGTGTTTCGATTTGTGAAACCGCATTTGATATTTGGCACACACTCGAAGTGACTCATGAAGGCACAAGTAGAGTGAAAGAATCAAAAATCAATCTTTTGTTACACTCTTTCGAACTTTTCCAGATGAAACCGAGTGAGACTATCGGCGACATGTTTACCTGTTTCACGGATGTCGTCAACGGTCTAAAAGGACTCGGAAAAAGTTTTTCGGATTTTGAGCTCGTAAATAAGATTCTAAGATCCCTTCCTAAGAGTTGGGATCCTAAAGTCACTGCTATTCAAGAGGCGAAAGATCTAAACAACTTCCCTCTTGAAGAACTAATTGGGTCATTAATGACCTACGAGATTACTTGCAAAGCTCATGAAGAGCAAGAAGACATCCTTCCAAAGAACAGGAAGGATATGGTACTTAGAACTTTGGAAGACCACTTGAAAGAAAACTCAAGTGATGAGGACTATGACGATGACTTGGCACTTCTAACAAGAAAATTTAAAAAATTCATTAAAAGAAACAAGTTTAAAAATGACACTAAAAATAAACTTGAACCCAAGAAGGACCAAGTTATTTGCTATGAGTGCAAAAAGCCGAGACACTACAAGAGTGATTGTCCCCAAGTCAAAAAGAGAACAACAAAGAAGAAGGCGCTCAAAGCAACATGGGATTATTCGAGCGCGCCCGAAGAAGAGGGGTCCAACACCGAGCAAGTTGCTCATTATGCCTTAATGGCCATCGGAGAGGAGGTAACAAATTTATTAGATGTAGATTTATCTTTCGATGAATTATTAAATGCCTTCCATGTCTTATTTGATGAATGCAAGATTATCAATAGAAAATATAAATTGCTAAAAAAGGAGCATGATAGTTTTACTTGTGATTTTGATAAGTTAAAAACTGAATATCATGATAGTTTAGATCCATGCATTAAATGCCATGATCTAGAAACTCTCCAAAAAGAAAACTTGCTACTTAAAGACACCTTGAAGAAATTCGAGGTTGGTAGCAAGTCATTAAACATGATCCTTGCAAACACGGGTCATGTTCAAAAAAGGCGTGGAATTGGATTTGTGAGAAGTTCTCACCAAAATCCAACCACCTTTATAAAAGGCCCCATCTTACATGTTCAACACCAAACCAAATGCAACTTTTGTTGCAAACTTGGGCACAATACGCACTATTGTCCATTCAAGAAAATTAGTCCAAACAAATTGATTTGGGTTCCTAAAGGAACCATGATAAACTCTATGCAACATGATAAATAATGTAGATCTATCTTTGAGGCGCCCAAAAGCAAATGGGTACCTAAAAATCATCCTTTCTTGTAGAAACCCACACCATCGCAAGCTAGGAGCAAGAGATGGTACCTTGATAGTGGATGTTCAAGGCATATGACCGGAGATCCATCTCAATTCTCTATGCTCACTAGCGTAGACAAAGGCTATGTCACCTTCGGAGACAACAACAAGGGTAAAATCATTGGCAAAGGAACCATAGGTAACAAATCCAACTTCTTTATTGAAGATGTTTTGTTAGTTGATGGTTTAAAACATAACCTCTTGAGCATTAGTCAATTATGTGATAAAGGATACACTGTCAAATTCGACTCTAATGCTTGCATCATTGAAAAACCACATAAAAACATGTCTATGATTGCATTAAAACAAAATAACATATACACTATTGACATTAATGATTTGTGTAATGAAATGTGTTTTTCGGTTTTGAATGAGGATGCTTGGCTATGGCATAGAAGATTAGGTCATGCTAGCATGAAACTAATCACTCAAATATCATCTAAAGAACTTGTAAGAGGAATTCCTCATATCAAGTACATCAAAGATAATATATGTGATGCTTGCCAATTAGGTAAACAAATTAAGGGTAGTTTCAAAACTAAGAATCAAATAAGCACCTCTAGGCCCTTACAATTGATCCATATGGACTTGTTCGGACCAATCTCTACATCGAGTCTAGGAAGTAGCAAATACGCCTTTGTCATTGTTGATGACTATAGCAGATATACATGGACCTACTTCTTAAAACAGAAAAATGAATGCTTTAGATATTTTACCAAGTTTTGTAAACTTGTTCAAAATGAGAAGGGTTCTATGATTTCGTCAATTAGAAGTGATCATGGTGGAGAATTTCAAAACCATGATTTCCAAGAATTCTGTGAACTCAATGGATACAACCATAATTTCTCTACTCCAAGAAATCCTCAACAAAATGGGGTAGTAGAAAGAAAAAACCGAAATTTACAAGAAATGGCAAGAACCATGTTGAATGAACATAGCCTACCCAAATATTTTTGGGCCGAAGCCGTAAACACTGCATGCTATATTTTGAATAGAGTTCTAGTAATACCCTTACTCACCAAAACTCCTTATGAGTTATGGAATAACAAAATACCTAATGTTTCATATTTTAAAGTCTTTGGGTGTAAGTGTTTTATCTTGAATGAAAAGGATAACTTAGAAAAATTTGATGCTAAATCCGATGAAGGAATCTTTCTTAGTTATTCTTCGGTTTCTAAAGCTTTTCATATCTTCAATAAATGAACTTTAATTATTGAAGAATCCATTCATGTTGTTTTCAATGAGATTTCCGAAATTAGGAAAAATGATCTTGATGATGATGTTAATTTTGATTCTTTGAATTTAAATGAAACCCCGTCTCCAACTAGCAACTTGGATGCATCCACTTCCCAGATTTCCTTACCCAAGGATTGGAAGTATGTAGATGCTCATCCTAAGGATCTAATCTTAGGAGACACATCAAAGGGGGTTCAAACACGATCTTCTCTTAAAATTTTTTGTCCCAACGCCGCTTTTCTCTCCTAAATTGAACCCAAATGTGTTGATGAAGCCATGAAAGATGATTCATGGATTATCGCAATGCAAGATAAATTGAATCAATTTGAGAGAAATGAGGTGTAGACGCTTGTTCCTAGGCCAAATGACCATTTAGTTATTGTTACTAAATGGGTCTTTAGAAACAAGCAAGATAAAAATGGTATCATGGTTAGAAACAAGGCTAGATTAGTGGCCAAAGGTTTCAACCAAGAAGAAGGTATCGATTACGAAGAAACATTTGCTCCTGTGGCTCGATTAGAAGTCATAAGGATGCTCCTTGCCTACGCTAGTAGTAATAATTTTAAGTTGTTTCAAATGGATGTTAAAAGCACTTTTCTTAATGGCTTTATTTCCGAAGAAGTCTATGTTGAACAACCTCCTAGATTTGAAAATAATAGTCTCCCTAATAATGTGTTTAGATTAACTAAAGCTCTCTATGGTTTAAAACAAGCTCCAAGGGCTTGGTATGAGAGACTTAGTTCTTTTCTTATTGAAAATAATTTCATAAAAGGCAAGGTTGATACTACATTATTCATCAAGAACTTTGAAAATAATTTTCTCATTATTCAAATTTATGTTGATGATATTATCTTTGGTTCTACGAATGAATCTCTCTGTGAATCTTTTGCTAAAACTATGAGTCTTGAATTCGAAATGAGTTTAATGAGAGAGTTAACATTCTTCTTAGGTTTACAAATCAAACAACTAAGCAATAACATCTTTATTAGTCAAACTAAATATGCTATGAATTTACTAAAGAAGTTTAATATGAATAACTCAAAAGCTATTAACACTCCTATGAGCACCTCCACTAAGTTAGAAATTGATGAAAGTGGAGAAAGCTTCGATCATAAAACTTATAGGGGTATGATAGGAAGTTTACTTTACCTCACTGGAACTAGACCAGACATCATGTTCAGTGTAGGACTTTGTGCTAGATTTCAATCAAACCCTAAGATATCTCATCTCAAAGCAGTTAAAAGAATACTCAGATATCTTAATGGTACCACAAATCTAGGATTATGGTACCCAAAATCATAGAATCTAGAGTTGATTGCTTATGCTGATGCGGACTTTGCTGGCTGTAGATTAGATAGAAAAAGCACATCAGGAACATGTCAATTCTTAGGACATGCCCTTGTTTCCTGGTCATCTAAGAAACAAAACTCGGTTGCACTATCGACAACCGAAGCTGAATATATTGCAGCAAGTGCATGCTGTGCACAAGTTGTATGGATGAAAAATACCTTAGAAGATTATAAAGTTTATTTTCAAAATATTCCCATTAAATGTGATAACACAAGTGCGATATGCTTAACAAAGAACCCTATACAACACTCAAGAACAAAACATATTGATATTAGACATCATTTTATACGAGATCATGTTACTAATCATGATGTAATTATAGAGTTCATTGATACTAAACATCAACTAACCGATATTTTTACAAAACCTCTAAGTGAAGAACAATTTGATTTTATAAGAAGAGAATTAGGAATGTTGATGTGTCCGAATACTTAAACTAGTTCAAATTACTTTTCGGACTTTATTGAATGATCAAATCACTTGATTACCATGTGTTGAAATGTTTTGATTTTTGTAGCATAATCTTGTCCGAATGCATGAAAGAATTCATCTCATTTTCGGACTCGCTTAACAGCTGGAATGAAAAAAATCAAACACACTCTTATGAAAAATATTATTTTCGAAATGGATTTGATAAAATGACTTTCCTCCTTCATGCACAAAGAATTATAACATACAAGGAGAAGAAGTATTCAAAGCATTATACTTATCATGGCTTCCTTTATATGCTTGATAACTTGCTTATATTGTTCTCCTAGTATCACATCTACCATGCTTTTTATTGATGACAAAGGGGGAGAAATATAAGAATTTATTTGATGCTATAAACACTGATGCTATGATTATGCCATGTTGCATCATCAAGAGATATATGAAAAGATGCCATGAAACACTTGCTAAAATATAAGAAATGTGTGCATCATGTAATGATATCAAAATCTTACTTCACAGCTTTACATGTTGATATCTTACAATATGATGAATTGCTACTATTACCATCATTCAAACTTGTAATGTAAAATTTGAAAATGAATGTTAAGCCTTGACATCATCTTCAAAGAGATACATCATGATAGGAATCATGATGGGAATATGTCTCTAGAATTTATAAGGTCAAGAATGACTTATCTCAAGTATGGCATATAGACAGGGGGAGTTAAGGTTAACTCCATTATCAATTGATTGTCATCATAAAAAAGGGGGAGATTATTGAATCTCGAATTTTGATGATGAAGTCAATTGTCATTTGTTGTCTAATCTATGTGTTGAGATAAGTGTGCAGGATTAACAATGATGAAAGTAAGACATGCAGCAGGAGTTGCGCCGGAGTCATGACAATGATCACGTTGGGAATTCGAGAGCTCGACGGAAGTTCGGACAGTCGTCGGAGGTTCTGCGGGAACAAATCCGAGAAGTCCAGAAGCTTGCCAAAGAAGCTCGTCGGAACTTGCCAAGTGGATCGTCGCAAGTCCAGGAGTTTGTCGGATGTCCGCAGGAGCATCACCGAGGGTTTATCGGATGATCGACGGAAGTTCGCCGGAAACTCACCGGAAGAAACGATTGACGCACCGGAGCAAGCTACAGAAATTGTCTTAGGATTTATCGTAGTTAGCACTAATGATTAAGTTAAAAATGGGAGGTGATCCCATTAGCTTAATCTTGGGGCAATTGGGCCCCTAAAAAACCCAAATTGGGCCGAATGGATCAACCCATTCGGACCCTGGTTGCTGTGGGAGGTGCAACCGCCCAAGCCAGGAGGTAGCACCGCTTGGGCTAAGTCTCCCAGGGAGACTGGGCGGTGCAACCGCCCCAGCCAGGAGGTGCAACCGCCTGGGCTCAGTCTCCGAGCGAGACTGGGCGGTGCAACCTCTCCTGACAAGAGGTGGCACCGCCTGAGCTCAAGTTTCGAGCTCTGCCAAGCGGTGCAACCACCCCAGTCAAGAGGTGCAACCGCCTGAGCTCGGTCTTCGAGCTCTGGCAGAGAGGTGCAATTGCCCCTGACAGAGGTGGCACCGCCCAGAGGCTCAGTCTTCGAGCTCTGCCAGGCGGTGCAACCGCCCTAGTCAGGAGGTGCAACCGCCTGATCCCGGAATTCCGGGAATTGATAGTTTTGAGCTCCAAATTTGAACTGGGTTGGGGCCTATAAATACCCCACCCATTTAGCACTGAAAGGTAGCAACTTACACTCTAAATCTTGATATCTTTCTGTGATTCTTAGAGCTTAAAACTGTTGGAAAGACCAAAAGTTCTCCTCCTGTTCTTCAAAATTTGAGTTGTAAAGAGAGGAGAGAAAACTTCTGTAAGGGTTGTCTCATAAGCCCGTCAAAAGGAGTGAATCTGTAAAAGGGTGGTTGGCCTTCGCCTATTGAAGGAAGGCCTCTAGTTGACGTCGGTGACCTCATCGGTGGAGGAAGCCAAAAGTGGAGTAGGTCAAGATTGACCGAACCACTCTAAATCTTGGTTTACTTTTCCTTTGAGCATTTTACCTTCACTGCAAACTTCTCAATAGCTTACTGCCTTCTACGATTTTACGAACGAGTTTCTAAGTTCATAACTTTCCGAATCTGCGTTTAGACGTAAATCGACTTTTTTCGTACGATCATCATATTTCAGTTTACGTTTACGTTTTAATTTCAATTATAACTGTTTACTGCCTTTTGCGATCTTATGAATAAGTTTCTAAGTTCAGAACTTTCTAAATCTGCGTTTAGACGTAAATCGGCTTTTATCGTACGAACGTCGCATTTCAGTTTGCGCTTGTATTATGCTTTCCATCATAAACTGCAAATTGCCTTCATAGATCTACTTTAACATCATCTCGCTTAATCTCAAGTTAAAGTAATCTTAGAATCGGCTTTCACATCGAAATCGTTTTTATCGAACGAACGCAGCTTTCGTTTTAATCGCTGAAAATTTTCCGCTGCACTAATTCACCCCCCCCCCCCTCTTAGTGTTCTTGATCCTAATAGGAAGAACAAGAAAACAAAATCCCCGATTCCCAAAAAGATGTTCATCGTCATGCGAAGATTGGTGCGCAAAGTCCGTGAAACTTAAAACTACGTATAAAGTAGATTGTGTAACCTACGGAGATCGTATATCCCTGTTTCCTTGTAGATCCTTAGGAGAGGGTGAAGGAGGTCAAGCGTCCTCCTCTCTAGCGGTGATCCACACAGTAGGGTTGCGACGATGCTCCTCAAAACTCCAAGCCTGCTCTAAGGTGGAGAGGGAGATGAGAATAGGAAAGGCAAGCAAAGTCTCTAGCCTATGAGGCTCTGAATCCCTCCTATTTATAGAGTTCCCTTGTCAAACCCAAATGGGTCCTCCCCTAGTGGGTATTGGATCTGCATCCAATAAGACAAGGGCTCCGTCAGATATGTCATATCCGAACCTCTACTCATCGCAATGCCTACCATATGTGTGTGACCCTCTAGGCCCAATATCGAGCTGGCCGTGAGTCATACCTGTCATAACTCCTTCTAACTCAGTGAATTATTATCTCTGTAATAATTCACTCAACTCATCGACTACGGACGTACTAGGCCACTACGCCGTAGTCCCTAGACGATACAGGGGAATTCAATCCATTAGACCTATCTGCCCTCAATTACCGTGTACCTATAGTCCATTATCCATCTAATATCCCAGAGACCGTATATCGAGCATGGTGCTGTCAGACCCATACGGTTTCTACTCGAGTCTCGCTCTAATTGGATTCTCCCGGAGAACTCTTTCTCTCTCAACCCGAATGTCCCTAGCCAGGGATTTGTCTGAGCAAGAACACATGGGATATTCCTCTCATGACGCCGAGAGTAGATGATCCTCTATCGACACTCAATAGCCCTAGTAAGGTCGACTACCACTCCCAATAACCAGTTGTACTAGATCTGGGACAGCCAAACCTATAAGTCTGGTATCAAAGAGTGGAGCACTCATACAGGACATCCTTGGTGTCTCAAGTCTAAGGACCAGATATACCACTAGGACTACGAAATCGGTGTTTGACAATAAGGCATCATCAACCGTCCAGCATTCCGTAAGTGGATCAATCAGTGAACTCATTCTCCAATGAGCACCTGTACTGTATCCCTAGTGTCCCTACACTAGCAGCTATGAGACCAACTGCATCCATCATATGGACGGGTATACAACACACCAGTCTATCCAGTTATCACGATGTCCCTCTCGAGTAACCTATGACCGGGATTATTTAGGATATATGTTTAAAGGTGAATCGATCTCATTATCGTGATCTCATCATGATCCGATTCCCATTGCACAAATCCAAGGACATCACATTATATATATATATGCATTTATGTAATAGTTATAAAGTGATATACGCCAAAATATAATAAGCAAAAAGATTCTGTATTAAGTCACACGTGCCATCACTCACGTGATTGGCTTGCTGAGCACCTATGACTAGCACCTTGGGCATATAATAACAGAACGAGTGGCGGTAGACCCAACAAAAATTGAGGCAATGCAAGGCTGGCTGAAACTTACAAACGTAAAATTACTACGGGGGTTCCTTGGACTAACGGGCTACTACCGAAAATTTGTTAACGACTATGGGAAGATCAGTGCACCACTCACTTCTTTATTAAAAAAAGATGCTTTCCAATGGTCGGACAAAGCCTCTGATGCCTTTGACAAACTTAAAGCAGCCATGACAACGATGCCGATGATTGCGCTACCAGATTTCAATAGACCCATCATCATTGAGGCCGACGCATCTGGAGTCAGAATTGGAGCCATACTCATGTAAAATGGTCGACCACTCGCATACACTAGCAAGGTATTATCTCCCTCCCATCAAAACATGTCAGTATATGATAAGGAGATGCTCGCCATTGTATATGCAGTAACAAGGTGGAGACCCTACCTGATCGACCGACGATTTCAAATTAAAACTAACCATAAAAGCCTCAAGTACTTTTTGGAGCAAAAGATATCATCCCCTGAGCAACAAAAATGGGTAACCAAACTTCTTGGATTTGATTATGAAATTATTTACAAAAAGGGGAAAGAAAATATTGTTGTAGATGCACTCTCACGGCTACCTGAACAAGCTAAGGTTTCAGCCATCTCTCCCTTCCTAGCACCGGTCTCCTCGAGGACATTAGGGAAGAATGGAAGAAGGATCCAGAGATTAGCAATATTATAAAAAAATTGGAGGAGGATCCAAGTGTAATAGCCCACTACACTTGGGATTCGAGGGATCTACGCTACAAAGGTTGCATAGTGCTTATACCTAACTCCCCTTGCATCACAATCATCTTGCATGAAATGCACTCCATACCTTCAGTAGGGCACTCTGGATTCCTAAGAACCTACAAAAGAGTGAAGCAAAATTTTTATTGGAGAGGGATGAAAAAAATTATTGCTGAATATGTGACACAATGTGATGTATGTCAACAGCACAAGGGTGAAACTGTGGCAAATCCAGGGAAGCTACAACCACTACCCATACCATACTTAGTGTGGATTGACATCTCCATGGACTTCATTGAAGGGCTGCCATCTTCCAAAGGTAAAGGCACGATTCTCTGGTGGTTGATCGACTTACAAAATATGCTCATTTTTGTGCTGTGAGAAATCCCTACACTGTTGCTAGTATTGCCCAGATTTTCATAGAAAATATTGTTAAATTGTATGGGATGTCAAGGTCCATCGTAAGTGATCATGATAGGATCTTCACTAGTAAATTTTGGACCGAGTTATTTCAGTTACAAGGCACCAAACTCAAGATGAGCACAGCGTATCATCCACAAACTGACAGCCAAACCGAGGTGGTAAATAGGTGCTTAGAGACATACCTCTAGTGTTTCGCTAGCGACCGACCAAAAGAGTGGGCGAAATGGCTTCCCTGGGCCGAATGGTGGTATAATATTACATATCATTCATCTACAAAATGTGCCCCTTATGAAGCATTGTATGGTCGACCAGCCCCTGTGATTCCAAAGTATGTAATTGGCTCAGCCAAGGTAGATCAGGTTGACCAAGAATTGATTGATAGGGACAAACTCTTACAACTGTTAAAAGATAATCTCTCTACCGCTCAAGCCAAAATAAAGCAGCAAGCCGACACACAACGAAGTGAAAGAGAATTTTTAGTGGGAGATTGGGTTTATCTCCGCCTACAATCATACAAGCAACTCTCTATCAACACTCGAGTCTCCATGAAGCTATCCCTACGTTTTTATGGGCCCTATCAGAGCACAGAGCGTATTGGAGCCGTGGCATACAGACTTAAATTACCTGAGGATTCCAAAATTTACCTTGTCTTCCACGTATCATACCTAAAGCCCAAGTTAGGAGAACACGAGTCACCCTAGATCCAACTGCCCAACACAACTGAGGATGGAGTTATTCAAGCCCAACCACAAGCCATCCTTGATCGCAGGATCGTGATGCATCGCCGACATCCCTCTACTAAAGTACTAATGCATTGGAATAATCTACCACTTGAAGATACCACATGGGAACCATATAAGGAGCTGAAGACCCGGTTCCCTGAGTTCATGAAATCTCAGCCTTGAGGACAAGGCTGATTTGAAGAGGGCGGGTCTGTTAGGACTCTAGCTAGGAGAGTCCTAATTGAGAGGGACATTCATGTAAAACCTACCTAAGCCGACTCTTATTAAAGAGGTGAAGAGGCTGGCTATGGTTAGGAGGTTATTTCTTATAGAAGAATTAGGAGTTGTAAGGGAATAGGAGTCTTAAGTAGGAGTCCTATTAGGAGTTGGTTAGAAGTAGGAGTCTTGAGTAGGAATCCTATTAGGAGTTCAGGTTTAGAAGCCCTATAAATAGCCATGTATTCCTCCTCTTTTCATAAGCAATAGATGAATCTTTTTGTAGCCTTTGAGCAGCTACTTGGAGGGAGGAACCCCTATAGAGTTCCAAGGAGGCCGATCCCCTAAAGAGATCAACCCCAAGTTTAGAATCTACAAGGGTTCTAACACCATCGATTTGTGGGTGATATGTCATACTCCTTTTCAATTTAGTACACTGCATATGGAATAACTTTGTCCAAAATCTTCTCGTGAAGATGTAAGTAGAATTGATCATAAGCACAATACGTCCCTTATAGTGTAATTCTTTTGAGTCCCAATTATAATAAGCCACGGAGCTTGGTGCTTCCTCTAATTTTTTTATAATCTTACTAGTCTCTGAATCTTCCTGCCATTCCATCTTAATATCCTCAAGGAAGTCGCTGATCGAAAGTGAAACGGTCGAAACTTCAGCTTGCGAAAGCGCATCTTCAAGAATTTTCTCTTTCCCCTTTTTGTAAGTTATTTCATAATCAAATCCAAGAAGTTTTGTTACCCATTTTTGCTGCTCAGGGGATGGTATCTTTCACTCTAAAAAGTACTTGAGGCTTTTTTGGTCGGTTTTAATTTGAAATCGTCGACCAATCAAGTAGGGTCTCCACCTCGTTGCTGCGTGCACAATGGTGAGCATCTCCTTATCATATGTTAACTTATTTTGATGGGAGGGAGATAATGTCTTGCTAGTGTATGCGAGTGGTCGACCATCTTGCATGAGAATGGCTCCAATTCCGACTCCAGAAGCGTCGGCCTCAATAATGAAGGGTCGGTTGAAATCTAGTAGTGTTAGCACCGGCGTCGTCGTCATGGGTGCCTTAAGTTTGTCAAAGGCAGCGGAGGCTCTATCCAACCATTGGAAGACATTTTTTTCCAGTAAGGAAGTAAGTGGTGCATTGATCATTCCATAGTTTTTCACGAACTTGCGGTAGTAGCCTGTTAAACCCAGAAAGCCATGTAGCAATTTTATGTTTCTCGGGGTCGGCCAGTTTTGCATTGCTCCAATTTTGAAGGGGTCCACTGCCACATGTTCCTCTGATATGATATGCCCAAGATATTCCACCTTCTATTGAAGAAAGCAAAAATTCGTAGTGGTTGTTTTGTGTTCAAAAGGTGGTTTTCGGTATGTCTTCTTCGCACACTCGTATTTGATGATACCCAGATCAAAGGTTCAGCTTTGTGAAGATTTTTCCTCCCTTTCATCTACCAATTCATCTACTATTAGAATAAGGTATTTGTCCTTGATGGTTATGCCATTGAGAGCTCGGTAATCAACGCATATTCGCCATGTTCCGTCCTTCTTGCGTACAAGTAGCACCGATGAAGAGTAAAGGTTGCAACTTGGCCGAATAACTCCTGTTTCAAGCATCTCTTTTACAATCCTTTCTATTTTATCCTTCTGGAGATGTAGATATTGATATGACAGAGTATTTGCTGGAGGTTTGCCTGAAAGAATCGTTATATCATGTCGACGGGTAAGAGGTAGGTTGTGCGGTTCGTCAAATATATCTGAAAATTCAGCAAGCAAAGGAAGTAGGTTTAGATCTTCAAATTCTATTGGCTCTCCCTTAGTTTGCTACTTAAGTTGTACCAAAAAGCTGCTGTATGCTTTATGCAAAACCTTCTCCATTTGTTGTATGCAAATCGTCGTTACGTCGCCCCCACGTTTCCCGTTTAGTATCACCTGTTTCTCCTTACTGTAAAATTTCATAATTAGTTGCATAAAATTCCAAGAAATATCACCTAATGTCATCAACCATTTAATTATGAGGATGGCCTCATGATCATCAAGAGAGAGAAGGAAGAAATATGCAATTATCTCTTGGTAAGGCCTTATGATCAGCAATAGTTTCACTTGTGGGTTCCTACGATCATACTTCAAAATCCATCCGTCGGCGACCTTAACGTCAAACCTGCTACATTTCTTGATAGGTAAGGCAATCCTGATAGCAACCTTACTATTTAGGAAGTTATTAGTACTGCCCGTGTCGATGAGAACAGTGATCTGTTGTTGTTTAAGAAGGCCTCCAACTTTCATCGTTTGCGGATTTGAGTAGTCGACTAGTACATGTATCGTAACTTTGGTCGGTTGTGACCCTTCTTCTACATCTTCTTCTTCATGTTCAAGGTGTTAGGACCGGAGCGGCACTAAGAGGGGGGGGTGAATTAGTGCAACGGTAAAGTATGATAAACTTTTGACGATTTAAACACTTACGGAAACTTCGTACGCTAAAAGCAACGTTTTGTTTGAAACCGTTTCGATTGCGTTTTAACTTGAAGGCATATGTAAGAAGGAGACAAAGAAGTAGAGCATCAAAATGAATATGGTTTGCAGTAATATAAATGACAATAAGATAAATGCAAACCAGGGAAGACGGTAGTTTATAGTGGTTCGGTCAATCGTGACCTACATCCACTCCTCCGATTCCTCTTCCATCGAGGCCACCGGTATCCACTAATGATCTTCCTTTACTAGGCGAAGATCAACCTCCTTCTTAAACTCCTCTTACAACCTCTTACAAGTGGTTCACCCTTTTACAAAGATTTCAATGAAAAGAAAATAGGTGAACACTCAAGCTATTGAAAACAAGACTTTTCCTAAAGCTTTTCTCAACTTCTAGCTTCTCCAAAAGGTTGTTATCTCAGCTGAGATTTGAGGGGTATTTATAGGCCTCAAGAGGATTCAAATTTGGGCTCCAAAATTTGAATTCTCATTGGTTCCCGATGCTGGCGGTGCCACCGCTTGTCAGTTTCTGACAGACAATGGATTGGCGGTGCCACCGCCCAGCCAAGCGGTGCCACCGCCCAGCTCTCAGGTGCTGGGTGATGCCACCGCCCAGTCTAGGCGGTGCCACCGTGTAACATCTCTCATTTTTGAATTTTCGTATAAGTATATATTTTAAAGTTGATAAAAAGTCAAAGTATGAATCTGAGAACTTATTCATAAGAATTGGAGGATTTGTTAGAAAAAAAAATCTGAGGACCTATATGTAAACCCTGAGGACCTAATCGTAAATATAATAATACAAGGACTAAACTACAAAATGCACAAAAATACAAATTCCACCGTTCAAGCATCTCTGCCTTCGTTCTTAAGGAACTAGAGAAGGCAGCTACATGGATGATCAGGGAAAGAAAGAAAGAAGAAGAAGAAGAAGAAGAAGACGAAGAAGAAGAAGAAAAAAAAAAAAATTGAGGCTTTAAGGTTTCTTGCTCAAATCTTCTCATTAGGGGTCAAAATTCTCAAAGGCAAGTGTTCTAACCCCATTCTAAAGAAGTACTAGTCTATGTTCCTATATTGATTCTGAAAGATTTATGCTTAGAACCTGATATTTCTCTCTTTGGATAAAAAACCAAGGATCTTAAATTTTTTCGGTAAACTGATCTCTATACACTGTTTCAGCTATAATTTTTAGTACCAAATGTGGATTTAGGCAGGACCTATTTCGTTTGAAATTAGACTCTTATATCTTTCTTTTTACACTGATTTTGTAGATTTTGGACACCGAATACTTACCCAAACATCTGTTTAAAATGAGCCTATAGATGCTGCAGAACAGGGATCAAAATTTCTGACCTTTCGATAGTAAAATACCTATAAGTCCCTGTTGGAAATTCTGATTTGTACCAAACTGACTTCGTCCGAAAATAGACTTGTAGACCTTTCTTTTGACATATTGATTGAAAAATTTGGAATTCAAATGCCTATCCTATTATCTGTTGAATCTGACCCTATGAATTCTGCAAAACAGTGATTTTGTTTTTGACCTTGTGTTACCAAATCAAAGGTAACTCCTTGTTGGAAACCATGATTCGTACGAAACTTGTTTCAACAGAAAATAGATTGATATATCTTTCATCAGTAGCTTTCCTAAGGGTATTGGAGCATAATTGATAATCTGAAGTATTTGTTCAATGTGCCTCTTGAATTCTGTCCGAAATCGAGCTTTGGTCGATTTCGCACATTCTGTTTCATTTGTTTGGAAATAGATTCCATTCAGTCCCCTTCCCTCAATTGAGACTTATGTTGGTGCTTGAATCTTGGTTTGATCTTGTCTATAAATTAGTTACATTCTTGAAATATTTTGAGTAACTTGCAAGCTATATCGCATTGACACATATAGGCACATGTATCTCCCATTGTTCCGCATTTGCTTTCGATATGTGCCTATTCTAGTTTCATTCTTTTGGATATTGAATTCATCTAACCTTCTTATTTGAATTGAGCTATATATGATTGCTTGGAATCCATGTATACTCTTGCTTTCATTTCATTCCAAATCTGAACACATTTGTGAGAGATTGTTGCTTGCATCGTACTGATTCGTAAAGGCACATGTACGTTTGTTGTTCCGCATGTGCTTCTGATATATGCTATTTATTATTCATACTGCCCTTTTGTACTCTAGTGTTTGTGGGATTGTCTGGACCTTTGCCAGAAATGATAAAGGGTATGTGTTTAGAGCCTGCAATGCTCTGCCGGCCCCCTCTGGGTTCACCTAGACGTGGGTGGATGGAGCTCCCAGACGTGGGAGACTTCTGTCTGGTGGTCATTCAGAAATGGATGAATCACGTTCTGTCTGAGGTCCCACTACACCTTCTGTATGTTTGATATGATATCCAAAGCTTTGGTTAGGTGTTTCGGTACATGCTTTGGATAAGAATGATATGATTGCAACGTCAAAGACGACGTTTGAGCTTCTGTATGGTATTTGTTATTGATATGCTCTGAAAAGTTTCATTCACTATTGATATGCTTCGAAATGTTCCATATGCCATTGATATGCTCCGGAACATTTCATAAAAGCCATTGATAAGCTCCGATAAGTTTCATTTGTTATTGATATGCTTCGAAATGTTCCATAAGCCATTGATATGCTCCGGAACATTTCATATGCCATTGATAAGCTCCGATATATTTCATTTATTATTGATATGCTTCGAAATATTCCATACGCCATTGATATGCTCCGGAACATTTCATATTGGAGGAGATTCTTGGGTTCAAACTTGACTGGTTCCTCCAATGCTACAAGGGTCTTTTTATTGAAGTAGTAGATGCTGCACATCCCGCACGAGGTGAGCTCACACAGCGGGCAATGTTGCCTGTGCCTTTCCAGCCTTGCTGGTAGTTCCTCGTTTATCCTCCAGATGTGGCTGCACTCGGCCTGTTTTTGTGAGACTTGTATTCTTGCTCTGTATCCAGACTCTGGTCCAATCCACCAGGTCCTGCTATCTTCAACAAGAGCAAATATCTTATGGGTGAAGGAGTGTATACCATGTTGTAATTCCTCTACGTCTTCTCCCTCAAAGATTGAGTAAATTGCGTCACTTTGGTTTTCCCCTTCTTGGACAGAGATGATTTCGTAATCCTCTGGAAGGTCTAATTGTTTAAACATTGCAACCCTCTTTATGTTTTTGCAGTCGTTAGGACATTCCCTGGCGAAATGTCCTTCCTCACCGCACAAATAGCACTTGCACCTTTTGTTTCTTACCAAGTGCTTTCTTTTTTCTATCCTTGCATGTGATGAGTGGGGCTTGCCTTTATATGTTGTTGATCTTCTAACACCGTATTTCCTTTCAGGCTTGTTATAATATCCTGGGATGGGTATTTCACTACAGAACGACAGGTCTTTGAGCGCCCTTTTGAATGCGGCGTCCTTGCATTCTGCTTCCAGGTATTTGTAGGAAAATAAGATCCTAGGGATTACCCCAATCGTATTGCCCCTGTATTTGGATTCAAAGGCGTCCTTTATCCTTTTTCCTAATTCTCCGGGCATCTTGGACCATAGTTTTTCAGATAACTCGGGGCTTGTGAACAGCCTTCCCTTTTTTTAGGCTAACCTCATGTAGTCATTCAGGAATTGGATAATATGTTTCAGGCTGTTGCACAAAAGCCTCTCCAGGTCTCTGTAGGCTTCTTCTTGCATCCCGGTTGATCCCTGAAATGGGTCTTCAAGTATGAAGATTGTTCGTAATTGAGATAGGATATTTTGGGTACCTCTTGCTCCGTCGGCGTTTGCCAGTAGTAGTTGGTATTCGTCAGGGTACGCCATCCTCCATTGGATCCAAGCTAGCTTCTCGGATTCACCGAGCAGATTTTCGATAAATTCCATCTTTGCTTGGGAATCTGTGAATCCTTGGAGTGAAACTAAATTCTTAGTTATTGACTCCCATCTCATAAAAACTTCATCAAACATCCCTAATTGTGTAGGGATAATGAACATGGCTCCGTGTTGTTGAAACGCTGAGGGTAGGTTCCATGCTTCAGAAAAATCCTTTTTTTTGAATTTGGCCTGCCTAGTATATCCTTCAAAGGTAGGCTTCAGGATGGTTGACTATGATTGCTGTTGTCCTGTGCCTGCTCTTACTTGGTCTGATCACACCAATGTCCAGAAGTGCTTTGACATGTCTAGAGAAGGATTCTTTGGCCTGAGGTGTGAGGTGCTTTAATGGCTTGTCCTCTATTGTAAGGTTTGGGTTTTTGATCTCCAGTTCACACATCAACCCATTTTTCTTCCAGTGTTGAAGAGGATTTTCACCAATGTACCCTTGGGCCATTAATTTTTCGATCAGGCTTCCAAACTGTGCTATGAGTTTGTCTTCGTCCTTTTGAGGTTCGGCTGAGTATAGAACCAGCTCCTGAATTTGAATGTAGTCTTCTTCTTCTAGTTCTAGTTCTTCTATAGCAGCTGTAACTGGAACATATGGGAGGGTGTTAATAGTAGTCAGGTTCTTATAGAAGGTTACCATATTTCCTTCAATTCTGACTCCTCCTTGCATGGCGCGGATGAAATTGCACCTGATTATCATCTGTATGTCATCCCCTAATTTCATAGGGAACGCATATGTGTATGGGATTCTGAAGGAGTTGTCACCTATCACCATCCTTCCTCCTCTCAATTTCTTATCTGCTGTTGTCTTTGATGTAATCCCGCTGAAATGTACCAGGTAGGGATTCTTTTCCAGTGCTTCCCTTGGTATCGCGCCTTCATCTATGCAGCATGTGGTGGCTCCTGTGTCTAGAATGGCATTTACTTTGATTATAGGAATATTGGGTATTTCAACTTGTACCTTTAGGTTGAAGGAACAAGTAACATCCTAATTGTGTAGGGATATCAAAGTATTCCTTTTGTTCCTTTTAAAGCCGATCCTGTTTATGATCTTTGTAAGAATCCTTTTATTTTCCTAAGTTCCTTATATATCAGTTCTTAGAATGTGTGTCTAAGTATTCCTTTTGTTCCTTTTAAAGCCGGTCCTGTTTATGGTATCAGAGCCAGCTTATGGGTGTTCAAATCGTTGTTCGTAATAATTCTTTCCTCTAAACTGTTGGGCTAGTTTATACAAACTGTAGGATTCTTCCTTTTTTAAGACATCAAAACTAGTGGCACAGAGGCTGGACCTAATAAGTCCACTGGACTTGAAGTCTTAAATAACCTTGAATGAAGTATCCGATCTAGAAGTAAGTCGATCAAAAGACGTAAGGTTTCAAAAGGGCAGGGAGACCCGAAGGAACACCGATAAGGTGAGACGACTAAAATCTAGAAAGGATAAAGAAAACCAGGTTATGAAAGTCTAAAAGTACATGTCTGAAAAATGGGAAGAAGCCATACAGCAATGGTACACTAGTTCTCACACTTCAAAGCTTGACTACCTTGACCTCGCTGAAACCCATAGCCCCACGTGGAAAGAGCTAGCCCATAATCTTGCGATTATTTACGATAGAACCTGTCTATGTAGTAAAGTCAATTTAAAAAACTTCAAGGTCATTATTGTAAAAAATCAGAATCTAGAGAGGGAAATCAAATGACTCAAGCAATCCATAAAAACTCTCACTGTCTTACACTCTGAAAATAGACCCCTTACGAAACAAGAAGTGCATGATTTAGTTGCAGAAATTTCCAGGCAACCAAAACTTGTGGAGGAAGAGGCTCTCAGACTAACTCAAAGCCTAAATAAAAAGCTGTAGAGGGTTGAACAACTTCTATCAAGGATAGAAAAACAAATTTTTGGATGAACTATCTGTTCTCCAAAAACACCGAATCCTACGAAGAAGCCCTCAAGGCCACAGAACATATTGATCCCCCATCCTTAGGATTTCTCAAAACAAACGACTACCCGGGAACCCTTAGCCACCAAGCAGCTGTGATTAAACAGCACAACAAACAAATCCAACTCCTCACACAGATCGTTGAGGATATAAAGGGGATACGAACAGAATTATAAGCTATAAGGAAGCTTCAGCAAGCTAAGACAGAACCACCCCAGAGCATCCCAGAAGATTTGATAGCAAAACTCTCCAATTTAAGCCTAGGTCCCTCAGAAAGACCTAAAGAGGCAAAAGGAAAAATTTTGGTGTTCAAAGATCCTATACAAATCCTGAAACAAGTCCAGAGATGATGACCATAACTCAAGAAGTCTCCACATCTGCCCCCTTGATCGAAGATCAAATCCGAGATTACAGAAGAAATCAACGTAGGATCTTTAACGCTCGCCAAGCGACAAGACGTGCAGGACAAAGATTATTTGGAGGTTCGACCTCCACCCAACATGTCCTAGAACAACAAATAGACCCTCAAGCACAACTAAGGTTATCTATGCGTGAAAGATCTACTATAGCACCAGCTGAAGTGCTATACCACTCAAGAAGGGACGATGCCCATCACAGGGTATACGTTCACAGATCTGAAGAAGCCATGCTGGTTACAAATAACCAGGAGGTTAGACCCTTCATCATAGAGGAAAGTTACGAAAGGCTTCAGAGGAGTAGAATGCAATATATCCACCTGGGAACACTCCAGGTACGGCTATAAACCCTGCATCGACAGGAAGAAGGGACACTGGCACTACTAGTGTTCAGGGACAACAGATGGATGGATGATCGGTCCATCATTGCCACCATGGAAGTAGACTTGACTCGAGGGAGTCAGCTAGTCTACGTAATCCCCGACATCATGATGACAATAGGGGACTTTTACCGTAATATTCAACTCTCAATCCTCACCGGAGGATATGACACATGGCGAAATGGTGAAGCTAATTTGCTTGTCACCAGAGGAATGGTGGGGCGACTTTCAAATACCCCGAATGTTGCCTTTGCGTACGAAGTATCAGTGGTGGTGGACTACCTCACCAGCCACGGTGTAAGGGCACTACCAGGGAGGAGGTACTCTACAGCAGACATACAAGGAAGAGACTGGGTCATCCGACCAACCCAAGTCTCAATACCAATGCAACCTTCAGAAGCACGAAGCCGAAACTTATTAGATGGAAGGATATCTATTAGCTTTGACAATTACAAAGCTGCATCTACATCAAGCTGAATCAACTGGAACAAAAGGAATACTTAGACATACATTCTAAGAACTGATATATAAGGAACTTAGGAAAATAAAAGGATTCTTACTATGATCTGGGGGGGATTTTTGCTCAAGTAAAACTTCAGTGTTCGACTGCCTTAAAAGGGACAAAATCATAAACAGATATGCTATTGTGTGGCTCCGGATTCGAATGTAATGCTAGAAATCTGATATGGGATGTAGTCTTCTTTGAATGCTATTGTGTTCGATCTGTGTATCAGATCCTTTTAAGGTAGTCGAATAAAATCATAAACAGTATACCATAAATTTTGTGAACTTGATTTTATGTGATGGGATCGAACAATGAGGCGGAAGGCTTCCTTCGACTGCCTTAAAAGAAGGGTTTAAGCCCATCCTTTTATGGGTTTAAGGCATTACATCCCCTATTAAGGAGTGGTTTAAGACTTATACCGTAAACAGGATCGGCTATGGTATACTGTTATGGGTTTAAGTATACTTGATACCATTGAACAATGAGGCAGAGGCAGTATACCATAAAACCCATCCTTTTATGGGTTTAAGGCATTACATCCCCTATTAAGGAGTCGGCGAAGACAATGAGGCGGAAGGCTTGCGGAAAAACCTGAATTTTTATTTTCAGGATATTAACGCTTCATATGATGATTGGGAGATGCCATATCCCCAAAAATTTCAAGAAGAAATTATAGCAGCAGGACTTGAGGAAAATTGGGAAGTGGAATACCCACAATTAGCAAAACTCTACCAACAAGTATATTCCTCCTCTGCCGTATCAAACTACAAACCACCTACAGACTCTACTATGGGGCCAGCAAACTACCCCCCCGCCATTAACATAGAGTCGACCATCCAGAAGCCTACCTTTGAAGGATATACTAGGCAGGCCAAATTCAAAAAAAAGGATTTTTTTGAAGCATGGAACCTACCCACAGCGTTTCAACAGCAGGGAGCCATGTTTATTATCCCTACACAATTAGGGATGTTTGATGAAGTTTTTATGTGATGGGAGTCAATAACTAAGAATTTAGTTTCACTACAAGGATTCACAGATTCCCGAGCAAAGATGGAATTTATCGAAAATCTGTTCGGTGAATCCGAGAAGCTAGCTTGGATCCAATGGAGGATGGCGTACCCTGACGAATACCAACTACTACTAGCAAATGCCGACGGAGCAGGAGGTACCCAAAATATCCTATCTCAATTACGAACAATCTTCATACTTGAAGACCCAATTCAGGGATCAATCGGGATGCAAGAAGAAACCTATAGAGAGACCTGGAGAGGCTTTCGTTCAACAACCTGAAACATATTATCCAATTCCTGAATGACCACATGAGGTTAGCCTCAAAAATGGGAAGGTTGTTCACAAGCCCCGAGTTATCTGAAAAACTATGGTCCAAGATGCCCGGAGAATTAGGAAAAAGGATAAAGGACGCCTTTGAATCCAAATACAGGGGCAATACGATCGGGGTAATCCCTAGGATCTTATTTTCCTACAAATACCTGGAAGCAGAATGCAAGGATGCCGCATTCAAAAGGGCGCTCAAAGACCTGTCGTTCTGTAGTGAAATACCCATCCCAGGATATTATAACAAGCCCGAAAGGAAATACGGTGTTAGAAGATCAACAACATATAAAGGCAAGCCCCACTCATCACATGCAAGGATAGAAAAAAGAAAGCACTTGGTAAGAAACAAAAGGTGCAAGTGCTATTTGTGCGGTGAGGAAGGACATTTCGCCAGGGAATGTCCTAACGACTGTAAAAACATAAAGAGGGTTGCAATGTTTGAACAATTAGACCTTCCAGAGGATTACGAAATCATCTCTGTCCAAGAAGGAGAAAACCAAAGTGACGCAATCTACTCAATCTCTCAGGGAGAAGACGTAGAGGAATTACAACTTGGTATACACTCCTTCACCCATAAGATATTTGCTCTTGTTGAAGATAGCAGGACCTGGTGGATTGGACCAGAGTCAGGATATAGCGCAAGAATACAAGTCTCACAAAAACAGGCCGAGTGCAGCCACATCTGGAGGATAAACGAGGAACTACCAGCAAGGCTGGAAAGGTGCAACTGTTGTAAAAGAATCTCACAACAAAGGCACAGGCGACATTGCCCGCTGTGTGAGCTCGCCTCGTGCGGGATGTGCAGCATCTACTACTTTAATAAAAAGACCCCTGTAGCACTAGAGGAACCAGTCAAGTTTGAACCCAAGAATCTCCTCCAACAACAGTAGGATTATATTAACCACTATGAGGCAGAGATAAAGAAACTGAAAGCCACACTGGAAGCATAAAAAGAAAAGGCAAAGGAAATTGAGGAAGCCCATCGACAAACCATTACAATTGCCCAGGAGAACCTCCAGCTAAAACATGAAGTAGAAGAGCTGAAAAGGAAACACCAAGAGCTGGAACAAGAAAATATGGAACTTGATAGACTCCGCATGGAAAGGGCAGACTTACAAAAGGAGATCAATCTCCTAAAACAATAGGAAAAGGAAAGCACCTATGTCTTACTGATTGAGGAAAAACAACATATACTATCAGCTGAGACAAAAGAAGGCGCCAAACCAGAAAAAGCAAAGAATATGTTGTTCAACCTAAAGGTGCAACTTGAAATACCCAATATTCCTATAATCAAAGTAAATGCCATTCAGGACACAGGAGCCACCACATGCTGCATAGATGAAGGCGCGATACCAAGGGAAGCACTGGAAAAGAATCACTACCTGGTACATTTCAGCGGGATTACATCAAAGACAACAGCAGATAAGAAATTGAGAGGAGGAAGGATGGTGATAGGTGACAACTCCTTCAGAATCCCATACACATATGCGTTCCCTATGAAATTAGGGGATGACATACAGATGATAATCGGGTGCAATTTCATCCGCGCCATGCAAGGAGGAGTCAGAATTGAAGGAAATATGGTAACCTTCTATATGAACCTGACTATTATTAACACCCTCCCATATGTTCCAGTTACAGCTGCTATAGAAGAACTAGAACTAGAAGAAGAAGACTACATTCAAATTCAGGAGCTGGTTCTATACTCAGCCGAACCTCAAAAGGACGAAGACAAACTCAGAGCACAGTTTGGAAGCCTGATCGAAAAATTAAAGGCCCAAGGGTACATTGGTGAAAATCCTCTTCAACACTGGAAGAAAAACGGGTTGATGTGTGAACTGGAGATCAAAAACCCAAACCTTACAATAGAGGACAAGCCATTAAAGCACCTCACACCTCAGGCCAAAGAATCCTTCTCTAGACATGTCAAAGCACTTCTGGACATTGGTGTGATCAGACCAAGTAAGAGCAGGCACAGGACAATAGCAATCATAGTCAACTCTGACAAAACAGTAGACCCAATCACTGGCCAGGAAAGAAGGGGAAAGGAGAGAATGGTCTTTAACTACAGAAGACTAAATGACCTCACTGAAAAAGACCAGTACAACTTGCCAGGGATAAACACCATACTAAGAAAGGTCAGCAACAGCAAGATATACTCCAAGTTTGACCTAAAATCTAGATTCCATCAGGTGGCAATGCACCCGGACTCCATAGAATGGACGGCTTTCTGGGTACCAAATGGACTATATGAATGGCTGGCAATGTCATTTGGGCTCAAAAATGCCCCTGCAATATTTCAGAGAAAGATGGATGCCTGCTTCAAAGGTACGAAACAATTTATAGCAGTCTATATAGACGACATCCTAGTATTCTCTGAAAATACAAAGGACCATGCTAAGCATCTTCATAAAATGCTAGAAATCTGTCAAAAAAATGGATTAGTATTGAGCCCGACAAAAATGAAGATTGCAGGCAAAGAAATAGAATTCCTAAGGGCAGTATTAAGAAACTCAAGTAGAACTTCAGTGTTCGATTGCCTGTTGTTTGTATTATGACAGCTATTGTGTGGCTCCGGATTTCTTCCTCATCGCGGAACATCTCGTCATCAGCAGTATTGTAGTTGATTCGGCTTGATGTAGATGCAGCTTTGTAATTGTCAAAGCTGATAGATATCCTTCCATCTAATAAGTTTCGACTTCGTGCTACTGAAGGTTGCATTGGTATTGAGACTTGGGTTGGTCGGATGACCCAATCTCTTCCTTGTATGTCTGCTGTAGAGTACCTCCTCCCTGGTAGTGCCCTTACACCGTGGCTGGTGAGGTAGTCCACCACCCCTGATACTTCGTACGCAAAGGCAACATTCGGGGTATTTGAAAGTCGCCCCACCATTCCTCTGGTGACAAGCAAATTAGCTTCACCATTTCGCCATGTGTCATATCCTCTGGTGAGGATTGAGAGTTGAATATTACGGTAAAAGTCCCCTATTGTCATCATGATGTCGTGGATTACGTAGACCAGCTGACTCCCTCGAGTCAAGTCTACTTCCATGGTGGCAATGATGGACCGATCATCCATCCATCTGTTGTCCCTAAACACTAGTCGTGCCAATGTCCCTTCTTCCTGTCGATGCAGGGTTTGTAGCCGTACCTGGAGTGTTCCCAGGTGGATATATTGCATTCTACTCCTCTGAAGCCTTTCGTAACTTTCCTCTATGATGAAGGGTCTATCCTCCTGGTTATTTGTAACCAGCATGGCTTCATCAGATCTGTGAACGTATACCCTGTGATGGGCATCGTCCCTTCTTGAGTGGTATAGCACTTCAGCTGGTGCTATAGTAGATCTTTCACGCATAGATAACCTTAGTTTTGCCTGAGGGTCTATTTGTTGTTCTAGGACATGTTGGGTGGAGGCCGAACCTCCAAATAATCTTTGTCCTGCACGTCTTGTCGCTTGGCGAGCGTTAAAGATCCTACGTTGATTTCTTCTGTAATCTCGGATTTGATCTTCGATCAAGGGGGCATATGTGGAGACTTCTTGAGTTCTGGTCGTCATCTCTGGACTTGTTTTAGGATTTGTATAGAATCTTTGAACACCAAAATTTTTCCTTTTGCCTCTTTAGGTCTTTCTGAGGGACCTAGGCTTAAATTGGAGAGCTTTGCTATCAAATCTTCTGGGATGCTCTGGGGTGGTTCTGTCTTTGCTTGCTGAAGCTTCCTTATAGCTTGTAATTTTGTTCGTATCCCCTTTATATCCTCAGCGATCTGTGTGAGGAGTTGGATTTGTGTGTTGTGCTGTTTAATCACAACTGCTTGGTGGCTAAGGGTTCCCGGGTAGTCGTTTGTTTTGAGAAATCCTAAGGATCGGGGATCAATAGGTTCTGTGGCCTTAAGGGCTTCTTCGTAGGATTCAGTGTTTTTGGAGAACAGATAGTTCATCCAAAAATTTGTTTTTCTATCCTTGATAGAAGTTGTTCAACCCTCTGCAGCTTTTGATTTAGGCTTTGAGTTAGTCTGAGAGCCTCTTCCTCCACAAGTTTTGGTTGCCTGGAAATTTCTACAACTAAATCACGCACTTCTTGTTTCGTTAGGGGTCTATTTTCATAGTGTAAGGCAGTGAGAGTTTTTATGGAGTACTTGAGTCCTTTGATTTCCCTCTCTAGATTCTGAGTTTTCTCAATAATGATCTTGAAGTTTTTTAAATTGACTTTACTAGATAGATAGGTTCTATCGTAAATAATCGCAAGATTATGGGCTAGCTCTTTCCTGGTGGGGCTATGGGTTTTAGCGAGGTCAAGGTAGTCAAGCTTTGAAGTGTGAGAACTAGTGTACCATTGCTGTATGGCTTCTTCCCATTTTTCAGACATGTACTTTTAGACTTTCATAACCTGGTTTTCTTTATCCTTTCTAGATTTTAGTCGTCTCACCTTATCGGTGTTCCTTCGGGTCTCCCTGCCCTTTTGAAACCTTACGTCTTTTGATCGACTTACATCTAGATCGGATACTTCTTTCAAGGTTATTTAAGACTTCAAGTCTAGTGGACTTATTAGGTACAGCCTCTGTGCCACTAGTTTTGATGTCTTAAAATTGGAAGAATCCTACAGTTTGTATAAACTAGTCCAACAGTTTACAGGAAAGAATTATTACGAACAATGATTTGAACACCCATAAGCTGGCTTTGATACCATAAACAGGATCGGCTTTAAAAGGAACAAAAGGAATTAAACAGGATCGGCTTTAAAAGGAACAAAAGAAATACTTAGACATACATTCTAAGAACTGATATATAAGGAACTTAGGAAAATAAAAGGATTCTTACAAAGATCTGGGGGGATTTTTGCTCAAGTAGAACTTCAGTGTTCGACTGCCTGCTGTTTTTATTATGACAGCTATTGTGTGGCTCCGGATTTCTTCCTCATCGCTGAACGTCTCATCATCAGCAGTATTTGGCCTGCTGATTTGAACCTTTTATTTTCCTAAGTTCCTTAAAGTAATACTTACATCAGTTATTTAAGGGGATGTAAGAATCCTTTTATATAAGTATTTGAACCTTTTGTGTAAAATTAGGGGATGTAAGGTATATTTGAACCTTTTGTGTAAGAGTATTAGGGGATGTAATACTTAGTCCAACAGTTTTGAGGATGGACTACCTCAAAAGGCAGTCGAACAGGATTAATGCTAGAAATCTGATACCATACACATATGCTAAAATAGGATCGGCTTTGCGTTCGATCTGATTTATGATACTTGATTTATGGTATACCATAAATTTATGGTATACCATAAATTTAATATGTCTATGGGATGTAATATGTCTATGCGATGTAATACTTGATTTTTAGTATATGGGTATACTTAAAGTATTAAGTATGAGACATCCATCCCATATTTTCTGGTATTAAGTATTAATTTTCTGGTATTAAGTATTGATTTTTAGTATATGGGAACCTGAATTTTATGGTATACCATAAATCCTGAATTTATGGTATACCACAAAATTGGATGGGTTTATGTGATGGGTATACTGTTTTTGTTCCTTAAACCACTTTTGTTCACAAAATGAGGCGGAAGGCTTAAACCCATCCTCGCACAAAATGAGGCTTCCTTGATAGGTGAAGACAATGAGGCGAAGGCAGTATACAAAAGTGGTATTAACGCCATCCTTTTATGGGGTTTATGTGACTTGGATGGGTTTATGGTATTAACCCATAAACATACTTAATACTTAGGCGGAGGAAGTATACTGCCTTAAAAGGAACAAAAGTGGGTATACCAACTGTTTATGGTATACCAATTTCCTTTTTTTTGGTATACCAATTTAAGGAAGTATACCGCCTCATGGGTTAATACCATAAACATACCATAAACATACTTAATACTTAGGCGGAGGAAGTAGTAGAAGAGCTGAAACATACTTCCTTCGCCGACTCCTTAATATGGAACAAGAAAATATGGAACTTGGATGGGTTTATGTGAGGCGAAGGAAGTATGTCTAAGTACGCCAACTCCTTAATTTAATGAGGCGGAGGCAGTATACAAAAGGAACAAAAGGAATACTTAATACCATAAACATACTTCCTTTGCCGACTCCTTAATATGGAACTTGGATGGGTTTATGTGATGGGTTTATCCAAACCTCCAGCTAAAACATGAAGTAGAAGAGCTGAAAAGGAAATACCAAGAGCTGGAACAAGAAAATATGGAACTTGATAGACTCCGCATGGAAAGGGCAGACTTACAAAAGGAGATAAATCTCCTAAAACAAAAGGAATACTTAGACATACATTCTAAGAACTGATATATAAGCTAAACAGGATCGGCTTTAAAAGGATCAAAAGGAATACTTAGACATACATTCTAAGAACTAATATATAAGGAACTTAGGAAAATAAAAGGATTCTTACAAAGATCTGGGGGGGATTTTTGCTCAAGTAGAACTTCAGTGTTCGACTGCCTGTTCTGCAAGAGAACTACTAAGAGGTTTATATAGAAGAGGCGGATAGAACCGGGTACTCATTGGGCCCCATCGCGTTCTTCTCGCTTTCTCTTTTATATTCCCTCTGGTACAATTATTTAAATTTTGAGCGGCTCCCCGAGGCACAGCTCAAAAGTGCTACTGAGTAGTGAAGGTATGCTCTATACTGCGTGCCAGCTTATTTTGTTGGGCGGCTCCCCGAGGCTCAGCCCATGACTATCTAACTTATTGCATTAGGTGGTGGTGTTTTGCATGATTTCAGCATAGTTAGGGGTCCACCGTGTTCCTAGATGCTGAAGTTTGGCGTCCTTTGGGCGGTGTCTTTTGTAAGCGCTAGGGCTCTTTACAGCTGTTGTTGTTGCTGGAGGACAGCTGGTAGCCAGTCTTTATACCAGTTGTCTTTTCCTGAGCTTCGCCGCCGGTACTCTTCCACTTTAAGTGAGTGGATGTCTCTGTATTGTTGTAAGGCATTGATTGCTTGTTCTGCTGCCTTCTGCTGTAAGATTCCGAGCGTTCTTTTTGTGGAGTCTTCGTCATTAAGTAACCTTTTCTTTCCTTTTTGAAGGCAGGTGAGCTCATCAATGTACTGGAATAGGAGGCTATTATTTTGCAGGCTATTTGATTTAGAAAGGCTCCCGCCTTTGGGTTGGGCTTGGCCTTGAGTTCTTGGGTTGCTTCCGCCAATAGTGATAGTTGGTCCTTTTGTTCTTCCTTCCATCTTGCATTTAAAAGAATATTGATTAATCTAGATAAGGAGTCGCCGTGGATGTTACTTGTTCCTTCAATGTGTTCAAATTGGACTTCAACCCCACTTCCGGTGATATAATCAATGAATGCCATCCATCGGACTCTTGACGATTTATTTTGAGCTGATTTGTTGAAAAAGCTAATTATGGCTTGACAGTCCGTTCTTATCAGGATCTCTCTTTTGTCCAGATATTAGATCTTTAGGGCTTCAAGAGTTTTCAGGACTACGTGTAATTCTGCGTCAATAGCTGATTTGATGGGGCTGAATTTTCTGCTAGCCTAGGCGCAGATTCTTTGTGTGCTCCTTGGATCTCCTTTCTTATTTTTCCATTTACACACTCCTCCCCATCCTTCCATGCATCCATCAACTTCTAGAATTATATAGCAATCTGGGGGTGGTACTTCTAGATCGGGAAGTTGTCGGACTTTGCTTTTGACTTCCTTGATAAGCTTCCAATCCTGTTCATTGAGTCTCTTTTCTCCTGTTGGGCTTGTTTTCGAGTAGAGAGGCCCTAGGAGTTTACCGAGATTTGGAATGTAATTCCTTGCATAGTTTAGAATCCCTAGCCAGGACCATAAACCCCTTTTGGTTGTAAGGTCTTCTTCTTTGAACTCAGTAATTTTTTTTACTATGTGGGGCTGCAGCTTACTATGTGGGGCGGAGGAGTGGATGTAGGTCACGATTCACCGAACCACTATAAACTACCGTCTTCCCTGGTTTGCATTTATCTTATTGTCATTTATATTACTGCAAACCATATTCATTTTAATGCTCTACTTCTTTGTCTCCTTCTTACATATGCCTTCAAGTTAAAACGCAATCGAAACGGTTTCAAACAAAACGTTGCTTTTAGCGTACGAAGTTTCCGTAAGTGTTTAAATCGTCAAAAGTTTATCATACTTTACCGTTGCACTAATTCACCCCCCCCCTCTTAGTGCCGCTCTGGTCCTAACACCTTGAACATGAAGAAGAAGATGTAGAAGAAGGGTCACAAACGACCAAAGTTACGATACATGTACTAGTCGACTACTCAAATCCGCAAACGATGAAAGTTGGAGGCCTTCTTAAACAACAACAGATCACTGTTCTCATCGACACGGGCAGTACTAATAACTTCCTAAATAGTTATTACTAATAACTTCCTAAATAACTTCCTAAATTACTAACTAGAACTAGAAGAAGAAGACTACATTCAAATTCAGGAGCTGGTTCTATACTCAGCCGAACCTCAAAAGGACGAAGACAAACTCAGAGCACAGTTTGGAAGCCTGATCGAAAAATTAAAGGCCCAAGGGTACATTAGTGAAAATCCTCTTCAACACTAGAAGAAAAACGGTTTGATGTGTGAACTGGAGATCAAAAACCCAAACCTTACAATAGAGGACAAGCCATTAAAGCACCTCACACCTCAGGCCAAAGAATCCTTCTCTAGACATGTGAAAGCACTTCTGGACAGTGGTGTGATCAGACCAAATAAGAGCAGGCACAGGACAACAGCAATCATAGTCAACTCTGGCACAACAGTAGACCCAATCACTGGCCAGGAAAGAAGGGGAAAGGAGAGAATGGTCTTTAACTACAGAAGACTAAATGACCTCACTGAAAATGACCAATACAGCTTGCCAGGGATAAACACCATACTAAGAAAGGTCAGCAACAGCAAGATATACTCCAAGTATGACCTAAAATATGGATTCCATCAGGTGGCAATGCACCCGGACTCCATAGAATGGACGGCTTTCTGGGTACTAGATGGACTAAATAAATGGCTGGCAATGCCATTTGGGCTCAAAAATGCCCTGCAATATTTCAGAGAAAGATGGATGCCTGCTTCAAAGGTACGGAACAATTTATAGCAGTCTATATAGACGACATCCTAGTATTCTCTGAAATATTGCATGGGCATTTTTGAGCCCAAATGGCATTGCCAGCCATTCATATAGTCCATCTGGTACCCAGAAAGCCGTCCAATCTATGGAGTCCGGGTGCATTGCCACCTGATGGAATCCAGATTTGGTGTTGAGAGTGGGATATCAGTTATGGGATGTAAGTATTACACAAAAGTATTCTTACATACTTTTGTTATTGATATGCTTATTTAAAGCCGATCCGATATGTTTCATTTGTTATTGATATGCTTCGAAATGTTCCATACGCCATTGATATGCTCCGGAACATTTCATATGCCATTTATAAGCTCCGATATGTTTCATTTGTTATTGATATGCTCCAAAACGTTTCATTCGTTGCTGATATGCTCCAACTACTCTATGCCCCATCTGTTATGAACCAATTATGTATGATTGAAATGACAATTGTGATTCTGCACCTAATGATATTACGTCTATAAATTCGTATATTCTGCCTTGCATTTTGAAACTTTATCTCTTTGGAAGTTATCATCTTTTGACATGGATATGTTAGTCACTTGCTGAGCTCTTTATGCTCACCCCGTTGTTGTATAAATTTTTCAGGATAGCATACCGCTTGCTTAAATGTTAAGATCGGGCTGAGGCAGTGGAAAGTTAGAAGATTTTGGGCAGATCTTTATTAGCATATATGTATTTGTTGTATAAGCCACTCTATATCTAATGAAATGTTGACGATGAATCTAAACTTATGGATTTTGTGTAAGTTAAAGGATCTCTCATGTTTAGGATTTTGGAATGTTAAGTTAAATTCGTCTAATGATATGAACTTATGGTAAACGTTGGTTTGGTGACTGCATAGACTTCCCCACTTGTGAATTTATGTTGTGGTTATTAATTTGATGAGTTGGGTTCAGATTTTATGAATCATCGAGCAATGTGTTGTATGTTTATAAACTGCGCAGGTTTTATAGATATGAATTTGATAGAATGTTTTCAGTGTCCTCAAATGTTAGTTTGGATCCTAGATTAGTTTGTGATGAAAATTTTTAATATTAGGGATATTTTGAGGGGCGTGACAGAGGTGGTATCAGAGCATGGTTTGAGGATCACTGAAATATTTGATATGTTGACATGCAAAATATATTGAGGTCTAGTGAACTATAGTGATCGGTGAAAATTTTCTTTGATGCATTTTTGGAGTCTAGGATGACGAGGACATTTAGTCCTCCTACTTCATCTAGTTTTGATTAATTAAATGGGATGAAAGGGGTAATCGGGGATATTGAATCAGTGGGGCATAGCAGAAGCATGGTGCACCTAATCCATTGGTGGTAGAAAAATGGATGATGCAAACAGAGAAGATATTTGGTGTACAAAATTGTTCTGATGATCAAAAGATTTATTTTGCCACTTATATTGGAAGTATAGGCTAATCATTAATGGGAACAATGAAAAGTAATTTTGAAGATCAGTGGCAAGAATGATAAGGACAAGTTTACCAATAAAAATATGATTGAAAATGAATCAGAAAGTGATAACAAGAGGGTCAAGACATTTGGATTTGAAAAGGAAGTCACCACAAAAGACTCAATAATGTGTGAATTATAAGTTAAATTATGAAACAAGTTTATGTTTGTGGGTGACTAGAGTCTATTTTACTTGTGGAAAGTTGGATCATGAAATAAAAGACTGCTCATTGAACAAGAAGAAAGAGTCACTGCCTCATAAATCATCAGCCCATGTCAGAGTGCATGCTATCACTGAATAATGATTATAAAACTTCTGAATCAGAGGTCAAAGGTATTATGCATGTTTATGAAAGAATGCAAATATTTGTTTGACCATGGGTCCTACCTACGATTTGATTCGTAACATGTTGCTTATCACTTGGGTATGTAACCTAGACCATTGCATTATGTGCTGTATGTAAATATGATCATTGGAGATTCTTTGATAACGAACTTGAATCTGGTCCCCTTGTCTGATTTTATTGGAGAACTTGAACTTTTGTTGATTTAGGTTCTCCTAGAGATTTGGAGTTTTGATATTATACTTGGTATGGATTGGCTATCTTCTTATCATACCAGTATGGATTGGTATATAACAAATGATCACTTTTTACATATTTGATCAGCCGATCTTTTATTTTGAAAGTATTGGACATGATTTATCTCATTGCCTAATGTATCCCAGGATGAATTGCCCGAATTACCTCCAAAACGTGACTTTGCTTTCGATCTGGTCCTTGGGACAATCCCAATATCTTGAATCACGTTCTGTCTGAGGTCCCACTACACCTTCTGTATATTTGATATGATATCCAGAGCTTTGGTTATGTGTTTCGGTACATGCCTTGGATAAGAATGATATGATTGCAACGTCAAAGACGACGTTTGAGCTTCTATACGGTATTTGTTATTGATATGCTTTGAAAAGTTTCATTCACTGTTGATATGCTTCGAAATGTTCCATATGCCGTTGATATGCTCCGGAACATTTCATACGCCATCGATAAGCTCCGATATGTTTCATTTGTTATTGATATGCTTCGAAATATTCCATACGCCATTGATATGCTCCGGAACATTTCATATGCCATTGATAAGCTCCGATATATTTCATTTGTTATTGATATGTTTCGAAATGTTCCATACGCCATTGATATGCTCCGGAAAATTTCATATGCCATTGATAAGCTCCGATATGTTTCATTTGTTATTGATATGCTTCGAAATGTTCCATACGCCATTGATATGCTCTGGAACATTTCATATGCCATTTATAAGCTCCGATATGTTTCATTTGTTATTGATATGCTCCAAAACGTTTCATTCGTTGCTGATATGCTCCAACTACTCTATACCCCATCTGTTATGAACCAATTATGTATGATTGAAATGACAATTGTGATTCTGCACCTAATGATATTACGTCTATGAATTCGTATATTCTGCCTTGCATTTTAAAACTTTATCTCTTTGGAAGTTGTCCTCTTTTGACATTGATATCTTAGTCACTTGCTGAGCTCTTTATGCTCACCCCGTTGTTGTATAAATTTTCAGGATAGCGTACCGCTTGCTTAAATGTTAAGATCGGGCTGAGGCAGTGGAAAGTTAGAAGATTTTGGGCAGATCTTTATTAGCATATATGTATTTGTTGTATAAGCCACTCTATATCTAATGAAATGTTGACGATGAATCTAAACTTGTGGATTTTGTGTAAGTTAAAGAATCTCTCATGTTTAGGATTTTGGAATGTTAAGTTAAATTCGTGTAATGATATGAACTTATGGTAAATGTTGGTTTGGTGACTGCATAGACTTCCCCACTTGTGAATTAATGTTGTGGTTACTAATTTGATGAGTTGGGTTCAGATTTTATGAATCATCGAGCAATGTGTTGTATGTTTATAAACTGCGCAGGTTTTATAGATATGAATTTGATAGAATGTTTCAGTGTCCTCAAATGTTAGTTTGGATCCTAAATTAGTTTGTGATGAAAATTTTTAATATTAGGGATATTTTGAGGGGCGTGACACACCGCCTAGGCCAATTCAGCTCACTGGTTGGGCTCCAAACTTGGCCCAAACCAGTCCGAACTCGGGCCCAATTGGCCCCTACTTGGGTTATAGGATTAACACCTAATTCTAACTCTAATTAACGTGCTAACTATGAATTTAAAGACATTTTCTAAGCTATTACAAAGTCCGTAAGTCAAGACTTCTTCCGGCGAGCTTCCGGCGAACTTCCGACGGTCTTCCGATAAACTCTCGGAAACCATTCTGCGGACTCCCGGCAAGCTCCTAGACTTCACGATTTGATCTTAGCGAGTTCCAATGAGCTTCTTCGGCAAGCTTCGATCTTTCTCGGTGAGCTCTGCGAACTTCCAACGAACCTTCTGGCGAGCTTCCGAAAAACCGTTCGGCAAGCTCCCTACTCATTCTCGGCTAGTTCCGGCAGCATTCCCGACGAACCTTCGGACTTCCGTCGAACTCTCGAACTCCCAACGAATCCTTCGCGCTTGACTCTGGCACTTTGTTTCGCTTCATGTCTTCATCGTTATCGTAGTTAATCCTGCACACACAAACCAAAACTGAACTCCGATCTAGACAATTATTACAACGCGAATTGACATTCTGTTGCTCGGCGCGTCATTGGTTGGCGCTTCGTCCGATTCTTCGGTGCCTGGTCCTCTCTTGCGGCTTGTTGCCCAATCGGTGGTTGACCTCCGCAACCCCGATATCCTTGGCGTAATTTCGCTCTCCTTGGCCCGATGCCCAACGTCCGAAGCGTTCAGCCATCCAATATCCTGACGTGATCTCTTCCGACGCAACGTCAATTCCTCCTGCGTTAACTGTCTAATCCTGATCGAGTAGACCCGCATCACTCAAAATGCAGTTTAAATTATAAACACATATCAAGTGGTTTCATCATCAAAATACGAGATTCAACAATCTCCCCCTTTTTGACGATGACAACCAGTTGATGATGGAGTTAACCTTAACTCTCAGAGTTTAAAAAACTCCCCCTATCAATATGCCATATTGATAGAACCTTGAATTCAAACAGAAGAGGACATTTTTTAAACAAATAAGGTATGAAAAATACAAAGCAGAGATACACGATGAAAACAGAGGCATGTTTTGTTTGAATGCAAAATTATGATGTCGTTTCGTTCGAAGCATGTTTTGTTCATATAATGGAGTAAGGGCTATTGGAGTATATCATAGGCAGAAGGAGCATATCCATGGCATATGATATATTTCAAAGTGTATCAAAGACATAAGGAGCATTTCGGATATCAATGGCATATAAAACATTTTGGAACATATTAATAGTGGATAAAATGCTTCGGAATGTATCATTGGCATATTAAAATGTTTTGGAAGCATAAGAAGCATTTTAGAACATATCAAAGAATAAATACGAAATAGAAGCTCAAACATCGCATTTGACATTGCATACATTTCATTCTTATCCAAAGCATACATAGAAGCATATAACCAAAGCTTTGGATATCATATCAAATAGAAAGAAGGTGAAGTGAGATCGCAAACATAATCTAGAGCATCATGGGCTCTATGCACGTACCTTTTACCACTTCTGGCAAAGTTCTAGACAATCCCTTTCTATTTCTAGCAAAGGTCCAAATAATCCCTTTACCATTTCTGGTAAAGGTCTAAACAATCCCACAAATACCGGACTACAAAAGGGCATTGTGAACAATAAGGTTGATACATATCGGAAACACATGCTGAATAACGGAATGCATTTGCCTATACGAATCATTATGATGCAAACATGAACTTTACATGATAGTTGCAGTTGTATAATTAATTGAAGGACAAAATATATAGGAATTTAAGGATATAATATAAAGCTCAACTGAAATAAGGGTTTTTGCTGAAATCGATCTCCAAAACGAAGAAACAAGAGGAGGCAAAATCGACTAAAGCTCGATTCTAGCAGAATTTAAGAGTCAGATTGCATAAATTATTTAGTTAACCAATTATACTTTAATTTATATAAAATAGGTGTCATTCCAAAGATGTGTTAATCTATTTTCAGATAAATTTGTTTTAAAAGAGTTAGAATTTACAATAAAGAGTTACAAGTAATTTCGTAGTGAAAGGTCTAAAAACATCAGCTCTGTTTTACTAAATCTATAGGGTCAAAAGAAACAGATGTTTTCAGGTTTCATTTTTATTCCAAAAATTTCAAATCAGACAAGCGCAGAAAGATGTTAGAGTCTAGTTTTCAATAAATCATATTTTGCATAAATCTGAGTTCCTAGCAGGAAGTTATAACTGTTAAGCAACAATAGGTTAGAAATTATAGTCCCTATTTTGTAGAATCTATAGGGTTAATTAAAATAAAAGTCTGAGTAGGCATTTAATATCTAAATAGTTCAATCTTAGTATAGAAATAAAGATAATTAAGTCTTCTTTCAAATGAATTAGACTTTTCTGAAATCAGATTTTAGTGCTAAAAGTTAGGTCTGAAACAGTGCATATAGGTCAGACTATAAAAAAATTATAGATTCATGGCTTTGTATCAAACCGAAAGAAAGGTTTGGTTCTAAGCTGAAATCTTTCAAATTATATAGAATTAAAATGAAAATAGAGATTAGGATTACTGTGGAATGGGGTTAGAACACTTGTCATAGAAGAGTTTGATTCTCAAATATGGAGAGTTGATACAAAACCTCAAGCAAAGCTTCCTCTTCCTCTTCTTCTTCTTCTTCTTCTTCTTCTTCTTCTTCTTCTTCCCTTCTCTTCTCAAACTAACGTTGGTTGTAGAAACTTAAGTTTTCTTTCTTTAATCTCTCATCTAATTACTCTAATTACTTGGATTTGGCTAATACAAGAGTTGCAAGGTATCATGCATGCATAAAAGGGCTAAGTGTCATCTTTAGAGCAAACATAAGTGGCACCAACCTTAGGTTTGCTAGTGACACATGTCCACCATTTTTTTTTTCTTTAACTTAAATCAGAATCTTTCATAAATCATATCAAATTTTTAATATTCACTCTTAGGTCCCTAGCCATAAACTTTTAATATAATATCATTTAATATAAAAACTTGTTAAATAATCCTCATATTTACAAACATGTATTTACAAAATTTTCAAAAATGGAGGATGTTACACTCTCCCCTCCTTAAAAGAAAATTTTAGTGCTCTAAATTTTTTATACCTAATTAGACGAAAAGATGAGGATAAGCTTTCTTCATTTCATCCTCAAGCTCCAAGGTTGTTTCTTCTCTAGAATGATATCTCCAGATCACTTTAACCAGAGGGATGACCCGATTCCTCAGAATCTTTTCTTTCTTATCAATAATCTGAGTGGGCTCTTCCACATAAGATAAATCTTTATCAATCACCAACGGCTCATACTTATCATGGATATGGCACAATGATGGTGGCAAGGCAATCCTGTAAGCGACAGAACCAACCCTCTCAAGAATCTCAAAAGTTCCAATAAATCTTGGGCTTAACTTTCCTTTCTTCCCAAATCTTACAACACCATTAGAAGGGGAGACCTTCAGGAATACAAAATCATCGATTTGAAACTCAATATTTTGTCTTCTATTATCAGCATAACTCTTTTGACGACTCTAAGCAATCTTTAACCTTTTTATTATAAGTTGAATTTCTTAGTAGTCTCTTGTACTTTGTTTGGGGCTAATCACTTTCTATCACTAATTTCTTCCCAACATATAGGCATCCTACACTTTTGCCCATATAAAGTTTCATAAGGAGCCATCTGAATACTTAAATGATAACTATTATTATAAGTAAACTCAATAAGAGATGTCTTTATCCCATTCACCTTTCCAATCCATAATATAGGCTCGAACCAAATCCTCAAGTGTTTGAATGGTTCCTTCTGATTGACCATCAGTATGAGGGTGATAAATAGTGCTAAACTTGACTTTAGCGCCCATAGCTACCTGTAGCCTTCTCCAAAATCTAGATAGAAATCTGGTCTCTATCAGAGATGATCTCCTTTGGAACACCATGAAGTCTTACTATTTCATTGATATATAAATCTACAAGTCTATCAATAGAATAAGTCATATTGATCGGTAGGAAATATGTAAATTTCGTTAACCTATCAATGATAACCCAAATAGCATCATCCTTTCTAGAAGTTCGGGGTAGTCCTGAAACAAAGTGCATGGTAATACATTCTTATTTCCATTCAGGAATATCTAAAGGTTGCAACAAACCTCCAGGTCTTTGGTGTTCTGCTTTGATTTGCTGACAAGTCAAACACTTTAAAACATATATTGCAATCTCCTTCTTTATGCTTTCCCACCAATAATGACTTTGGACATCTTAGTGCCCAGAATGCATGGTGTACTTTGAATTATGACCTTCTCTCAAGATTTGATTTTTGATATTTGGGTCATTTGGAACACATATTCTATACCCAAATCTTAATAGGCCATCCTTTAACACATATTCTATTCTGTCCTTCTTTAATTTATTGAATAAGATCAGATTGCACTTGGATGGAGACCATTAATATCATTGAGTCTTGCCCTTTCCTCATAACATTCAAATCATAATTCTCTTCTAATAACTTCTATTGCTTCACGACCAAATTCGTCATAAAACTTGTAAATTTTCTACTAAGGGCATCTACTACAACATTAGCTTTACCCGGGTGATAACGAATGGTACAATCATAATCCATTAGAAGTTCTACCCATCTCTACTGCCTCATGTTTAACTCTTTTTGAGTAAAAATATACTTTAAACTCTTGTGATCAGTAAAGATTTCAAATATTCGCCCATACAAGTAATGCCTCCAAATCTTTAGAGCAAAAACATTTGCTACCAATTGCAAATCATGAGTTAGATAATTTAGTTCATAACTCTTTAGTTGTCTAGAAGCATAAGCAATCACTTTTCCTTCTTGCATCAAAACACATCCAAGGCCCTTTCTTGAGGCATCAGAATAAACCATAAATCCCTCATCACCATTTGGAATAGTGAGAATAGGGGCACTAGTCAATCTCCTTTTTAACTCTTAAAAACTTTGCTCGCAATCATCACCCCATACAAATTTCATATTCTTTTGAGTGAGTTTGGTGAGAGGTTGAGCGATTTGAGAAAATCCTTCCACAAATCTCCTGTAATAACCTGCCATGCATAAGAAGCTTCTAACTTATGTTACATTTATTAGCACTTCCCATTTAACAACATCTTCCACTTTCTTTGGATCAACATATTTGCCCTTCCCTGAAATCACATAGCCTAAGAAAGCAATTTCATTCAACGAAAATTCATATTTGCTGAACTTTACATACAACTTCTTTTCTCTTAGTATGGACAATAGTAAATTCACCCTCTCTATCTGGAGGTAAACTAGACAAGTCATCTGGAAATGTATCAGGGAACTCTTTGACCACTGAAATTTCATTTAGGTGAGTTTCTTGATTTGAATGAACCTTTACGCACACAATATAATAAAAACAACCCTTATGCATAAGATGATAAGCCTGAATTGCTAATATTAAGTAAGGAGGCAAATCATGGCTAATACCCTCAAAATAAAATATCGGCTGATCTGGTATGCAGAAAGTGTTGGGAAATCTTGGGGGCGACATCACATGCGCAGCGGAAGAACAAGAAAACAAAATCCCCGATTCCCAAAAAGATGTTCGTCGTCGTGCGAAGATTGGTGCGCAAAATCCGTGAAACTCAAAACTACGTATAGAGTAGATTGTGTTACCTAGGGAGATCGTATAGCCCTGTTTCCTTGCAGATCCTTAGGAGAGGGTGAAGGAGGTCAAGCGTCCTCCTCTCTAGCGATGATCCATACAGCAGGGTTGCGACGACGTTCCTCAAAACTCCAGGCCTGCTTTGAGGTGGAGAGGGAGAGGAGAATAGGAAAGGTAAGCAATGGCTCTAGCCTATGAGGCTCTAAATCCCTCCTATTTATAGAGGTCCCCTGTCAAACCCTAATGGGTCATCCCCTGGTGGGTATTGGATCTGCATCCAATAAGACAAGGGCTCCATCGGATATCTCATATCTGAACCTCTACTCATCGCAATGCCTACCATATGTGTGTGACCCTCTAGGCCCAATATCGAGCTGGCCGTGAGTCATACCTATCAGAACTCCTTCTAACTCAGTGAATTATTATCTCTGTAATAATTCACTTAACTCATCGACTACAGACGTACTAGGTCACTACGCCGTAGTCCCCAGACGATACAGGGGAATCCAATCCGTTGGACATGTCTGTCCTCAGTTACCGTGTACCTATAGTCCCTCATCCATCTAGTATCCCAAAGACCATATATCGAGCATGGTGTTGTCAGACCCATACGGTTTCTACTCGAGTCTTGCTCTAATCGGATTCTCCCGGAGAACTCTTTCTCTCTCAACCCGAATGACCCTGGCCAGGGATTTGCCTGAGCAAGAACACATGGGATATTCCTCTCATGACGCCGAGAGTGGATGATCCTCTATCGACACTCAATAGCCCTCGTAAGGTCGACTACCACTCCCAATGACTAGTTGTACTAAATCTGGGACAACCAAACCTATAAGTCTGGTATCAAAGAGTGGAGCACTCATACAAGACATCCTTGGTGTCTCAAGTCTAAGGACCAGATACACCACTAAGACTACGGAATCGCTGTCTGACAATAAAGCATCATCAACCATCCAGCATTCCGTAAGCGGATCAATCAGTGAACTCATTCTCCAATGAGCACCTGTACTGTATCCCTAGTGTCCCTACATGAGCAGCTATGAGACCAGCTACATCCATCATATGGACGGGTATACAACACACCAATCTGTCCGGTTATCACGATGTCCTTCTCGAGTAACCTATGACCGGGATTATTTAGGATATGTGTTTAAAGGTGAATCGATCTCATTATCGTGATCTCATCACAATCCGATTCCCATTGCACAAATCCAAGGATATCACAATATATATATATATATATATATATATATATATATATATATATGCATTTATGCAATAGTTATAAAGTGATATACGCCAAAATATAATAAGCAAAAAGATTCTGTATCAAGTCACACGTGACATCACTCACGTGATTGGCTTGCTGGGCACTTATGACTAGCAATCTCCCACTTGACCTAAAGCCAATCACCTTTGTGTCTGATCCCCATCAGACCCCTGTGACGCTCAAAGACAAAATGAGACAACGACTTTGTTAGTGGATCTGCAATGTTATCTTTGGATGGAACTCTTTCCACTGCTACTTCTCCTCGGGTTACAATCTCTTTGATAAGCTAGAACCTCCTTAGAACACTTCTGATGAGACCCGTGTTCCCTTATTTGAGTAATCGCCCCATAGTTGTCGTAATATAAGGAAGTCGACTTCTCACTATCCGGAACGACTCCCAAATCGGTGATGAAAATCTTCAACCAGACTCCCTCCTTTGCTACATCTAATGCAGCAATGTACTCCGCCTCTGTGGTCGAGTCAGCAGTGGTATTTTGCTTGAAACTCTTCCAACACACTGCTCCTCCATTTAAGGTATACACATACCCTGAATTCAACTTGCTATCATCGACATCAGACTGAAAACTTGAGTCAGTATAGCCTTCAACCTTAAGGCTATTACCTCTATATACTAGTAAAAGATCCTTAGTCCTTCTCAAGTACTTAAGGATACACTTTACTGCTTTCTAGTGCTCCAAGCCTGGATCCGCCTGATACCTGCTCATGAAACTCAGAGCATGCGCTATATCAGGCCTAGTACATAGAATGACATACATGATAGACCCTATTACTGAGGCATAAGGTATCATATTCATGTTCGCCCTTTCTTCTGGAGTCTTTGGGGACATACTCGTAGAAAGCGATATCCCATGTCTCATCGGTATGAGACATCTTTTGGAATTTTCCATGCCAAACCTTTAGACAATGGTTTCTATGTACCTGGACTAGGACAAGCCAAGCATCCTTTTGGATCTATCTCTATAGATTCTAATCCCCAAGATATAGGATGCTTCCCCTAAGTCCTTCATGGAGAAGTGTCTAGATAACCAAGCCTTTACTGTGGATAGCATTCCTACGTCATTCCCAATGATGAGGATGTCATCCACATATAACACCAAAAAGGTGATAGCGCTCCCACTTACCTTCCTGTACACATAAGACTCATCTTCGTTCTTAACGAAGTCATAAGATCTGATTGCCTCATCAAATCTTATGTTCCAACTTCAGGAAGTTTGCTTTAGTCCATAAATGGATCTAAACAACCTACACACCTTATCTGGGCAGTTCGTGGACACGAATCCCTCAGGTTGTATCATATACACCTCCTCCTCGAGGTTTCCATTGAGGAATGAGGTTTTCACATCCATCTACCATATCTCATAATCATAGTGTGCTGCAATAGCCAATAGAATTCTGATGGATTTTAGCATTGCTACGGGTGAGAAGGTTTCATCGTAGTCAACACCTTGCCTTTGACGATACCCCTTAGCCACTAGCCTTACTTTTATAGGTCTCTACCTTTCCATCTACTCCGATCTTTTTCTTAAAGATCCACTTGCAACCGATGGGTACAATACCTTCGGGCGTATCAACTAGGTTCCAAACCTTATTAGAGTACTTAGAATCCATCTCAGAATTCTTGGCTTCTTGCCACTTCCCGGAGTCTATACTTATAATAGCCTCCTCGTAGGTCTAAGGATCAATATCCTCAACATCCTCTCCTCTAATATGTCCCACATATCTCTCAAGAGGATCGGATACTCTATCAGACCTGCGTAAAGTTGAAACTTGTGTATTAGGTACCTGAACAGACTCGGGCTGTAGAGTGGTGCTTGAGCTTGGTTCTCCAACCTCGCTCAACTCTATCATTCTCCCACTATCTCCGCGAAGAATGTGTTCCTTCTCAAGGAACACTGCTCTCTTAGCTACAAAGACCTTTTGGTCCTCGAGATGATAGAAATAATACGCACAAGTTTCCTTGGGGTGTCCCACAAATTTGCATCGCTCTGTCCTTGATTCTAACTTATTGGGGTTGTGTCTTTTAACATGGGCAGGGCAGCCCCAAATCTTAACAACCTTAAGATCAGGCTTCTTCCCTTTCCATATCTCATATGGTGTAGACACTATCAACTTAGTTGGAACTCTGTTCAGAAGGTAAGTTGTGGTCTCTAGGGCATATCCCCAGAATAAAATGGGTAGGTCAGCGAAACTCATCATGGACCGTACTATGTCTAATAGCATACGATTCCTCCTTCCAAAGACACCATTGAGCTGAGGTGTATAAGGAGGTTTCCATTGGGATAATATCCCATGGTCCTTGAGGAACTAAGTAAACTCTGTACTTAAGTACTCACCTCCTCGATCTGATCGAAGAGTTTTGATACTCTTTCCAGTATGGTTCTCCACCTCATTCTTATACTCTCTGAATTTCTCAAAGGCCTCGGACTTGTACTTCATTAAGTACATATATCCATACCTTGAGAAATCATCAGAAAATGTAATGAAGTAGGAGTAACCTCCAATGGCACGAGTTGACATGGGTCCACATACATCACTATGTATGAGTTCCAACAGCTCAGTGGCTCTCTCTCCAGTTCCACTAAATGGAGAGTTGGTCAGTTTTTCACGAAGGCAAGGCTCGCAAGTTGTATATGACACATAGTCGAATGGATCTAGATATCCATCATTTAGCAACTTTTGAATCATTCCCTCATGGATATAACCTAGCCTACAATTCCATAGGTATGCACTGTTCACCTCATCTCGTTTCCTCTTTGACACTTACATTCATGATATGTGGAGTAGTGTCTTGTATAAACAAATCTTTATGCAATATTCATCTCATCAATCTCTCCTCGGCGTTGCTAGAATTTATAATAAATTGTAGATGTGATAAGCAATACTAGTATCCAATACCAATGCACTATCACAAAAATCTAACAATTGGAGATTGATCATGAATGTATCTGAAGCTTCTCTAAGCTTCTATGTCGCCCTTTCTGCAAGGTACTCTCTGCAGTTCCTCTTCCAATGCCCATCTTTACCACAGTGGAAGCCCTAGCCTTAGTCCTTTGCTGGGTCTTTCTTAGCAACCTTTGCTTGACCTGGTCTGCCCTTGCCCTTTCCCTTCTTAAGGGACCTTTCTGCTTTCCTTTTCTTTTTGGTCTCACCAGTGTAGAGAACTGGCTTCTCTTTCTTAATAGTACACTCTGCCTCCCTCAACATATTGAGGAGCTCTGGGAGAGTCACCTAAAGCTTCTTCATATTAAAATTCATTATGAACTATGAAAAGGAATCTGGTAGGGACCGAAGCACAATCTCCACACACAAGTTATCCTCTAGGACCATTCCTAGACCTGTGAGTTTCTCTATCCACTCAATCATCTTTAGGACATAGTTCTGAACCAGTGTCCCCTCAATCATCCTAGCGCGGAAGAGGCTCTTAGATATCTTATATCGCTGAGTCCTTCCCTGTTCCTCAAACAATTTGTGGACATGTAGGAGAATGGATCTAGCATCCATCTTTTCATGTTGTCTCTATAACTCAGGAGCCATAGAGCCCAACATATAGCACTGAGCAAGAGTGGAGTCATCAATGTACTTCACGTAGCGAGCGATCTTATCCTCGCTTGCCCCTTCTTCGGGCGTAGGCATCACTGTATCAAGGACGTACACGATTTTCTCCGCTGTGAGAACAATTCTCAAGTTACGGAGCCAATCCATATAATTTGGACTAGTAAGGCGGTTGACATCAAGTATGCCACGTAAGGGATTTAAAAGCGACATTTTCTAAAAATAAAGATGTAGCACAAATGAATAACATGCATATTTTGCAAGAAATAAACTATCAAGATATGGACTTCTATCTTAATATGCTCCCACTATTTTACTAACGAGTCACGCGACACCCTTAGCATGTGAAACGGAAGTCTCCGGCAGACTTCTAGTGGGGATCAGGATCCAATCAGCGTCTTAGTGTAACCTCGAGGGACTCGACCAATCACACTAAGCCTAAAAGGTAGGCAACTCTTGCCGATCACAACTCCTTGTGATTCCCGTCCTGTTCGGCCTCCGAATCACCATGGCCTCGAGGGACTCGACCAACCATGATGCTCGGTTAAGTCAACACCTTCATTACAAGATAAGTCTGATTTGATGATATACTCTCGAGGGACTCGACCAAGCATACCATGCCCTCAGGTCACCGGTGACATCTCTATGTCGTAAGCAAGATAGCGAATCGCGATATAGGTGAGTCTCGAGGGACTCGACCAACTCAACCTACACGGGGAATCAGTTCCTACTTATAACGATGGAAGGCCACGTGGGTCAATCTAATTGCCTCACGTTTACCGACTTAATATTATTGAGAGATGTTTCTATGCTTTGGTCTCCTAATATGACATGTCACACATATACATATTTAATATATATCTACATCGCATGCAAATATATATATACATATCTAGTATGTGTATAAGCAATTACACTAGATGATCAAAGACCACAACCTAATGTGATTAGGCCCGAGCCAGTAGGCATAATCACTCACATCAAGATCTATGTGTGCAACAGTGCATCTCCATGCCCTGTGATCGTCCATCTCGTCCTCGTCGGTTCCGTCGACATCTTGATGCATCTTCATGCATCGCGATCGTCCGTTTCGTGGGTCCCGCTATCGCATCCACGCTCCCGCTGCGCCTCTGTTAGGATCGAGAGCACTAAGAGGGGGGGGGTGAATTAGTGCAGCGGAAATCTTACAAAAAACCAAAAGCTGCGTTCGTTCAAAAACTATTATGATGCAAAAGCAAATTCTCAGTTTGTATCTAAGTGCAGTTTGCGTCTAAGCGCAGATTGCGTTTAAGCGCAGTTTTGCGTCTAAGCGCAGTTTTGCGTCTAAGCGCAGATTTGCGTCTAAGCGCAGTTTTGCGTCTAAACTCAGATTTACGTCTAAACGCAGATTTACGTCTAAACGTAGTTTTACGTCTAAACGCAGATTTACGTCTAAACGTAGTTTTACGTTTAAACGCAGATTTACGTCTAAACGTAGTTTTACGTCTAAACGCAGTTTTACGTCTAAACGCAGATTTACGTCTAAACGCAGTTTTACGTCTAGACGCAGATTTACGTCTAAACTTTGAAACTTGTTTGTATAATCACAGAAGGCAGTATGCAGTTGAAAACAAGACGTAAACGTGAACTGAAATCTGATGATTGAGCGAGGAAAGCCGATTTACGTCTGAATGCAGTTTTACGTCTAAATGTTGAAACTCGTTCGTAAAATCGTAGAGGACAGATTGCAGTTATTAATAGGATTAAAATGTAAGCGTAAACTGCAAAGAAGCTCGTTCGTAAAAGCACGGAAAACAGTTCTGCAGAATCAAACGTAAACGTAAACTGTAATGTATGAAAATACGAGTTTACGTCTGAATGCAGAATTGGAAGAACAGCACTTAGAACTTGTTCGTGAAAGCGCAGAGAGCAGTAGTGACGAGGGAGGTTTGCAGTAATGATAAAGTGCTTGAAAATAAACGCAAACCAGAGATTTAGAGTGGTTCGGTCAGCCTTGACCTACTCCACTTTTGGCTTCCTCCACCGATGAGGTTGCCGACGTCAACTAGGTGCCTTCCTTCAATGGGCGAAGGCCAAACTTCCCTCTTACAGTTTCTCTCCTTTTGACAGGCTTAGGAGACAACCTTTATAGACCTTTCTCTCCTCACTTTACAGTTGAAAACTTGAAGAACAGAAGGAGGAGACTCAAGGGCTTTACAACACTTTTGAGCTCTTTAGAATCACAGAAAAGATCACAATTTCGGTATAGGTCTGTGTCTTTTCAGTGCTGAATGGGTGGGGTATTTATAGGCCCCAACCCAATTCAAAATTCGAGCTCAAAACGATCAAATCGATCAAATCCCAGAATTCTGGGATCAGGCGGTTGCACCTCTCGACTGGAGAGGTGGCACCGCCTGGCAGAGCTCGAAGACTGAGCTCTGCCGATTGCTTCTTCTCTGCCAGAGCTCGAAGACTGAGCTCAATGGTTGCATCACCTGGCAGAGCTCGAAGACTGAGCTTGGTGGTTGCATCACCTGGCAGAGCTCGAAATCTGAGCTTGGTGGTTGCATCACTTGGCAGAGCTCCAAACTGAGCTCAAGCTGATGCACCATTCTGCCAGAGCTCGAAGACTGAGCTTGGTGGTTGCATCGCCTGGCAGAGCTCGGAACTTGAGCTCTGGCGGTGCAACCTCTTGGCTGGAGCGGTTGCACCTCCCAGCCTTGCAACCCTGGCGGTTGCACCTCCTGGCTGGGGCGGTTGCACCTCCCAGCCCCACAGCCCAGGCGGTTGCACCTCCTAGCTGGGGCGGTTGCACCTCTCAACCCCACAGCCCAGGCGGTTGCACCTCCTGGCTGGGGCGGTTGCACCTCCTGGTGCAATCAGGGTCCGAATGGTTCACTCCATTCGACCCACTTTGAATCTTTTCAGGGGCCCAATTGCCCCAAGATTAAGCTAATGGGATCACCTCCCATTTTCCTGCTTAATCATCGTGCTAACTACGATTATCTCTAAGACAACTTCTGCAGCTTGCTCCGATGCGTCAATCGCTTCTTCCGGCGAGTTTCCGGCCAACTTCCGTCGATCAACCGATAACCCTCGGTGATCCTTCTGCGGACATCCGGCATACTCCTGGACTTTGCGACGATCCACTTGGCGAGTTCCGACGAGCTTCGCTTGGCAAGCTTCTGGACTTCTCGGATCTGTTCTCTCTGAACCTCCGACGACCGTCCGAACTTCCGTCGAACTCTCGAACTCCCAACGTGATCATGATCTTGACTCCGGCGCAACTCCTGCTGCTTGTCTTAATCTCATCGTAGTTAATCCTGCACACTTATCTCAACACATAGATTAGATAACAAATGACAATTGACTTCATCATCAAAATCCGAGATTCAACAATCTCCCCCTTTTTGATGATGACAATCAATTGATAAAGGAGTTATCCTTAACTCCCCCTATCTATATGCCATAGTTGAGATAAGTCAACCTTGAATTCAAGACCTAAGAATTCAAGTGACGTATTGATAAGTTAGATCAGTTAAACTTATCAATACTTCCATCATGATGCCTATCATGATGTATCTCTTCAAGAATTATGTCAAGGCATGACATACATCATCAAGTTTGTATGATAGTGTTTGTAACCAATCATCATGTAATCATATAAAGCTACGAAGGACTTTTTACATGATGCTTACATTTGAGATTTTCTAGTAAGTTTGCATTTTCTTCACAATATCAAATCAAGATATGATGCAAACTATAGTACATGTTCACATATCTCTTGGTGATGCAAGGATGGCATAACATTGTTTATAGCATCACTCAAGTATTTGCAACTATGACATAGATATGATTATGGCAGTTCAGCTATGACATAGTGTTTATCAATTCATATTTTTCTCCCCCTTTGTCATCAACAAAAAGCATGATAGCATTATCGAGCATATAAAGGAAGTCATGACACATATATCACTTTATTGTTTTTGCTTGACGGAGGAAAGTCATTTTCCAAGGAGTTTTCATAAGAGTGTACGGGAACATCCCATTTTTAGCATACAACCCGAAAAATGAACTTCTTACATGCATTTGGTTAAAAATATTTGTCACATAATTTGCAACATGTTATTTGATCAAGCGTTGTCAAGGCATGTAATAGTAATAGCATTCGAATAATTTTGATGTAGTAACACAATTATTTCAAGTGCAGCAATATATCATATTGCATAGCAGGATTTTTATTTCAGCAAGTGTAGCATTGCATCACATGGTAAGATATCAGCTCGTATGATGCAAATTTTTGTTTGATACATGGCATGATAGCAATCATATCAGCAATAGCTACCATATCAATGTCATACTGCTGACTTATCAACTTACGTCGGTATGTTGCTTCATATTTTCAAGGCATAGGCTTTTAAACCTTTTTAGTTTCAGTGCAAAAACCGAGATAAACAATAAGAGATGTTTGCAAATATGCTTACACAGACAAAGATAACCATATCAGGGTAACATATGTACAGCATATCAGGTAACCATAAAGACAAAGTCCTTCATGAATAACATAAGGAGTTTACAACATGTCATATCTAAAACATCAGATGTTTATACAAGCTTATTCATGAGGTGGAAGATTAAAGTGCCTAAATAAAGAGTCAAATTGTCGATGGATTTGTTGTAGCTCGGTTAGGATTTGATCTTGTCGAAGTTCAAGCCGTTCTTGTCGTTGCTCAAATCGGTCCATCCGAATCCCGATATCTTCGATGGATGATGTGTGAGTTTGCTCAACCGGATGTGTTTCCTCAAAGGGACAGATTGGAGGAGAGTGGGTACTCCTAAAGACTGGGGTTTCCGGCTCTGGTTCAGGTTCAGGTTCAGGGGGATTAGTTCTTCTAGGCATTCTTACCCAGTTACCGTTTCTATAGTGACATCTTAGTCGGTGAAGTAGATTTTTGTTTATTATGCTGTATCTATCTGATTTCATTACTTCTTCTTCTAGTGGTATTTGAATGTCGTAAGCTTTCATTATTCTAGTAATAATTCCACCATATGGGAGCATCATATCTTTTGCAGATAATTCCAACATGTTTTGTTGGATCAGATAGCCAAGACAAATGTCACGTTCTTTCATAATTAGGTACATAATTCCTAATTCCAATTGACTCACTTCATCATGATGGTATTGCTTAGGAAGAATTATACTAGTCATGATATGATGAAGTATCTTAGTGTTAAAGGGCATTAGATGTTCACAACTTTTAGAAATAGATTCTATGTTAGGATTGGCAAGGATTGTTCCTAAGGCGTTAACGTAAGATGTTCCAATAGCATTTTCATCCCATGATCCTTTAAAGTAAAGTCCTATGCTTTTCATGGGAATACCTATTATATCACAAATGAATCTATCAGTGATTGAAATGTGTTGTCCTAATAGATAGGTTGATATCCTTTCTTCATCATCTTTTTGCATATTGTTATAAAACAATCTAACTAGTCTAGGATAAATGGGTTCGTTGATCTGCAAAATGGGAAGTAGATTTAGGTTTGCAAACCAATGGATAGTCTCTACATCTCTTAGTTCATTCAGATCTACATATTTTCCCTTATTGATGCTTCTTAGTTCGAAGGAGAGAAATTTTTCAGCATGGTTTTTGGAATCAAAAAGAGAGAGATCAAACTCTTCTACTACTCTCCTCTTTCCCTTGTCCCTTGAGGATCTTCTAGATCCCATTACTACTGCTGTTTTAGAGGGATGATGATGAGCTAAAGTAAGTGAAGAACAAAACAGAATTTTAAGAGCTTCTTAGAGAGTACCTTTGTGAAATCTTCAAGAGAAGGAAGGATTCTTGATGTTTTGCTCCGAAATGGGAGGTATTTGGAAGGCTTTAGAGGAGTGAAGTGGGAGTGGAGGAGTCTTGGAAGAGTAGAGGAGGGAATGGGGGTGAGTTGGGGTCGGTTCCTTAGCCGGCCCTAGTGTGATTTTAAGGGGGCAGAGCTGCTGGCGGTTGCACCTCTGGCTGGAGCGGTGCAACCTCTGGCAACCCGTGAAGGCTGGAGGTGCAACCGCCAGCTGGAGAGGTGCCACCGCCTGCAGCAGGTGAGCATTTTAGGAGCCTTTGCCTTGAGGAGAGTTTCAGAGCAATTGATGTTTGTTACATGATTTCGTATGAATTTTTATTTAAGGAAGAAGCTCTTTGTAAGATAGATCTTTTAAGGTGCATACGAATGTTTGTTTGGTGTCCCTTTTATGACATGTTTAGTTTCTACAAGAATTAATTTGTAGATGAACAGGTTTTGAAGATCAGGGGTATGTGAATTTGGATATCATATGTTTCTAATTGTATCGTATTTGTGATTTCATAGCTTCCACTTGTTACTTAAGCGTTGCGAGTTCCTTTTTGATTTTATGACCATTGAGAGTCAAGGAGCAGAACATTATTTCTAGCTCCGGCCTAGACTTTTAATGTTTTTATAGGAACGGATGATTTTTAGGAACCCATTTGCTTTTGGGTGCCTCATAAACAGATCTATATTTTCTATCATGTTGCATAGAGTTTATCATGGTTCCTTTAGGAACCCAAATTAATTTGTTTGGACTTATTTTCTTGAATGGACAACAATGTGTCTTGTGTCCAGATTTGCAACAAAAGTTGCACTTGGTTTGGTGTTGAACGTGTAAGATGGGGCCTTTTACAAAGGTAGTTGGATTTCGGTGAGGACTCCTCACAAATCCAATCCCACTTCTTTTGGGAGCATGACCCTTGTTTGTAAGGATCATGTTTAATGACTTGCTACCAACCTCGAATTTCTTCAAGGTGTCCTTAAGCAGCAAGTTTTCTTTTTGTATGGTTTCTAAATCATGACATTTGATACATGAGTTTAAACTATCATGATGTTCGACTTTTAATTTATCAAACTCACAGGTAAGATTATCATGTACCCTTTTTAGCAACTTGTATTTTCTATTTATAACTTTGCATTCATCAAATAAATCATGGAAGGCATTTAATAATTCATCGAAAGATAAATCAGTATCTAATAAATCCGTTACCTCCTCTTCGATGGCCATAAAGGCGTAATGAGCAACTTGCTCGGTGTTGGATTCTTCCTCCTCAGATGCGCTCGAATCATCCCATGTTGCTTGGAGCGCCTTCTTCTTTGTTGTTCTTTTCTTGACTTTGGGACAATCACTTTTGTAATGTCCCGGCTTTTTACACTCGTAGCAGATTACTTGGTCCTTCTTTGATTCAAGTTTATTTTTCACATCGTTTTTAAACTTGTTTCTTTTGAAGAATTTCTTAAACTTTCTTGTCAAAAGTGCCAGGTCATCGTCACAATCCTCATCACTTGAGATTTCTCTCAAGTGGTATTCAGAAGTTTTAAGTGCCATATCCTTCCTGTTCTTTGGAAGGATGTCTTCTTGCTCTTCATGAGCTTTGCAGGTCATTTCGTAGGTCATTAATGACCCGATTAGTTCTTCAAGAGGGAAATTTTGCAGATCTTTTGCCTCTTGAATGGCGGTGACTTTAGGATCCCAACTCTTAGGAAGGGATCTTAGTATCTTATTCACAAGCTCAAAATCCGAAAAGCTCTTTCCGAGACCTTTTAAACCGTTGACGACATCCGTGAAATGGGTAAACATGTCGCCAATGGTTTCACTCGGTTTCATTCGAAAAAGTTCAAAAGAATGCAGCAACAGATTGATTTTTGACTCTTTCACTCTACTTGTGCCCTCGTGGGTCACTTCAAGTGTGTGCCAAATATCAAAAGCAGTTTCGCAAGTTGAAACACGATTAAATTCGTTTTTATCTAGTGCGCAAAATAAGGCATTCATAGCCTTTGCATTAAGAGCGAAAGCCTTCTTTTCCAAATCGTTCCAATCGATCATTGGAAGAGAAGATTTTGAAAATCCATTTTCAACAAGGTTCCATAGTTCAAAATCCATAGAAATAAGAAAGATCCTCATTCGGGTCTTCCAGTAAGTGTAGTCCGTTCCACTGAACATGGGTGGACGTGTAATCGAATGCCCCTCTTGGTTTCCAGCGTATGCCATCTCTCTTGGGTTTTAATCCTTTAGAGAGTTAACCGAGCTCTGATACCAATTGTTAGGATCGAGAGCACTAAGAGGGGGGGGTGAATTAGTGCAGCGGAAATCTTACAAAAAACCAAAAGCTGCGTTCGTTCAAAAACTATTATGATGCAAAAGCAAATTCTCAGTTTGTATCTAAGTGCAGTTTGCGTCTAAGCGCAGATTGTGTTTAAGCGCAGTTTTGCGTCTAAGCGCAGATTTGCGTCTAAGCGCAGTTTTGCGTCTAAACTCAGATTTACGTCTAAACGCAGATTTACGTCTAAACGTAGTTTTACGTCTAAACGCAGATTTACGTCTAAACGTAGTTTTACGTTTAAACGCAGATTTACGTCTAAACGTAGTTTTACGTCTAAACGCAGTTTTACGTCTAAACGCAGATTTACGTCTAAACGCAGTTTTACGTCTAGACGCAGATTTACGTCTAAACTTTGAAACTTGTTTGTATAATCACAGAAGGCAGTATGCAGTTGAAAACAAGACGTAAACGTGAACTGAAATCTGATGATTGAGCGAGGAAAGCCGATTTACGTCTGAATGCAGTTTTACGTCTAAATGTTGAAACTCGTTCGTAAAATCGTAGAGGACAGATTGCAGTTATTAATAGGATTAAAATGTAAGCGTAAACTGCAAAGAAGCTCGTTCGTAAAAGCACGGAAAACAGTTCTGCAGAATCAAACGTAAACGTAAACTGTAATGTATGAAAATACGAGTTTACGTCTGAATGCAGAATTGGAAGAACAGCACTTAGAACTTGTTCGTGAAAGCGCAGAGAGCAGTAGTGACGAGGGAGGTTTGCAGTAATGATAAAGTGCTCGAAAATAAACGCAAACCAGAGATTTAGAGTGGTTCGGTCAGCCTTGACCTACTCCACTTTTGGCTTCCTCCACCGATGAGGTTGCCGACGTCAACTAGGTGTCTTCCTTCAATGGGCGAAGGCCAAACTTCCCTCTTACAGTTTCTCTCCTTTTGACAGGCTTAGGAGACAACCTTTATAGACCTTTCTCTCCTCACTTTACAGTTGAAAACTTGAAGAACAGAAGGAGGAGACTCAAGGGCTTTACAACACTTTTGAGCTCTTTAGAATCACAGAAAAGATCACAATTTCGGTATAGGTCTGTGTCTTTTCAGTGCTGAATGGGTGGGGTATTTATAGGCCCCAACCCAATTCAAAATTCGAGCTCAAAACGATCAAATCGATCAAATCCCAGAATTCTGGGATCAGGCGGTTGCACCTCTCGACTGGAGAGGTGGCACCGCCTGGCAGAGCTCGAAGACTGAGCTCTGCCGCTTGCTTCTTCTCTGCCAGAGCTCGAAGACTGAGCTCAATGGTTGCATCACCTGGCAGAGCTCGAAGACTGAGCTTGGTGGTTGCATCACCTGGCAGAGCTCGAAATCTGAGCTTGGTGGTTGCATCACTTGGCAGAGCTCCAAACTGAGCTCAAGCTGATGCACCATTCTGCCAGAGCTCGAAGACTGAGCTTGGTGGTTGCATCGCCTGGCAGAGCTCGGAACTTGAGCTCTGGCGGTGCAACCTCTTGGCTGGAGCGGTTGCACCTCCCAGCCTTGCAACCCTGGCGGTTGCACCTCCTGGCTGGGGCGGTTGCACCTCCCAGCCCCACAGCCCAGGCGGTTGCACCTCCTGGCTGGGGCGGTTGCACCTCTCAACCCCACAGCCCAGGCGGTTGCACCTCCTGGCTGGGGCGGTTGCACCTCCTGGTGCAATCAGGGTCCGAATGGTTCACTCCATTCGACCCACTTTGAATCTTTTCAGGGGCCCAATTGCCCCAAGATTAAGCTAATGGGATCACCTCCCATTTTCCTGCTTAATCATCGTGCTAACTACGATTATCTCTAAGACAACTTCTGCAGCTTGCTCCGATGCGTCAATCGCTTCTTCCGGCGAGTTTCCGGCCAACTTCCGTCGATCAACCGATAACCCTCGGTGATCCTTCTGCGGACATCCGGCATACTCCTGGACTTTGCGACGATCCACTTGGCGAGTTCCGACGAGCTTCGCTTGGCAAGCTTCTGAACTTCTCGGATTTGTTCTCTCTGAACCTCCGACGACCGTCCGAACTTCCGTCGAACTCTCGAACTCCCAACGTGATCATGATCTTGACTCCGGCGCAACTCCTGCTGCTTGTCTTAATCTCATCGTAGTTAATCCTGCACACTTATCTCAACACATAGATTAGATAACAAATGACAATTGACTTCATCATCAAAATCCGAGATTCAACAGCCTCCTCATGTGATTACAACTTAATCATAGGCATGCAGGCCCGACAATAAATGAGAAATATAATGGAGGCTCGCAGACCTCAATAATAATAATCACAAGTACACACATCACACGGTCCATGATCATCCGTCCACACATCATACATCACATGTATAAATAATCATCATCATGTAGGACTACTAGATAATAATAAAAATAATAATCAACAAAACCTTTTAATTAATTAATATTTTCTGACAGTAGGGACATATAGGGAATTTCTGAATTTATAGGGGTATTTTCGTAATTTGGACAAAAGATAGAAACTGGAATTTCTCAAATTCCGAGGGGCAAAACTGTCTTTTTCCCAGAAAACCCTAATGCCCTACTACCCTTTGCTACTGCCACCGCCGCCACCACCCTGCTGGATTAATTGCTTAGGATTAATTATCTCGATCAAAGTTTTTGTTTTGAGTGTGCAGGATTAACTACGATGAAAGTAAGACATGCAGTAGGAGTTGCGCCGGAGTCATGACAATGATCACGTTGGGAGTTCGAGAGCTCGACGGAAGTTCGGACAGTCGTCGGAGGTTCTGCGGGAACAAATCCGAGAAGTCCAGAAGCTTGCCAAAGGAGCTCGTCGGAACTTGCCAAGTGGATCGTCGCAGTCCAGGAGTTTGCCGGAAGTCCGCAGGAGCATCACTGAGGGTTCATCGGATGATCGACGGAAGTTCGCCGGAAACTCACCGGAAGAAGCGAGTGACGCACCGAAGCAAGCTGCATAATATGTCTTAGGAAATAATCGTAGTTAGCACTTTGATTAAGTTAGAAATGGGAGGTGATCCCATTAGCTTAATCCTGGGGCAATTAGGCCCCTGAAAAAACTCAAATTGGATCGAATAGTTCAGCCCATTCGGACCCAGGTTGCTGTGGGAGGTGCAACCGCCCAGGCAGGGAGGTAGCACCGCCCAGGCTATGTCTCCCAACGAGTCTGGGAGGTGCAACCGCTCCAGCCAAGAGGTGGCACCGCCCCGGGCTCAGTCTCCGAGCGAGACTGGGCGGTGCAACCACCTCTGTCAAGAGGTAGCACCGCTAGAGCTAAAGTTTCAAGCTCTGCCAGGCGGTGCAACCTCTCCAGTCAAGCGATGCAACCGCCTGAGCTCGGTCTTCGAGCTCTGGCAAAGAGGTGCAACCGCCCCTGACAAAGGTGGCACCGCCTAGAGGCTCAGTCTTCGAGCTCTGCTAGGCAGTGCAACCGCCCCAGTCAGGAGGTGCAACCGCCTGATCCCGGAATTCCGGGATTTGATCGTTTTGAGCTCCAAATTTGAACTGGGTTGGGGCCTATAAATACCCCACCCATTCAGCACTGAAGAGATACAGACCTACACCGAATTCTTGATCTTTTTTGTGATTCTAAGAGCTCAAATTTGTGTAAAGTCCAAAAGTTCTCCTCTTTCTGTTCTTCAAGTCTTGAGTTGTAAAGAGAGGAGAGAAAGGTTCTGTAAGGGTTGTCTCCTGAGCCCGTCAAAAGGAGTGAAACTATAAAAGGGCAGTTGGCCTTCGCCTATTGAAGGAAGGCCTCTAGTTGACGTCGGTGACCTCGTCGGTCGAGGAAACCAAAAGTGGAGTAGGTTAAGACTGACCGAACCACTCTAAATCTCTGGTTGGCTTTTATTTTGAGCACTTTATCATTACTGCAAACCTCCTACATAGCTACTGCTCTCTGCGCTTTTACGAACAAGTTTCTAAGTTCTGATCTTTCCGAATCTGCATTCAGACGTAAATCGGTGTTTTCGTACGATCTTTACATTGCAGTTTATATTTATGTTTTGATTCTATTTATAACTGCAAACTACCTTCTGCGCTTTTATGAACGAGTGTTTGAGTTCAGATCTTTCCGAATCTGAGCTTAGACGCAAACTGCGCTTAGACGCAAATTGCGCAATCTGAGCTTAGACGCAAACTGCGCTTAGATGCAATCTGAGCTTAGACGCAAACTACGCTTAGATGCAAACTGCGCTTAGACGCAATCTGCATTTAGACGTAAACTACGCTTAGACGCAAACTGCATTTAGACGCAAACTGCATAAACTGCGCTTAGACGCAAACTGTGTTTAGACGTAAACTGCACTTAATCATAAGTAATCTTAGAATCGGCTTTTGCATCAAAATAGTTTTTATCGAACGAACGCAGCTTTCGTTTTTAATCGCTATAAGATTTCCGCTGCACTAATTCACCCCCCCCCTCTTAGTGCTCTCGATCCTAACATAAATATGTAAGTCTATCAAGAGAATAAGTCATATTGATAGGTAGGAAATGTGCAAATTTCGTTAACCTATCAATGATAACCCAAATAGCATCATGCTTTCTAGAAGTTCGGGGTAGTCCTGAAATAAAGTCCATGGTAATGCATTCCCATTTCCATTCAGGAATATCTAAAGGTTGTAACAAACCTCCAGGTCTTGGTGTTCTGCTTTGATTTATTGACAAGTCAAACACTTTGAAACATATATTACAATCTCCTTCTTCATGACTTCCCATCAATAATAACTTTGGAGATCTCTATACATCTTAGTGCTACTAGGATGCATGGTGTACTTTGAATTACGACCTTCCCTCAAGATTTGATTTTTGATATTTAGGTCATTTGGAACACATATTCTATCCCCAAATCTTAATAGGCCATCCTCTAAAACTTGAAAATTCAGTTTCAATCCCTTTTTTACTTCATTCCTTAAGAAGATTAAGCGTTAATCTCATAGTTGTCCTTCTTTAATTTGTTGAATAAGATCAGATTACACTTGGATGGAGGCCACTAATATCATTGAGTCTTGCCCTTTTCTCATAACATTCAAATCATAATTCTCTTCTAATAACTTCCATTGCTTCACAACCAAAGTCACCATAAAACTTATATATTTTCTACTAAGGGCATCTGCTATAACATTAGCTTTACTCGGATGGTAATGAATGGTACAATCATAATCCTTTAGAAGTACTATCCATCTCAGCCGCCTTAGGTTTAACTCTTTTTGAGTAAAAATATACTTTAAACTATTGTGATTAGTAATGATTTTAAATGTTCGCCTATACAAGTAATGCCTCCAAATCTTTAGAGCAAAAACAATTACTACCAATTCCAAATCATGAGTTGGACAATTCTAAAGCATAAGCAATCACTTTCTCTATCTGCATCATCCATCGTTCTACTACCGTTGGATCAGGTTCACCACTAAAATTGGGAGGATTAAGCTTCTTAAATTGTTCAATTCCTAACTCAGTCTGGTTTGATGTCCCTGTTTAATCATTTCTTCCTTGTTAGACTTGTTGTTGTATCACTTGTGTCATAGTCTCTAGACTTCTCATAATTCCACTCAATTAATCAGTAGTAGATGCAACAGGAGAACTAGATAACCTCGCCATCCTCGCATCCTAAAAATTACAAAAGAGAATTTTTTTTTTCTAAATCACTGAATAAAAGTCACTAAACTTCCATTTTTTTTATCGTTTATCCAGCATATAAAAAAAAAAAGAAATCTTAGTGATCCTCAAATCATGCTCTCAAACCACCTCTATCACGCCCCCTAAATTTAATTCTCATTCAGGAGGTATGAATCTAACTCAAAATTGATAATATTATAATACAACAAACAATCCAGGATCCAATCATATATTTGAGGCCATTAAGAAAACACTCAAGTCAAAAATTCACTTATATAATCCACAATTCATAAAACTTTTGTAGTTTATAATCATACCATCATATCACTTAATGATTCACAAAATCCAAAGCCAACTTAACTAAACCATAACCACATCATAAATCCAAAAGCTTGGCAATCGATATAATCACAAAACCAACATATACCACAAGTTTATAACATTACATAGCTTAAACTTAACATTCTCAAAATCCAGATATGAGATATTCTTTCCAAATATTTACAAGATATATCGATCTAGATTTGTCATTGATATTTCATTACACACAAAAGGAACATATACAACATCAACCTATCAAGTACGAAATATTTGTCCCAAAATCTTCTAGCTTTCCATTGCCTCAAACCAATTTAAATATTTTAGCGAGCAATAAGCTATCTTGAAAATTTTATATAGCAACATGGTGAGCATATAAAGCTTAGCAAGTAACTAACATATCCATAGCAAAGAGGACATTTTTTAAACAATTAAGGTATCAAAAATACAAAGAAGAGATACAAGATGAAAATAGAGGCATGTTTTGTTTGAATGCAGAATTACGATATCGTTTCGTTCGAAGCATGTTTTGTTCATATAATGGAGTAATGGCTAATTGGAGCATATCATTGGCAGAATGAGCATATCCATGGCATATGGTATATTTCAAACTATATCAAAGACATAAGGAGCATTTCAGATATCAATGGAATATTAAACATTTTGTAACATATCAATGGCGGATGAAATGCTTCGGAACGTATCAATAGCATATGAAAATGTTTCGAAAGTATAAGAAGCATTTCAGAATATATCAAAGAACGAATACGAAACAGAAGCTCAAACGTCGCATTTGATGTTGCATACATTTCATTCTTATGTAAAGCACACATAGAAGCATATAACCAAAGATTTAGATATCATATCCAATAGATAGAAGGTGAAGTGGGATCTTAAACATAATCTAGAGCATCGTGGGCTCTAAGCACATACCTTTTACCACTTCTGGCAAAGGTCCAAACAATCCCTTTACTATTTCTAGCAAAGGTCCAAATAATCCCTTTATCATTTATGGCAAAGTTCCCGACAATCCCACAAACACCAGAGTACAAAAGGGCATGGTGAACAATAAGGTTGGTACATATCGGAAACACATACGGAACAACGGAATGCATGTGCCTATACGAATCATTGCGATGCAAACATGAACTTTACATGATAGCTGCCAATGTACGAATAATTAAAGGACAAAAATAAATAATAATTCAAGGTAATAATGTATAGCTTATTTGAAGTAAGGGTTTTTGCTGAAATCGATTTCCAAAAAAGAAGAAACAAGATGAGGCAAATCGACCAAAGCTTGATTCTGGAAGAATTTAAGAGGTAGATTGCATAAATTATTTAGGTGACCAGTTATACTCAAATTTATAACATAGGTGTCGTTAGAAAGATGTGTTATTCTATTTTTAGATAAATAAAGTTTTACTAGAATTAGAGTTTATAATAGGGAGTTACAAATAATTTCGTAGTGAAAGGTCTGAAAACATTAGCTCTGTTTTACTAAATCCACAGGGTCGATAAAAATAGATGTTTGAAGGTTTCATTTTTATTCTAAAAATTTCAAATCAAACCAGTACAGAAAGATGTTTGAGTCTATTTTTCAATAAATCATATTTTGCATGAATCTGAGTTCCTAGCATGAAGTTATAATAGTTAAGCAATAAGAGGTCGAAAATTACGGTCCTTATTTTGCAGAATCTGTAGTGTTAATTGAAATAGAAGTGTGAGTAGGCATTTAAATTCCAAATAAATCGATCTAAGTATCAAAATAAAGATCTTTATGTGTACTTTCAAATGAATTAGACTTTGCCTAAATCAAAGTTTAGTGCTAAAAGTTAGGTCTAAAATAGTGCATAGAGGTCAGATTACCGAAAAATTATAGATTCATGGTTTTGTATCAAAAGAAAAGAAAGGTTTGGTTCTAAGCTAGAATCTTTCGAATTATATAGAATTAAAATAAAAAAGTAGCAAAGCTTCCTCTTCTTCTTCTTCTTCTTCTTCTTCTTCCCTTCTCTTCTCAAACTAAAATTGGTTGCAGAAACTTAAGTTTTCTTTCTTTAATCTCTCATCTAATTACTCTAACTACTTGGGTTTGGCTAATATAAGGGTTGCAAGGTGTCATGCATGCATGAAAGGGGCTAGGTGTCATCTTTAGAGCAAACATAAGTGGCACTAACCTTAGGTTAGCTAGTGACACATGTCCACCATTTTTTTTCTCTTTAACTTAAATCTGAATCTTTCATAAATCATATCAAAATTTTAATATTCACTCTTAGGTCCCTAGCCATAAATTTTTAATATAATATTATTTAATATAAATAAATTATTAAATAATCCTCATATTTACAAACATGCATTTACTAAATTTTTAAAAATGGGGGATGTTACACCGCTGGCAACAAGTCTGTTGCCCATAGATGGCAGTGTTGCCATATGCGAGGGCAAGAAGGGCAGCAATAGTTTTGCGTCAATAATTTTGATGCTAAAAGCTTATCTAAAACACAACACATGCATTTTAAAACCAATCTTTCGTACGAACAACCTAGCTCTGAAACCACTGTTGGGAAGTCTCAGGGGATGACATCATATGCACAGTGGAAGAAAAGAGAACAAAATCCCCAATTTCCCAAAGATGTATTCGTCGTCATGCGAAGATTGGTGTGTAAAAATCCGCAAAATTGATCACCGCGTATATTAAAGATTATGTTATCGAGGGAGATCATATATCCCTGAATCCCTACATATCTCTAGGAGAGGGTGAAAGAGGTCAAGCACCCTCCTCTCTAGTGGTGATCCACACAGCAGGGCTACGATGACACTCCTCAAAGCTGTAGGCCTACTCTAAGGTGGAGAGGGCGAGGAGAATAAGAGAGGCAACCAAAAAGCTCTAGCTTATGAACCACTGATTCCCTCCTATTTATAGAGGTTGCTCGTCAACTTAACCCTAATGGATCCGGCCCTATTGGATATTGGATCTCCATCCAACTACCCAAGCTTCTTAGATTAATGGATCTCTATCCAATAATCGCTCATGGGCTTTTATTGGATCTCATCCATGGGATCAAATTATTCAGGGGCTTATTGGATATACAATAAGATAGGGGCTATGGCGGATATCTCATATCCGAACCTATACTCATCATAATGTCTACCAAATGTGTGTGACCCTCCAAGCTCAATATCGAGCTGATCGTAAGTCATACATATTAAAACTCCTTTTGTCTCAGTGAATTATTATCTCCATAATAATTCACTTGACTCATCGACTACAAACGTACAGTTAGGATCAAGAGCACTAAGAGGGGGGGGGGGGTGAATTAATGCAGCGGAAATCTTTCACTATTAAAATTGAAAGCTGCATTCATTTGATAAAAATGATTTTGATGTAAAAGCCGATTCTAAGATTACTTTAACTTAAGATTAAGCGAGATGACATTAACGTAAATCTACGAAGGCAGTTTGCAGTTTATGATAAAAATCAGAATGCAAGCGCAAACTGAAATGCGACGTTCGTACGATAAAATTGGTTTATAAATGCCAATTTTGAGGATACTGAACTTTGAGATACGTTTTATAAATGCGTAGAAGGTAGTATGCAGTTATGATTGAAATCAAAATGTAAACGTAAACTGAAATGTTATGATTGTACGAAAAAGCTGATTTACGTCTAAACGCAGATTCGGAAAGTTCTGAACTTAGAAACTCGTTCGTAAAAGCGCAGAAGGCAGTAGCTATTTAGGAGGTTTGCAGTAAAGATAAAATGCTCAAAGTAAATGCAAACCGAGATTTAGAGTGGTTCGGTCAATCTTGACCTACTCCACTTTTGGCTTCCTCCACCGACGAGGTCACCGATGTCAACTATAGGCCTTCCTTCAATAGGCGAAGGCCAACCACCCTTTTACAGTTTCACTCTTTTTGACGGGCTTAGGAGACAACCCTTACAGAAATTTTCTCTCCTCTCTTTACAACTCAAAACTTTCGAAGAACAGAGGGAGGAGAACTTTTGGCCTTTACAATAATTTTGAGCTCTAAGAATCATAGAAAAAGATCAAGATTTCGAGTGTAAGTTGTGCTCTTTTAGTGCTGAATGGGTGGTGTATTTATAGGCCCTAACCCAGCTCAAATTTGGAGCTCAAAACTGTTAATTCCCGGAATTTCGGGATCAAGCGGTTGCACCTCCTGACTAGGGCGGTTGCACCGCCTGGTAGAGCTCGAAGACTGAGCCTCTGAGCGGTGCCACCTCTGTCAGGGGCGGTTGCACCTCTCTGCTAGAGCTCGAAGACCGAGCTCAGGCGATTGCACCTCCTGACTGGGGCGGTTGCACCGCCTACCAGAGCTCGAAGACCGAGCTCAAGCATTGCTACCTCTTGTCAGGAGAGGTTGCACCGCCCAGTCTCGCTTGGAGACTGAGCCCAGGCGGTTGCACCTCCTGGCTGGGGCGGTTGCACCGCCCAGTCTCCCTAGGAGACTTAGCCCAGGCGGTGCTACCTCCTGGCTTGGGCGGTTGCACCTCCCACAGCAATCAGGGTCCGAATGGGTAGATCCATTCGGCCTAAATTGGGTCTTTCAGGGGCCCAATTGCCCCAAGATTAAGCTAATGGGATCACCTCCCATTTCCAACTTAATCATTGTGCTAACTACGATAAATTCTAAGACAATTTATGCAGCTTGCTCCGGTGCGTCAATCGCTTCTTCCGGCGAGTTTCCGACGAACTTCCGTCGATCATCCGATGAACCCTCGGTGATTCTCCTGCAGACTTTCGGCAAACTCCCGGACTTGCGACGATACACTTGGCGAGTTTCGACGAGCTTCTTTGGCAAGATTATGGACTTCTCGGATTCATTCCCGTAGAACCTCCGACGACTGTCCGAACTTCCGTTGAGCTCTCGAACTCCCAACGTGATCATTGTCATGACTCCGGCGCAACTCCTGCTGCATGTCTTACTTTCATTGTAGTTAATCCTACACACTTATCTCAGTATATAGGTTAGACAACAAATGACAATTGACTTCATCATCAAAATCCGAGATTCAACACGTTAGCACTACTCTATAGTTCCCAGACGATACAGGGGAATCCAATCCATTGGATCTATTTATTTTTAGTTACCGTGTACCTATAGTCTCTCATCCATCTAATATCCCAGAAACCGTATACCGGACATGGTGTTGTCAGACCCATCTGATTTCTACTCGAGTCCTACTCTAATCGGATTCTCTCGAAGAACTCTTTCTCTCTTAATCCGAATGACCTTGGCTAAGGATTTGTCTAAGCAAGAACACTTGGGATATTCCTCTTATGACATCGAGAGTGGATAATCCTCTATCGACACTCAATAGCCCTCATAAGGTTGATTGCCACTCTCGATTACTTATTGTGCTAGATCTAGGACATCCAAACCTTTAAGTCTAGTATTAAATAGTAGAGCACTCATGTAAGACATCCTTAGCATCTCAAGTCTAAGGACCAGATACAACACTAGGACTATAGAATCACTGTCTAACAATAAGGCATCATTAACCAGCCAGCATTCCATAAGAGGATCAATCAGTGAACTCACTTTTTAATGAGCCCTTGTACTATATCCTAGTATCCCCATACGAGCAGCTATGAGACCAACTGCTTCGATCATATGAGCGGGTATACAACACACCAGTCTGTCCGGTTATCTCGATGTTGTTAGGATCAAGAGCACTAAGAGGGGGGGGTGAATTAGTGCAGCGGAAATCTTTCACTATTAAAATCGAAAGCTGCGTTCGATTGCTAAAAACGATTTCGATGTAAAAGCCGATTCTAAGATTACTTTAACTTAAGATTAAGCGATATGACGTTAAAGTAAATCTACGAAGGCAGTTTGCAGTTTATGATGAAAATCAGAATGCAAGCGCAAACTGAAATGCGACGTTCGTACGATAAAATCAGTTTACCTCTAAATGCCAATTTTGAGGATACTGAACTTTGAGATATGTTTTATAAATGTGTAGAAGGCAGTTTGCAGTTATGTTTGAAATCAAAATGTAAATGTAAACTGAAATGTAATGATCGTTCAAAAAAGTCGATTTACGTCTAAACGTAGATTCAGAAAGCTCTGAACTTAGAAACTCGTTCGTAAAAGCGCAGAAGGCAGTAGCTATTTAGGAGGTTTGCAGTAAAGATAAAATGCTCAAAGTAAATGCAAACCGAGATTTAGAGTGGTTTGGTCAAACTTGACCTACTCCACTTTTGGCTCCCTCCACCTACGAGGTCACCGACGCCAACTAGAAGTCTTCAATAGGCGAAGGCCAACCACCCTTTTACAGTTTCACTCCTTTTGACGGGCTTAGGAGACAACCCTTACAGAAATTTTCTCTCCTCTCTTTACAACTCAAAACTTTCGAAGAATAGAGGGAGGAGAACTTTTGGCCTTTACAATAATTTTGAGCTCTAAGAATCATAGAAAAAGATCAAGATTTCGAGTGTAAGTTGTGCTCTTTTAGTGCTGAATGGGTGGGGTATTTATAGGCCCCAACCCAGCTCAAATTTGGAGCTCAAAACTGTCAATTCCCGGAATTTCGGGATCAGGCGGTTGCACCTCCTGACTATGGCGGTTGCACCGCCTGGTAGAGCTCGAAGACTGAGCCTCTGAGCGGTGCCACCTCTGTCAGGGGCGGTTGCACCTCTCTGCTAGAGCTCGAAGACCGAGCTCAGGCGATTGCACCTCCTGACTGGGGCGGTTGCATCGCCTGCCAGAGCTCGAAGACTGAGCTCAAGCGGTGCTACCTCCTGTCAGGAGAGGTTGCACCGCCCAGTCTCGCTCAGAGACTGAGCCCAAGCGGTGCTACCTCCTGGCTAGGGCAGTTGCATCGCCCAGTCTCCCTGGGAGACTTAGCCCAGGCTGTGCTACCTCCTGGCTTGGGCGGTTGCATCTCCCACAGCAATCAGGGTCCGAATGGGTAGATCCATTCGGCCCAATTTGGGTTTTTCAGGGGTCCAATTGCCCCAAGATTAAGCTAATGGGATCACCTCCCATTTCCAACTTAATCATTGTGCTAACTACGATAAATCCTAAGACAATTTCTGCAGCGTGCTCCGGTGCGTCAATTGCTTCTTCCGGCGAGTTTCTGGCGAACTTTCGTCGATCATCCGATGAACCCTCGGTGATGCTCCTGCGGACTTCTGGCAAACTCCTAGACTTGCAACGATCCACTTGGCGAGTTCCGACGAGCTTCTTTTGGCAAGCTTATGGACTTCTCGGATTTGTTCCCGTAGAACCTCCGACGACTATCCGAACTTCCGTCGAACTCTCGAACTCCCAACGTGATCATTGTCTTGACACCGGCGCAACTCCTGCTGCATGTCTAACTTTCATCGTAGTTAATCCTGCACATGTAAACAAAACTTCGATCGAGACAATTAATGCTAAGCAATTAACCAAGTTGTCCGGCATGTCATTGGTTCCTCGACGCTTCGTCCGATTCTTCGGCGCATCGTCCTTTCCTGCGGCCTATTGCCTAATCGGCCAGTTGGCTCTGCAACTCCGATATCCTTGGCACAATACCTGCTCTTCTTGGCCCGATGCCCGAGTCCACGACCCGAAGCCTTCTGTCGATACGTCGACCGATCCACCGGCCCGACGTCCAATCTTCTGACATGTTCCTCCGGCACAACATGATTTTCCTGCTTTAATTGTCTCATCCTGATCGAGGCATCCTACGTCACTCAAAATGCAGATGAAATCATAAACATATATCAAGTAGTTTCATCATCAAAATACGAGATTCAACAATCTCCCCCTTTTTCATGATGACAACCACTTGATGACGGAGTTAAACTTAACTCCCGGAGTTTAAACAAACTCCCCCTATCAATATGCCATATTGATAGAACCTTGAATTCAAAGTGAATTCAAGTCATTGCAATATTCATCATGAATACTTGCAACTCGTCATCATGAACTTATGCATAAACTTATGCATAACATCATACTTCTCCTCCTTTGTCATCAACAAAAAGGATAAGTACCACATTCAAGCGTTTGTGATATTGGTTCAACTCATTGCATGAAAAATATAATATCAAGTTTTATCATCATGCAGTTTTGAAGCCAGAAAATATAGCAAATGTTACATCATGCTTAGAACATTCAAGCTATCAAGTTTTAGATATGCAAGTTTTACAGCATACAAGATAGCACTTTTAGAACATGCAAGCTAGCAATGTTACAACATTTTAGAACTTGCAAGCTAGCAATTTAGATGTTCAAGAAGGCAACTCTTGCTTCTTGAAATATGCAAAAGTTGCAAGCTAGCAAATTTTTGCTTCCTTTGCAATGTTAGCTTTTGATATCGTAACCCAAACATTTCAAGTGTTTATCAATTGTAGCATTTCATCATATGGCATGATATCAATAAGTAAAGTTGCGATGCTAGTTCTTGATATATTACTATAATGCAACCATGGCATAGAGCAAATATGGCAATCATAGCATCAATTCATATATTTCTCCCCCTTTGTCGTCAACAAAAAGGACAACGATATAAGCAAATATATAAGTGCGATGCCATAAGCAGGTTCATGTCATTTTTCAACAAAGAGTGATAAGATACTAAATATTCAAACATTTCAAGGAAAACATGACATGGAGATAGCTTTGAAAACTTCTTCCATTTTATTTGTTATTTTCTTTTTGCATGAAGGAGGAAAGCTATTTCTGAGCTTACTCGAATGAAGTTAAAATTGATAAGATATTAAAGCACGCTTCATTTTTACAAGTATCAAGATATGTATCAAATCCTTGTACGTAAAAATGACTTCCTTTTTCAAGAAGGAATTTATAAGCAGGAATCATTTCATCAAATCCATTTCTCAAAACAAAATATTGTTCACATGATAAGTGTATGAGAGATGTATTTGCTAGTTGATTCCATATGTCAAAAATCAATGATATGAATTAAACTTGATATGACATATGCTTATTAAGTCTGGAAGAGGATAATTCGAAAATCCAATTGTTAGGATACCAATAGTTAAGAGAATCCGAAAATGAAATTAACACTTTCATGCATTCGGACAAGGCTGTGCTATTGATTTTTAAATACAATCATGAGGACAAAACATGCTTATTGTCATGTAAATTTTTGTATCCAAACACATAATTTCCATCCTATTATTAGGGCATGTAATTGTGTAAAATCATCATGGCAATCGAGTGATTTGATCATTCAATTAAGAAAGTCCGAAAAACATGTTCAATCATTTAGAAATATTTTTGCCATAATTTTTCAAATACAATCATGAAGATAAGACATGCTCATCATCATGGTAGTACGATAGCAAGTTTACAATATACAAGCTAGCAAAAAAAAATTTTCAACATTTTAAGACACGCAAGCTAGCAATTTTCTCTTTGAGATATGCACATTAGCAACTCTTTCTCCCCCTATGTCATTGGCAAAAACAAGGGAAGACCCTTTACATTAATTTCTAAATCATGACAAAGGTAGGTTTCAATCTTATTTGTGCATCATTATATTTTCAAATTCGAACATGCACAATTTCAAAAACCTTATATTTCATTCATGTATGATACTGATTAAATCAATCAATATTATGAGCATATTATACATGATACTTAAATTTTTAACTATTTATCAACGTTTTGATCATGATACCAAACATTCATCTTTTAGAGTATTCATGACATTAAATCAACATTTATAGTGCATCATTTTAGTAACAACTCATAGCATTTTAAATCATGATTTACATCATATGCAATACGTCACATCATAATTAAAAACTTAAGTATTGCATGCATCGTTGCAAATCATAAATGCTTCAAATCATGATGGTATCAATTTTGTCAAATTATATCCTACCATGTATGATCATAATTTTTCATTTGTATACATCAAAATTAATGAATATTTCATGTATTCATCACATAAGGAATATCAAGAAGACTTGGTAATGAGATTTACGAATCATGTAGACAAATTATGAATATTAGAGACATATTAAGATTCTTTTTAGATAACTCAAATAGTAGAAAGAATCATAGTAAGTTATTTTGATTTATAAAAGGAATTTTCAAGTTATAATTCCAAGAAATCATGATTCATTTCAATAAATTTCAATAAGAATCACAAAGTAGGTGATCTTGATTCATAAATGATTTCAAGTTATAAATCATGGGAAATTAATATTATGATTTCGATAAAACCCATTAAATTCAAATCATCAAAATCTCAATATTACTTTCAAGAGATTCAACATGGCATAGATAATTTAATTAATCTCTTAGTGGAAAAGTCAATAAGGTAGAGAAAAATATATTTTCAAGAAAAAAATACTTTTCTCTTTTTAGTTGTTTTAATTCATATAATTTTATTTCATCTATGCCAAATATGTAGCATGTTTTAAAATCGAAGGTGCAAGTTTTATTATGACAAAGATTAATACGGCACTTTCATGACCGTGAAAATCGAAAATCACAAGATTCATCATCCATAATTATAAAACCAATAAACATGATTTTTAAAATCTCATGCATAGAATAAAATCATGGTATCAAAACATCATTATACATCAAGCATGATTTCATATTTTCAATCAAAATCATTTTGTTTGTTTATCATAAAATATGTATTTTTCATGATTATTTTCAAAACTACTAGCATGATCATAAATTTTGCATTTTCATCATATATTTTTTTTTAAACATGTAATTTTCAAAAAAATTAATTCTATATTAAAAAAGAACATGCATTATGAAGAGCATCATGTAATTTCGAAATAATTCAAGAGAGTTGAGTTACTTACCTTGTAGTCGAAGCCCGTCAAAGCCCAATTCGCCATTTCACCTTTGGAAGTTCTTGATTCATCCTTGGTTGCCTTCCTCTTCTTTGGCCTCTTCTTTCGTTCAAGTTCATTGTCTATTTTAGATTTTTGTTTAATAAACTTATTAAGATTTAGTGTTCGAAGTTCAAGTTCATCATTATCCTCATCACTTGAGTCATCGCTCAAGTGGTATTCATTTGTCCGGAGTTCCAAATCCTTCCTGTTCTTTGGAAGGTGATTTTGTTCATCATATTCATCATGTGCATTGTGCACCATTTTATATGTCATCAACGAACCAATTAGTTCTTCAAGTGGTAAGTTGTTTAGGTTTTTAGCTTCTTGTATTACAGTTACTTTTGAATCCCACTTCTTAGAGAGAGAATGTAAAATCTTGTTTACGAGTTCAAAATCCGAAAAATATTTTCCAAGAGCTCTTAAACTATTGACGACATCCGTGAAACGGGTGTACATGTCGCCTATAGTCTCGCTTGGTTGCATTTAAAAAAGCTCAAAATCATGCAATAAAATGTTAACTTTCGAGTCTTTGACTCTACTAGTTCCCTTGTGTGTGATTTCAAGTGTTCGCCAAATTTCAAAAGCCGTTTCGCACGAAGAAATCCGATTGAACTCATTTTTGTCCAAAGCGCAAAATAAGGCATTCATAGCCTTTGCGTTTAAAGAAAAATACTTCTTCTCCAAATCCGACCATTCGTTCATCGGTTTAGAGGGAAGTTGAAAACCATTTTCAACGATATTCCATAAATCCAGATTCAGAGAAATCAAGAAAACTCTCATTCGAGTTTTCCAATAAGTGTAGTCCAATCCGTTAAACAACGGTGGACGAACAACCGATAAGCCCTCTTGAAGAGCCATTTCTCTCAGGAGTAAATCCAAAATGAGAAATACCGGGCTCTGATACCAAATGTTAGGATCAAGAGCACTAAGAGGGGGGGGGTGAATTAGTGCAGCGGAAATCTTTCACTATTAAAATCGAAAGCTGCGTTCGCTTGATAAAAACGATTTCGATGTAAAAGCCGATTCTAAGATTACTTTAACTTAAGATTAAGCGAGATGACGTTAAAGTATATCTACGAAGGCAGTTTGCAGTTTATGATGGAAATCAGAATGCAAGCGCAAACTGAAATGCGACGTTCGTACGATAAAACTAGTTTACGTCTAAATGCCAATTTTGAAGATACTAAACTTTGAGATACGTTTTATAAATGCACAGAAGGCAGTTTGCAGTTATGATTGAAATCAAAACGTAAACGTAAACCGAAATGTAATGATCGTTCGAAAAAGCTGATTTACGTCTAAACGCAGATTCGGAAAGCTCTGAACTTAAAAACTCGTTCGTAAAAGCGCAGAAGGCAGTAGCTATTTAGGAGGTTTGCAGTAAAGATAAAATGCTGAAAGTAAATGCAAACCAAGATTTAGAGTGGTTCGGTCAATCTTGACCTACTCCACTTTTGGCTTTCTCTACCGACGAGGTCACCGACGTCAACTAGAGGCCTTCCTTCAATAGGCGAAGGCCAACCACCCTTTTACAGTTTCACTCCTTTTGACGGGCTTAGGAGACAACCCTTACAGAAATTTTCTCTCCTCTCTTTACAACTCAAAACTTTGAACAACAGAGGGAGAAGAACTTTTGGCCTTTACAACAATTTTGAGCTCTAAGAATCACAGAAAAAGATCAAGATTTCGAGTGTAAGTTGTGCTCTTTCAGTGCTGAATGGGTGGGGTATTTATAGGCCCCAACCTAGTTTAAATTTGGAGCTTAAAACTGTCAATTCCTGGAATTTCGGGATCAGGCGGTTGCACCACCTGACTAGGGCGGTTGCACCGCCTGGCAGAGCTCGAAGACTAAGCCTCTGGGCGGTGCCACCTCTGTTAGGGACGGTTGCACCTCTCTGCCAGAGCTCGAAGACCGAGCTCAGGCAGTTGCACCTCCTGACTGGGGCGGTTGCACCGCCTACTAGAGCTCGAAGACTAAGCTCAAGCGATGCTACTTCCTGTCAGGAGAGGTTGCACCGCCCAGTCTCGCTCGGAGACTGAGCCCAAGCGGTGCTACCTCTTGGCTGGGGCGGTTGCACCGCCTAGTCTCCCTGGGAGACTTAGCCCAGGCGGTGCTACCTCCTGGCTTGGGCGGTTGTACCTCCCACAGCAATCAGGGTCCGAATGGGTAGATCCATTCGGCCCAATTTGGGTTTTTCAGGGGCCCAATTGCCCCAAGAGTAAGCTAATGGGATCACCTCCCATTTCCAACTTAATCATTGTGATAACTACGATAAATCCTAAGACAATTTCTGCAGCTTGCTCCGGTGCGTCAATCGCTTCTTCCGGTGAGTTTCCGGCGAACTTCCGTCGATCATCCGATGAACCCTCGGTGATGCTCCTGCAGACATCCGGCAAACTCCTGGACTTGCGACGATCTACTTGGCGAGTTCCGACGAGCTTCTTTTGGCAATTGCCTAATCGGCCTTTCCTGCGGCCTATTGCCTAATCGGCCAGTTGGCTCCGCAACTCCGATATCCTTGGCACAATACCCTCTCTTCTTGGCCCGATGCCCGAGTCCACGGCCCGAAGCCTTCTGTCGATACGTTGACCGATCCACCGGCCCGACGTCCAATCTTCTGACATGTTCCTCCGGCACAACATGATTTTCCTGCTTTAATTGTCTCATCCTGATCGAGGCATCCTACGTCACTCAAAACACAGATTAAATCATAAACATATATCAAGTATTTTCATCATCAAAATACGAGATTCAACAGATGTCCCTCTCGAGTAACCTATAACATGAATTATTTAGGATATGTATTTAAATGCGAATCGGTCTCATTATCGTGATTTCATCATGATCTGATTCCCATTGCACAAACCCATGAATGTCACAATATATTTAAGCAATAATCAATATATAGTGATAAAATATTAAATAATAATAATAAGCAAAAAGATTACATGTCAAGTCACACGTGTCATCACTCATGTGATTGTCTTACAAGGCACTTGTGACTAGCACGTATGACATGACACTTGATCTTTTAACTTATTATTATTATGGTATTTTCTCACTTTATATTGCTTGATGCATAAATATATTATAATGTCCATGGATCTGTGCAATAAGAATCAGATCATGATGAGATAATGATAATGTGATTGATTCTCTAAACACAAATACTAAATAATCTTAGTCATATGTTACTTGAGAGAGACATCGAGATAACCAGATAGACTAGTATACTATATACCCATCCATATAATGGAGGCAACTAGTCTTATAGTTGCTCGTGTGGCGACACTAGGGCTACATTGCAAGTGCTCATTGGAGAATAAGTTCACTGATTGATCTACTCACGGAATGCTGGATGGTTGATGATACCTTATTATCAGATAGTGATTTCTTCATCCCAGTAGTGTACCTAGTCCTTATTGGGATCGAAATCGACACTAAGAGAGAGGGTGAATTAGTGCTTACAATAAAAATATCGATGATTTAGAAAAACTATTTTGATAAAGTCCGTATAGGAAATGATATCAAAAGTGTGCTTTATTTGAAGTAATGTAATACACAATTAAAATAGAGAACAATAGTAATGAAGAGTAGAAAAATAGTGCACCCCAAATTTATAGTGGTCGGTCATCGTGACCTACATCCACTCTTGATTCCACTTCTGTCAAGGCTACCGGCATACTCTAATGGTCTTCCTTCAATGGGCAAAGACCAACTATCCTCTTACCACTCTTTCTCCTTTTCAAAAGTTTAGGAGATAACATTTACAAGCCTCCAACCTCTCTTAGAATGATCATAAAACTAATGAAGGAGGAGGACACTTCATATTTTTTCAATAATTTTACAACCCAAAATCTCAAGACTTTTATTCACACTTTCGTGCACTTTCATGTAGGAAAGAGAGGTATTTATAGACCCCAATTACTTTAAAAATAGAGCAAAAAATTATCTCATCCTAGGTTTCCGTGGTACTAGCGGTACTACCGATAGTATTGGGTGGTACCACCACTTGTAAATTGAAATTGGGCGGTACCACCACCTGATAGAGCCTCAGAGACTGGGCTCTGGCGGTTCCACTATCTAACAGGGTGGTACCACCACCTGGCAGTATTAACTGTCAATAGTACCACCACCCAATCTAGGCGGTACCATCGCCCAAACAACTTGGGAGGTTGAGCCTCAAGCAATTCCATCTCCCAATCTGAGTGGTGCCATTGCTTAACGTGGCTCCAACTTTCTAAATGCGCCATCCAATAGGCCCAATTTAGTCTTATTTGAGGCCTAGTTGGCCCCTAATTGAGTTAGTAGGATTTCTCCCAAAACTAACTCAAATTAAAGTCCTAACAAAGATAGTTAAGGCTAATAAAATTATAATATAAGCAATCTAAGTTGTCTGTCACCTCAATTATTCAATCGAACTCTCAGTGAACTTCCGACTGACTCTCGCTGATCTTCCGACGAGCTTTCGGTGAACTTCTGGTGAGCTTTCAGCAAACTCCCGATGAACATCTAGCGAGCTTTTAGTGAACTCCTAGTGAACTTCCAGCAAGCTTTCACTACATCGTATGATCCTTCGATGTATCCCCCGATTCATTTGGCCCGATGCCCGATCATTAACTCTAGCCCAACATTCGATTCTTCTTTAATTGTTTTGCATTTTTCTCGATCATAGTTAGTCCTACATCGCTTATCTCAACACATGGATTAGATCATTAATTCATCAATTGATTTCATAATCAAAATATGAGATTCAATAATCTCCCTCTTTTTGATGATGACAACTAATTAATGAGGGAGTTAACCTGAACTCCCCCTATCTCTATGTCATATTGAGATAAAGCAAACTTAAATTCAAAAGGAATCATAACCTTTAGATTCAAGTGAAACAATTTTGATCATAGTGATCAAATGCAATATATCAAAATTTCATACATTATGCATCATTATAGTTTCAAGTCACCATGCACAATTTCATCAATTCATGCATGATCAACATCACTTTGGGTATAACCTACATGATATTAAAGCATTTATCACTTCATATATGATACCAAAATTAACATTATTTTGGGTATAACATTCATGATACCAAAGCATTCATATTTTCAATCAATTTGGGCATAACATTCATGATACTAAAGCTTTCATATTTTCAATCATTTTGGGCATAACATACATGATACTAAAGCATTCATATTTTTAATCATTTTCGACACAACATACATGATACTAAAGTATTTTTAATCATTTATCACTTCACGCATGATACCAAATTCAACATCATTTTGGCATGATTCCAAACATTCATCATTTCTCCCCTTTTGTCATCAACAAAAAGGAGAATCATTCAACTAGTTTTTGAACTATTCAAGTAAGATTTACACCATTTTATACAAGTTAGCAAATTTGTGAAATGAGAAGTTAAGCAAAGACTTTGCAAGATAACCACTTTTGCTTCTTGAAATGGGAAAGCTAGCACTTTTCTTTAGATATGCAAGTACTTTTGATTCTTTTGAGATGTGCAAGCTAGCATTTTTGCTTTTCTTGAGATGCTAGCTAGTTTCTTTCTCTCCTTTGTAAAAAAAATAAGAAGAAGGAGAAGAACGGAAGAATTCATTCATCACATAAAGAAAAGAATCAAGTCATTATTCAATCTCAGATGTTGAAGATGAAACCAATTGATAGTGTTTATGATTTGATCTGCATTTTGAGTGACGCAGGAAGCTTCAATCAGGGATAAAGAATTAAGGTAGGAAGAATCATGTTGCGCTAGAATAGAACATGTCAAAAGATTGGACGTCGAGCCGGAGGATTGGTCGACGTGTTGGCAAAAGGCTTCGGGCCATGGGTTTAGGCATCGAGCCAAGAAAATCGGAGTTGTAGAAGTTAACTGGCCGATTAGGGAATACGCCACAAGAGAGGACGATGCGCCAAAGAATCAGACGAAGCGTCGATGAACCAATAACGTGCCGGACAACATTTGATTTAAGCCTTATAATAATTATCTAGATCGAAGTAGGTTTTAAGTGTGTAGGATTAACTACGATAACGATCAAGGCATCAAGCAAAATGAAGTCCTGGAGTCAAGAATAAGATTTTATTGGGAGTTCGAGAGTTAATCGGAAGTCCGGACAATCGTCAGAAGTTCTATAGGAATTGATTGAGAAGTCTAAGAGCTTGCTAGAGAAGCTCGTCAGAACTTGCCAAGAAGATTGTTGTGAAGTCCAGGAGCTTGCTAGGAGTCTATTGGAACATTATCGAGAGATCATCGGAAGTTCACCGGAAGATCACCGGAAACTCGCTGGAAGAAACCAGACTTATTTAGCTTAGTGTATGTCTTAAATTTCATAGTTAGCACATAATTAGGTGTGAATTGGGCCAACTCAATTAGTGACTAATTGGGCCCAAGGTTAGGCTATGTTAGGCTAAGTGAAAGGCCTAAATAGTGACCTAACAGGTAGAACTGTCATGAAACAATCTCTAATACTATATCAAGCGGTGGTACCACATATTATTAGTGCTTCAAGTGGTGGTACCGCCCAGCACAGGCGATGGTACCGCTAGGACCCAAAAAACCAAGGATGAGACACTTTTAGGCTCCAAATTTGAATCCACTTGAGGCCTATAAATACCCCTCTCATCCCTGATTAACACACACAAGCATAGCAAAATTAAAAGTGAGAAAACGCTATAGTAATCACTGGAGAGATCCCCTTCTCTAGTTCTAAGTTTATAATCCTATTTAGAGAAGAGTGAGTACTTGTAAAAGGTTGTCTCCTAAACCTGTGAAAAGGAGAAGAGGAGTGTAAAAGGGTAGTTGATCTTCGCCCATTGAAGGAAGATCATTAGTGGATGCCGATGGCCTCGACGGAGTGGATGTAGGTCATGATGACTGAACCACTATAAAATTGGTTTATTGCCTTTTACTTTGATGTTTACCTTTACTGCTAATCATTTTAGCTACTTACTGTTCTACTTCCTCATTACATGCTTATGGAAGTGTTTTTAAGTTAACATCTTTTCGATCGGATTTCAACAAACGAATATTTTCTGAAATCGATGATTTTTCCGCTACATTAATTCACCCCCCCCCCCCTTAGTGCCGACTTGATCCTAATAATTGGTATCAAAGCTACATTTTTCTCATTTGGTTTAACACCTAAGAGAAATGGCTCTTTTCGGATTTCAATAGAGCTTTTCTATCATTCGTCCTCCCATGTTCAATGGGACGGACGACACTTATTTGAAAACTAAAATGAGAGTTTTCTTGCTTTCTATGGATTTGTATTTATGGAATATTATCGAAAGTAGTTTTAAAAAGTCTTCTACTCCAATGAAAGAATGGAATGATTTGGAGAAGAAAACTTTTTCTTTAAATGCTAGAGCTTGGAATGCTCTATTTTGCGCTTTAGATAAGAACGAATTTAATCGGGTTTCTATAACGAAATTGCGTATGATATTTGGCACACTCTTGAAATCACACATGAAAGCTCTAATGGAGTTATAGTCTAAAGTCAATCTTTTAATGTCTGATTTTGAACTATTTCGAATGAATCCAAGCGAAACCATTGTTAACATATACACCTATTTTATGGATGTTGTCAATGGCTTAAAAGCTCTTGGCAAATGTTTTTTGAATCTTGAACTTATTAATAAAGTTTTACGATCTCTTTCTAAAAATTGAGATCCTAAAATAATGGTCATTCAAGAGGCCAAGGATTTAATTACTTTCCCTCTCGAAGAACTTATCAAGTTGTTGATGACCTACGAAATGACTTATGTGGCGTATGATGAACTTAAGAACAACTTTTCAAAGAACATGAAGATTGCACTTAGAACAAAAGAAGACCACTCAAGTGAAGTCTAGGAACTTGCTAGGAATTCGTTGGAACATTGCTAAGAGATCATCAGAAGTTTGTTGGAAAATCATCGAAAGCTCGCCAGAAGAAACCAAACTTATTTAGCTTAGTGTATGCCTTAATTTTTTTAGTTACCACATAATTGGGTACGAATTGCGCCAACTCAATTAGGGGCTAATTGGGCTCAAGGTTAGGCTATGTTGGAACAAGTGAAAGGCCCAAATAGTGACCCAATAGGTAGAACCGTCTTAGAACACAGTCTCCAAGACTGTGTCAAGCGGTGGTACTACCCAAACTCAGTCTCCGAGACTGTCAGGCGGTGCTGCAAGCGATGGTACCGCCCAGCACAGGAGATGGTACCACCCACTATAGGCAGTGGTACTGCCAGGATCCGAAAAACTTGGGATGGGACACTTTTAGGTTCCAAATTTGAATCCACTTGAGGCTTATAAATATCCCGCTCATCCCTAGTTAACACACACAAGCATAGAGAATTTAAAAGTGAGAAAACAGTGTAGTAATCACTTGAGAGATCCCCTCCTCTAATTCTGAGTTTAGAATTCTATTTATAAAGGAGTGAGAGCTTGTAAAAGGTTGTCTCCTAAACCTATGAAAAGGAGAAGAGGGGTGTAAATGGGTAGTTGATCTTTGCCCATTAAAGGAGGATCATTAGTGGATATCGATGGCCTCGACAAAAGAGGAGTCGGCGGTGTGGATGTAGATCACAACGATAGAACCACTATAAAATCGATTTGCTGCCTTTTAATTTACTATTTACCATTGTTGCAAATCATTTTACTTACTCACTGTTCTACTTCCTCATTACATGCTTATGGAAGTATTTTTAAGTTAACATCTTTCCGATCAGTTTTCAACGAATGAATATTTTTCGAAATCGATGATTTTTCTACTGCACTAATTTATCCCCCTCTCTTAGTGTTGACTCAATCCTAACAATCATAAGTTCCAAAAGTCCATGAATCAAAGTTCTACTTTTGTAAATAGAAAGTGGAATGATTCATATGGAAAAAATAATCTCACAAAAGATCAACTATACCAAAAGTCCATGAATAAATCTTTACTTTCGTAAGGAGGAAGGATTCAAGGACATTATCATCATATAAAAGATCAAGTATGCCAAAAATCCATGAATCAAATATCTTCTTTAGTGAATTGCAAGAAGAAAGAATGAAGGAAACGATCTCGATTTAAAAAGAAAATTCAAGTTACGAAAAATTGAGAAAACCAAGAAATGTAAAAGAGGAATTCATGCATTAGGAAGATTTAATATGCCTGATTCATTTCTAATAAAATCAAATTATTTCTCATTCAATGGTTTTGTAAAAATATCAGCTAATTGATATTTTGTATCAATAAATTAAAGATGCAACATGATTATTAATATGATCTCTAATAAAATGATGTCTAAGGTCAATATGTTTAATTCTAGAGTATTGAATGAGATTCTTTATTAAATATATTGCACTAGTGTTATTGCATTTTATAGGGATGTTTGTCAAATAAATTGCATAGTCTTTTAAAATATTTTTCATCCAAATAACTTATGCACAATATGCACCTACTGCTATATATTCAACTTCAACTATAGATAATGTAACAGAATTTTGTTTCTTGGAAGACCAAGAAACAAATGTATGACCTAAGAGTTGATATGTTCCAGATGTGCTTTTTCTATCTATTTTATATCCAGTAAAATCAGTATCGACATAAGAAATTAATTTTTTTTTTTTATTTTAGGTACCATAATCCTAGATTAGAAGTTCCTTTTAGGTATCTAAACATCTTTTTTTATAGCTTTAAGGTGTGATTGCTTGGGATTAGATTGAAATCTAGCACAAAGTCCAACACTAAACATAATGTCCGGTCTAGTTGCGATGAGATATAGTAAACTACCTATCATACCCTTATAGGTTTTTTTATCAAAGTTTTCTCTATTATCGTTCATATCTAATTTTGTAGAAGTGCTCATTGGTGTAATAATAGCCTTAGCACTATCTATATTAAATCATTTTAATATATCTAATGCATACTTAGTTTGACTAGCAAAAGTTCCATCACTAAGTTGTTTGATTTATAAACCTAGGAAAAGATTAATTCTCCATTAATTTATTTTGAATTCTTGGCTCATACTATTGGCAAAAGATTCACTTAAAGACTCATTTGAAGATTCAAAAATGATATCGTCAACATAAATTTGAACGATGAGAAAATTATTTTTAAAATAATTAATAAATAATATAGTATCGACCTTGTCTTTCATAAAATCATTCTTAATTATAAAGGAACTAAATCTCTCGTACCAAGCCCTTACCGCTTATTTAAAAACATAAAGAGTCTTAGACAACTTAAAAACAGGATTCGGAAAAATGATATTCTTAAATCAAGTGGTTGTTCAACATAAACTTCTTCAAAAATAAAGTCATTTAGAAAAGTACTTTTAACATCCATTTGTAATAACTTAAAATTATTACAACTAGCATAGGCAAGGAGAATCATTATGGCTTCAAGTCAAGCCATAGGAGCGAAGGTTTCTTCATAATCAATACATTCTTCTTAGTCGAAAGCTTTGGCAACTAATCTAGCCTTATTTCTAACCATGATACAAAGTTCATCTTGCTTATTTCTAAAGACTCATTTAGTACCTATTACTAAATGGTCACTAGTGTAACATCTCTCATTTTTGAAAAATTTGTAAGGGCTTATTTGTAATGTAAGGACCTAAGAGTAAATATTAGAAATTTGATATGATTTATAAAAGATTCATATTTAAATTAAAGAAAAAAAAATAGTGGACATGAGTCACTAGTTTTATGTTTATTCTATGGATAACACCTAAGCCCCTTTCATGCATGATTACCACCTTGCAACCCTTATATTAGCTAAATCTAATGTATTAAAGGAGAAATAAAAGGTTGAAAACTTAAGAAGCTGCAGCCAACGTTGGTTTGAGATGAAGAAGAAGAAGAAGAAGAAGGAGAAGAAGAAGAAGAAAAGCTTTGGCTGGGCTTGAGGTTTTGCATCAATTCCACACTTTTGGGACTCAAATTTGTTTAAGGAAAGTGTTTTAACCCCATCCCACAAAAATTTTAATCTTTATTTTCATTTTAATTCTTCATAATTCGAAAGATTTCAGCATAGCACTAAACTTTTCTTTTGTTTTGATGCAAAGCCATGAATCTATAATTTTTTAGTAATCTGACCTCTATATACTGTTTCAGACCTAACTTTTAGTAATAAACTATGATTTAGGCAAAGCCTAATCCATTTGAAAGTAGACTCAAAGACCTTTATTTTGATACCTAGAATGAATGATTTGCAGTTTAAATGTCCAATATGACTTCTGTTTCAATTAACCATACAGATTTTGCAAAATAGGGACTATAATTTCTGACCTATAGATTATGCTTATAATATTCTTTTGGGACTTAGATTTATACAAAGTATGATTTATTGGAAACTAGACTCAAAAAACTTTTTGAAATATCTGATTTGAATGATTTGGAGCACAATTACCTATTGAATCATCGGTTCAAATCAACTCCGTGAATTCTGTAAAACCAAGATAATGTTCTCTAACCTTTGGTTACTAAATTATTTATAACTCCTTGCTGGAAACTCCAATTTATACAAAACATGAGTTATAAAAAACTAGATTGATACAACTTTTGAATGAACCTAAATTTGTACAAATTGGAACAAAATTAATTATCCAAACAATTCATGCAATGTCTCTCAAATTATGTCAGAATCAAGCTTTGATCGATTTCACCTATTCTTATTTCGTATCTTTGGAAATTGAATTCAAGTAAAATCCTTACTTTAGTTGAGCTTTACATTGTTGTTTCAAATTAATATATACTCTAGTCCTACGAGTATTTGCATACCTTGATATGTTATGTAAACTTCATGTTTGTATCGTAATGTTTCATATAGGCACATACATTCCGTTGTTCCGCATGTGTTTCCGATATGTCCCAATTTATTATTCACAATACCTTTGGTACTTTGGTGTTTGTGGGATCATTTGTGTTGAATCTCATATTTTGATGATGAAACTACTTGATATATGATTTAATCTGCGTTTTGAGTGACGCAGGATGCTTCGATCAGGATGAAAAAATTAAAGCAGGAAAATCATGTTGTGCCGAAGGAACATGTCAGAAGATTGGACGTCGGGCCGGTGGATCGGTCGACGTATCGATAGAAGGCTTCGGGCCGTGGACTCGGGCATCGGGCCAAGAAAAGCGGGTATTGTGTCAAGGATATCGGAGTCAACTGGCCGATTGGGCAATAGGCTGCAGGAGAGGACGATGCGCCGAAGAATCGGACGAAGCGTCGAGGGACCAATGACATGTCGGACAACTTGGTTAATTGCTTAGGATTAATTGTCTCGATCGAAGTTTTGTTTTAAGTGTGCAGGATTAACTACGATGAAAGTTAGACAAGCAGCAGGAGTTGCGCCGGAGTCAAGTTCATGATCACGTTGGGAGTTCGAGAGTTCGACGGAAGTTCGGACGGTCGTCGGAGGTTCCGCGGGAACAGATCCGAGAAGTCCATAAGCTTGCCAAGCGAAGCTCGTCGGAACTCGCCAAGTGGATCGTCGCAAGTCCAGGAGTTTGCCGGAAGTCCGTAGAAGCATCACCGAGGGTTCATCGGATGATCGACGGAAGTTCGTCGGAAACTCGCCGGAAGAAGCGATTGACGCATCGGAGCAAAGCTGCAGAAATTGTCTTAGATTTAATCGTAGTTAGCACATTGATTAAGTTGGAAAATGGGAGGTGATCCCATTAGCTGAATCTTGGGGCAATTGGGCCCTTGAAAAGATTGAAATTGGGCCGAATGGAGCTAACCATTCGGACCCTGATTGCACCAGGAGGTGCAACCGCCTAGGCCAGGAGGTGGCACCGCCTGGGCTAAGTCTCCCAGCGAGACTGGGCGGTGCAACCACCCTAGCCAGGAGGTGCAACCGCCTGAGCTCAGTCTTCGAGCTAGACTGGGCAGTGCAACCTCCCTGATAGAGAGGTAGCACCGCCAGAGCTCGGTCTTCAAGCTCTGGTAGAGAGGTGCAACCGCCTCAGTCAAGAGGAGGCACCGCCTGGGGCTCAGTCTCTGAGCCAGACTCAGGCGATGCAACTGCCCCTAACAGAGAGGTGCAACCGCCTGGGCTCAGTCTCCGAGCTCTGCCAGGCAGTGCAACCTCTCCAATCAGGAGGTGCAACCGCCTGATCCCGGAATTCCGGGATTTGATCGTTTTGAGCTCCAAATTTGAATTGGGTTAGGGCATATAAATACCCCACCCATTCAGCACAGAAAGAGCAAGAGACCAACACCGAAATCTTGATCTTCTCTATGATTCTTGAGCTCAAAATTGTTGAAAAGCCTTTAAGTTCTCCTCCTTCTGTTCTTCAAAGTCTTGAGTTGTAAAGAGAGGAGAGAAAGGTTCTGTAAGGGTTGTCTCCTGATCCCGTCAAAAGGAGTGAAACTGTAAAAGGGCAGTTGGCCTTCGCCTATTGAAGGAAGGCCTCTAGTTGACGTCGGTGACCTCGTCGGTGGAGGAAGCCAAAAGTAGAGTAGGTCAAGACTGACCGAACCACTCTAAATCTCTGTTTTGCTTTTACTTTGAGCACTTTATCATTACTGCAAACCTCCTACATAGCTACTGCCCTCTGCGCTTTTACGAACAAGTCTCTAAGTTCTGATTTTTCCGAATCTGCATTCAGACGTAAATCGGTGTTTTCGTACGATCTTTACATTGCAGTTTACGTTTACATTCTGATTCCATTTATAACTGTAAACTGTCTTCTGTGCTTTTACGAACGAGTTTCTAAGTTCAGATCTTTCTAAAACTATGCAAATTGCGTTTAGACGTAAAACTACGTTTGGACGTAAAACTGCGTTTAGACGTAAACTGCGCAAACTGTGTTTAGACGCAAACTGCGTTTAGATGTAAACTGAGTTTAGACGCAAACTACATTTAGGCACAAACTGTGTTGAAACGCAAACTGCGTTTAGACGTAAACTGAGTTTAGACGTAAAACTACGTTTAGAAGCAAACTGCGTTTAGACGCAAACTGCGTTTAGACGCAAACTGCGTTTAGACGCAAACTGCGTAAACTGCGCTTAATCTTAAGATCGGCTTTTAAATCGAAATCACTTTTATTGAACAAACACAGCTTTCATTTTTAATCGCTGAAAGATTTCCGCTGCACTAATTCACCCCCCCCCTCTTAGTGCTCTCGATCCTAACAATTGGTATCAGAGCCCGGATTTTCTCATTTCGGATTTAAACCCGAGAGAAATGGCTCTTCATAGTTTTCAAGAGGTCTTTTCGGTCTTTCGTCCACCGTTGTTTAACGGATTGGACTACACATATTGGAAAACTCGAATGAGAGTTTTCTTGATTTCTACGAATTTAGATTTATGGAATATCATTGAAAACGGTTTTCAACTTCCCTCTAAACCGATGAACGAATGGTCGGATTTGGAGAAGAAGTATTTTTCTTTAAACGCAAAGGCTATGAATGCCTTATTTTGCGCTTTGGACAAAAATGAGTTCAATCGGATTTCCATGTGCGAAACGGCTTTTGACATTTGGCAAACACTTGAAATCATGCACGAGGGAACTAGTAGAGTCAAAGACTCGAAAGTTAACTTTTTATTGCATGATTTCGAGCTTTTTCAAATGCAACCAAGCGAGACTATAGGCGACATGTAGACCTATTTCACGGATGTCGTAAATAGTTTAAGAGCTCTTGGAAAATGTTTTTCGGATTTTGAACTTGTAAACAAAATTTTGCGTTCTCTTTCTAAAAAGTGGGATTCAAAAGTAACTGCAATACAAGAAGCTAAAAATCTAAACAACTTACCACTTGAAGAACTAATTGGTTCATTGATGACATATAAAATGGTGCACAATGCACATGATGAACATGTTGAACACAATCACCTTCCAAAGAACAGGAAGGATTTGGAACTCTGGACAAATGAATGCCACTTGAGCGATGACTCAAGTGATGAGGACAATGATGAACAAACCAACCTTCCAAAGAACAGGAAGGATTTGGGACATAGAACATTTGAAGACCACTCGAGCATAAGCTCAAGTGATAGTGAACTTAAACTACAAATGAAACGAAAATTAAAAAGCAAAAAGAATTGAACTACTTGCTTTAAACGCAAGAAGAAGAACAAAAATTGGGATGAATCGAGCTCCTCCGAAGAAGAGAAAGTCAACAAAAGCAAGGCGGCAAACTACGCCTTAACAGCCTACAATGATGAGGTAATCGAAATCCCCCTAATTTATTTTGAAATTACTTGATGCTTTCATGATGTATTTTTCTCTTTTAGTTTATAATTAATTTTCTTAAAAATTACATGTTAAAAAAAAAATTATTATGATCATACTAAGTAATTTCGAAAATGATAATATTGCATATTTTATGATAAACAAATAAAATGATCTTGATTGAAAATATGAAATCATGGTTAAGAAGTAATAATGTGTATTACGTTGATTTCCATTGTTATTTCTCAATTTTGATTAAAGATCATGTTTGATTTGAAGAAATGCATAATGATGAAATTAAATATTTTGATTAACAGTTTTATGCATGAGATTTTAAGCCGATGATAAGCATGTGTTATTCTCATGAGTATATTTGAAAAACTATGGCAAAAATATGCTCGAATGCATGAACGTGTTAAGATTATTTTTTGGACATTCTTGATTCAATGTTCAAAACACTTAATTGCCATGATGATTTTACACTATAACATGTTGGAAATTATATTTTTTGGATACATAAATTTTTATGATCATGAGCATGTTTTATCTTCATAATTGAACTTGAAAATCTATAGCAAAATCTTATCCGAATGCATGAAAGTACTAATTTCATTTTCGGATTCACTTAACAATTGGTATCCTAACAATCGGATTTTCTCATACACTTATGAAAAATATTTTTCTAAAATGGATTTGATGAAATGATTCCTGCTTATAAATTTCATCTCGAAATATGAATGATAGTGTTTTTGCTAAAGAAAATAATTATTAAAATCATGATCTTGATAATTATAACATGAAGCTCTTTATAAATCAAGATCGTTCATTATGCTCCCTACATTTATCAAAAAGGAGTTCTTCAAATGAAATGCAACTTGTCTTTTGATTTCTTAGAATTCAATGAAGTGTCATATTGATATCTTGAAACTTGGAATATTTTAAAATGTGATCTTGATATGAATGTTTCAAGTTCCTCTTTGTACTATATCTTTTCAAATGAATCATGAGCCTTGATATCATATATTTCATAATACAGAAATAACAAGATTTCTTCGCCTTGTATGTCTTGTGTGATGATTGTACATCAATTTGCTTTATTAAGAATTATATGAATCTTGATCGTGAACTTGTTAAGAAGAATTGTAATGAACCATGAATCATATCTTTGGTATTCACGAATTGATCCTCATTGATATCTTTCATTGATATGATAAATTATCAAGATCATGATTTTAATAATTATGCTCATTTGTAGGGAGCATATCAATATGATAATTTGTAGGGAGCATATCAATATGATAATTTCATTTTCGGATTCACTTAACAATTGGTATCCTAACAATCGGATTTTCTTTTGATTTATCAAAAAGAAATGATCATTGATTTTAATAAATTATCATTGATATTCACGAATTGATCCTCATTGATATCTTTCATTGATATGATAAATTATCATCTCATGATATGTCGCATAATTATATCATGCCTTGCGATTGTATCATGTGATCGTTGCTGAATTTTCACATTGATATTCTTCATGACATGATTTCTTTGCATTGTTGTCCTGTATGCTTCATGTGATAATATGAATACATGAAACACTTATGATATGATTTTTATGCAATTCCTTGTATTCATGAAATGTTTATCTCATCACCTAATAATTCTTCTTGATATTCCGTATGTGAAGAGAAGAATACATGAAATATTCATTAATTTGTTTTGATATATACAAATAAGAAGTTTCAATCATGTATGGTAGGATATAATTTGACAAAATTGATACCATCATGATATATTTATGATGTGCAATTATGCATGCAATACTTGTGCTTTCTAATTATGATGTGATGTATTGCATATGATGTAAATCATGATTTAAAATGCTATGAGTGCTAAGTTACACACTTTGAGAAAAAATTGCTATATTGAAACATTAATGTAATTATGAATGATGATATGAAATTATCCATGTAATACTTCAACCTATGATAACGATGCATGCAATGATATTCATGATGAAAAATTGTCTTGACATTCATGACTTGATTATTCATCCTTTGTCATGATTTTGAAATCATTGTAAAAGGAAAAAGAACTACAAAACTGTATTCTTCCTTTCTTTTTGACAATGACAAAGGGGGAGATAGCTAGCTTGTACAAGTCAAGAAGATGCAAAAACTTGATTGCTAGCTTGCCTATCTTAAGTAGCAAAGATTGCTAACTTGCTTATTTCAAGAAGAAAAATTGTCTTCTTGAAAATCACTATCTTGAATATCTCAAGAAGCAAAACTTACAATTTGCACATTGCAATAGGAAGCAAGAATCATGAGCTTACACAAGAAAGCTATCTTGCATTTGCTTTCGAAATTTTTGCTAGCTTATATATTGTGAAACTTGTATATCGTAAAAATTGCTAGCTTGTTGGTCTAAAGAGAAGCAAAAAGTTGCTATCTCAAAAGAAGCTAATGTGCTATCTTGCCTATCTCAAGAGGCAAAAATGCTAACTTGCGCATCTAGCAAAGTGAACAAAATTTTCAAGAAGCAAGAGTTGCCTTCTTGAACATCTCTAATTTGCTAGCTTGCATGATATAGAACTTGCTATCTTAAACATTACCAAAAGTGCTATCTTATATGATATAAAACTTGCATATCTAAAACTTGATAGCATGAATGTTCTAAGCATGATGTAACACTTGCTAAATCTTCTAGCTCCAAGATTACATGATGATAAAACTTGATACTATGTTTTTCATGCAATGAGTTGAATCAATATCACAAACGATTGATTGTGATACTTCTCCTTTTTGTTGATGACAAAGGTGGAGAAGTATGTTGATGAAAGTATGTTGATGACATGACATGTGATGCATAAGTTTATGCATATGTTCATGTTGACGTGTTGCAAGTATTCATGATGAATATTGCAATGACTTGAATTCAGTTTGAATTCAAGGTTCTATCAATATGGCATATTGATAGGGGGAGTTTTGTTTAAACTCTGGGAGTTAAGTTTAACTCCGTCATCAAGTGGTTGTCATCATCAAAAAGGGTGAGATTGTTGAATCTCGTATTTTGATGATGAAACTACTTGATATATGATTTAATCTGCGTTTTGAGTGACGCAGGATGCTTCGATCAGGATGAGACAATTAAAGCAGGAAAATCATGTTGTGCCGAAGGAACATGTCAGAAGATTGGACGTCGGGCCGGTGGATCGGTCGACGTATCGATAGAAGGCTTCGGGCCGTGGACTCGGGCATCGGGCCAAGAAAAGCGGGTATTGTGCCAAGGATATCGGAGTCATCTGGCCGATTGGGCAATAGGCTGCAGGAGAGGACGATGCGCCGAAGAATCGGACGAAGCGTCGAGGGACCAATGACATGTCGGACAACTTGGTTAATTGCTTAGGATTAATTGTCTCGATTGAAGTTTTGTTTTAAGTGTGCAGGATTAACTACGATGAAAGTTAGACAAGCAACAAGAGTTGCGCCGGAGTTATGTTCATGATCACGTTGGGAGTTCGAGAGTTCGACGGAAGTTCGGACGGTCGTCGGAGGTTCTGCGGGAACAGATCCGTGAAGTCCAGAAGCTTGCCAAGCGAAGCTCGTCGGAACTCGCCAAGTGGATCGTCGCAAGTCCAAGAGTTTGCCGGAAGTCCGCAGATGTCACGCCCCCACAAAATATATCGATAATATTTAAAATCTTCATCACAACTAACCCAGGATCCAAACACGCATTTGAGGTCACTAAGAAAACATTCAGATCAAAATTTTCACTTCTATAATCTACCACTTCATAACCCTGTGCAATTCATAAACATAGCACACATCACTCGATAATTCATACAATCTGACCTCAACTCATCAAAATAAAAACCACAGTGTAAATCCACAAGTGGGGAATTCTATGCAGTCACCACAAACAACGATTTACCATAACTTCATATCATTACACGAATTTAATTTAACATTCCAAAACCCTATACATGAGGGATCCATTAACTTACACAAAATCCACAAGTTTAGATTCATAGTCACATTTCATTAGATGCAAGGTAGCTTATACACAACTACATGTATGCTAACAAAAGTTCTGCCCAACGTCTTCTAAACTTTCCACTGCCTCAGCCCATTCTTAACATTTAAGCAAGCGATACGCTATCCTGAAAAATTTATCAACAAATGGGGTGAGCATAAAGAGCTCAGCAAGTGACTAACATATCTATATCAAAAGGGTACAATTTTCAAAGAGATACAGTTTCAAAACACAAAGCAGAATATACGATTTCGTAGACATAATATCATTAGGAGCAGAATCACAAATTGTCCTTTCAATCATGCATATTTGGTTCTTGACAGATGGAGCATAGAGTAATTTGGAGCATATCAGAAACAAAGGAAACATATCGGAGCTTATCAATGGCATACAAAATGTTTCGAAGCATATCAACGGCATATGGAACATTTCGAAGCAAAATCATCGGTGAATGAAGCCTTTCAGAACATATAGGTACACATATCGTACAAGAGCTCAAACGTCGTCCTTGACATTGCAATCATATCAATCTTATCCAGAGTATGAACAGAAATAACTCACCAAAACTCTGGATGTCATATCAAACATATAGAGGGTGTAGTGGGATCTCAGTCAGAATGTGATTCATCCATTTCTGAATGACCACCTGACAAAAGTCTCCCACGTCTGGGAGCTCCATCCACCCACGTCTAGGTGAAGTCAAAGGGGGCCGGCAGAGCATCGCAGGCTCTAATCACATACCCACAAAGTGGGCAATAAGCGCATACCCTTTACCATTTCTAGCAAAGGTCCAGAATATCCCACATAACGGGACCCCACAAAGCGGGCAAATAGCGCATACCCTTTACCACTTCTGGCAAAGGTCCAGACAATCCCACACACCAGAGTACAAAAGGGCAGTTTCAACAATAGGTAGCATATATCGGAAGCACACGCGGAACAACGAAGCTTACATGTGCCTTTTTAAAAACAAATGATGCAAGGACACAAATCTCTCACAAATGTATTCATTTTAGAAAGGAAAATGGAAGCAAGAGTGTATAGGGAATTCAATTATAGTTAGCTCAATTCCAATAAGAAGGTTTGACGAATTCAAGTATCCAAAGGAATGGAACAGAATACGCGAAATCGACCATAGCTCGATTTCGGACAGAATTCCAGTGGCACATCAAACAAATATTTCAGAATAACAATTATGCTCCAATACTCATAAGAAGACTATGGTCGAACCATATATCAATCTATATTCGGATGGAACAGATTTCATATGAAACAGGGCTCCCAACACAGAGTTACCTCAGATTTGGTAACACAAGGTCAAAATCACAATCACTGTTTTGCAGAATTTATAGGGTCGGACTCAACAGATAATAGGGTAGGCAATTGAATTCCAAAATTTCCAAACTGTATGTCAAAAGAAAGATTTTCAAATATAGTTTCAAATAAAATCAGTTTGGTACAAATCAGAATTTTCAACAGGGAGTTATAGGTATTTTAGTATCGATAGGTCAAAAATCTTGAACTCTGTTTTACAGCGTCTATAGTCTCATTTGAGAAAAATGTTTGGGTAAGTATTCGGTGTCCAAATTCTACAAAATCGGTGTCAAAAGAATGACATAAGAGTCTAATTACAAACAAAATAGTTTCTGCCTGAATTCACATGTTGTGCTAAATCTTATAGCTGAAACAGTGTATAGGGGTCAGTATACCGAAAATATTTCAGAATCCATGGTTTTATGTCCAAAGAGAGACATATCAGTTTCTAAATAGAAATCTTCCAATTTATTTTGAATCAACATAAAACCAGAGTCTAATACTTCTATAGGATGGGGTTAGAACACTTGCCTTTGAGAATTTTGACCCCCAATGAAAAGATTAAAGCAAGAACCCCAAAAGCCCCAATTTTTGTTTCTCTTCTTCTTCTTCTTCTTCTTCTTCTTCTTCTTCTTCTTCTTCTTTCTTTCTTTCTTTCTTTCCCTGATCACCCACGAGCTGCCTTCTCTGCTTCCTTAAGAACGAAGGCAGAGAAGCTTAAGCGGTGGGATTTGTCATTTGGTGCATTTTGCAGATTAGTCCTTTGTTTTATCATATTCACGATTAGGTCCTTAGGGTTTACATATAGGTCCTCAGATTCTTTTTTTTTTTTTAACAGATCTCCCAAATCTTAAAAATAAGTTACCTCTAATCCATACTCTATTTCTTTTGTCAATTAAAATAGATGCTTACATTATCCCCAAAAATTTATACGAACATTCGGAAATGAGGGGTGTTCAAGCAGAAGCATCACCGAGGGTTCATCGGATGATCGACGGAAGTTCGCCGGAAACTCGCCGGAAGAAGCGATTGACGCATCGGAGCAAAGCTGCAGAAATTGTCTTAGATTTAATCGTAGTTAGCACGTTGATTAAGTTGGAAAATGGGAGGTGATCCCATTAGCTTAATCTTGGGGCAATTGGGCCCCTGAAAAGATTGAAATTGGGCCGAATGGAGCTAACCATTCGGACCCTGATTGCACCAGGAGGTGCAACCGCCTAGGCCAGGAGGTGGCACCGCCTGGGCTAAGTCTCCCAGCGAGACTGGGCGGTGCAACCGCCCCAACCAGGAGTTGCAACCGCCTGAGCTCAGTCTTCGAGCTAGACTGGGCGGTGCAACCTCCCTGACAGAGAGGTAGCACCACCTAAGCTCGGTCTTCGAGCTCTGGCAGAGAGGTGCAACCGCCTCAGTCAAGAGGTGGCACCGCTTGGGGCTCAGTCTCCGAGCCAAACTCAGGCGGTGCAACTGCCCCTGACAAAGAGGTGCAACCGCCTGGGCTCAGTCTCTGAGCTCTGCTAGGCGGTGCAACCTCTCCAGTCAGGAGGTGCAACCGCCTGATCCCGGAATTCCGCGATTTGATCGTTTTGAGCTCCAAATTTGAATTGGGTTGGGGCCTATAAATACCCCACCCATTCAGCACAAAAAGAGCAAGAGACCAACACCGAAATCTTGATCTTCTCTGTGATTCTTGAGCTCAAAATTGTTGAAAAGCCTTTAAGTTCTCCTCCTTCTGTTCTTCAAAGTCTTGAGTTGTAAAGAGAGGAGAGAAAGGTTCTGTAAGGGTTGTCTCCTGATCCCGTCAAAAGGATTGAAACTGTAAAAGGGCAGTTGGCCTTCGCCTATTGAAGGAAGGCCTCTAGTTGACGTCGGTGACCTCGTCGGTGGAGGAAGCCAAAAGTGGAGTAGGTCAAGACTGACCGAACCACTCTAAATTTCTGGTTTGCTTTTACTTTGAGCACTTTATCATTACTGCAAACCTCCTACATAGCTACTGCCCTCTGCGCTTTAACGAACAAGTCTCTAAGTTCTGATTTTTTCGAATATGCATTCAGACGTAAATCGGTGTTTTCGTACGATCTTTACATTGCAGTTTACGTTTACATTCTGATTCCATTTATAACTGCAAACTGTCTTCTGTGCTTTTACGAACGAGTTTCTAAGTTCAGATCTTTCTAAAACTGCGCAAATTGCGTTTAGACGTAAAACTACGTTTAGACGTAAAACTGCGTTTAGACGTAAACTGCGCAAACTGTGTTTAGACGCAAACTGCATTTAGACGTAAACTGAGTTTAGACGCAAACTGCGTTTAGGCGCAAACTGTGTTTAAACGCAAACTGCGTTTAGACGTAAACTGAGTTTAGACGTAAAACTGCGTTTAGACACAAATTGCGTTTAGACGCAAACTGCGTTTAGACGCAAACTGAGTTTAGACGCAAACTATGTTTAGACGCAAACTGCGTAAACTGCGCTTAATCTTAAGATCGGCTTTTACATCGAAATCGCTTTTATTGAACAAACGCAGCTTTCGTTTTTAATCGCTGAAAGATTTCCGCTGCACTAATTCACCCCCCCCCCCCCCCCCCTCTTAGTGCTCTCGATCCTAACAATTTGGACCTTTGCTATAAATAGTAAAGGGATTATATAGACCTTTGCCATAAATAGTAAAGGGATTATTTGGACCTTTGCTAGAAATGGTAAAGGGTATGTGCTTAGAGCCCGTGATGCTCTAGATTATATTTGGTGGTCATTCAGAAATGGATAGGTCGTATTATGTTTAGGATCTTATTTCACCTTCTATTTGCTTGATATGATATCCAAAGCTTTGGTTATATACTTCTATGTGTGCTTTGGATAAGAATGAAATGTATGCAACGTCAAATGCGACGTTTGAGCTTTTGTTTTGTATTTGTTCTTTGATATGCTCCGAAATACTTCATATGTCATTGATATGTTCCAAAATGTTTCATTTATTATTGATATGCTCCAAAACATTTCATATGTCATACATATATTCCGAAATATTTCATCCGCCATTGATATACATCAAAATGCTTCTTACATCTTTGATATGCTTTGAAATATTTTATATGTCATGAATATACTTCTTATGCTAATGATATGCTCCAATTAGCCCTTAATCCATTGTCATGAACAAAACATACTTCAAATGAAATAACATTGAACTCTGCATTTGTCGAGTGGCTATCTTTGAACTCTTGTATATCTGCCTTGTATTTTGAAACCTTATTTGTTCAAAACTATCCTCTTTGCCACGAATATGCTAGTCACTTGCTGAGCTCTATGTGCTCACCCCGTTGCTATATAAATTTTTTAGGATAGTTTGTCACTCGCTAGAAAGTTTAAAACGGGCTGAGGCAGTGGAAAGCTAGATGATTTTAGGGCAAACCTTTCGTACTTGATAGTTTGATGTTGTATAAGTTCCTTTATGTGTAATGAAATATCATCAACAATTCTAAATTGATGTATCTTGTAAATATTTGAAAAGTGCCTCTCATATCGGGATTTTGGGAATATTAAGTTTAAATTGTGTAATTATATAAACAATAGTTTTTGTGATTGTATAGATTCTCACAACTATGGATTTATGATGTGGTTATAGTTTAGTTGAGTAGGTTTTGGATTTTTTGAATCATTTCATGATATGATGGTATGATTATAAACTGCACAGGTCTTATGGATTATGGAATTATGAATATGAATGACTTGAACTTTTTCTCAGTGTCCTCAAATGTGTGATTGGATCTTGGAATGTATTGTTGTTGATCTATAATAAATTCGGGGCGAGGCATGACAGAGATAGTATAAGAGCATGATTTGAGGATCACTAAGATATTTGATTTGTTTGATGTATAAAATACATTGAGGATTAGTAAATTATATTGAGGACTAGTAAACTATAGTGATCAATGAAATTTTTCTTGATGTCTTCTAGGAATCTAAGATGTCGAGGGCATTTGGTCCTCCTACTTTATCTACTTCTGATTAATTAAGGAGGATGAAATGATTGATCGGGGATATTAAATAAGAGTCGCGCAGCGGAAGCATGACGAACCTAATTCATTGGTGTTAGAATAGTGGCAAAATAATGAGTCATATGAATAAAGAAGACCCAATGATGTTGATTGCCTCTATCTAGGTGTAATTTTGATCTTATCTTTTCATTGAAGGAGATATGACAATTTTAGAGGACTAAAATTTTCTTTCAAGGAGGGGAGAGTGTAACATTCCTCATTTTTGAAAAATTTGTAAGGGCTTATTTGTAATGTAAGGACCTAAGAGTAAATATTAAAAATTTAATATAATTTATGAAAGATTTAGATTTAAGTTAAAAGAAAAAAAATAGTGGACATGTTGTCACGGATAAACTTCTAAACAAGATATTTGATGTAATGCTTATGTATATCCGTGTCTTTTGGTATGTTCATGCTTTGTACAGCATGTAGAGGGATGACCGAAGGCTTAATAGTCCCATTTTAGTTAGGTTGGTAGCCGCTTTAGGCTTGTAAATAAAGGTTGTGTCATGGGGATACATGTGAGAGATTCTCGGTCTATAGTGGATCATTTTACCATTTGTTGTGCAAATGTTCAAAGCTTGTAAAATCTATTTATAATTTGCATTGTCTATGAAGTGTTTTCGGAGATGTTTGCTTGTGGATCCCGAGTGAGGCGTTATCTCTAACTCGTTCTCTCTTTTGTTAGACCTAAGGGACAATGGGAGGCTTCGGGGAGGTTGACCTTTGCGGACGGACATGCAAGGGTGCCGCACGACTTAGGTAAAACAAGCTAAGCCCGTGACAGATGGTATCAGAGCGGGACAAGCACTCATAGAAACACTTAGCATGCAAACATGGGGGACCTAGCGGGGCTGCATTGAGGGCAGTCAGCACACGCGTGACCGTTTGGGGGAAAACGGGCATGGAGATGTAGGGAAAAGGAGTCACTCGGAGGAGTGGGCATCTGGCATTGGTATTCAGAGGAATGGCCAACCCTTCGCGTAAGAGGCACCACGAGAATAGGCAAGCTTGGAAGAATGTGGAGTGTACAAAGATTGGGATGGCTGAGTTTGAGCTACGACTCAACGTTGACAACTATACTTGATGGTGCTCAAGGCAAGCGAGGCGCTTGGTAAAGGATGAGACCGTGCAAGGTGGAATGAGTTGCTCAATGACCAAAATAGTTATGCAAAGCTCATAGAGGTGAGGGGAATTTCTAGCTCGAAGAATTTGGTACTTATGCATGGGCTTATATGCGGACAATGGAATGTTCGTGGCTATCCCAAGGCGACCGAAACTCGGCGCTATGGAGTATTAAAACTTTCTCTTTGGCATGTGAAGGATACGTTCGTAGGAGGCTGAAGTGTCCAACAAGTTCAGCATGTTACTAGGCCTTGAGTGGTGTAGCGGGGGTTGTATTGACGTGGAGTCGCAATCTAGCAAGTGCGTTTGCAGAAGGCAGAATAATGCACAGTTTGTTCAGTAGATCAGAGTAGTCCAAAGGGATGGTGGTCTCCGAAATGAAGAGAGATGATGCTCCAATGGGACAGTTATCTAGGAGGGATAATGTAACATCCCCCATTTAAAAAAAAGAAAAATTAGTAAATGCTTGTTTGTAAATATGAGGATTATTTAATAATTTTTTTAAATAATATTATATTAAAGTTTATGGCTAAGGATCTAAGAGTAAATATTAAAATTTTGATATGATTTATAGAATATTCAGAATTGAGTAAATAAAAATAAAATAAAATAAAATGGAGGACATGTGTCATTTGCTTTATTCTAAAGTTGACACCTAAACCCCATGCTTGCCACCTCACTATTTTAGCATGAGTCAAACCTAAGTAATTTAAGACACCATTAAAAAGAAACTTCGCAGCCAACGTTAGTTTGAGGAGAAGAAGAAGAAAGAAGAAGAAGAAGAAGAAGAAGGAGAAGAAGAAGAAGCGGAAACTTTGTTTGAGGTTTTTCATCAACTCCCTATATTTGGGAATTCAACTCATCTAAGGCAACTGTTCTAACCCATCCTAGAGATAAATTTTGATCCTTGTTTTTACCTTGATTTTGAGAAAATTGAGAGATTGTGGCTGCATGTAAGATATCTATGCCGTTTATACATCAAATGTTGAATCTGAAATTTTTGAGATTTTGACCTTTCAGTACTGGTATGACCACAACTTTTTGCACCAATTTCAGATTTAGGAAAAACCTCTTTTATACGAAAGGAGACTTATAGAGCTTTCATTTGACATAAAAAATTAAAAGATTTGGAGTAAATTTACCTATCCAAACAATTTAATGAAAAGACCTCATGTATTTGGTAAAACAGATACTATGAATTCTGACCTTCTGTTACAAAATTGCTCATAACTCTCTAGTGAAAATTCTAAATTATACAAAACTTAGTTCTTTGGAAAATAGATTCACTTATCTTTCTTTTTACATATAATATAGAAATTTTTAAGTACGTTTACCTTTTGAAAAATCTGTTTAAATTGATTCTATCAATTATGTAAAACAGAGATGATTAATTCTGACCTTCTATTACTAAATTGCTCATAACTCTCTAGCAAATATTCTAAATTATACAAAACAAAGTTCTTTGGAAACTAGATTCACATATATTTCTTTTGACATATAATTTAGAAATTTTGAAGTATGTTTGCCTTCTGTAATTTATAGTTAAATTGATCCTATCAATTCTGCAAAACAGAGATGATCAATTCTAACCTTCCTTTACTCTATTTGTTGTAACTTCCTGTTTTTAGTTCACCTAAAAAAATAGATTGATACAGCTTTCCAATGAGACCCATTTTTATTGAATTGGAGTATGCTTAGTCACTCAAACAATTCAGGAAATGTACCATTCAAATTCTATCAGAATTGAAAACTTTGTTGGGTTTTGCCTATTCAATTTTTATCCTATTGGAAATTTGATTTCTGCTAAATTCATCTTCAATTGAACTTTATATTAGTCTTTTGAAGTTCTTATATTGTTCATCCTAAAATTATTGTATATCTGAAATTTATTATATAATGCTTTGTTTGCATTTCCTTGTTTGATAAAGGCACATTCATATCTTCGTTGTTCCGCATATGCTTATGATATGTGTCAATGTTATTGTTCATACTACCCTTTTGTACTCTGGTGTATTGTGGGATATTGTGAACCTTTGCCAGAAATGGTAAAGGGAGTTTTGCTTAGAGCCCGCGATTGCTTTGCCGGTCCCATTGACTTCACTTAGACGTGGGTGGATGGAGCTCCCAAACGTGAGAGACTTATGCTTGGTGGTCATCCAGAAATGGATGAATCACATTATGTATGTGGTCCCACAATGCCCTTTATGTTTATTGATATGATATCCAAAGCTTTGTTTATGAATTCCTATTATGCTTTGGATAAAAATGGAATGCATGCTACATCAAAAATGACATACAAGCTTATGTTTATTATTCGGTTCACTTGTTATACATTGAAATGTTTCGTTTGTCATTATTATGCCCCCAAACACTCTTATGCCTTTGATATGCACCTAAATGCTTCATGTGCCATTTGATACATGCCTAAATGCTTCTTTTGCCGATGAAATGCTCCAATTTCATTTCTCCTATTGTTATGTCTAATGCCTGTTTTTGAATGAGGTAAACCTTTGTGATTTTATATCAAATGAGATGACTTTAAATGAACACTTGTATTTCTACTTTTGTATCTTTATACTAAGTCTACTTGAACTTCTCCTATCGCCATGGATATGTTAGACGCTTGTTGAGCTCTTTATGCTCACCCCGTTACTATATAAATTTTTCAGGGTAGCTTGTCACGCACTGAAAAGCTAGAATTGGGTTAAAGCGGTGAAAGGCTAGAAGATTTTTGAGCTAATCTTTGTTGGATAATATATTTTTGTTGTATATTATACTTTACTTCTGATGTAATGTTAAGGATCCGTTGATACTTATATGTTGTAAAAGTTTAAAGGACCGCTCATGTGTATGAAATGATAAGTTTAAGTTGTATAAGGATAAGAACTCATGGTAAATAATTATCTTTTTGTGATTGTATATACTTCTACGATTATGGATTTGTGTTGTGGTTGATGTTTAGTTGAGTTGCCTTTGGATTTTGTCAATCTCTGAGTGAAGTGGATTATGATTTATGTAACGTACATGTTTATGAATTGTGAATATTGATTTTTGAATAATTCTTAGTATCCTCAAATTGTTAGATTGGATCATGGATTGAATTGATGATGAATTATAATATTATGGATTTTAGACAGGATCACACTTCCTGAATATGATAATTTGGGGGGTGTGACAGAGTTGGTATCAAAGCATGATTTGAGGATTTCTAAGAATTTTGATATGCTAGATGTGTAATAAATTTTGAGGTTTAGTGATTTTTATTCAGAGACTGATCAAAAGTTTTTTTTTTTTTGTTATTTTTAGGAAGTAAGTATAACGAGGTCATCTGGTTCTCCTGTTGCATCTACTTCTGATCAATTGAGTGGAATTATGAAAACTCTAGAGGCGATGACACAAGTAATGCAACAACAAGTCTGACAAGGATGAAATGATGAAGCTGGGAATTCAAACCAGATTGGGTTGGGAATTGAACAGTTTAAGAAGCTTAGTCCTCCTAGTTTTAGTGGTGAGCCTGATCCAATGGTACCAGAACAATGGATGATGCGGATAAAGAAAATATTTGATGTTTTAAATTGCCCAGATGATAAGAAGGTTTCTCTTGCTACCTTCATGCTAGAAGGAGAGGCTGAGCACTAGTGGTGAACCATGAAGAGGATTTCTGAAGCTCGACAGGAGCCAATCACTTGGAATATATTTACAGAAAAGTTTAATGATAAATATTTTCCAGATTGTATCAGAGAGCAGAAAGAATTGGAGTTCCTGAATCTCATCCAGGGAAATTTGACAATAGCCAAATATGAGTCTAAATTCACCGAGCTCTCTAGATTTGCCACACATATGATTGATGATGAATATATGAAAGCAAGAAGATTTGAAAGAGGATTAAGGCCGCCAATAAGAAGCCGGATATCAGTTTTAAAACTCCAAGTATACACTAATGTAGTAGAAAGAGCTTTCATACTTGAAAAAGACTTGGAGGAGATCCAAGAAATCAGGGACAAGAATAGCAAGGATAAGTTTGTTGGTAAAAGTAAGAGAGGAAATGAAGTAGAAAGAAGTAACAAGAAGGTAAAGGTACCTAGATTTGAGAAAGGAACGCCATCGCAAAGAACTCTATCGTGTACAAAATGTGGACGTAATCATGAAACAAGTGAGTGTTTTCGGGTGACTGGAGCCTGTTTTGCCTGTGGAAAGTTAGATCATAAAGTCAGAGACTGCCCACTAAACAAGAAGAAAGAGCTACTGCTCCCTAAGCCAACAACCCATGCTAGAGTATATGCTATCACAGAACAAGATTTCAGAGCCTCTAAATCAGTGGTTGAAGGTATTCTACATATTTCTAATAGAAATGCAAAAGTTTTGTTTGATCCTAGCTCCAACTTGTCTTTTGTTTCACAATATTTTGCTTGTCACTTGGGCATTCAACCTAAACCACTGGATTATTTGCTACACATAACTACTGCTGTTGGGGATTCCTTGACTACAAATCTGGTTTATCCATCTTGTTTGATTTCTATTGGAGAATATGAACTCCTTGCTGATTTGAGACTCCTAGAAATCCAAGGTTTTGATATTATACTTAGCATGGATTGGCTATCTTCCTATCATGCTAGTATTGATTGCTATACAAAAATAATTACTTTCTGCATATCAGATCAGCCTATATTTTACTTTGAGGGTATTAGGCATGATTTGCCTCCTTGCTTGATATCAACACTTCAAGCTTATCGTCTTATGCAAAAGGGTTATTTTTGTTATATTGTGTGTGTAAATGAACATTCAAATCAAGAAACTCACCTAAATGAAATTACAGTGGTCAAAGAGTTCCCTGTTGTATTTCCAGATGAATTGCCTGGTTTACCTACAGATAGAGAGGGAGAATTTGCTATTGATTTAGAACCCGGGACAGCCCCAATATCTAAGCCTCCCTACAGAATGGCACCACTCGAGCTCGAGGAATTGAAGAAGTAAATATAAGAGTTGTTAGATAAGGGTTTCATTCGACCCAGCGTCTCACCGTGGGGTGCTCCAGTGCTATTAGTTAAGAAGAAGGATGGGACGTTGAGGCTTTGTATTGATTATAGACAATTGAATCAAGTGACTATAAAAAATAAGTATCCCCTACCCAGGATTGATGACTTGTTTGATCAATTGCATGGTGCACAAGTATTCTCCAAGATTGATCTAAGATTAAGTTACTATCAGTTAAAGGTCAAGAAGGAGGATATTCCAAAAATAGCCTTTAGGACTCGATATGGTCACTACGAATTTTTAGTAATGCCTTTTGGCTTGACTAATGCTCCTGCAGCTTTTATAGAACTGATGAATAGAATATTTCAGCCACTCTTAGATGATTGTGTAATTGTATTCATTGATGACATATTAGTATATTCAAGAAGTAATCAAGAGCATGATAAACACTTGAGAGATGTATTATCTATACTAAGAGAAAAGAAGTTGTATGCAAAGTTCAGCAAATGTGAATTTTGGTTGAAGGAAATTGCTTTCTTAGGCCACGTGATTTCAGGAAGGGGCATATCTATTGATCCAAAGAAGGTGGAAGTAGTAGTTAATTGGGAAGTGCCAACAAATGTAACAGAAATTAGAAGTTTCTTGGGCATGGTACGTTATTACAGGAGATTTATGGAGAGATTTTCTCAAATTGCTCATCCCCTTACCAAATTGACTCAAAAGAATGTGAAATTTGAATGGAGTGGTGATTGTGAGCAAAGTTTCCAATAATTAAAAAGAAAATTAACTAGTGCCCCTATTCTCACTATTCTAAGTGGTAATGAAGGATTTGTAGTTTATACTGATGCTTCAAGAAAGGGCCTTGGATGTGTTTTGATGCAAGAAGGGAAAGTAATTACTTATGCTTCAAGGCAGCTAAAGAATTATGAATTGAATTATCTGACTCATGATTTGGAATTGGCAGCAATCATCTTTGCTCTAAAGATTTGGAGACATTATTTGTATGGGCGGACATTTGATATCTTTACTGATCACAAGAGTTTAAAGTATATTTTTACACAGAAGGAGTTAAATATGAGGCAGCGAAGATGGATAGAACTTCTAAAGGATTATGATTGTACCATCCGTTATCACCCAGGTAAAGCAAATGTTATAGCTGATGCACTTAGTAGAAAATCTATAAGTTTTATGGCTAGTCTGTTTGTGAAGCAATGGAAGCTATTAGAAAGAAATTATGATTCGAATGTAATAAGGAAAGGGCAAGACTCAATAATATTGATGTCCTCTATCCAAGTACAAACTGATCTTATTCAACAAATTAAAGAAGGACAACTACGAGATCCACATTTAATATACTTGAGGAATGAAGTTGAAAAGGGATTGAAGTTGAATTTTCAAATTTCAGATGATGGCCTATTGAGATTTGGAGATAGAATATGTGTTCCAAATGACTTAGATATCAAGAACCAAATCTTGAACGAAGGTCACAATTCAAAGTACACTATGCATCCTGGTAGCACAAAAATGTACAAAGATCTGCAAAGTCATTATTGGTGGAAAGGCATGAAGAAGGAGATTGCAATATATGTTTCAAGGTGTTTGACTTGTCAGCAAATCAAAGAAGAACACCAGAGACCTGGAGGTTTGTTACAGCCCTTAGATATTCCTGAATGGAAATAGGAATGCATTCCTATGGACTTTGTTTCAGGACTACCCAAAACCTCTAGAAAGCATTATGCTATTTGGGTCATTGTTGATAGGTTAATCAAATCTGCACATTTCTTACCAATCAATATGACTTATTCTCTTAATAAGCTTGCAGATTTGTATGTTGATGAAATAGTAAGACTTAATGGTGTCCCGAAGGAGATTATCTCAAATAGAGACTCCAGATTTCTTTCTAGATTGTGGAGGAGATTACAAGATTCTATGGGCACCAAAGTAAAGTTTAGCACTGTCTATCACCCTCAGACCGATGGTCAATTTGAAAGAACAATTCAAGTACTTGAAGATTTGCTTAGAGCCTATGTTATGGATTGGAGAGGTGAATGGGATAAAGATATTTCTCTTATTGAGTTCACTTACAATAATAGCTACCATTCGAGCATTCAGATAGCTCCTTATGAGGCATTGTATGGGCGAAAATGCAGAACGCCTATATGTTGGGAGGAAGTTGGTGATAGAAAGTTATTAGCACCAGATAAAGTACAAGAGACTACTGAAAAGATTCAGGTTATCATAAAAAGGCTAAAGGCTGCTCAGAGTCGGCAAAAGAGCTATGCTGACAACAGAAGACGAGATATCAAGTTCCAAGTAGGGGATTTTGTATTCCTAAAGGTCTCCCCTTCCAAAGGCGTTGCAAGATTTAGAAAGAAAGAAAAGTTAAACCCAAGGTTCGTTGGACCTTTTGAGATCCTTAAAAGAATTGGCTCTGTCGCTTACAAGATTGCCTTACCACCATCGATGTGTCATATTCATGATATATTTCATATGTCAATGCTCAGAAAGTATATACCTAATCCCTCTCATGTCATTGAGTATGAGCCGATTGTGATTGAGAAAGACTTATTTTACAAGGAAGAGCCCATTCGGATTATTGATAAAAAAGAGAAGATCTTAAGAAATAGAATCATTACTCTGGTTAAAGTAATTTGGAAGCATAATTCTACAAATGAAACGACCTGGGAGCTAGAGGAAGAAATGAAGAAAGCTTATCCTCATCTTTTCGCTGAAAGAGATATGACAAATTTAGGGGACTAAATTTTCTTTTAAGGAGGGGAGAGTGTAACATCCCCCATTTAAAAAAAAAAAAATAGTAAATGCTTGTTTGTAAATATGAGGATTATTTAATAATTTTTTTAAATAATATTATATTAAAGTTTATGGCTAAGGACCTAAGAGTAAATATTAAAATTTTGATATAATTTATAGAATATTCAGAATTGAGTAAATAAAAATAAAATAAAATAAAATGGAGAACATGTGTCATTAACAAGGATGAGCCACTTGCATTTATTCTAAAGTTGACACCAAAACCCTCCGATGCATGCTTGCCACCTCACTATTTCAGCATGAGCCAAACCTAAGTAATTTAAGGCACCATTAAAAAGAAACTTTGCAGCCAACGTTAGTTTGAGGAGAAGAAGAAGAAGAGAAGAAGAAGAAGAAGAAGAAGAAGAAGAGGAAACTTTGTTTGAGGTTTTTCATCAATTCCATATATTTGAGAATCCAACTCATCTAAGGCAAGTGTTCTAACTCATCCTAGAGGTAAATTTTGATCCTTGTTTTCACCTTGATTTTGAGAAAATTGGGAGATTGTGGCTGCATGTAAGATATCTATGTCGTTTATACATCAAATGTTGAATCTAAAATTTTTCAGATTTTGACCTTTTAGTACTGGTATGACCATAACTTTTTGCACCAATTTCAGAGTGAGGAAAAACCTCTTTCATATGAAAGGAGACTTATAGAGCTTTCATTTGAAATAAAAAATTGAAAGATTTGGAATAAATTTACCTATCCAAACAATTTAATGAAAAGACCTCATGTATTTGGTAAAACAGATACTATAAATTTTGACCTTCTGTTACTAAATTGCTCATAACTCTCTAGTGAAAATTTTGAATTATACAAAACTTAGTTTTTTGGAAACTAGATTCACATATCTTTCTTTTGACATATAAAATAGAAATTTTGAAGTACGTTTGCATTTTGAAAAATCTATTTAAATTGATTCTATCAATTCTGCAAAACAAAGATGATTAATTCTGACCTTCTATTACTAAATTGCTCATAATTCTCTAGAAACAATTCTAAATTTTGCAAAGCTTAGTTCTTTGGAAACTAGATTCGCATATATTTCTTTTGACATATAATTTGAAAATTTTGAAATATGTTTGCCTTCTGAAACATCTATTTAAATTGATCCTATCAATTTTGCAAAATACAGATGATCTATTCTAACCTTCCTTTACTCTATTTGTTGTAACTTCCTGTTTTTAGTTCATCTAAAAAAATAGATTGATACAGCTTTCCAATGACACTCATTTTTAGTGAATTAGAGTATGCTTGGTAACTCAAACAATTCAGGAAATGTACCATTCAAATTCTATCAGAATTGAAAACTTTGTTGGGTTTTGCCTATTCAATTTTTATCCTATTGGAAATTTGATTTCTGCTAAATTCTTCTTCAATTGAGCTTTATATTAGTCCTTTGACGTTCTTATATTGTTCATCTTGAAATTATTGTATATTTGAAATTTATTACGTAATGCTTTGTTTGCATTTCCTTGTTTAAAAAAGGCAAATGCATATCTTCGTTGTTCCGCATGTGCTTCTGATATGTGTCAATGTTATTGTTCATACTACCCTTTTGTACTCTAGTGTCTTGTGGGATATTGTGAACCTTTGCAAGAAATGGTAAAGGGAGTTATGCTGAGAGCCCGCGATTGCTCTGCCGGCCCCATTGACTTCACTCAGAGGTGGGTGGATGGAGCTCCCAGACGTGGGAGACTTATGTTTGGTGGTCATCCAGAAATGGATGAATCACATTATGTATGTGGTCCCACAGCGCCCTCTATGTTTATTGATATGATATCCAAAGCTTTGTTTATGAGTTCATATTATGCTTTGGATAAAAATGGAATGCATGCTACATCAAAATTGACATACAAGCTTGTGTTTATTATTTGGTTTACTTGTTATACTTTGAAATGTTTTGTTTGTCATTATTATGCCCTCAAACACTCTTATGCCTTTGATATGCACCTAAATGCTTCATGTGCCATTTGATACATGCCTAAATGCTTCTTTTGCCAATGAAATGCTCCAATTTCCTTTCTCCTATTGTTATGTCTAATGCCTGTTTTTGAATGAGGTAAACCTTTGTGATTTTATATCAAATGAGATTACTTCAAATGAACACTTGTATTTCTACTTTTGTATCTTGATATTAAGCCTGCTTGAACTTCTCATATCGCCATGGATATGTTAGACTCTTGTTGAGCTCTTTATGCTCACCCCATTGCTATATAAATTTTTCAGGGTAGTTTGTCACGCACTGAAAAGCTAGAATTGGGTTAAAGCAGTGAAAGACTAGAAGATTTTTGAGCTAATCTTTGTTAGATGATAGGTTTTTGTTGTATAGTATACTTTACTTCTGATGTAATGTTAAGGATCTGTTGATACTTATGTGTTGTAAAAGTTTAAAGGACCACTCATGTTTATGGAATGATAAGTTTAAGTTGTATAAGGATAAGAACTCATGGTAAATAATTATCTTTTTATGATTGTATATACTTCTATGATTATGGATTTGTGTTGTGGTTGATGTTTAGTTGAGTTGCCTTTGGATTTTGTGAATCTCTGAGTGATGTGGATTATGATTTATGTAACGTACATGTTTATGAATTGTGAATATTGATTTTTGAATTATTCTTAGTATCCTCAAATTGTTAGATTGGATCCTGGATTGAATTGATGATGAATTATAATATTATTGATTTTAGACAGGGTCACACTTCCTGAATTTGATAATTCGGGGGGCGTGACAGATAGGCCCCGGCTCTCTAGAGGGAGAATCATGTGGGACGGATCTCACATGTTGAGGAGGAGTATCTCAACAAACAACAACTCTACAAAGCTCAATGGATTGAGCAAGCGGCGATGAGTTGTCGCATGATCTCGCTCGAGAGAATGCATTGGTGGATGCATTGCGAGATCAAGTGGGGGAGCGATCCAAAGCAACATCAATATAGGCACACTTGGAGTCGATATGGAGATCGGACTCAAAGGAGGGCTGACCTGTGAAATGGTGGGCGCGAGGGCCACCATCAACTCAATGCAAAAATGTGGAGCAGAGCAACTTGGGTGAAACTTGGCGAAGTACCCAAGCCGCATAAAGGGAGCCAGCATAGAAGTTGGAACATGGAGCGGAGGCACGGTGCTTTCCTTAGACATAGGTCAAGGATATGAACTCTTGCAGAGGCAACAGTAGGATCAAGTTGTTCCATGGGTCGTTCATTCTGATGGAGCGGACTCATCTTGCATGGTGCCAAAGACGAAGGGAGTTTTTGGGCACATGTACCTTATCTCGGAAAAGCATTTGATGGAGGAACTAAGGTGACTCAATTTGCGAAGGCGAAGTTGGGTTTAGAAGGCCTTGGCACGGGGCAAGAGGACGCGGAGGCGGGTACTCTTGAAGAATATGTCGTAGTGTTGCCATTCAAGTTGCCATGAAGGAAGCAATGTGTAGTGGAGATTGTGCTAGTAAGGGTTGAGGCCCGGATCCAGACAATAGTGCACTGATTGTAGCGAAGTCGGGGGACTTCGGGAGCTACCAAGCGACGGACTATCCTAGAGCGGTGCTTCATCTAGGTGTGACCTAAGAGTGGGTGGATGAAGGTCGATTGCTAAAGAAGCGAACAAAATCGAAGGTAGAAGAGACCTTGCGATGTATTGGCAGAGGCCACACATGGAGGGACCACAATTCAAATTCATCCCACAAGGATCAGAATGAAATGTAGATGTCACCAAGAGGCGACATAGTGCAGTGGATTGTGGTGGAATAGTTCGTGGCAATGCGATACACACGACATAGTCCCGTGAGGGACTAGATTATATGGAGGTATGATCGGGAGCTACTGGAAGCTCCACTTCGGTGAACAACACGATGGTAAAAAGGGCTATAGATTCAAGGAGTGAAGGCCATGGTACCACAGAGGCGGGTCTTCCGTGCGTGCATCGAATTTTGCATCGGATGAAAGCCTTGGTCATCAACATATGGGGGCTATGTTCCACCGAGGGAAAAGTTTAAATTTAAGTACCAGTGAGTCCCATGGGAGGGACTTGATCATACAGAGGTATGATCAAAGTAGTTGGAGAATTGGACTGCTCCAGAGCCCATATTCGCTTAAGGGAGCCCGACAAGTCAGAGGACAAGGTCGAGTAAGCGAACTTTGCTACCAAGGAAGCTAAGGAGAATAGAATCGGTGCAAATCCTATAATGTGATGGTAGAGGCCATGCATGGGAGTTGCAGTCTATCTTTCCATTGACCAAAGTGAGCTGCTTGGATAACACAGAGGTGTTGAAGCAGGGGGTCGAAATGGGCGAGGAAGCGACAATGAGTCTAGAGGGACTTAGCTACCCAAAATCAAGCATCAGTTAGAATGGAGGTGGACTCAGAGGAGTACCACGGAGATATATCTACTGATCGTGAAGAAAAGGGATGCAGATGCGAGGCGATGGATAGTAGGGCCATGGGCATAGCAGCGTCATGGTACCGTAGAGGCGGGACATCCGTGAAAGTCATTGATCCCTTGCTCTCATGGAGGGAGAGCGCTTGGTCGTGAAAGGGACCGAGGAGGTGGAGCATGTAGAGGCAAACTCTAAGTACCGAGACAAGGCTGAAGGGCAGAGGCCGAGGAACTTCGTAAGACCGGTGTCAACGAGCTTCTCATCAAGATAGTAGAAAGTGAAGGACTTTAGGTCATGTAAGAGTGCACAACCAAGGAACGAAGTAGGCAGTTTACGATGCTGTACCTTTGCTAATTAGGGGAGTAGGCGACAGGGTTGATGGAGAAGACGATACAATCCCAAAGGCAACCAAATCTATTAGAGAATTACTCCAAGTTGGGGTGAAAACTTCTTGCATTCCAGAAGTTCGATGGCATTGAGAAGGTGAATCACAATAGCTAACTCAATGCAAGGAGTGCAAACAGTTCAAGTGTTTCAGAAGTGTGAGCAAAGAGCAGGCGAAGGCCAGTAGCCAGCTCGATGCATAGAGTACAACCTCGAGGAGGCGGGCGAAGTCAAGTAACCTTTGCCTTCTCAACTCTTAAGAGAATGGGCGAAGCCGAGTACCCCAATTCTCTTATCTATCCAATAGAGGAGCTCTGCACATGTTCGAAGACCCTTCGAAGATAATGGAAGACAATAGTTGTCAAATCCTCACCAATAGTGATCAGTGCTACTGAGAGTAGATTGTCCGCTTCATTTCCCAACGAACTGCCAATTGAAAGCGGAAGTGATGCGAACCTACTAGAAAGTGACAACTAAGTGAAAGAAGAGTCAATGGACAAATTTTATGAATGACTCAAAAACTTCAGAAGTTTGCGAGACGATGCTCGTTAATGTTCTAACAAGCATCCACCCAGTTCAAGCAGCATGAGCATTTGAGAAACTGACGCATAGTAAGGATGATATTTTCCTTCATTTGGAGGATCCACATGAGCCAACAGGGATCAACACAACTCAGCCAACCCCACACTAGAGTCAGAGTCATTAGTGAGTTGAAGCAGCATGGCGGAATAAAGGTTCGACTACTCAAAAATAGCAGCGGAGAGCAGTTGGGAGCCAAGAGGCGCATTGCAACTGGAGCAAAAGATTGAAGACTCAGCAAAGGTGATGAGTTGTAGTGTCGACAAAGGCTTCGACAAGGACATCAAAGGAATAAGTGGGGGAGAATGTCATGGACAAACTTCTAAACAGGATGTTTAATGTAATACTTATGTATGTCCGTGTCTTTTGGTATGTTCATGCTTTGTACAGCATGTAGAGGGACGACCGAAGGCTTAATAGTCCCATTTTAGTTAGGTTGGTGGCCGCTTTAGGCTTGTAAATAGAGGTTGTGTCATAGGGACACGTGTGAGAGATTCTCGATTTATAGTGGACCATTTTACCCTTTGTTGTGCAATAGTTCAGAGCTTGTAAAGTATGTTTGTAATTTGCATTGTCTATGAAGTGTTTTCGAAGATGTTTGCTTGTAGATCCCGAGTGAGGCATTCTCTCTAACCCGTTCTCTCTTTTGTTGGTCCTAAGGGACAATGGGAGGCTTCGGGGAGGCTGACCTTTGCGGACGGACACACAAGGGTGCCGCACGACTTAGGCAAAACCAGCTAAGTCCGTGATAATGTGTTACTAGCTAACATAATGGTGCCACCTATGTTTATTCTATGGATGACACCTAAGCCGCTTTCATGCATGCTTGCCACCTTGCAACCCTTATATTGGCTAAATCTAATGTATTAGAGGAGAAATAAAAGGATGAAAACTTAAGAAGCTACAGCCAACATTGATTTAAGTTGAAGAAGAAGAAGAGAAGACGAAGAAGAAGAAAAAAAGTTTTACTTTGGCTTGAGGTTTTACATCAATTCCACACTTTTGGGACTCAAATTTGTTTAAAGAAAGTATTCTAACCCCATCCAACATAAATTTTAATCTTTGTTTTCATTTTAATTCTTCATAATTTAAAATATTTTAGCTTAGCACCAAACCTTTCTTTCGTTTTGATATATAGCCATGAATCTATAATTTTTTGGTAATCTGATGACCTCTATGCACTATTTCGGACCTAACTTTTAGCATTAAACCCTAATTTAGGCAACACCTAATCCATTTGAAATTAGACTCAAAGACCCTTATTTTGATACCTAGATTGAATGACTTGGAGTTTAAATGCCTATTATGACTTCTGTTTCAATTGACCCAATAGATTCTGCAAAATAGGGATTGTAATTTTTGACCTCTTGTCGCTTAACTACTTATAACTTTCTTCTGGGAAATCAAATTCATGCAAAGTATGATTTATTGAAACCTAGACTCATATAGGTTTCTGTAAATATCTGATTTAAATGATTTGGAGCACAATTACATATTGAATCATTTGTTCAAATCAACTTTGTAAATTTTGTAAAACAGAGATAAAGTTCTCTAAACTTTGGTTACTAAATTATTTATAACTTCTTGCTGGAAACTCCAATTCATACAAAACTTAAGTTATCAAAAACTAGATTGATACAGCTTTCGAATAACCCTAATTTTATAAAATTGGAGCATAATTGATCATCCAAAAAGTTTATGAAATGTGTCTCTCAAATTCTGTTAGAATCAAGCTTTGATCGATTTCGCCTATTCTTGTTTCGTATCTTTGGAAATTGATTTCACCTAAAATCCTTACTTTAGTTGAGCTTTACATTATTACTTCAAATTCATATATACTCTTTTCCTATGAGTATTTGCATACCTTAATTTGTTATGTAAACTTTATGTTTGTATCGTAATGTTTCGTATAGGCACATGTATTCCATTGTTCCGCATGTATTTTCGATATGTCTCAATTTATTGTTGACAATACCTTTTGTACTATGGTGTTTGTGGGATCATTTAGACCTTTGCTAGAAATAGTAAAGGGATTATATGGACCATTGCTAGAAATGATAAAGGGATTATATGGACCTTTGCCAGAAATTGTAAAGGGTATGTGCTTAGAGCCCACGATGCTCTAGATTATATTTGGTGGTCATTCAAAAATGGATAGAACATATTATGTTTGGGATCCCACTTCACCTTCTATTTGCTTGATATGATATCCAAAGCTTTGGTTATATGTTTCTATGTGTGCTTTGGATAAGAATGAAATGTATGCAACGTCAAATGCGACGTTTGAGCTTTTGTTTCATATTTATTCTTTGATATGCTTCAAAATACTTCATATGCCATTGATACGTTCAGAAGCATTTCATCTGCCATTGATATATTTCGAAATATTTCGTTTATTATTGATATGCTCCGAAACATTTCATATGTCATTGATATATTCTGAAATATTTCATCCGCCATTGATATATATCAAAATGCTTCATACGTCTTTGATATGCTTTGAAATATTTCATATGTCATGGATATGCTTCTTATGCTAATGATATGCTCCAATTATCCCTTAATCAATTTATATGAACAAAACATACTTCGAATGAAATGACATTATAACTCTGCATTTGTCGAGTGGCTATCTTTGAACTCTTGTATCTCTGCCTTATATTTTGAAATCTTATTTGTTCGAAACTGTCCTCTTTGCCACGGATATGCTAGTCACTTGCTAAGCTCTATGTGCTCACTCCGTTGCTATATAAATTTTTTAGGATAGCTTATCGCTCGCTAGAATGTTTAAAACTAGCTGAGGCAGTGGAAAGCTAGATGATTTTGGGGCAAACCTTTCATACTTGATAGTTTGATGTTGTATAAGTTCCTTTGCGTGTAATGAAATATCAACAACAACTCTAGATTGATGTATCTTGTAAATATTTGAAAAGTATCTCTCATATCACGATTTTGGGAATGTTAAGTTTAAATTGTGTAATGATATAAACATTAGTTTTTGTGATTATATAAATTCCCACAACTATGGATTTATGATGTGATTATGGTTTAGTTGAGTAGGTTTTGGATTTTGTGAATCATTTCATGATATGATGGTATTATTATAAACACAGGTCTTATGGATTATGGAATTATGAATGTGAATGACTTGAATGTTTTCTCCATGTCCTCAAATGTATGATTGGATCCTGAAATGTATTGTTATTGATCTATAATAAATTCGGAGCAAGGCCTGACAACTAGGTCTAGGAACAAGTTTTCATACCTTAGTTCTCTCAAATTGATTTAACTCCTCTTGCATTGCAATAACCCATGAATAATCTTTTAGGGCTTCATTAATGCATTTTGGTTCAATTTGAGATAAATAGGCTACATTCGCACAAAATTTTTTAAAAGAACAATGAGTTTAAATATCTTTTGATGTGTCTCTGATAATTAGCTCCTTAGGATGAGCAGCTACATACTTCCATTTCTTAGGTAAGGATTCCTTGGAAGTAGATGCATCTAAGTTGCTAGGGAGAGGTGAATTTTTATTTAAATTCAAAGTATCAAAATCAACATCATCATAAAAATCATTTTTTTAAAATTCAAAAATTTCATTAAAAACAACATGAATAGATTCCTCTATAACCAAAGTTTGTTTATTAAAGATACGAAAAGCTTTAAACATAGAGAAATAACCAAGAAAAATGCCTTCATCGGATTTTGCATCAAATTTTCCTAAGGAATTTTTTTCATTTAAAATAAAATATTTACAACCAAAAATATTAAAATATGAAATTGAAGTCTCTAAACATGATCCTTGCTAATAAGGGTCATTTTCATAGAAATGAAGGAATTGGCTTTGTGATTAACACTCAACAAAAGCCAACTATCTTCGTTAAAGGATCTACATTACATGTCTCACCTAGAGATAAATATAATTTTTTGTGGCTAATATGGAGATTATGTATATAGATGTTCTTTTAGAAAGTATAGTCTATATAAATTAATCTGGGTTCCCAAAAGAACCTTAAATAACAAAATGCCAATAGTTAAAATAAGTAGATCTATTAATGAGGGACCCAAAGTAAAATGAGCACCTAAAAGAAAACCCCCTTTCTTGTATATATGTGTATAATCAGTAGTTGAGACCAAGAGATGGTACCTTGATAGTGGATGCTCAAGGCATATGTCTAGAGATTTAACTCAATTCTCTAAGCTCACTAGCCAAGACGAAAGATATGTCATCTTCGGAGACAATAACAAAGGTAAAATTATTGTCAAATGAACTATAGGTAACAAGTCGAACCTCTTGATTAAAGACATGCTATTAGTAGATGATTTAAAGCATAATTTATTAAGCATGAGTCAATTGTATCATAAAGGATATATCATCAAATTTGAATCTAATACTTGTATAATTGAAATATCACACAAAAATAGATCTATGATTGCCTTGAAAAATAATAATGTGTATACTATTGATATTGATGATTTTTACGATGAAACATGTTTTTCGGCTTTAGATAATGATGTAAGGTTTTGGCACAGGAGATTAAGTCATGCTAACATAAAACTAATCTCTCAAATTTCAACTAAAGAACTTATAAGATGAATGCTTAATATCAAGTTCGTTAAAGACAAAATATTTTATGCATGTAAGCTAGGAAAACAAATCAAAAGTAGTTTCAAATCAAAAAATTTATTAAGCACCTCTAGACCACTACAATTAATCCACATGGATTTATTTAAACCAACTGATACAATAAGTTTAGGAGGTAGTAAATATGTCTTTATAATTATTGATGATTATAGTAGATACACTTGGACACACTTCTTGACACACAAAAGTGATTATTTTAAATATTTTTTAAAGTTTTGTAAACTTATTCAGAATAAAAAAGGTTTTATGATTTTGTCTATTCGTAGTGATCACGGTGGTGAGTTTCAAAACCGTGATTTTCAAGGTTTTTGAGATTTAAATGGGTATAACAACAACTTCTATACACCAAGAAACTCTCAACAAAATGAAGTTATTGCGAGAAAAAAAAGAGTTTACAAGAAATGGCAAGAACCATGTTAAACGAATATATCCTACCCAAATATTTTTGGGCCGAAGCCATTAACATGACATGTTATGTCATGAACAGGGTTCTCGTAAGACTATTACATTTCAAAACTCCATATGAATTGTAGAACAACAAAAGACCCGATGAGTTCTTCAAGTGGAAAGTTATTTAGGTTTTTTTCTTCTTGTATTATCATTACTTTAGGATCCTAAATTTTTGGAAGGGATCTTAATATCTTATTAACAAGTTCAAAATTAGAAAAACTTTTATCATTTGCTTTTAGACCATTGATGACATCCGTAAAATGGATGTGTATGTTTCCAATTATCTCGTTTGGTTTTATTCGAAACAACTTATAACTATGAACCTAAAAATTAATTTTTGACTCTTTAACCCTACTTGTGCCTTTGTTTGTAACTTTGAGTATGTGCTAAATATTATGTGTAGTTTTGTATATAGAAACCCGATGAAATTCATTTTTATCAAGAGCACAAAACAAAGTATTCATCACTTTAGGCTTTTAGGAGAAAGTCTTCTTTTTCAAATTATTCCATTCGACTTCTCAAAACCGCTTTCAATAATATTCCACAACTCAAAATCTATAGAAAGAAAAAAAGTTCTTATTCTAGTTTGCTAATATATGTAGTTTGTTCCATTAAATATAGGAGGACGAGTGATAGAAAGACCCGCTTGATTGCTTGTAAAAGTTATTTCTCTTGGGTGTTAAACCAAATGAGAAAAACCTTAGCTTTGATACCAATTGTTGGGATTGAAATTGGCACTAAGAGAGGAGGGTGAATTAACGTATATGATAAAAACGTCGATGATTAAGAAAAACTATTTCGATAAAGTCCATATCGGAAATGATATCGAAAGTATGCTTCACTTTAAGTAAATGTAATAAGCAATTAAAACAAAGAACAATAGTAATGAAGAGCAGAAAGAGAGTGCACACTAAATTTATAGTGGTTCAATCATAATGACCTACGTCGACTCCTGATTCCCCTTCCGTCGAGGCCAACGACGTACACTAACGGTCTTCCTTTAATGGACGAAAACCAACTAAATATCCTCTTACAACTCTTTTTTCTCCATTTCACAGGTTTTCGAGACAACCTTTACAAGCCTCACACCTCTCTTAGAATGATCACAAAGCTAAAGGAGGAGGATGAGGATGTTAGGATTAAGAATGACACTAAGAGGGTGGGGTGAATTAGTATAGCAGAGAAAAATGATCAATTTAAGTGATTTCGAAAACTTTGTACGATGAAAAAACCTTAGTCCGATAAGAAATGTTTTGAAAAGTCATTTGGCTCTTGTAAGTGAGTAGAGAAGAGGTGATTAGATAATTTGTAATGAAGTAAAATAGAACACAGCACAAGTGAAGAAAAATAAGTAGTAAGGAAAGAACACACAGGAATTTATAATGGTTCGGTGGTTATGACCTGCATCCACTTCTGATTCCTCCTTCATTGAGGTCACCAACATCCACTAATGGTCTTCCTTCAATAGGCGAAGACCAACCACCTCTTTATAGCACTTTCTCCTTTTCACGAGTTTATGAGACAACCCTTACAAGCCTCACACCTCTTCTTGGATTGCAAAACTAAAGAGAGAGAGGAGGAGGACTCTTTTCACTTTTACAACTCTTTTACACCCCAACACTTAAAGATTTATTTATGCTATGATTGTACTTTGTTACCATTTTATGCAGAAAAGGGTGGGGTATATATAGGCCCTAATTGTTAGGAATGAGTCGGCACTAAGAGGGGGAGGTGAATTAGTACAGCAGAAAAAATGTCGGTTCTAAAAATTCTTCGTACGTTGAAAAAGTATTTCGGAAGATGTTAACTTGAAAGCATATTCGTAAACATATTGAAAGCAGTAAGCAAGTAAGGAGGTTTGCAGTAAGATTAATTGTACAAAAGAAAAGGCAAACCAAATTTTTATAGTGGTTCAGTCGTCGTGACCTATATCCACTCCGCCGATTCTTCTTCCGTCGAGGCCATCAGTATCCACTATCGATCTTCCTTTAATAGGCGAAGAATAACCTCCTTCTTACACAACTCTTCTCCTTTTCACAGGTTTAGGAGACAACCTTTACAAGCACTCACTCCTCTCTCTAACTATTCTAACACTTAGACTAGAGGAGGAGGATTCTCACAAGAGATTACTATAGCATTTTTCCCTTTTTAAATTCTTTGTGCTTGTGTATGTTAACCAGGGATGAGAGGGATATTTATAAGCTTCAAGTTGATTCAAACTTAAAGCCTCAAAACATCTCATCCCCGGTTTTATAGGTACGGGCGGTACCACCGCTTGTGTTGGGTGGTACCACCGCTAGTGTCAGTCTGACAGTAGGCGGTGCCACCGCCTAATAGAGGTAGTACCACCACCTGGCACCCTACCACTGTGCGATACCATCGCCTAGAATTCCTAGGGTGTTGTTCCCCAAGCGGTGCCATCATCGGCTAGGCTTTCAACATCCTGGTTGGGCCTTGAATTTGGCCCAAACCAACCCAACTTTGGGCCCAATTGGCCCCTAACAGAGTTGATGGGATTACCTCCCAATCCCAACTCTAATTAAGTACTAACTACGATTCCTAAGACATATTTTAAGCAAAATAAGTCCAGTTTCTTCAGGCAAGCTTCCGGCGATCTTCCGACGATCTCTCGGCAATGTTCCGACGGACTCCCGGCAAGCTCCTGGACTTCACGACGATCTTCTTGGCAAGTTCTGATGAGCTTCTTTGGCAAGCTCCAAGACTGCTCGATCAATTCCGACAGAACTTCTGACGAACGTCTAGACTTCCGACAAACTCTTAAACTCCCAATGAAATCACGTTCTTGACTCTGGGATTTCATTTTGCTTTATGCCTTGCTATAATAGTTAATCCTGCACACATAAAAATACACTTCGATCTAGACAATTATTTCTAAATATGAATCATGTCGTCCGGCATGTCATTGGTCCATCAACGCTTCGTCCGATTCTTCGGCGCATCGTCATCTCTTACAGCTTCTTACCCAATCGGCCAATTGACCTCCACAACTCCGATATCCTTAGCGCAATATCCGCTCTTATTAGCCCGATGCTTGAAACCATGGCCCGAAGCCTTCGGTCGATACGTCGACCGATCCTTCGGTGTGACGTCCAATCTTCCGACATGTTTCTTTAGCCCAACATGATTCTTCCTGCATTAATTGTCTCTCCCTGATCGAAGCATCCTGCGTCACTTAAAATGTAGATCAAATTATAAATACTATCAATTGGTTTCATCGTCAAAATATGAGATTCAATAATCTCCCCCTTTTTAATGATGACAACCAATTGATGATGGAGTTAACCTTAACTCCCCCTTATTAATATGCCATATTGATAGAACGTTGAATTCAAGTTGAATTCAAGTCATTGCAAATTTTATCATGAATATTTGTAACACGTCATCATGCATAACATGATCATACTTCTCCCCCTTTGTCATCAACAATAAGAAGTGTAACTTTCAAGTGTTTGGACATACATGTTCAAATCATTGCATAATAAACATAATCACCATTTTTGTCACTATGCAATTTGTAAGCTAGTAAATTGAGCAAGTGTTACATCATATTAGAACGTACAAGCTAGCAGATTTTATATCATTTAAGAGCGTGCAAGCTAGCAAGTTTTCAAAAACAAATGCAAGATAGCATGCTTGTTGAAGTGTGCAAGCTAGCGATTCTACTTCCTTTTGCAATGTGCAAGTTGCAAGTTTTGCTTCTTGAGATTGGCAAGATAGCACTTTTGCTTTTAAGATGAGCAAACTAAAAAGTTTTCCCTCTTTTTGCGATATGTACGTTTGTAATTTTTGCTTCTTTTAGATGTGCAAGCAAGCAAGCAAGTTTTTACATCTTCTTGAGTTGTGCAAGCTAGCTAGCAAGCTATCTATCTCCCCATTTGGCATTGTCAAAAAAAGGGAAAAATACAATTTTGTATCTCTTTTTTCCTTTACAATAATTTTCAAAGCATGACACATATAAGTAATCATTCTTATTTCAAAATGCCATAATTGAGATAAACTTTGAATTCAAATCAAAGTAATTTCAATCATGATTCACATCATATGCAATACATCACATACATCATCATAACTTCAAATCATCATGCATAATTTCAAAAGATAAATTTATTAAGCATGATCAATATGCATCATTACATTATTTCATCAAGCATAATTTCATAAAGTGTTTTCAATAATACGAAAATCATTAAGATACACATTATCATTAAAACATTTAGCATGATTTAAGTCTAACATTTTGTTTCTTTTACATAACACATGTAATTTTCATATTATTTTCATGATTTAAGTCTAGCATTCTTTTACCTAATTTTTTGTATTTTTATTTATTAAACATGTAATTTTTTAAAAATAATTTTTCTAAACTAAATTAAAAATAACTCATGAAAAGCATTATGTAATTTCAAAGTAAACTAAAGGAGTTTCGTTTGAGTTGTTTATCTCATTGTCGAGAGTCACCAAAGCGAAGTTCGTCGTTTCTTCTTCATCGGTTTCCTCCTCGTCTTTGGATGCACTTGATTTATCCTAAGTCGCTTTCTTCTTCTTTTTAAGTTTATTTTTAATTTTTGATTCTTGTTTTAAAATTTTCATGAGGAGTTCAAGTTCACCATCACTTGAGCTTATGCTCGAGTGGTCTTCAATTGTTCTAAGTCCGAAATCTTTCTTGTTCTTTGGAAGATGGTTCTCAAGTTCGTCACGTGCATTGCACGTCATTTCATAGGTCATCAAAGATCCTATAAGTTCTTCAATTGGTAAATGATTCAAGTTTTTTTATTCTTGAATAGCTGTTACTTTTGAATCCCAACTCTTATTAAGAGAACGTAAAATCTTGTTTACAAGTTCAAAATCCGAAAAACTTCTATCAAGTGCTTTTAAACCATTGACGACATCCATAAAATGAGTGTACATGTCAACAACGATTTCACTTGGCTTCATTCCAAAAAGTTCAAAATCATGTATTAAAAAGTTGATTTTCGAATCTTTAACTTTGCTAGTGCCTTCATGTGTGATTTTGAGAGTGTGCCATATATCGAAAGTTATTTCGCAAGTAGATACCCGATTAAACTCAGTTTTATCCAAAGCGCAAAATAGAGTGTTCATAGCTCTAGCATTTAAGGAAAAGTCTTCTTCTTCAAATCATTCCAATGGTTCATTGGAAGAGAAAACCTTTGAAAATCACTTTTGACAATATTCCATAAATTCAAATCTAACAAAAGCAAGAAAACTCTTATTTGAGTTTCCTAATATATGTAGTCCGTCCCATTGAACAAGGAAGGATGAATGAGAGAAAGTCCCTCTTGAAAGTCAAAAAGAGCCATTTCTTTTGAGTGTTAAACCAAATGACAAATAACGAGGCTCTAATACCAACTGTTAGGAATGAGTTGACACAAAGAGGGGGGGGTGAATTAGTGCAGCGGTAAAAACGTTGGTTCTAAAAATTCTTTGTACGTTGAAAACCGATTTTAGAAGATGTTAACTTGAAAGCATATTCATAAACATATTGAAAGCAGTAAGCGAGTAAGGAGGTTTGCAATAAGATAAATTGCATAAAAGAAAAGGCAAACCGGATTTTTATAGTGGTTCGGTCATCGTGACCTACATCCACTCGGCTGATTCCTCTTTCGTCGAGGCCACCGGCATCCACTATCGATCTTCCTTTAATAGTTAAAGATCAACCTCCTTCTTACACCCCTCTTCTCCTTTTCACAGGTTTAGGAGACAACCTTTACAAGCACTCACTCCTCTCTTAAACTATTCTAACACTTAGACTAGAGCAGGAGGATTCTCACAAGAGATTACTATAACGTTTTTCCCTTTTTAAATTCTCTATGATGGTGTATGTTAACTAGGGATGAGAGGGGTATTTATCGGCCTCAAGTTGATTCAAACTTTGAGCCTAAAAATATCTCATCTTGGGTTTCCTGGGTATGAGTGGTACCACCACTTATGTTGAGTGGTATCACCGCTAGTGTTAGTCTGATGTTATGTGGTACCACCGTCTGGCAGGGGTGCTGTTCCCCAGGCGGTGCCATCGTCGGCCAGCTTTCAGCATCCTTATTGGGCCTTGAATATGATCCAACCTAGCCCAACGTCAGGCCCAATTGGCCCTAATAGAGTTGATGGGATTACCTCCCAATCCCATCTCCAATTAAGTGCTAACTATCATTCCTAAGATATATTCTAAGCAAAATAAGTCCGATTTCTTCTAGCAATCTTCCGGTGAACTTACGACGATCTCTCAATAATGCTCCAACGGACTCCCGACATGCTCCTGGACTTCACGATGATCTTCTTGACGAGTTCTGATGAGCTTCTTTGGCAAGCTCCAGGACTTCTCGGTCAATTTCGGAAGAACTTATGACAAACATTCGGACTTCCGACGAACTTTCAAACTCCCAACGAAATCGCATTCTTGACTTTGAGATTTCATTACTTTATGCCTTGCTATCATAGTTAATCCTACACATATAAAAACATACTTCAATCTAGACAATTATTACTAAGTGTAAATCATGTCATCCGGCATGTCATTGGTCCATCGATGCTTCGTCTAATTCTTCGACGCATCGTCCTCTCTTACGCTCTATTGCTCAATCGGCCAATTGACCTCCATAACTCTGATATCCTTGGCACAATATCTACTCTGATTGGCTCGATGCCTGAAACCATGGCCTGAAGCTTCTATCGATACGTCGACCGATCCTTCGGCGCGACATCTAATCTTCTAACATGTTTCTCCGGCTCAACATGATTCTTCCTATTTTAAATGTCTCTCCTTGATCGAAGCATCCTACATCACTTAAAACGTAAATCAAATTATAAATACTATTAATTGGTTTCATCATTAAAATCCGAGATTCAACACTAATGGCTTCAAAATTAGAGCCAAAAAGTGTCTCATCCCGAGTTTCCGAGGTACTAGCGGTACCACCGCTAGTATTGGGTGATACCACTACTTGACAATCGGACACTAGGTGGTAACACGACCTAGTCTGGCGGTACTACTGCTTGACAGAGCCTCGGAGACTGGGCTCTGGCAGTACCACCGCTTTATAGGGCGGTACCACCCCTTGGCAGCATTAACTACCAGTGGTACCATCGCCCAATCTGGGTGGTACCACCGTCGATACCACTTGGGAGGCTAAGCCTTAGGCGGTTTGCTTAGTGCCCTAGTGCTAGTCATAAGTGCCCTGCAAGCCAATCACGTGAGTGATGGCACGTATGACTTTGCACGTAGTCTTTTTGCTTATTATATTTTGGCATTTATCTCTTTATATTACTTGTTGCATATATGAATATAGATATTGTGATATCCTTAGATATGTGAAATGAGAATCAGATTGTGATGAGATCACGATAATGAGACCGATTCGCCTTTAAACATAGATCCTAAATAATCCCGATTATAAGTTACTCGAGAGGGACATCAAGATAACCAGACAGACTAGTGTGTTGTATACTCGTCCATATGATGGATATAGCTGGTCTCATAGCTGCTCGTGTAGGGACACTAGGGATACAATACAAGTGCTCATTGGGGAATGAGTTCACTAATTGAACCGCTTACAAAATGCTGAATGGTTGATAATGCCTTATTGTCAAACATCGATTCTGTAGTCCCAGTGGTGTATATGGTCCTTAGACTTGAGACAACAAGGATGTCCTATGTGAGCGCTCCATTCTTTGATACCATACTTATAGGTTTGGATGTCTCAAATCTAACACAACCGGTCATCGGGCGTGGTAGTCAACCTTACGAGGGCTATTGAGTATCGATAGAGAATCATCCACTCTCGGTGTCATGAGAGGAATGTCCCATGTGTTCTTGGTTAGACAAATCCCTGGCTAGGGTCATTCAGATTGCGAAAGAAAGAGTTCTTAATGAGAATATGATTAGAGCGAGACTCGAGTAGAAACTGTATGGGTCTAACAGCACCATGCCCAGTATACAGTCCCTAGAATATTAGATGGATGAGGGAATATAGGTATACGGTAATTGTGGACCGACAAGTCCAATGGATTGGATTCCCTTGTATCGTATAGGGACTGCGGCGTAGTGGCCTAGTACATCCGCAATCGATGAGTCGAGTGAGTTATTATGAAGATAATAATTCATTGAGCCAGAAGGAGTTCTGACAAGTATGACTCACAACCAACTCGATATTAGCCTAGAGAGTCACACACATATGGTAGGCATTGCGATAAGTAGAGGTTCGAATATGAGATATCCGCCGGAGCCCCTATCTTATTGGATATCCAATAAGCCCTTGAATTATCGGATCCTATGGATGAAATCCAATAAGAGCCCAAGAGAGATTATTGGATAGAGATCCACTAATCAAAGAGGCTTGGGTTGTTGGATGGAGATCCAATACCCAATATGGGAGGATCCATTAGGGTTAAGTCGACAAGGGACTTCTATAAATAGGAGGGTTTAAATAGTTTATAGGCTAGAGATTTTTGCTTCCTCTCTTATTCTCATCCCCCTTTCTACCTCAAAGCAGGCCTGGAGTTTTAAGGAGCGTCATCATGGCCTTGTTGTGTGGATCACTACTAGAGAGGAGGGCGCTTGACCTCCTTCACCCTCTCCAAGAGATCTGTGGGGATTCAGGGATATACAATCTCCCTATGTAACACAATCTATCTCACACGTGGTTTTCCATTTCACGGATTTTTGCATATTAATCGTCGCACGAAGACAAACATATCTTTGGGAATTAGAGATTTTGTTTTCTATTCTTCCGCTGCGCATGTGATGGCGCCCCCAAGATTTCCCAACAGTGGTATTAGAGGCAGTTGTTCATGCTAAAATTAGTTTTGAACTGCGTGTGTTGTGTTTTGGGGAAGCTTTTCATGTTAAAATTATTGATGCAAACATGAGAAAGGGCAACAACTGTTGCTGCCCTTGCTACCATCATTGCCATCTGTGTGTAGCATACTTGCTACCGATGGCTGGCACTCTGCAGGGGCTAGCAGCTCGCTAGCGCAGCCTACAGCGGTTAGCACTACCACTAGTAGCCCACGTGCAAAGGCGCTGTGGGATAGCGGCACCTGTGGCCACGGCGCTCGCGCGTAGAGGCGCTTGTGGCCGTTGCACCTGTGGGGAGAGGTACCGTAGGGCAGCGATGCTTGCGGCCACTGTGCCCGCGGACAGTATCGCCCGGCGGGGCAGCCTCGCCTACGAGCAGTGCCCCATGGGCAGAATTGCTCGTGGAGGCGACTGCGCTGTTAGGACTCTAGCTAGGAGAGTCCTAATTGAGGGGGACATTCTGTTAGGACTCTAGCTAAGAGAGTCCTAATTGAGAGGGATATTCATGTAGGAGGTTTTTTCTTAGAGAAGAATTAGGAGTTGTAAGGGAATAGGTGTCTTGAGTAGGAGTCCTATTAGGAGTTGGTTAGAAGTAAGAGTCTTAAGTAGGAGTCCTATTAGGAGTTAGGGTTTAGAAGCCCTATAAATAGCCATGTATTTCTTCTCTTTTCTTAAGCAATAGATGAATCTTTTCTGTAGTCTTTGAGCAGCAACTTGGAGGGAGGAACCCCTATAGAGTTCCAAGGAGGCCGATCCCCTAAAGAGATCAACCCCAAGTTTAGAATCTGCAAGGGTTCTAACACCTGGTATCAGAGTAGTGTTCTTATCATCTCGCTGCCCTTCCACTGCCATCCATCCACCCTCCACAACTATCCAAAGCAATTCCCACAATTGCTTAAAAGATCATCGCCAAATTCCGCCATCATCTCCACCACCGCGGATCATCCCGTGAATTGCAACAGGTTCTAGTTTTCTACCTTACTGCTGCTGCAATTTAGTTATCCCTATCCGAAAATCCAAAAAAAAAAAAATTGTTCCAATATTGCTGCATAAACTTTTCATCACAAAGTTTTCATCTCTACAATGAAAGATACATTGCAGAATTTCAGCCGCATAGCAATGTTTGTTTGATCTTGATACTATATTTTCACTGTCATATAAACCAAGATATTACTGTCAATTCCCTCCTCAAATCTCTCAAATTTTTTGTGGAGATTTCATCGAGAAACTGCTGTTTCTTCGACGATAATTCTGCTCCTATAAGACAACACAATTCTGCAGCAAACTTTCACTAATTTCTATCAAACCTATACATGCCTTTAACCCGTCAACAAAAGAGAGATCTTAACATCACAGATTTGGAGTCATATACTACGGCATTTGAGGAGGCAATCAATGCTAAATTTGCCGCCTTTGAGGCACGAATGGAGGATAAGATTCGGACTCTCCTTACCGAATTCAGTTTGGGCCAACCACCAAGCCCGAAGAAATCACATCAAGGAGAGAGCTCTAACCAATCACATCATGCCTAAAGAGATGACTTCCAAGAGAGTGGAGGCTCTATGAACGACCCCAACTATTCACGCATGAGAGTGGACTTCCCTAGATGGGAAGAACGAGACCCAATTGGTTGGGTCTTGTGTGCGGAGCGATATTTTCGGTACCATAAAACTGTGGATGCATCCAAGGTGGAAATTACAGCTATACATCTTGAAGGGGATGCCATACAATGGTTTGACTAGTTTGAACATACTTATGGAGTCCTTTCATGGCGACAATTTAAAGAAGGACTACTGATCCGCTTCGGACCAACTTATTACGAGAACATTGACGGACAACTAGCAAAGATCCGACAAACCTCCACCATTCAGGAGTCCCAAACCAGGTTTGAAAAGTTATCTAATCAAACTCATGATTGGTCTGAAAAATAACTATTGGGGACCTTTATTGAGGGCTTAAAGCCGGAGATCCGGGGAGAAGTTAAGGCGCGACAACTATACACGCGTATGGCAGCCATCTCTTTCGCACGACTTTAAGAGGAGCGATTGAACCATGAAGCCTGGAGGACTAGGATCACTCCACGACCTACAATACTAAAGCCCTCAGCCCCCCCTACTATCAACTGAGTCCCTGCACTAAAAAGGTTAACAAGAGAAGAACTTCGGGAGCGATCTGCGAAGGGGTTATGTTGGCATTGCGACGAGCCATGGAGCCACGAGCGTCGCTGTAAAAAAGGTAGACTTCTTATGATTAAACCAGTAGAAGAAGAGGTCATTGAATATCTAGAAGAGAGCCTTGAACATGAAGAAGAAGATATGGAAGAAGAGCAACAGCCGACCGACATTACGGTACACGCACTAGCTGGCTACTCATATCCGCAAATGATGAAAGTTGGAGGCCTTCTCAAACAACAGCCGATCACTGTTCACATCGACACGGGTAGCACTGATAACTTCCTGAATAGTAAGGTTGCTGCTCGGATGACACTGCATATTGAAGGTTGCAGCAAGTTCGATGTAAAGGTTCCCGACGGCAGAATCCTAAAGTGCGACCAAAGATGCCCGTAGGTGAAACTATTACTACAAGACCAAGAAATTATCACCGATTTCTTCCTCCTACCAATCGATGACTATGAGGCAGTGCTTGGCATAGAATGACTAACTACACTATGTGATATCTCTTGGAACTTTTCTAAATTAATTATGAAATTCTACTGTAAGGGCAAACAGATCATCCTACGCGGGAAGCGCGGAAGCAACGTTACCACTATTTCGACCCAACGAATGGAGAAAGTTTTACACAAGGTAAATGGTGGCTTTTTGATGCATCTCCAACGACAACCAGAAGAGAAGAAAATAGAAATTGAAGATCAAAATCTAGCCTAATTGTTTACTGAATTTGCCGACATATTTGCTGAACCGCGCGGTCTTCCTCCTTCTCGGCAATATGACCATCGAATTCCAATCCTTCCGGGCAATCCACCAGCGAACACTCAACCATCTTAATATCCTCACCTCCAAAAAGATGAAATTGAAAAGATCGTAAAGGAGATGCTTGAAATAGGGGTGATTCGGCCAAGTTGCAACCCCTATTCCTCACCGGTGATACTTGTACGCAAGAAGGGCGGAATTGGCGGATGTGCATCGAGTACCGAGCTTTAAATGACATCACCATCAAGGACAAGTACCCAATACCAGTGGTGGATGAAATTCTTGATGAATTAAAAGGAGCTCGAGTCTTCACGAAATTGGACCTCCGATCCGGTTATCACCAAATTCGGGTATGTGACGATGACATTTCAAAAACTACATTTCGCACACATGATGGCCATTATGTATTCTTGGTAATGCCTTTTGGACTCACTAATGCTCCTTCAACCTTTCAAAGTCTCATGAAAGAAATATTTCGGAGCTTTCTTCGTAAATTTGTGCTGGTATTTTTCGATGATATTCTCGTTTACAGCCCTTCTCTTGAGACTTAATTTCAGCATTTACGGATTGTTTTGACGATCCTTCGGGAGAATAATCTTTTTGTTAAGCGACCAAAGTGTAGCTTTCTCTGGCAAAAAGTAGAGTACCTTGGGCATATAATATCAGAAGAAGGAGTGGCGGTAGACCCAACAAAAATTGAGGCAATGCAAGGCTGGCCGAAACCTACAAACGTGAAATTACTACGAGGGTTCCTTGGACTAACGAGCTACTACCGAAAATTTGTTAAGCACTATGGAAAGATTAGTGCACCACTCACTTCTTTACTGAAAAAAGATGCTTTTCCAATGGTCGGACAAAGCCTCTGCTGCCTTCGACAATCTCAAAGCAGCCAAGACAACGACGCTAGTGCTTGCACTACCAGATTTCAATAGACCCTTCATCATTGAGGTCGACGTATTTGGAGTCTGAATTGGAGCCATTCTCATGCAAAATGGTCGACCACTCGCATACACTAGCAAGGTATTATCTCTCTCTCATCAAAACATGTCAGTATATGATAAGGAGATGCTTGCTATTGTACACGTAGTAACGAGGTGGAGACCCTACCTGATCGGCCGGCGATTTCAAATTAAAACTGACCATAAAAGCCTCAAGTACTCTTTGGAGCAAAAGATATCATCCCCTGAGCAACAAAAATGGGTAACCAAACTTCTTGGATTTGATTATGAAATTATTTACAAAAAGGGGAAAGAAAACGTTGTTGCATATGCACTCTCACAACTACCTGAACAAGCTAAGGTTTCAGCCATCTCCCTTCCTACCATCGGTCTCCTCGAGGACATTAGGGAAGAATGGAAAATGGATCCAGAGATCAGCAACATCATAAAAAAATTGGAGAAGGATCCAAAAGCAATAGCCAACTACACTTGGGATTCGAGGGATCTACGCTACAAAGGTCGCATTGTGCTTATACCTGACTCCCCTTGCATTACAATCATCTTGCATTAAATGCACTCCATACCTTCAGCAGGGCACTCTGGATTCCTAAGAACCTACAAAAGTGTGAAGAAAAATTTTTATTGGAGAGGGATGAAAAAAATTATTGCTGAATATGTGGCACAATGTGATGTATGTCAACAACACAAGGGTAAAACTATGGCAAATCCAGGGAAGCTACAACCACTACCCATACCAGACTCAGTGTGGATTGACATCTCCATGGACTTCATTGAAGGGCTGCAATCTTCCAAAGGTAAAAGTACGATTCTCGTGTTGGTTGATCGACTTACGAAATATGCTCATTTTTGTGCGGTGAGAAATCCCTACACTGCTGCTAGTATTGCCTAGATTTTCATAGAAAATATTGTTAAACTGCATGGGATGCCAAGGTCCATCGTAAGTGATCGTGATAGGATCTTCACTAGTAAATTTTGGACCGAGTTATTTCAGTTTCAAGGCACCAAACTCAAGATGAGCACAGCATATCATCCACAAACTGACGGCCAAACAAAGGTGGTAAATAGGTGCTTAGAGACGTACCTCCGGTGTTTCGCTAGCGACCGACCAAAAGAGTGGGCGAAATGGCTTCCCTGGGCCGAATGGTGGTATAATACTACATATCATTCATCTACAAAATGTACCCCTTTTGAAGCATTATATGGTCGACCAGCCCTTGTGATTCCAAAGTTTGTAATTGGCTCGGCCAAGGTAGATTAGGTTGACCAAGAATTGATTGATAGGTACAAACTCTTACAACTGTTAAAAGATAATCTCTCTACCGCTCAAGCCAGAATGAAGCAGCAAGCCGACACATGACGAAGTGAAAGAGAATTTTCAATGGGAGATTGGGTTTATCTTCGCCTACAACCATACAAGCAACTCTCTATCAACACTCGAGCCTCCATGAAGCTATCCCCACATTTTTATGGGCCCTATCAGATCCCAGAGCGTATTGGAGCCGTGGCGTATAGACTAAAATTACCTAAATATTCCAAAATTCACCATATTTTCCACGTATCATGCCTAAAGCCCAAGTTTGGAGAACACGAGTCACCCTAGATCCAACAGCCCAACACAACTGAGGATGGAGTTATTCAAGCCCAACCACAAGCCTGCCTCGATCGCAGGACCGTGATGCGTCGTCGACATCCATTTACCGGAGTACTAGTGTATTGGAATAATCTACCACTTGAAGACGCCACATGGGAGCCATATGAGGAGCTAAATGCTAGTCATAGGTGCCCAGCAAGCCAATCACGTGAGTGATGGCACGTGTGACTTGATACAGAATCTTTTTGCTTATTATATTTTCGCGTATATCACTTTATAACTATTGCATAAATGCATATATATATATATATATATATATATATATATATATATATATATATATATATATATATATATATTGTGATGTCCTTGGATTTGTGCAATGGGAATCGGATCGTGATGAGATCACGATAATGAGATTGATTCACCTTTAAACACATATCCTAAATAATCCCGGTCATAGGTTACTCGAGAGGGACATCGTGATAACCGGACAGACTGGTGTGCTGTATACCCGTCAATATGATGGATGCAGTTGGTCTCATAGCTGCTCGTGTAAGGACACTAGGGATACAGTACAGGTGCTCATTGGAGAATGAGTTCACTGATTGATCCGCTTACGGAATGCTGGATGGTTGATGATGCCTTATTGTTAGACAGTGATTCCGTAGTCCTAGTGGTATATCTGGTCCTTAGACTTGAGACACCAAGGATGTCCTGTATGAGTGCTCCACTCTTTGATACCAGACTTATAGGTTTGGATGTCCCAGATCTAGTACAGCTGGTCATTGGGAGTGGTAGTCGACCTTACGAGGGCTATTGAGTGTCGATAGAGGATCATCCACTCTCGGCATCATGAGAGGAATATCCCATGTGTACTTGCTCAGACAAATCCCTGGCCAGGGTCATTCGGGTTGAGAGAAAAAGAGTTCTCCGGGAGAATCCGATTAGAGCGAGACTCGAGTAGAAACCGTATGGGTCTGACAACACCATGCTCGATATACGGTCTCTGGGATATTAGATGGATGACGGACTATAGGTACACGGTAACTAAGGACAGATAGGTCCAATGGATTGGATTCCCCTGTATCGTCTGGGGACTACAGCGTAGTGGCCTAGTACGTCCGTAGTCGATGAGTCGAGTGAATTATTACAAAGATAATAATTCACTGAGTTAGAAGGAGTTCTGAAAGGTATGACTCACGGCTAGCTCGATATTGGGCCTAGAGGGTCACACACATATGGTAGGCATTGCGATGAGTAGAGGTTCGGATATGAGATATCCGACGAAGCCCTTGTCTTATTGGATGCAGATCCAATACCCACTAGGGGAGGACCCATTAGAGTTTGATAGGGGACCTCTATAAATAGGAGGGATTCAGAGCATCATAGGCTAGAGTCTTTGCTTGTCTTTCCTATTCTCCTCTCCCTCTCCACCTCAGAGCAGGCCTGGAGTTTTGAGGAGCGTCATCGCAACCTTGCTGTGTGGATCACCGCTAGAGAGGAGGATGCTTGACCTCCTTCACCCTCTCCTAAGGATCTGCAAGGAAACAGGGATATATGATCTCCCTAGGTAACACAATATACTCTATACGTAGTTTTAAGTTTCGCAGATTTTGCGCACCAATCTTCGCACGACGACGAACATCTCTTTGGGAATCGGGGATTTCTTTTCTTGTTCTTCCGCTGCGCATGTGATGTCACCCCCAAGATTTCCCAACAGTGGTATCAGAGTCAGGTTGTTCATGCAAATGATTGGTTTTGAATTGCGTGTGTTGTGTTTAGGAAGAATTTTGACGTCAAAATCGTTGACGCAAAAACAATGAAGGGTAGCAATAGTTGTGGCCCTCGATCTACGTGCATGTAGTGTAGCCGAAGGCGGACATCACAGGGGCTACGTCTACAGCAGCCGGCCGGCGGCCGGCTTGCAGCACGCTTGCATCCGGCGGGACTAGCAGCCGCGGGCAGAGGCGCCTACGGCCGCTTCTCCCGCGGGGTGAGGCGCGGCAGGGCAACGGCGCTTGCCGCCGCTACTCCCGCGAGCGAAACCCCCCCGCAGAGGCGGTCGCCCCTTGGGACAGCACCGCTTGCGGGCGATGCCCCGCTGGCAGAACCACCCGTGGAAGCGGCGGCGACCGTAGGGGCGCCAACCTGAAGGGGCAGCACCGCTGGCGGAACCGCCCTCAGGGGCGCCCACCCGCAGCGGTAGCGCCGCCAGCGGGCGTGCCGCCTGCAAGCGAGGGCAGCGACCTCGCCCCGCCACATAGGCCGCCGCCAGCAGGGTGGCGGCGACTGCAGCAAAGGGGAGTAGGGCATTAGGGTTTTCTAGGCAAAAGATAGTTTTGCCCCTCGAAATTTGAGAAATTCCATTTTCTGTCTTTTTTCCAAATTATGAAAATATCCCTATGAATTCAAAATTTCCTACATCTCCCTTATTTCAAAAAATTTTAATTAATTGAAATATTTAGTTTATTATTATTTTTATTATTATCTAGTAGTCCTACATGATGATGATTATTTATACATGTGATGTATAATGTGTGGACGGATGATCATAGACTGTGTGATGTGTGTACTTATGATTATTATTATTGAGGTCTGCGAGCCTCCATTATAATTCTCATTTATTGTCGGGCCTGCGTGCCTATAATTAAGTTGTAATCACTTGAGGAGGCGTAGTGGGAGCGTGGATGCGATAGCGGGACCCACGAGACGGACGATCGTGATGCAACAAGATGCATCAAAATGTCGACGGAATCGATGAGGACGAGATGGACGATCACAGGGCATGGAGATGCACCGTTGCACACATAGATCTTGATGTGAGTGATTAGGCCTATTAGCTCGGGCCTAATCATATTAGGTTGTGGTCCATGATCATCTGGTGTGATTGCTTATACACATACTAGATATGTATATATATTTGCATGCGATGTAAATATATATATGTGTGACATGTCATATTAGGAGACCAAATCATAGAAACATCTCTCGATAATATTAAGTCGGTAAACGTGAGGCAATTAGATTGACCCACGTGGCCTTCCATCATTATAAGTAGGAACCGATTCCCGATGTAGGTTGAGTTGGTCGAGTCCCTCGAGACTCACCTATATCGCGATTCGCTATCTTGCTTACGACATAGAGATGTCACCGGTGACCTGAGGGCATGGTATACTTGGTCGAGTCCCTCGAGGGTATATCATCAAATCAGACTCATCTTGTAACGAAGGTGTTGACTTAACCGAGCATCATGGTTAGTCGAGTCCCTCGAGGCCATGGTGATTCGTAGGCCGAATAGGACGGGAATCACAAGGAGTTATGATCGGCAAGAGTTGCCTACCTTTTAGGCTTAGTGTGATTGGTCGAGTCCCTCGAGGTTACACTAAGACGCTGATTGGATCCTGATCCCCACTAGAAGTGTGCCGGAGACTTCCGTTTCACGTGCTGAGGGTGTCGCATGACTCGTTAGTAAAATAGTAGGAGCATATTAAGATAGAAGTCCATATCTTGATAGTTTATTTCTTGCAAAATCTGTATGTTATTCATTTCTGCTACATCTTTATTTTCAGAAAATGTCGATTTCAAATCCCTTACGTGGCATACTTGATGTCAACTGCCTCACTGATCTAAGTTATACGGATTGGCTTCGTAACTTGAGAATTGTTCTCACAGCGGAGAAAATCGTGTACGTCCTTGATACAGTGATGCCTACGCCCGAAGAAGGGGCAAGCGAGGATGAGATCACTCGCTACGTGAAGTACATTAATGACTCCACTCTTGCTCAGTGCCATATCTTGGGCTCTATGACTCCTGAGTTACAGAGACAATATGAAAAGATTGATGCTAGATCCATTCTCCTACATGTCCGTAAATTGTTTGAGGAACAGGGAAGGACTCAGCGATATGAGATATCCAAGAGCCTCTTCCGCACTAAGATGACTGAGGGGACACCGGTTTAGAACCATGTCCTAAAGATGGTTGAGTGGATAGAGAAACTCACAGGTCTAGCAATGGTCCTAAAGGATAACTTGTGTTTGGACATTGTGCTTCAGTCCCTACCAGATTCCTTTTCACAGTTCATAATGAATTTTAAAATGAATAAGCTTGAGGTGACTCTCCCAGAGCTCCTCAATATGTTGAGGGAGGCAGAGAGTACTATTAAGAAAGAGAAGCCAGTTCTCTACACTGGTGAGACCAAAAAGAAAAGGAAAGCAGAAAGGTCCCTTAAGAAGGGAAAGGGCAAGGGCAGACCAGGTAAAGCAAAGGTTGCTAAGAAAGACCAAGTAAAAGACAAAGGCTAATGCTTCCACTGTGGTAAAGATAGGCACTAGAAGAGAAACTACAAAGAGTACCTTGCAGAAAGGGCGAAATAGAAGCTTGGAGAAGCTTCAGGTACATTCATGATCAATCTCCAATTGTCAGATTTTTGTGATAGTGCATTGGTATTGGATACCAGTATTGCTTATCATATCTACAATTTATTGTAAATTCTAGCAATGCCGAAGGGATATTGACGAGAGGAATATTTCATAAAGGTTTGTTTATGCAAGACACTACTCCATATATCATGAATGTAAGTGTCTAAGAGGAAACGAGAGGAGGTGAATAGTGTATACCTATGGCATTGTAGGCTAGGTCATATCCATGAGGGAATGATTCAAAAGTTACTAAATGATGGATATCTAGATCCATTTGACTATGTGTCATATGCAACTTGCGAGCCTTGCCTTCGTGGAAAACGGACCAACTCTCCATTTAGCGGAATTGGAGAGAGAGCCACTGAGCTGTTGGAACTCACACATAGCGATGTATGTGGACCCATGTCAACTCAATGCATTGGTGGTTACTCCTACTTCATTACCTTTACTGATGATTTCTCAATGTATAGATATGTGTACTTAATGAAGTACAAGTCCGAGGCTTTTGAGAAATTCAAAGAGTATAAAAATGAGGTGGAGAACCAGACTGGAAAGAGTATCAAAACTCTTCGATCAGATCGAGGAGGTAAGTACTTAAGTACAGAGTTTACTCAGTTCCTCAAGGACCATGGGATATTATCCCAATGGACACCTCCTTATACACCTCAGCTCAATGGTGTCTCTGGAAGGAGGAATCGTACGCTATTAGATATGGTACAGTCCATGATGAGTTTCGCTGACCTACCCATCTTATTCTAGGGATATGCCCTAGAGACCGCAGCTTACCTTCTGAACAGAGTTCCAACTAAGTCGGTAGTGTCTACACCATATAAGATATGGAAAGGGAAGAAGCCTAATCTTAAGGTTGTTAAGATTTGGGGCTGCCCTGCCCACGTTAAAAGACACAACCCTGATAAGTTAGAATCAAGGACAGAGTGATGCAAATTTGTGGGTTACCCCAAGGAAACTTGTGGGTATTATTTCTATCATCTCAAGGACCAAAAGGTCTTTGTAGCTAAGAGAGCAGTGTTCCTTGAGAAGGAACACATTCTTGGCGAAGACAGTGGGAGAATGATAGAGTTGAGAGATGTTGGAGAACCAAGCTTAAGCACCACTCTACAGCCCGAGTCTGTTCAGGTACCTAATACATAAGTTTCAACTTTACGTAGGTCTGATAGAGTATCCCATCCTCCTGAGAGATATGTGGGACATATTAGAGGAGAGGATGTTGAGGATATTGATCCTCAGACCTACGAGGAGGCTATTATGAGTATAGACTCCGGGAAGTGGCAAGAAGCCATAAATTCTGAGATGGATTCTATATACTCTAATAAGGTTTGGAACCTAGTTGATGCGCCCGAAGGTATTGTACCCAATCGGTTGCAAGTGGATCTTTAAGAAAAAGATCGGAGTAGATGGAAAGGTAGAGACCTATAAAGCAAGGCTATTGGCTAAGGGGTATCGTCAAAGGCAAGGTGTTGACTACGATGAAACCTTCTAACCCGTAGCAATACTAAAATCCATCATAATTCTATTGGCTATTGCAGCACACTATGATTATGAGATCTGGCAGATGGATGTGAAAACCGCATTCCTCAATGGGAACCTTGAGGAGGAGGTGTATATGATGCAACCTGAGGGATTCGTGTCCAAGAACTGCCCAGATAAGGTGTGTAGGTTGCTTAGATCCATTTATGGACTAAAGCAAGCTTCCCGAAGTTGGAACATAAGATTTGATGAGGCAATCAGATCTTATGACTTTGTTAAGAATGAAGATGAGCCTTGTGTGTACAGGATGGTAAGTGGGAGCGCTATCACCTTTTTGGTGTTATATGTGGATGACATCCTGATCATTGGGAATGACGTAGGAATGCTATCCACAGTAAAGGCTTGGTTATCTAGACACTTCTCCATGAAGGACTTAGGGGAAGCATCCTATATCTTGGGGATTAGAATCTATAGAGATAGATCCAAGAGGATGCTTGGCTTGTCCCAGTCTAGGTACATAGAAACCATTATCAAAAGGTTTGGCATGGAAAATTCCAAGAGAGGTCTCATACCGATGAGACATGGGATATCGCTTTCTACGAGTATGTCCCCAAAGACTCCAGAAGAAAGGGCGAACATGAATATGATACCTTATGCCTTAGAAATAGGGTCTATCATGTATGCCATGCTATGTACTGGGCCTGATATAGCGCATGCTCTAAGTGTCACGAGCAGGTATCAGGCGGATCCAGGCTTGGAGCACTGGAAAGCAGTAAAGTGTATCCTTAAGTACTTGAGAAGGACTAAGGATCTTTTACTAGTAAATGGAGGTAATAGCCTTAAGGTTGAAGGCTACACAGACTCAAGTTTTCAGTCTGATGTCAATGATAGCAAGTCGAATTCAGGGTATGTATACACCTTGAATAGAGGAGCAGTGTGCTGGAAGAGTTCCAAGCAAGATACCACTGCTGACTCGACCATAGAGGCGGAGTACATTGCTGCATCAGATTAAGCAAAGGAGGGAGTCTGGGTGAAGATGTTCATCACATATTTGGGAGTTGTGCCGGATAGCGAGAAGCCGACTTCCTTATATTGCGACAACTATGGGGCGATTACTCAAATAAGGGAACCCGGGTCTCATCAAAAATCTAAGCATGTTCTGAGGAGGTTTCACCTTATTAAAGAGATCGTAACCAGAGGAGATGTAGCAGTGGAAAGAGTTCCATCCGAAGATAACATTGCAGATCCACTGACAAAGCCGTTGTCTCATATTATTTTTGAGCGTCACAGGGGTCTGATGGGGATCAGACACATAGCTGATTGGCTTTAGGTCAAGTAGGAGATTGCTAGTCATAGGTGCCCAACAAGCCAATCACGTGAGTGATGGCACGTGTGACTTGATACATAATCTTTTTACTTATTATATTTTGACGTATATCACTTTATAACTATTGCATAAATGCATATATATATATATATATATATATATATATATATATATATATATATATATATATATATATATATATATATATATTGTGATGTCCTTGGATTTGTATAATGGGAATCGGATCGTGATGAGATCATGATAATGAGATCGATTCACCTTTAAACACATATCATAAATAATCCCGGTCATAGGTTACTCAAGAGGAACATCGTGATAACCGGACAGACTAGTGTGCTGTATACCCGTCCATATGATTGATGCAGCTGGTCTCATAGCTGCTTGTGTAGGGACACTAGGGATACAGTACAAGTGCTCATTGGAGAATGAGTTCACTGATTGATCCGCTTACGGAATGCTGGATGGTTGATGATGCCTTATTGTCAAACAGCGATTCCGTAGTCCTAGTGGTATATCTGGTCCTTAGACTTGAGACACCAAGGATGTCTTGTATGAGTGCTCCACTCTTTAATACCAGACTTATAGGTTTGGCTGTCCCAGATCTAGTACAACTGGTCATTGGGAGTGGTAGTCGACCTTATGAGGGCTATTGAGTGTCGATAGAGGATCATCCACTCTCGGCGTTATGAGAGGAATATCCCATATGTTCTTACTCAGACAAATCCCTGGCCAGGGTCATTCGGGTTGAGAGAGAAAGAGTTCTCTGGGAGAATCTGATTAGAGCGAGACTCGAGTAGAAACCGTATAGGTCTGACAGCACAATGCTCGATATACGGTCTCTAGGATATTAGATGGATGAGGGACTATAGGTACATGGTAACTAAGGCCAGACAGGTCTAATGGATTGGATTCTCCTATATCGTTTGGGGACTACAACGTAGTGGCCTAGTACGTCCGTAGTCGATGAGTCGAGTGAATTATTACAGAGATAATAATTCACTGAGTTAAAAGGAGTTCTGATAGGTATGACTCACGGCCAGCTCGATATTGGGCCTAGAGGGTCACACACGTATGGTAGGCATTGCGATGAGTAGAGGTTCGTATATGAGATATCCGACGGAGCCCTTGTCTTATTGGATGCAGATCCAATACCCTCTATGGGAGGACCCATTAGGGTTTGACAAGGGGCCTCTATAAATAGGAGGGACTCAGAGCCTCATAAGCTAGAGTCTTTGCTTGTCTTTCCTATTCTCCTCTCCCTCTCCACCTCAGAGCAGGCCTGGAGTTTTGAGGAGCGTCGTCGCAACCCTACTGTGTCGATCACCGCTAGAGAGGAGGACACTTGACCTCCTTCATCGTCTCCTAAGGATCTGTAAGGAAATAAGGATATACGATCTCCCTAGGTAACACAATATACTCTATACGCAGTTTTAAGTTTCGTGGATTTTGCGCACCAATCTTCGCACGACGACGAACATCTCTTTGGGAATCGGGGATTTTATTTTCTTGTTCTTCCGATGCGCATGTGATGTCGCCCATAAGATTTCCCAACACTGAAGAACCGGTTCCCTGAGTTCATGGAATCCAGCCTTGAGGACAAGGCTGATTTGAAGAGGGCGGGTCTGTTAGGACTCTAGCTAGGAGAGTCCTAATTGAGAGGGACATTATGTTAGGACTCTAGCTAGGAGAGTCCTAATTAAGAGGGACATTATGTTAGGACTCTAGCTAGGAGAGTCCTAATTGAGAGGGACATTCATGTAGGAGGTTGTTTCTTAGATAAAAATAAGGAGTTGTAAAGGAATAGGAGTCTTGAGTAGGAGTCATATTAGGAGTTGGTTAGAAGTAGGAGTCTTGAGTAGAAGTCCTATTAGGAGTTAGGGTTTAGAAGCTCTATAAATAGTCATGTATTCCTCCTCTTTTGATAAGCAATAGATGAATCTTTTCTGCAGCCTTTGAGCAGCAACTTGGAGGGAGGAACCCCTATAGAGTTCCAAGGAGGCCGATCCCCTAAAGAGATCAACCCCAAGTTTAGAATTCTGCAAGGGTTCTAACATGACCTGAGGACATAATATGCTTGGTTGAGTCCCTTGAGGGTATATCATTGAATCAGACTCATCTTGTAACGATGGCGTTGATTTAACCGAACATCATGGTTGGTCGAGTCCCTCGAGACCATGGTGGTTTGGAGGATGAATAGGATGAAAATCATAAGGAGTTATGATCGACAAGAGTTGCCTACTTTTTAGGCTTTGTGTGATTGGTCGAGTACCTCGTGGTTACACTAAGACGCTAATTGAATCTCAATCCCCACTAAAAGTTTACTTGAGACGTCCATTCCACTTGCCAGTAAAATAGTGGGAGTATATTAAGATAGAAGTCTATATCTTGATTGTTTATTTTTGTAAAATCTGCATGTTATTTATATTTGCTACATCTTTATTTTCAGAAAATGTCACTTTCAAATCCGTTAGATAGCATACTTGATGTCAACCGCCTCACTAGTCCAAATTATATGGATTGGCTCCGCAACTTCAGAATGTTTCCCATGGTGGAGAAAGCCGCATTTGTTCTTGATAAAGTGATGCGTACGCCCGAGGAAGGGGCAAGAGAGGATGAGATCGCTCGCTACGTGAAGTACATTGATGACTCCACTCTTGCTCAATGTTACATATTGGGCTCCATGACTCCTGAGTTATAGAGACGGCTTGAAAAGATATCCGCCAGATCTATTCTCCTACATGTCCGTAAACTGATTGAGGAACAGGGAAGGACTCAGCGATATGAGATATCCAAGAGCCTATTCCGTGCTAAGATAATTTAGGGGATACCAATTCAGAATCATGTCCTAAAGAAGATTGAGTGGATAGAGAAACTCACAAGTCTACGAATGGTCCTAGAGTATCACTTGTGTGTGGATCTTGTGCTTTAGTCCCTACTAGATTCCTTTTCACAGTTTATAATGAATTTTAATATGAACAAGCTTAAGGTGACTCTCTCGGATCTCCTCAATATGTTGAGGGAGGCAAAGACCACTATTAAGAAAGAGAAGCCAATTCTCTATACTAGTGAGTCTAGAAAGAAAAGGAAAGCAAGAAAGTCCCTTAAGAAGGGCAAGTGCAAGGGCAGAACTGGTAAAGCAAAGGTTACTAAGAAAGACCCAACAAAGGACAAAGGCCAGTGCTTCCACTATAGAAAAGATGGGCACAGGAATAGAAACTAAAAAGAATACCTTGCAGAGATGGCGAAACAAAGGCTTAGAGAAGCTTTAGATACATTCATGATCAGTCTCCATTTATCAAACTCTTATGATAAAACATGGGTATTGGATACCGGTAGTGCTTATCATATTTGTTGCAATTCGTTGCAGGTTCTAGAAAGGCCTAGGAGATTGGCGAGAGGCGAGATGGACCTCAAGATGGGCAAGGGAGCCCTACATCTGCATGGTGGAGTTATTATTGCATTGTATGCATGTTAATTTGTTCCTTCTATTATCAAAAATATTATTTCCATTTCATGGTTATTCAATATTATTAAATGATAAGATAATCATGAGAGGAAGATTGCATAATTGTTTGTTTATGCTAGATACTACTCCACATATCATGAATGTAAGTATGTCCAAGAGGAAACAAGATGAGGTGAGTTGCTTAGATCCATTTATGGACTAAAGCAAGCTTCCCGAAGTTGGAACATAAGATTTGATGAGACAATCAGATCTTATGACTTCATTAAGAACGAACATGAGCCTTGTGTATATAGGAAGGTAAGTGGGAGCGCTATCAACTTCTTGGTGTTATATATGGATGACATCCTGATCATTAAGAATGATGTAAGAATGCTATCCACATTAAAGGCTTGATTATCTAGACACTTCTTAATGAAGTACTTAGGAGAAGCATCATATATCTTGGGGATTCAGATCTATAAAGATTGATCCAAGAGGATGCTTGGCTTATCCCAGTTTAGGTACATAGACACGTCTTATACCGATGAGACATGGGACATCACTTTCTAGGAGTTTATCCCCAAAGACTCCTGAAAAAAGGGCAAACATGGATATGATACCCTATACCTCAGCAATAGGGTTTATCATATATGTCATGCTATGTACCAGGGCTGATATTATGCATGCTATGAGTGTCACGAGTAGGTATTAGGCAGATCTAGGCTTGGAGCAAGACAAAGGACAAAGGATCTTTTACTAGTATATAAAGGTAGTAGCCTCAGGGTTGAAGGCTACACAGACTCGAGTTTTCAATCTAATGTCGATGATAGTAATTCGAATTCGAGATATGTGTAAACCTTGAATGGAGGACCAATGTGTTGGAAGATTTACAAGCTAGATACTATTGTTGACTCGACCATAGAGGCAGAGTATATTGCTTAAGTAGAGGTAGCAAACGAGGGAGTCTGGATAAAGAAGTTCATCAAAGATTTGGGAGTCATGTCAGAAAAATAAAAGGTGAAATGTTTGATTCACGTTGGACAGAGTGGGTTTAGAAAAATAATTTCTTGCATTAAGGTTGTGAAATGCTTTGTTCCTCATCCTCAATGCCACACTCACTCTTCCGACAAGGAGATGAGAAAATGGCCCTGCAACCATTATGCATCATGAACTCAAGCATACAGACTCAACCATGGCATCCTTGTCAAAGTGGTCGATCCAAAAAAACATGAAGCAGAACAAAGGAGGATCATGTCCCCCATTAATGGGGTGGTCCTCCAAGACCCGTATATGGTCCACCCACCGAGCTCGGCCGTCCGATCTACGGATGAGCCTGTGATGATGAAGACTGCACAGCAAAAGGTCTTGTCATCTTTGCTCCACCGGTTTTTAACGAGTACAACCCACAGTAAAGAAGAAGAGAAAGGGAAGACGTTAGTTTGGCAAGTTCCATAGTCCCACATCGAGAAAATCAGGTTTGTTATCTCCTATTGAAACTATAAATAAGGGCCTGAGCTTTAAAGTCAGAAACACCACAAGTGGCACCATAAGAAGCACCACAACAAAAACCTAAGTGTTTGCTTTGGGTTTAAATCCATACTCAGTTAAATAGTTTGGGCTTATACTTTAGGTTTTTTCTTGTTTAGTATTTTCGGGTGTTTTATAGCCTAGGAACATCTTCCTAAAGCATTTGTAATAGTCCCTTTTCATAGTAGTGATTTGCTCCTCTTTCGTCCATGGATGTAGGTCAAGTCAATTGACCGAATCACGTAAATCTGGTGTTCTTGTCGCTTTTATTCTTTTCGCTTTATTATCTTTGTTGGGTTGTCAAAATTACTCTTTAGTAAATATCCTGAGGCTAGCTCTAACAAACTGGTATCAGAGCCTGGTTTCGGGATCTTTTGGCAACGACGACAATAACAAAGATTGTTGTCAAGAAATTCGACAGAAATGTCAACTTCGGCATGTGGCAACTCAAGATTGAGGCCATTATGGTTCAAGATGGAGTTGATTTGGCACTATAGGGAGCTAAGAACATTCCAGATGATATATCAAAGGAAGATCTTGCGGCAATGTATAAGAAGGTCCGATCAAGCATCATTCTAAATCTTTTTGACGAGGTTTTACGGGAGGTAGCTACGGAGACTATGGCTAAGAGCATGTAGGACAAGCTTAAAGCCTTGTACATGAAGAGGACAGTAGAGAATCATCTCTACTTGAAGCAGAGTTTGTATATGCTTCTGAGGACTGAAGGTACATCTATACTCTCACATCTTGATAAATTTGATTCTTTGATTATGGATTTGGAGAATATAGATGCAAAAATTGATGACGAGGATAAGGCCCTATTACTCTTGTGTTCTCTTCCCCAATCTTTTAAGCATTTCCGTGATACTTTGATTTATGGAAAAGAAAGAGTTTCATATCAAGAAGTTAAATCTGCACTGAAATCTAAGGAGCAGATAGACAGAAATATCATTGGGGAAAGTAGAGGGAATCAGGTTGAAGGTCTAGTTGTTAGGGGGAGAATAGATAAAAGGGAATTTGACAGTAGTAGATCTAAATCCAGATCTAAATCCAGACATAGAAATTTGGAGTGCAGATATTGTCATAAAATGGGGCACATTAAGACTGATTGCTTTAAATTGAAAAATAAATTAAAACAAAAGGGAAAACTTATTGAGAAAACAACTAAGTCCGCTGAAGCTAGTGTAGCATCTGATGAGAATGTTGAAAATATTTTCTTTGCTAATGATGACAGGACGATGTCGAAAAATGAATGGATTTTAGATTCGGGTTGTTCTTATCACATGTGTCCCAATAGGGATTTGTTTTCCGCATATGAATCTTGTAATTGTGGAATTGTTTTAATGGGCAATAATGCCACATGTGATGTTGTTGGTAGAGGCACAATCCGAATTAAAATGCATGATGGTATTGTGAGGATGCTTACTAATGTTAGACATGTTCCTGATTTAAAAAAGAATCTCATCTCTTTAGGCACCCTAGAGGCCCTTGGGTGTAAATACACAGCTGAAGGTCGAGTTATGAAAGTTTCTAGAAGTGCTCTTGTTGTTATGAAAGCTTGCAGGTCTGGTAGCTTATATATTTTGCGGGGAACTACTGTCACAGGCTCAATTGTAGTCTTGTCATCATCATTGTCTGGTTCTAACATCACCAAATTATGGCATATGTGTTTGGGTTATATGAGCGAAAAAGGTTTGAGCATATTGAGCAAAAGGGGTCTACTTTAAGGATATAGTACTGGGCCACTGGATTTTTGTGAACATTGCATTTTTGGAAAGCAGAAAAGAGTTAGCTTCAATTCTCCGACAGTTCACAAAACGAAAGGTACTCTTGACTATATTCATTCAAACCTTTGGGGTCCAGCTCATGTTTAGTCTAAGGGTGGTGCTAGGTATCTGTTAACTTTCAATGACGATGATTCTAAGAAAGTTTGGGTTTATTTTTTGAAGCATAAAAATGATGTTTTTTCTAACATTTAAATAATGGAAGACTTTGATTGAGAAGCAAACAGGTAAACAGATTAAGCGGCTTCAAACATATAATGGCATGAAATTTTGTGAAGTTGACTTTAATGAATTTTGCAAAAATGAAGGAATCATTTGACATCGCACTGTTAGAACGACGCCTCAGCAAAATGGTGTGGCCGAACGTATGAACAGAACACTCTTGGAGAGAGCAAGGTGTATGATATCAAATGCAAGGTTGATAAAGGACTTTTGGGTAGAGGCAATTAATATGGCCTGTTACGTTGTCAACCGCGCTCCTTCTGCAACACTTAACTTTAAAACTCCGGAGGAAGTTTGGTCAGGTACTCCTGCTGATTACTCTGATTTAAAATTTTTTGGGTGTCCAGCATACATGCATGCAAATGAAGGAAAATTAGAGCCTCGAGCTAAAAAGTGCATTTTCCTTGGGTATGCTTCTGGGGTGAAAGGATACAGATTATGGTGTTCTGATCCCAAATCCCCAAAATTTATAATCAGTAGAGATGTTATTTTTGATGAATTGTCTATGTTATCTTCTAAAGAAGAATCTACTAGTTGTAAAATTGATAGTGCGCAGAAGCAGGTGGAGCTTGAGATTGGTAGTTCTAATTCTTTTAAGTCGAACTCTTCTACTCAAAGAATGCCAGTAGATGGTCCCGAGTCTACTAACGTAGATGATCCAGAGGAAGAGCAATATTCTATAGCTAAGGATAGACCTGTTAGGATCGGAGCGGCACTAAGAGGGGGGGGGGGGGGGGTGAATTAGTGCAGCGGATTAAAACGTCGGTTTTGACAAATCTTTCATACGATAAAAATCGAACTCGGAAGTGCTTAACTTGAAAGCATATTCGCAAAGTTGTGCAGCAAAGGTAATGAGGAAATAAAGCAAGTAAGAAGGTTTGTAGTAATGTAAATAGCAATAATGAAATGCAAACCAGAGATTACACCGATTTCAAAGTAGTTCGGTCAAATGACCTACATCCACTTGCGAGGCCCCTCTTCGATGAGGCTCCCACCTTCCACTAGCAAATCTCTTGAAGGGGAAGGGTAAATACTCCTCTTACAACTTTTTACAAGCGGTTCACACTCTTACATATTTTCAGCAAGAATGAAGGAGGTGAACACTAGCAAATTGAAAACAAGACTAGCTAAGACTTTTCTAAGACCTTTCTCTCAATCAATTGCTTCTCAAAAAGTTGTAATCTCAGCTGAGATTTGAGGGGTATTTATAGGCCTCAAGAGGATTCAAATTTGGGCTCCAAAATTTGAATTCTCTTTGGTTCCCGATGCTGGCGGTGCCACCGCCTGTCAATGGCGGTGCCACCGCCTGTTAGTGTCTGACACTGACAGTGGACTAGCGGTGCCACCGCCCAGCCAAGCGGTGCCACCGCCTAGCTCTCGGGTGCTGGGCGGTGTAACCGCCCAGTCTAGCGGTGCCACCGCCAGACACTCCGGTTCATTGGTTGGGCTTTAAATTTAGCCCAAACCAAGTCTAATTTTGGGCCCAGTTGGCCCCTAACCAGGATATAGGATTATCTCTTAATCCTAATCCTAATTATATGTGAACTACAAAACTAAAAACATCCTAAGCAAGTTTTCAACTACGAACGTCGAGTCTTGTTCCGGCGAGCTTTCCGACGAACTTCTTCCGACGGACTCCCAACAAGCTCCCGATCTTGTGATGACTTTAACGAGTAGCCGAGCCTTCTCGGTGATCTCCACGAACCTCCAATGATTTCTTCGGCGAACTTCCGAAAATTCCGACAGGTTTCCGATTTCTTCTCGGTTGGTTCTAGTAGCATCTCCGACGATTCTTCAGTCTTTTAAACGTCCATCGAACTTGACTCTGGTATTCTTGCTTTAATCCTGCACACTTAACTCAATAATATGGATTAGATTAATTAACACATCAATTGATTTTATCATCAAAATATGAGATTCAACAAGACCCCGGAGAGATATTCGACCACCATAAAGATGCTATTTCTTATGATAATTCCGCTAAGTGATTGATTACGATGAATGAAGAAATTGAATTTCTCCATCGGAATAGAACTTGGGATCTTGTGAAGCCGCCTTCGGGTAAGAAAATTGTTGGATGCAAATGGGATACTATTGCTAAGGGAAAGGTCCTTATTCAGAAAATTCATACGAAGGACAATCCAACTGATATGCTTACGAAGCCTTTTCTAGTTTACAAGTTCAAGTAGTGCTTGGACTTAGTTGGTATTCATTGTTGGTGATTGCCCGTTGGGGCTTTTATGAAGAAGGTGGAGCAAGTTTTGTTAGGACATGCCAAGGTGGAGATTTGTTAGTTTGGTAAGTCCCATAGTCCCACATCGAGAAAATCAGGCTTGTTATCTCCTATTGGAACTATAAATAAGGGCCTGAACTTTGAAGTCAGAAACACCACAAGTGGCACCATAAGAGGCACCACAAGAAAAACCTAAGTGTTTGCTTTGGGTTTAAGTCCATACTCAGTTAAATAGTTTGGGCTTATACTTTGGGTTTTTTCTTGTTTAGTATTTTCGGGTGTTTTATGGCCTAGGAACATCTTCCTAAGGCATTTGTAATAGTCCCTTTTCATAGTAGTGATTTGCTCCTCCTTCGTCCGTGGATGTAGGTCAAGTCAATTGACCGAATCACGTAAATCTGGTGTTCTTGTCGCTTTTATTCTTTTTGCTTTATTGTCTTTGTTGGGTTGCCAAAATTACCCTTTGGTAAATATCCTGAGGCTAGCTCTAACAATCGATAAAAGTTTTAATAATGGATTGATGTACAACAATTTGCATAATTAAGTGGATCATTTTAGTACTTATTCTTCTAAATTTAAATTATATATATACATTGTTACATCTCATATTTTGATGATAAAATCAATTGGTAAATTATTTGATCAAAAATATATATTAAGAAAAGTGTATAGAATTAACTACAATAGCGATCAAGGCATAAAGAAAAATGAAATGTCGGAGTCAAGATCGAATGATAGGACCCTAGCAGGGTTGGGTCCTACTCAACCAAGAAGCAGCTAATAAAACCCTATGAGATTATAATAAACCCACCTAGCTGCCTCTATCCTATAAAGAAGAGTGGTTAGGGTTCATATAAGGCTTTTGGGCTTCCTAGCCGCCGCCGTCTTTTTCTGGGCTATTTGGTTAGGGTTGAGGGCAAAAGGGGTAACTCACTTAGGAAGCAGCCTCTAGGGCTAGGGTTTGGAGCCCTATATAAGCATGTAGCTTCCATCTCTTTGGGAATAAGATCTATCTATAATTGCAAGCAACCATTTGGCCAACTTTTAGGAGGGTGGAACCCCTATAGCGTTCCAAGGAGTGATCTCCCTCAAAGATCAATCTACATAGAATTCCTTTGGGGTTCTATCATCTGGTATCAGAGCAGCGATCTTGTTGCTTTTGTTGCCATCCCTACTACCCGCCACCAGCCAAGCAATTCCCATAATTGCTCTTGATGTCACCATCTCCACTATTATCTTCTACCATAGATCAAATCAATCTATTGCCATCACCTCTAACTGCATCAAAGATCTGGTATTCTCCTATCACCAAAATCTTTTGCTATTGTAATTTTCTATTCAAAATACTAATAAGAAGTTTTTTTTTTATCTATCTCATGCTATGAACTTCTTTAATTGAAAAGTTATCATCTTTACGAACGAAAGATTGCTGTAGAAAATTTCAACCGAATATTGTTGCATTTAACCGATCTATTTGCTATCTTTTTTGAATGAAATTTCTTATACACTTCATAGATCATCTTGAATTTTATCTAAGATTGATCTATTGAGAAATTCATCTCTAAAAATATTCTTGTGTTGCTGTAAATTTTTGTCGCAAGCCGTTAGAATTTTTTGACGAGAATTCTACTATCGTAACTTGCACCAATATCCTTATTGTTATACCGTCGAAATTTTCTTGATTAAATTTGTCATCATTGCTGTTATCTAAACCAAGATTTTGCTATCAAATTTTCTCCTCAAATCTCTCGGTTTTTGCTAAAAATTTTGTTGAGGAACCATTGTTTCTTCGACGACAATTCTGCTCATACAAGACAACACCTTTCTATAGCAATTTCCATCGATTTCTATCAAACGTTTGCTGCCATCTACCATAGACCTAAAACTTTTTTCCTAACCTTCATCTACTACTATCACAACCCTAAAAATCCACCAAACCGTACCCTCAAACTGCACCGAAAACAACCACAAAATAAGCCTAAAACCACAACCTACATCCACCAATCTAGCAACCCTTTCGATCACCAATTCTCTCCACCGATACATGTCTTTAACTTGATAACAAAAGAGAGATCTTAACATTACAGATTTGGAGGCATATACTATAGCATCTGAGGAGGCAATCAATGCTAAATTTGAAGCCTTCCAAATGTAAAAGGAGGATAAGATTCAGACTCTGTTTTACCGAACTCAGTTTGGGCCGACCACCAAGCTCGAAGAAATCACATCAAGGGGAGAGCTCAGACTAATCACACCAAGCTTGAAGAGATGACTTCCAAGAGAGGGGAGGCTCTATGACCAAAACCTACTATCCACGCATGAGGGTGGACTTTACTAGATAGGAAGATGGAAACCCGATTGGTTGGATCTCACTCGCGGAGTGATATTTTCGGTACCACAAAATCGTGGATGCATCTATTGTTGGGAAATCTTGGGGGTGACATCACATGCACAGCGGAAGAATAAGAAAACAAAATCCCTGATTCCCAAAGAGATGTTCGTCGTCGTGCGAAGGTTGGTGCGCAAAACTCGCGAAACTTAAAACTGCGTATAGAGTAGATTGTGTTACCTTGGGAGATCGTATATCCCAGTTTCCTTGCAGATCCTTAGGAGAGGGTGAAGGAGGTCAAGCGTCCTCCTCTCTAGCGGTGATCCATAGAGCAAGGTTGCGACGACGCTCCTCAAAACTCCAAGCCTGCTCTAAGGTGGAGAGGGAGAGGAGAATAGGAAAGGTAAGCAAAGGCTTTAGCCCATGAGGCTCTGAATCCCTCCTATTTATAGAGGTCCCCTGTCAAACCCTAATGGATCCTCCCCTAGTGGGTATTGGATATGCATCCAATAAGACAAGGGCTCCGTCGGATATCTCATATCCGAACCTCTACTCATCACAATGCCTACCATATGTGTGTGACCTTCTAGGCCCAATATCGAGCTGGCCGTGAGTCATACCTGTCAGAACTCCTTCTAACTCAGTGAATTATTATCTCTGTAATAATTCACTTGACTCATCGACTACGGACGTACTAGGCCACTATGCCGTAGTCCCCAAACGATACAGGGGAATCCAATCCATTAGACCTGTCTGTCCTCAGTTACCGTGTACCTATAGTCCCTCATCCATCTAATATCCTAGAGACCATATATCGAGCATGGTGTTGTCAGACCCATACGGTTTCTACTCGAGTCTCGCTCTAATTGAATTCTCCCGGAGAACTCTTTCTCTCTCAACTCGAATGACCCTGGCCAGGGATTTGTTTGAGTAAGAACACATGAAATATTCCTCTCATGACGCCGAGAGTGGATGATCCTCTATCGACACTCAATAGCCCTCGTAAGGTCGACTACCACTCCCAATGACCAGCTGTACTAGATTTGGGACAGCCAAACCTATAAGTCTGGTATAAAAGAGTGGAGCACTCATGCATGACATCCTTGGTGTCTCAAGTCTAAGGACCAGATACACCACTAGGACTACGGAATCGCTATCTGACAATAAGGCATCATCAACCATCCAGCATTCCGTAAGCGGATCAATCAGTGAACTCATTCTCCAATGAGCACCTGTACTATATCCCTAGTGTCCCTACATGAGCAGCTATGAGACCAACTGCATCCATCATATGGATAGGTATACAGCACACCAGTTTATCCGGTTATCACGATGTCCCTCTCGAGTAACCTATGACCGGGATTATTTAGGATATGTGTTTAAAGGTGAATCGATTTCATTATCGTGATCTTATCACGATCCAATTCCCATTGCACAAATCCAAGGACATCACAATATATATATGCACATATGCAATAGTTATATAGTGATATACGCCAAAATATAATAAGCAAAAAAATTCTGTATCAAGTCACACGTGGCATCACTCACGTGATTGGCTTGCTGGGCACCTATGACAAGCAATCTCCCACTTGACCTAAAGCCAATCACCTATATGTCTGATCCCCATCAGACCCCTGTGACGCTCAAAGACAATATGAAACAACGGCTTTGTTAGTGGATCTGCAATGTTATCTTCGGATGGAACTATTTCCACTACTACATCTCCTCGGGCTACGATCTCTCTGATAAGGTGGAACCTCCTCAGAACATGCTTAGATTTCTGATGAGACCTAGGTTCCTTTGCTTGAGCAATCGCCCCGTTGTTGTCGCAATATAGGGAGATCGGCTCCTCGCTACCCGACACGACTCCCAAATCTGTAATGAACTTCTTCAACCAGACTCCCTCCTTTGCTGCATCTGATGCAGCAATGTACTCCGCCTCTATGGTCGAGTCAGCAGTGGTATCTTGCTTGGAACTCTTCCAACACACTACTCCTTCATTCAAGGTGTACACATACCCTGAATTCGACTTACTATCATCGACATTAGACTGAAAACTTGGGTCTGTGTAGCCTTCAACCTTAAGGCTATGACCTCCATATACTAGTAAAAGATCCTTAGTCCTTCTCAAGTACTTAAGGATACACTTTATTGCATTCCAGTGCTCCAAGCTTGGATCCGCCTGATACCTGCTCGTGACACTCAGAGCATGCGCTATATCAGGCCTAGTACATAGCATGACATACATGATAGACCCTATTGCTGAGGCATAAGGTATCATATTCATGTTCGCCCTTTCTTCTGGAGTCTTTGGGGACATACTCGTAGGAAGCGATATCTCATGTCTCATCGGTATGAGACCTCTCTTGGAATTTTCCATGCCAAACCTTTTGACAATGGTTTCTATGTACCTGGACTAGGACAAGCCAAGCATCCTCTTGGATCTATCTCTATAAATTCTAATCCCCAAGATATAGGACGCTTCCCCTAAGTCCTTCATGGAGAGGTGTCTAGATAACCAAGCCTTTACTGTGAATAGCATTCCTACGTCGTTCCCAATGATGAGGATGTCATCCACATATAACACCAAAAAGGTGATAGCGCTCCCACTTACCTTCCTGTATACACAAGGTTCATCTTCGTTCTTAACGAAGTCATAAGATCTGATTGCCTCATCAAATCTTATGTTCCAACTTCGGGAAGCTTACTTTAGTCCATAAATGGATCTAAGCAACCTACACACCTTATCTGGGTAGTTCTTGGACATGAATCCCTCAGGTTGCATCATATACACCTCCTCCTCAAGGTTCCCATTGAGGAATGTAGTTTTTCCATCCATCTGCCAGATCTCATAATCATAGTGTTCTACAATAGCCAATAGAATTCTGATGGATTTAGCATTGCTACGGGTGAGAAGGTTTCGTCGTAGTCAACACCTTGCCTTTGACGATACCCCTTAGCCACTAGCCTTGCTTTATAGGTCTCTACCTTTCCATCTACTCTGATCTTTTTCTCAAAGATCCACTTGCAACCGATGGGTACAATACCTTCGGGTGCATCATCTAGGTTCCAAACCTTATTGGAGTACAAAGAATCCATCTCAGAATTCATGGCTTCTTGCCACTTCCCGGAGTCTATACTCATAATAGCCTCCTCATAGGTCTGAGGATCAATATCCTTAACATCCTCTCCTCTAATATGTCCCACATATCTTTCAGGAGGATAGGATACTCTATCAAACCTACGTAAAGTTGAAACTTGTGTATTAGGTACCTGAAAAGACTCGGGCTGTAGAGTGGTGCTTGAGCTTGGTTCTCTAACCTCGCTCAACTCTATCATTCTCCCACTATCTCCGCTAAGAATGTGTTCCTTCTCAAGGAACACTACTCTCTTAACTACAAAGACCTTTTGGTCCTCGAGATGATAGAAATAATACCCACAAGTTTCCTTGGGATATCCCACAAATTTGCATCGCTCTGTCCTTGATTCTAACTTATCGGGGTTGTGTCTTTTAACGTGGGTAGGGCAGCCCCAAATCTTAACAACCTTAAGATCAAGCTTCTTCCCTTTCCATATCTCATATGGTGTAGACACTACCGACTTAGTTGGAACTCTGTTCAGAAGGTAAGCTACGATCTCTAGGGCATATCCCTAGAATAAGATGGGTAGGTCAGCGAAACTCATCTTGGACCGTACCATATCTAATAGCATACGATTTCTCCTTTCAGAGACACCATTGAGCTGAGGTGTATAAGGAGGTGTCCATTGGGATAATATCCCATGGTCCTTGAGGAACTGAGTAAACTCTGTACTTAAGTACTCACCTCCACGATCTGATCAAAGAGCTTTGATACTCTTTCCAGTCTGGTTCTCCACCTCATTCTTATACTCTCTGAATTTCTCAAAGGCCTCGGACTTGTACTTCATTAAGTACATATATCCATACCTTGAGAAATCATCAGTAAAGGTAATGAAGTAGGAGTAACCACCAATGGCATGAGTTGACATGGGTCTACATACATCACTATGTATGAGTTCCAACAGCTCAACGGCTCTCTCTCCAGTTCCACTAAATGGAGAGTTGGTTAGTTTTCCACGAATACAAGGCTCACAAGTTGCATATGACACATAGTCGAATGGATCTATATATCCATCATTTAGTAACTTTTGAATCCTTCTTTCATGGATGTGACCTAGCCTACAATGCCACAGGTATGCACTATTCAACTCATCTCGTTTCCTTTTAGACACATTTACATTCATGATATGTGGAGTAGTGTCTAATATAAATAAACCATTATGCAATGTTCCTTTCGTGATGATCTTATCATCTAATAATATCGAACAACCATTGTTCTAAAAAACAAATTTATATCCACTAACTGTTAAACATGAAATGGAGATAATGTTTTTGATAATAGAAGGAACAAAATAACATTCATCTAATGCAATAAAAGCTCTATTAGGCATATGTAGGGCGACCTCGCCAACAGCTACTACAGCAACTTTTGCTCCATTACCCATCTTGAGGTCCATCTCGCCTCTCTCTAGTCTCCTAGGCCTTGCTAGAACCTACAACGAATTACATATATGATAAGCACTACCGGTATTCAATACCCATGTGTTATCATAAGAGTCTGACAAATGGAGACTGATCATGAATGTACCTGAAGCTTTATCAAGCTTTTGTTTCGCCCTTTCTGCAAGGTACTCTTTGCAGTTCCTCTTCCAGTGCCCATCTTTACCATAGTGGAAGCATTGGCCTTTGTCCTTTACTGGGTCTTTCATAGCAACCTTTGCTTTACCTGGTCCGCTCTTGCCCTTTCCCTTCTTAAGGGACTTTTATGCTTTCCTTTTCTTTTTGGTCTCACCAGTGTAGAGAACTGGCTTCTCTTTCTTAATAGTACTCTCTGCCTCCCTCAATATATTGAGGAGCTCTAGGAGAGTCACCTCAAGCTTGTTCATATTAAAATTCATTATGAACTGTGAAAAGGAATTTGGTAGGGACTGAAGCACAATGTCCACACACAAGTTATCCTCTAGGACCATTCCTAGACTTGTGAGTTTCTCTATCCACTCAATCATCTTTAGGACATGGTTCTGAACTGATTTCCCCTCAGTTATCCTAGCGCGGAAGAGGCTCTTAGATATCTCATATCGCTGAGTCCTTCCCAGTTCCTCAAACAATTTACGGACATGTAGGAGAATGGATCTGGCATCCATCTTTTTATGTTGTCTCTATAACTCAGAAGTCATAGAGCCCAACATATAGCACTAAGCAAGAGTGGAGTCATCAATGTACTTCACATAGCGAGCGATCTCATCCTCATTTGCCCCTTCTTCGGGCGCAGGCATCACTGTATCAAGGACGTACACGATTTTTTCCATTGTGAGAACAATTCTCAAGTTACGGAGCCAATCCGTATAATTTGGACCAGTGAGGGGGTTGACATCAAGTATGTCACGTAAGGGATTTGAAAGCGACATTTTCTGAAAATAAAGATGCATCAGAAATGAATAAAATGCAGATTTTGCAAGAAATAAACTATCAAGATATGGACTTCTATCTTAATATGCTCCCACTATTTTACTAACGAGTCATGCGACACCCTCAGCACGTGAAACGAAAGTCTCCGACAGACTTCTAGTGGGAATCAGGATCCAATCAGCGTCTTAGTGTAACCTCGAGGGACTCGACCAATCACACTAAGCCTAAAAGGTAGGCAACTATTGCCGATCACAACTCATTGTGATTCCCATCCTGTTCGGCCTCCGAATCACCATGGCCTCGACGGACTCGACCAACCATGATGCATGGTTAAGTCAACACCTTCGTTACAAGATGAGTCTGATTTGATGAAATAACCTCGAGGGACTCGACCAAGCATACTGTGCCCTTAGGTCACCGGTGACATCTCTATGTCGTAAGCAAGATAGCGAATCGTGATATAGGTGAGTCTCGAGGGACTCGACCAACTCAACCTACACCGGGAATTGGTTCCTACTTATAACGATGGAAGGCCACGTGGGTCAATCTAATTGCCTCACATTTACCGACTTAATATTATCGAGAGATGTTTCTATGATTTGGTCTCCTAATATGACATGTCACACATATACATATTTAATATATATCTACATTGTATGTAAATATATATACATATCTAGTATGTGTATAAGCAATCACACCAGATGATCATGGACTACAACCTAATATGATTAGGCCCGAGCTAGTAGGCCTAATCACTCACATCAAGATCTATGTGTGCAATGGTGCATCTCCATGCCCTATGATCGTCCATCTCGTCCTCGTTGGTTCCATCAACATCTTGATGCATCTTCATGCATCACGATCGTCCGTCTCATAGGTCCCGCTATCGCATCCACGCTCCCGCTGTGCCTCCTCATGTGATTACAACTTAATCATAGGCACGCAGGCCCGACAATAAACGAGAAATATAATGGAGGCTCGCAGACCTCAATAATAATAATCACAAGTACACACATCACACGGTCCATGATCATCCGTCCACACATCATACATCACATGTATAAATAATCATCATCATGTAGGACTACTAGATAATAATAAAAATAATAATCAACTAAACTTTTTAATTAATTAATATTTTCTGAAATCAGGGACATATAGGGAATTTCTGAATTTATAGGGGTATTTTCATAATTTGGACAAAAGATAGAAACTGGAATTTCTTAAATTCTAAGGGGCAAAACTATCTTTTTCCCAGAAAACCCTAATACCCTTTGCTGCTGCCGCCGCCGCCGCCGCCGCCACCCTACTGGCGACGGCCTGTGCGGCGAGGGGCGGGGCGCTGCCCTCGCCTACGGGCGGCACGCCCGCTAGCGGCGCTGCCGCTGCAGGTGGGCGCCCCCGCGGGCGGTTCTGCCGGCGGTGCTGCCCTTGCAGGTTGGCGCCCCTACGGGCGCTGTCGCCTCCGCGGGCGGTTCTGTCCCGACGGGCGGTCGCCCCTGCGGGGGGGTTTCGCCCGGGGGAGCAACGACGGCAGGCGCTGCAGGCGCCTCTGCCCGTGTGCTGCTAGTCCCGCCGGACGCAAGCCTACTGCAAGCAGACGCAGCCCCTGTGCTGCCCGCCTTCGGCTGCGCTGCACCCACGAAGATCGAGGGCAACAACTGTTGCTACCCTTCCTTGTTATTGCGTCAACGATTTTGACGTCAAAATTCTTCCTAAACACAACACACATAGTTCAAAACCAATCATTCGCACGAACAACCTGGCTCTGATACCACTATTGGAAACTCTTGAGGGCGACATCACATGCGCAGCGGAAGAACAAGAAAACAAAATCCCTGATTCCAAAAGAGATGTTCGTCGTCGTGCAAAGATTGGTGCGCAAAATCCGCGAAACTTAAAACTTTGTATAGAGTAGATTGTGTTACCTAGAGGGATCGTAAATCCCTGTTTCCTTGCAGATCCTTAGGAGAGGGTGAAGGAGGTCAAGCGTCTCCTCTCTAGCGGTGATCCACAGAGTAGGGTTGCGACGACGCTCCTCAAAACTCCAAGCCTGCTCTGAGGTGGAGAGGGAGAGGAGAATTGGAAAGGCAAGCAAAGGCTCTAGCCCATGAGGCTCTGAATCCCTCCTATTTATAGAGGTCCTTGTCAAACCCTAATGGGTCCTCCCCTAGTGGGTATTGGATTTGTATCCAATAAGACAAGGGCTCCGTCGAATATCTCATATCTGGACCTCTACTCATCGCAATGCCTACCATATGTGTGTGACCCTCTAGGCCTAATATCGAGCTGGCCGAGAGTCATACCTGTCAGAACTCCTTCTAAACTAGTGAATTATTATCTCTGTAATAATTCACTTGACTCATCGACTACGGACGTACTAGGCCACGACGCCGTAGTCCCCAGATGATACAGGGGAATCCAATCCATTGGACTTGTCTGTCCTCAGTTACCGTGTACCTATAGTCCCTCATCCATCTAATATCCTAGAGACCGTATATCGAGCATGGTGTTGTCAGACCCATACGGTTTCTACTCGAGTCTCGCTCTAATCGAATTCTCCCGGAGAACTCTTTCTCTCTCAACCTGAATAACCCTGGCCAAGGATTTGTTTGAGCAAGAACACATGAGATATTCCTCTCATGACGCCGAGAGTGGATGATCCTCTATGGACACTCAATAGCCCTCGTAAGGTCGACTATCACTCCCAATGACCAACTGTACTAGATCTGGGACAGCCAAACCTATAAGTCTGGTATCAAAGAGTGGAGCACTCATACAGGACATCCTTGTTGTCTCAAGTCTAAGAACCAGATACACCACTAGGACTACAGAATCGCTGTCTGACAATAAGGCTTCATCAACCATCCAACATTCCGTAAGCGGATCAATCAGTGAACTCATTCTCCAATGAGCACTTGTACTGTATCCCTAGTTTCCCTACACGAGCAGCTATGAGACCAACTGCATCCATCATATGGACGGGTATACAGCACACTAGTCTGTCCGGTTATCACGATGTCCCTCTCGAGTAACCTATGACCGGGATTATTTAGGATATGTGTTTAAAGGTGATTCGATCTCATTATCGTGATCTCATCACGATCTGATTCCCATTGCACAAATCCAAGGACATCACAATATATATATATATATGCACATATGCAATAGTTATAAAGTGATATATGCCAAAATATAATAAGTAAAAAGATTATGTATCAAGTCACACGTGCCATCACTCACGTGATTGGCTTGCTGGGCACCTATGACTAGCATCTATGATGGAAATTATAGCTATAAATCTTGAAGGAGATGTCATATAGTGGTTTGACTGGTTTGAACACACTCATTGAGTCCTCTCATGACGACAATTCAAAAAAAGACTATTGATCCGCTTCGGACCAACCGATTACGAGAACATTGACGGACAACTAGCAAAGATCCGAAAAATAGTTTTGAAAGGTTATCTAATCAAACTTGTGATTTGTCTGAAAAATAGCTATTGAGGACCTTCATTGAGAGCTTGAAGCCGAAGATCCAAGGAGAAGTTAAAGCACGATAACCGTACACGCTTATGGCGGCCATCTCTTTCACACGACTTCAAGAGGAGCAATTGAACCATGAAGCTCGGAGGACTAGGGTCACTCCCCGACTAGCAATACTGAAGCCTGTCAACCGAGCCCCTACACCAAAAAGGTTGACAATGTTGAATATCGGATTTTGATGATGAAACCAATTGATAGTGTTTATGATTTAATCTACGTTTTGAGTGATGCAAGATGCTTCAATGAGGAAGAGATAATTAAATCAAGGAGAATCATGTTTGGCCAAAGAAAAATATGTTAGAAGATTGGATGTCGAGCTGAAGGATTGGTCGACGCATCGACAAAAGACTTCGGGCCATGTGTTCGGGCATCAGGCCAAGAAGAGTGGATATTGCGCCAAGAAAATCGAAGTTGTGGAGGTCAACTGGCCGATTAGGCAATAGGCCATAAGAGAGGACAATGCGCCGAACAATCGGACGAGGCATCGATGAACCAATGACGTGTCAGACAACATCTGATTGGCTTAGTATTAATTATCTAGATCGAAGTAGGTTTTATATGTGCAGGATTAACTGCGATAGCAAGGCATAAAGCAAAATGAAGTCTTGAAGTCAAGGATGCAATTTCGTTGGGAGTTCGAGAGTTCGTTGGAAGTCCTAATGTTCATCGAAAGTTCTATCGGAATTAACCGAGAAGTCCAGGAGCTTGCCAAAGAAGCTCATCAGAACTCACCAAGAAGATCATCGTGAAGTCCAGGAGCTTGTTGGGAGATCGTCAGAAGTTCGCCAAAAGATCGCCAGAAGAAACCTAGACTTACGGACTTATTTAGCTTAGTAATTGTCTTAGATTTCATAGTTAGCACATAATTAGGATTGGAATTAGGCCAACCCAATTAGGGGCTAGTTGGGCCCATGTATGGACTATGTTGGGCCCAATAAAAGGCCCAAACAATTACCTAATAAGTGGCACCATCGTTCCACAATCTTCGAGACTGTGTTAGGTAGTGGTACCGCCCAGTGGTAGTGTCAGGTGGTGGTATCGCCATACTAGGCAATGATACCGCCTAGTGTCAATGCTGTAGATGATGGTACCACCCAAAATAAGCGTTGGTACCACCAGGACCCGGGAAACCCAGGATGAGACCTTTTTAGCCTCTAAATTTGAATCAACTTGAAGCCTATGAATACCCTTCTCATCCCTGGTTAAACTATACAAGTATGGAGAGTGAAAAAAGAAAGAAACGCTGTTGCAATCTTGTGTGAACTCCTTTCCTTCTTCTAAGTGTTAGAATAGTTTGAGAGAGGAGTAAGTGTGTAAGGGTTATCTCCTAAACCCGGTAAAAGGAGAAAAAGCTGTAAAAGGTGATTGGTCTTCGCCTATTGAAGGAAGACTGACAGTGGATATCGGTGGCCTCGACGGAAGAAGAATCAGGAGTGGATATAGGTCACGATGATCAAACCACTATAAAAATATGGTTTGCTTTTCTTTTGTGTAATTTACCATACTACAAACCTCCTTATTTGCTTTACTTTCTCATTACACTCTTACGAATGCTTTGAAGTTTAATATCTTTCTGAGATCAGTTTTATCATACGAAATGAAATATCCAAAACTGACGTTTTTATCCACTGGACTAATTCACCCCCCTCATGTCACGCCCCTCAAATAATATCGATGATTTTAAAATTTTCATCACAAACCAATCTAGGATCCAAACTAACATTTGAGGACACTGAAAAGCATTCTATCCAATTCACATCTATAAACCTGTGCAGTTTATAATCATATATCACATTACTCGATAATTCACATTTATGGCAACCTAAGCCAACTTAACAAACATGAACAACATTTATAAATCCACAAGCTAAGTAATTTATACAATCAGAACTCCAATCATTTACCACAAGTTCATATCATCGTAAACTAGACTTAACATTCCGAAATTCCAAATAAGAGAGATCTTCTAACACTTTTACAAGGTATATCCATTTCGATTCATCGATAACATTTCATTACATACAAAATATGTTTATATAATAATAACATAATAACCAACAAGACTTGCTCATAATTTTGAATAGCTCTCCATTGCCTCAGCCCAATTCAAATATCTCAAAGGGTGACAAGCTGACTTGAAAGATTTTATATAATAACGAAGTGAGCTAAAAACAGCTCAGCAAGTGATAAAGCATATTCAGAACAAAAGGAACAGTTTCAAACAAGTAAGGTATCATAATGCAAGGCAGAATACAAGAATTCTCAAGGATACCATCTCATTAGATACAAAATCATATGTGTCAAGTCACTCAAAACATATTTGGTTCATAACGAATGGATCATAGAGTAATTGGAGCATATCAATAGCGTACGAGATGTTCCGGAGCAACCCTTTACCATTTTTGGCAAATGTCCAAATAATCCCATAAACACTAGAGTACAAAAGGGTATTGTGAACAATAATTTGAGATAGTAGCAGATGAAACATTTCGAAACATATCAACGGTATGTGAAGCATTTTGAAGTATATCAATGGCATAGGAAACATTTTGGAGCATGTCAATATAGAATATGAAACAAAAGCTCAGACGTCGTACCCTAGCATAGTACATGTGAGGTTTAACTCAGTGGTAGCTCCACACCGTGATGAGTTCTCGACTCCATCCACGGGTAGCCCTTTCCTACTCGAGCACTCTCACTCTGCCCATGTGCTAGGTCGGCTCTGAATATCATATCAAACAGATAGAAGGTGAAGTGGGATTCCAAACATAATATGGTCCATCCATTTCTGAATGACCACTAAACATAATCTAGAGCATCGCGGGCTCTAAGCATATACCCTTTAACATTTCTGGCAAAGGTCCAAATAATCCCACAAACACTAGAGTACAAAAGGGTATTGTGAACAATAAATTGGGATATATCAGAAGCACATGCGGAACAACGAAATGTACATGTGCCTTTATGAGTCAAAACGATGCAAACATAATCCTTCACAAATATATTCAAATTTGAAAGGAAATGAAAGCAAGAGTATACAAGGATTCCAAGCGATCACATATAGCTCAATTCAAATAAGAAGGTTAGATGAAATCAATTTCCAAAGGAATGAAACCAGAATATGCGAAATCGATCAAAGCTCGATTTTTGACAGAATTCGAGAGACACATTGAACAAATGATTCAAACTATCAATTGTGCTCCAATATACTCAAGAAATCTATCAAAAGAAAGGTTTATGAGTCTATATTCTGATCAAATAAATTTTGTCCAAATCAGAGGTCAATACATAAAGTTATAACCATAACAAGGTAGAAAGGTCAGAATCTCAGAAGTTGCACAGATTCGAATCGTTACGTCTAAACAGGAGATATATCAAATACAAGGCTAGAACAATTCAAAGTTACTTATATTCAAAGCAAATGTAGATATAAAATTGCAGTAAGGAAAGATTAGGACACTTGCAATAGGAAAGATTAGAAAGCTTGCAATAGGAATGATCGGAACACTCGCAATATGAAAGATTAGAAAGCTTGCAATAGGAAGGTTCAGAACACTTGCCTTTCAAAGATTTTGATATGAAGATCCAAAGAAGGTGTCAGCCCAAATCCTTCTACTTTTCTATTAGAACCCTTGCAGATTCTAAACTTGGGGTTGATCTCTTTAGGGGATCGGCCTCCTTGGAACTCTATAGGGGTTCCTCCCTCCAAGTTGCTGCTCAAAGGCTGCAGAAAAGATTCATCTATTGCTTAAGAAAAGAGAAGGAATACATGGCTATTTATAGGGCTTCTAAACCCTAACTCCTAATAGGACTCCTACTTAAGACTCTTACTTCTAACCAACTCCTAATAGAACTCCTACTCAAGACTTCTATTCCCTTACAACTCCTAATTCTTCTCTAAGAAAAAACCTCCTACATGAATGCCCCTCACAATTAGGACTCTCCTAGCTAGAGTCCTAACAGAATGTCCCTCTCAATTAGGACTCTCCTAGCTAGAGTCCTAACATTTTTACATGAATGTCCCTCTCAATTAGGACTCTCCAAGCTAGAGTCCTAACAGACCCGCCCTCTTCAAATCAGCCTTGTCCTTGAGGTTGATGATTCATGAATTCTAGGAATTTGATCTTCAAGTCGTCATAGTTCTCCCAAGTGACATCTTCTTTTGGTAGGTTCGCCCACTGTATTAGCACTTCATTAGTGGGTCGTCGTCGTCGAGTCACGATCCGTCGATCAATAATGGCATTTAACTGGGTCTGAAGTTCTCTTTGGGTAGTCATATTTGGTGGGTGGCTTTGGGCTGTCTCCAAGCACCCTGCATATAGAATAACTTTGTCCAAAATCTGCTATTGAAGATACAAGTAGAATTTGTCACAAGCACAATGCGTCCCTTATAGTGTAATTCTTTTGAGTCCCAATTGTAATGAGCCATGGGGCTTGGTGCTTTCTCCAATTTTTTTATAATCTTACTAGTATCTGAATCTTCCTGCCATTCCATCTTAATATCCTCAAGGAACTCGCTGGTCGAAAGTGAAACGGTCGAAACTTCAACTTGCTCGGGTAGCTGCGAAAGCGCATCTGCAAGAACATTCTCTTTCCCCCTTTTGTAAGTTATTTCAAAATCAAATCCAAGAAGTTTTGTTACCCATTTTTGCTGCTCGGGGGAAGATATCTTCTGCTCCAAGAGATATTTTAGGCTTTTATGGTCGGTCTTGATTTGAAAATATCGCCTGATCAAGTACAATCTCCACCTCGTTGCTGCGCGCACAATGGCGAGCATCTCCTTATCATATGTTGATATATTTTGATCGGAGGGAGATAATGCCTTGCTAGTGTATGCGAGTGGTCGATCATCTTGCATGAGAATGACTCCAATTCTGACTCCAGATGTGTCGGCCTCAATAATGAAGGGTCGGTTGAAATATGGTAGTGTTAGCACCGGCGTCGTCGTCATGGCTGCCTTATGTTTGTCGAAGGCAGCGGAGGCTCTGTCCAACCATTGGAAGACATCTTTTCCTAGTAAGGAAGTAAGTGGTGCACTGATCTTTCCATAGTCTTTCACGAACTTGCGGTAGTAGCCTGTTAAACCCAGAAAGCCATGTAGCAATTTTATGTTTCTCGAGGTCGGCCAGTTTTGCATTGCTCCAATTTTGAAGGGGTCCACTGCCACACCTTCCTCTGATATGATATGCCCAAGATATTCCACCTTTTGTTGAATAAAGCAAAAATTCGTGGTTGTTGTGTGTTCAAAAGGTGGTTTTCCGTATGTCTTCTTCGCATGCTCGTATTTGATGATACCCGGATCAAAGGTCCAGCTTTGTAAAGATTTGTGCTCCCTTTCATCTAGCAATTCATCTACTATTGGAATAAAGTATTTGTCCTTGATGATTATGCCATTGAGAGCTCGGTAATCAACACATATTCGCCTTGTTCCGTCCTTCTTGCGTACAAGTAGCACCAGCGAAGAGTAGATGTTGCAACTTGGCCGAATAACTCCTGTTTCGAGCATCTCTTTTATAATCCTTTCTATTTCATCCTTCTGGAGATGTGGATACTGATATGGCTGAGCATTTGCTGAAGATTTGCCTAATGTCGTCAACCATTTAATTCTGAGCATGGCCTCATGATTGTTAAGAGGGAGAAGGAAGAAATCTGCAATTATCTCTTGGTCCTGCAGCAATAGTTTCTCCTGCAAGCGCCTATGATCACAATTCAAAATCCGTCCGTCGGTGACCTTAACATCAAACCTGCAGCGATTCTCGATAGGTAATGATATCCGAACAGCAAGCTTACTATTTAGGAAGTTAGTAGTACTGCCCGTGTCGATGAGAACAGTGATTGGTTGTTGTTTGAGAAGGCCTCCAATTTTCATCGTTTGCGGGTTTGAGTAGCTTGCTAGTGTATGTACCGTAACTTCGGTCGGTTGTGGCTCTTCTTCTGCATCTTCTTCTTCATGTTCAAGGCTCTCTTTTGGATGTTCGATGACATCTTCTTCTATCGGTTCAATCATAAGAAGTCCCCCTTTACTACAGCGATGCTCACGGCTCCACGGCTCGTCACAATGCCAACATAACCCCTTCGCATATCGCTCCCGAAGCTCTTCTCTTGTTAACCTCTTTAGTGTAGGGACTTGGTCGACAGTAGGTGGGGCTAAGGGCTTCAATATTACTGGTTGAGGAGAGACCCTACTCCTCCGAGCTTCATGGTTTAATTGCTCCTCTTGATGTCGTGCGAAAGAGATGGCTGCCATAATCGTATACGGTTGTCGCGCTTTAACTTCTCCTCGGATCTCTGGCTTCAAGCCCTCAATGAAGGTCCACAATAGCTGTTTTTGAGACCAATCATGAGTTTGATTAGATAACCTTTCAAACCTGGTTTGGTACTCCTGAATGGTGGAGGTTTGTTGGATCTTTGCTAGTTGTTCGTCAATATTCTCGTAATCGGTTGGTCTGAAGCGAATCAGCAGTCCTTCTTTGAATTGTCGCCATGAAAGGACTCCATAAGTATGTTCAAACCAGTCAAACCACTGTATAGCATCCCCTTCAAGATGTATAGCTGCAATTTTCACCATAGATACATCCGCGGTTTTGTGGTACCGAAAATATCGCTCCGCGTGCGAGATCCAACCAATCGGGTCTCCTTCTTCCCATCTAGGGAAGTCCACTCTCATGCATGGATAGTTGGGGTTGGTCATAGAGCTTCCCCTCTCTTGGAAGTCATATCTTCGGGCTTGGTGTGATTGGGCAAAGCTCTCTCCTTGATGTGATTTCTTCGGGCTTAGTAGTCGGCCCAATCTGAGTTCGGTAAAGAGCGCCCGAATCTTATCCTCCATTCGCGCCTCCAAGGCTTCGAATTTAGCATCGATTGCCTCCTTAGATGCCATAGTATATGCCTTCAAATCTATGATTTTAAGATCTCTCTTTTGTTGTCAGGTTAAAGGCATGTATAGGTTGAGAGAAGTGATGGTCGAAAGGGTTGGTGGATTGGTGGATGTAGGCTGCGGTTTAGGCTTGTTTTGTGGCTGTTTTGGGTACAGTTTGAGGGTGTGGTTTAGTAGAGTTTTAGGGCTATGGATGAAAGTTTTGGATCTGTGGTAGATGGTAGCAAAGGTTTGACAGAAATCCGTGGAAGTTGCAGCAAGTATGTGCTGTCTTGTAAGAGTAGAATTGTTGTCGAAGAAACAACGGTTTCTCGACGTAATTTTCACCAAAAACTTGAGAGAATTGAGGAGGGAATTGATAGCAAAATCACAATTTATATGACAGCAAGGATATCTAATTTAATCAAGAAAAATTCGGCAGTATAACAGCAAGGAAATTGGTGCAAGTTGCAATTGCAGAATTATCGTCGAAAAATTTCAGCGGGTTACGATGAAAATTTGCAGCAACATAAAATCATTTTTAGAGATGAATTTCTTAATAGATCAATCTTAGATGGAAGCCAAGATGATCTATGAAGTGTATAAGAAATTTCATTCAAAAAATATTGCAAATAGATGGGTTAAGGCAACGATATGCAGCTGAAATTTTCTGCAGCATAGATTTTCAAGTGCAGCAGATTGGACAAAAAAGATCAGTAGTTTATATTGAGAATTTTTCGATGAAACCAAAGAGAAATCTACTGTTAGGAAGTGTCAAAGATGTCATGAAAATTTCGTAGAAATTTGGATAGAAAAAGTATAGTAGCAAGATCAAACAGATGGTGCTATGCGGCTGGAATTCTGCAATGTATCTTTCGTCGTAGAGTTGAAAACTTTGTGACGAAAAGTTTATGCAGCAATATAGGAACGATTTTTTTTTTTTGGATTTTCGAATAAGGATAACTAAATTGCAGCAGCAGTAAGGTAGGAAACCAGAACCTGTTGCAATTCACGGGGAGATCAAAGGATGATCCGTGGTGGTGGAGATGATGACGGAATTCGGTGATGATCTTTTAAGCAATTGTGGGAATTACTTTGGATGGTTGTAGAGGGTTGATGGATGGCTATGGAAGGGCAGCGAGACGCCAAGAACGCTGCTCTGATACCAGGTGTTAGAACCCTTGTAGATTCTAAACTTGGGGTTGATCTCTTTAGGGGATCGGCCTCCTTGGAACTCTATAGGGGTTCCTCCCTCCAAGTTGCTGCTCAAAGGCTGCAGAAAAGATTCATCTATTGCTTAAGAAAAGAGAAGGAATACATGGCTATGTATAGGGCTTCTAAACCCTAACTCCTAATAGGACTCCTACTTAAGACTCTTACTTCTAACCAACTCCTAATAGAACTCCTACTCAAGACTTCTATTCCCTTACAACTCCTAATTCTTCTCTAAGAAAAAACCTCCTACATGAATGCCCCTCACAATTAGGACTCTCCTAGCTAGAGTCCTAACAGAATGTCCCTCTCAATTAGGACTCTCCTAGCTAGAGTCCTAACATTTTTACATGAATGTCCCTCTCAATTAGGACACTCCAAGCTAGAGTCCTAACATTTTCCTCCGTGTCCTCTCCCTGTTTCTGCTCTCTCTTACTCTCATTCCTTCGTTTTCTTTTTCAAACGCAGCTGTCGCAGCCATCACCACTGCCACTACCACAGTCGTAGCCATGACCGCAGTAGCTGTCACAATCGCAGCCCCTTCCCCTACACTACTTCCTTCCTCCCTTCTCTCGTTCCTACTTTTTCTTTCCCAAACACAACTGCCACAAACGCAACCGCAATCACGGCCACAGCCCCCCCTTTTTTTTTTTCCCTTTCCTTTCTTTTTATTTCCCAAAAGCAGCTACTGCAGCCACCATCGCTGTCGTAGCTACCGTAGCCAACATCACAGCCGCAGCCGCAGTCGCAGCCATGGCTGCAGCCTCTTCTTCCTCCCCTGCTCATCTTCCTCTCCTTCTTCTCCTCCAACTGCAGCTGTCATCACCGTAGCCGCAGCCCCTTCTTCCCCTTCTTTTCTTCCTCTCCTTCCCTTCTTCCTTCCTCTCTTCTTCCTCTCCTTCCCTTCTTCCTTCCTCTCTTCTTCCTCTCCTTCTTCTCTTCTAGCTGCAGCTGCCACTGCTGCAGCCGCAGCCCCTTCTTCCCCTTCTCCTCTTCCTTCTCCTTCCCTTCTTCTTCTTCTCTTCTTCTCCTTCCTCCCCTTCTTTTCCCCGACGCACTGCCTCTCTTCTCCTCTATTTCCTCCTGCTGGAAACAGAGGTGCCGTAGCCTCCTCCTCCCTCCTCTTCTTCTTCTCTTCTTCTCCTCTCCTTCCCTTCTCCTCCTTGGTGCCACACACACCCTCTCCTCTGTTTCCTCCTGCAAGAAACAGAGGTGTCACAACCTCTTCACCCGCTTCTCCTTCTTCTCTCTCTTTTTCTTCTTCTTCTATTCTTCTCTTCTCCCTCTTCTTCCTCCTCTCTTCTTTTCCCTCTTCTTCTTCTTTTCTTCTTCTCTTCTTCCTTTCTCCTCCCTAATGCCCCACAGCTCCTCGCTGCAGCCCTTGCCGCAGCCACCTCCTCTTTTCTTCTTTTTCTTCTTCTTCTTCTTCTGCTTCTCTTCTTCTCCTCTTCTTCCCTTCTCCTCCCTGACGCCCCACACATGAACTCCTATGTTTCCTCCTACACGAAACAGAGGTGCTGCAGCCCTAGCTGCTGCAGCTATCTCTCTTTCCTCTCCCTCTTCCCTCTCTTCTTCTTCTTCTTTTCTTCTCTTCTTTCCTAGCTGCACTGCTGCAGTCGCAGCCTCAACCGCGGCCACAGCCTCTTCTTCCTCCCCTACTCATCTTCCTCTCCTTCTTCTCTTCCAACTACAGCTACCATCGCCGCAGCTGCAGCCCCTTCTTCCCCTTCTCTTCTTCCTCTCCTTCCCTTCTTCCTTCCTCTTCCTCTTTCCCTGTCACATTTGCAGCTGCCACAGCCGCAGCCGCAGCTACTTCTTTCCCTTCTCCTCTTCCTTCTCCTTCATTTCTTCTTCTTCTCTTCTTCTCCTTCCTCCCCTTCTTCTCCCCGACGAACAACATCCTCTCCTCTGTTTCCTCCTGCAGGAAACAGAGGTGCCGCCTCTTCACCCGCTTCTACTTCTTCTCTTCCTCTTCTTATTCTTCTTCTCCTCTTCTTCCCTTCTCCTACCCGACACCCCGCACCTTCTCACTGCAGCCCATGCTGCAGCCATCCTTCTTTTTTTTCTTTTTCTCTTCTTCTTTTTCCTCTTCTTCTTCTTCTCCTCCCCAACGCCCCACACCTCGTCTCCTCCGTTTTCGCCTGCACAAAACAGAGGTGCTGCAGCCCTAGCTGCTACAACTATTTCTCTTTCCTCTTCCTCTTCCCTCTCTTCTTCTTCTTCTCTTCTCCCTCATCTTCCTCTCTTCTTCTCCCCATGCCCCACCGCACCTCTCTCTATTTCGATAGCATGGGAGGTGGTGGGATAAAACCGAAATTTTCAGGTTTTTTTTTTTTTTTGTAACTTAACAGTTTAGTCCTTGAAATATCTATATTTACATATAGGTCATCCGATTTATAAATAAATCTTTATTAATAATTTTCAAAAGTGAGGGATATTACACCTCACCCCTCTTAGTGCTGACTCATTCCTAACAAATAAGAAAAGATCTTCGGGAGTGATCTATAAAGGGGTGTTGGCATTGCGACGAGCCGTGGAGCCACGAGGATTATTGTAAAAAAGAGAGACTTCTTGTGATTGAACTAGTAGAAGAAAAGGTCATTGAACATCAAGAAGAGAGCCCTGAACATAAATAAGAAGATACTGAAGAAGAACCACAACCGACTGACTTTATGGTACATGCGCTAGTCGGCTACTCAAACCCACAAACGATGAAAGTTGGAGGCCTTATCAAACAACAACCGATCACTATTCTCATTGACACAGGCAGAACTAATAACTTCCTAAATAGTAAGGTTGCTGCTCGGATGGTGCTCCATCTCGAAGGTTGTAGCAAGTTCGATGTAAAGGTCACTGACGGCAGAATCCTAAAGTGTGACAAAAGATGCCCATAGGTGAAACTATTACTATAAGACCAAGAAAATATCACCGATTTCTTCCTCCTACCAATTGATGACTATGAGGCCATACTTGGCATAGAATGACTGACTACGCTAAGTGATGTCTCTTAGAACTTTTTCAAATTAACTATGAAATTCTACTGCAAAGACAAACATATCATCCTATGCGGGAAGCGCGGAAGCAACATAACCACCATTTCGACCCAACGAATGGAGAAAGTTTTGCACAAGATAAATAAAGGTTTTTTAATACATCTCCAGCAGCAACCAGAGGGGAAGAAAATAGAAATTGAAGATTAAAATCTCATTTAATTACTTGTTGAATTTGCCGACATTTTTGTTGAGTCGCGTGGTCTTCCTCCTACTCGGCAACATGACCATCGGATTCCAATTCTTTCGGGCAAACCACTAGTGAACACTCAGCCATATTGTTATTCTCACCTCCAAAAGGATGAAATTGAAAAGATTGTAATGGAGATACTTGAAACAAGAGTGATTCGGCCATGTTGCAGCCCCTATTCCTCATTGGTGCTACTTGTATGCAAGAAGGACGGAACTTGGCGGATGTGCATCGACTACCGAGCTTTAAATGAAATCACCATCAAGGACAAGTATCTAATACTATTAGTGGATGAACTTCTTGATGAGTTAAAAGGAGCTCGAGTCTTCACGAAGTTGGACCTCCAATCCGGTTACCACCAAATTCGGGTATGTGAAGATGACATTCTAAAAACTGCATTTTGCACACTTGACGGCTATTATGAATTCTTGATAATGCCTTTTGGACTCACTAATGCTCCTTTAACCTTCCAAAATATCATATGAATGATATTTTTCAGAGCTTTATTCACAAATTTGTGCTGGTATTTTTTGATGATATTCTCATTTACAGCCTTTCTCTTGAGACTCACTTTCAGCATTTATGGGTTATTTTGATGATCCTTCGGGAGAATACACTTTTTGTTAAATAGCCAAAGTGCAGCTTTCTCTAGCAAAAAGTAGAGTACCTTAGGCATATAATATCAGAAGAAGGAGTGGTGATAGACCCAACAAAAATTGAAGCAATGCAAGGCTAGCTGAAACCTACAAACGTAAAATTACTACGTGGGTTCCTTGGACTAACGGGCTACTACCAAAAATTTGTCAAGGACTATGGGAAGATCAGTGCACCCTTCACTTCTCTCCTGAAAAAAGATGCCTTCCAATGGTCGGACAAAGCCTCCGCTATCTTCGACAAACTTAAGCAACCATGACGACGACGCCGGTGCTAGCACTACCAGATTTCAACCGACCCTTCATCATTGAGGCTGACGCATCTGAACTCAAAATTGGAGCAGTTCTTATGCAAGATGGTCAACCACTCGCATACACCAGTAAGGCATTGTCTCCCTCCTATCAAAACATGTCAATATATGATAAGGAGAAGCTCACCATTGTGCATGTAGTATCGAGGTGGAGACCCTACCTGATCGGCCGACGATTTTAAATTAAAATTGACCATAGAAGCCTCAAGTACTTTTTGGAGCAGAAGATATTATTCCCTGAGCAGCAAAACTGGGTAATCAAACTTCTAGGATTTGATTAAGAAATTATTTACAAAAAGGGGAAAGAAAACGTTGTTACAGATGCACTCTCACGGCTACCTGAGCAAGCTAAATTTTCAGCCATCTCCCTTCCTACCATTGACTTACTCGAGGACATTAGGGAAGAATGGAAGAAGGATCTAGAGATCAGCAATTTCATAAAAAAATTAGAGAAGGATCCAAGTGCAATTGCCCACTACACTTGGGATTTGAGGGATCTACGCTACAAAGGTCGCATTTTACTTATACCTGACTCCTCTTATATCAAAATCATCCTATATGAAATGCACTCCACATCTTCAATAGAGCACTCTAGATTCCTGAGAACCAACAAAAGAGTGAAGCAAATTTTTTATTGGATAGGGATGAAAAAAATTATTTCTGAATATGTGGCACAATGTGGTGTATGTCAACAACATAACGGTGAAACAATGGTAAGTCTAGGGAAGCTACAACCACTACCCATACCAGACTCCGTGTGGACTGATATCTCCATGGACTTCATTGAAGGGCTACCACCTTCTAAAGGTAAAAGCATAATTCTCATGGTGGTTAATCGATTTATGAAATATGCTTATTTTTGTGCTATATGAAATCCCTACACTATTGCTAGCATTGCCTAGATTTTCATAGAAAATATTGTTAAACTACATGGGATGTCAAGGTCCATTGTAAGTTATCATGACAGGATCTTCACCAGTAAATTTTGGACTAAGTTATTTCAGTTACAAGGCACCAAACTCAAGATGAGCACAACATATCATCCACAAACTAACGGCCAAACCGAGGTGGTGAACAGATGTTTAGAGACATACTTTCAGTGTTTCACCAATGACCGGCCAAAGGAGTGGGCGAAATGGCTTCCCTGGGCTAAATGGTGGTATAATAAATACTACATATCATTCATCTACAAAATGTGCCTCTTATGAAACACTGTATGGTCAGTCGGCCTCTGTGATTCTAAAGTATGTAATTGGCTCAGCCAAGGTGGATTAGGTTGACCAAGAATTGATTAACAGAGACAAACTCCTACTACTGCTAAAGGATAATCTCTCTATCTCTCAAGCCATAATGAAGCAGCAAGCCGACACACGACGAAGTGAAAGAGAATTTTCAGTAGGAGATTGGGTTTATCATCGCCTGCAGCAATACAAGCAACTATCCATCAACACATGAGCTTCCATGAAGTTATCTCCATGTTTTTATGAACCCTATCATATCATAGAGCGTATTGGAGTCGTGGCATACAGACTTAAATTTCCTAAGGATATCAAAATTCATCTTGTCTTCCACGTGTCATGCTTGAAGCCCAAGTTGGGAGAACATGAATCACCCTAGATCCAACTGCCCAACACCACTGATGATGGAGATATTCAAGCCTAACCACAAGCCATCCTCGATCGCAGATTATGATGCATCGACGACATCCCTCTACCGAAGTACTAGTACATTAGAATAATTTACCACTTGAAGATGCCACATAGGAATCACATGTGGAGCTAAATACCCGATTCCTTGAGTTCATGGAACCTTAGCCTTGAGGACAAGGCTATTTTTGGAGAGGGTGAGCTTGATAGGACCCTAGCAGGGTTGGGTCCTACTCAACCAAGAACTAGCTAATAAAACCCTATGACATTGTAATAAACCCCACGTAGCCGCCTCTATCCTATAAAGAAGAGTGGCTAGGGTTTATATTTGGCTTTTGGGCTTCCTAGTCGCCGCCCCCTTTTACTAGGCTGGTTGGTTAGGGTTGAGGGTAAAAGGGATAACTCACTTAGGAAGCAGCCCCTAGGGCTAGGGTTTGGAGCCCTATATAAGCATGTAGCTTCCATCTCTTTGGGAATAAGATCTATCTACAATTGCAACCATTTGACCTGTTGAATCTCGTATTTTGATGATGAAACTACTTGATATATGTTTATGATTTAATCTGCGTCTTGAGTGACGCAGGGTGCTTCGATCAGGATGAGACAATTAAAGCAAGAACATCATGTTGTGCCGGAGGAACATGTCAGAAGATTGGATGTCGGGCCGGTGGATCGGTCGACGTATCGACAGAAGGCTTCGGGCTGTGGACTCGGGCATCGGGCCAAGAAGAGCGGGTATTGTGCCAAGGATATCGGAGTTGCGGAGTCAACTGGCCGATTGGGCAATAGGCTGCAGGAAAGGACGTTGCGCCGAAGAATCGGACGAAGCGTCGAGGGACCAATGACATGCCGGACAACTTGGTTAATTGCTTAGGATTAATTGTCTCGATCAAAGTTTTTGTTTTGAGTGTGCAGGATTGACTACGATGAAAGTAAGACATATAGCAGGAGTTGTGCCGGAGTCATGACAATGATCACGTTGGGAGTTCGAGAGCTCGACGGAAGTTCGGACAATCGTCGGAGGTTCTACGGTAACAAATCCGAGAAGTCCAGAAGCTTGCCAAAGGAGCTCGTCGGAACTTGCCAAGTGGATCGTCGTAGTCCAGGAGTTTGCCGGAAGTCCGCAGGAGCATCACCGAGGGTTCATCGGATGATCGACGGAAGTTCGCCGGAAACTCACCGGAAGAAGCGAGTGACGTACCGAAGCAAGCTGCAGAATATATATTAGGAAATAATCGTAGTTAGCACTTTGATTAAGTTAGAAATGGGAGGTGATCCCATTAGCTTAATCCTGGGGCAATTGGGCCCCTAAAAAAACTCAAATTGGGTCGAATGGTTCAGCCCATTCGGACCCGGGTTGCTGTGAGAGGTGCAACCGCCCAGGCAGGGAGGTAGCACCGCCCAGGCTATGTCTCCCAGCGAGACTGGGAGGTGCAACCGCTCCAGCCAAGAGGTGGCACCGCCCCGGGCTCAGTCTCCGAGCGAGACTGGGCGGTGCAACATCCTCTGTCAGGAGGTAGCACCGCCAAAGCTCAAGTTTCGAGCACTGCTAGGCGGTGCAACCTCTCCAGTCAGGCGGTGCAACCGCCTGAGCTCGGTCTTCGAGCTCTGGCAGAGAGGTGCAACCGCCCCTGACAGAGGTGGCACCGCCCAGAGGCTCAGTCTTCGAGCTCTGCCAGGCGGTGCAACCGCCCCAGTCAGGAGGTGCAATCGCCTGATCCCGAAATTCCGAGATTTGATCGTTTTGAGCTCCAAATTTGAACTGGGTTGGGGCCTATAAATACCCCACCCATTCAGCAATGAAAAGATACAGCACATACACTCGAAATCTTGCTGTCTTTCTGTGTTTCTTAGAGCTCAAAATTGCTAGTTCTCCTCCTTCTATTCTTCAAGTTTGAATTGTAAAGAGAGGAGAGAAAACTTCTGTAAGGGTTGTCTCCTAAGCCCGTAAAAAGGAGTGAATCTATAAGAGGGTGGTTGGCCTTCGCCTATTGAAGGAAGGCTTCTAGTTGACATCGGTGACCTCGTCGGTGGAGGAAGCCAAAAGTGGAGTAGGTCAAGATTGACCGAACCACTCTAAATCTCGGTTTGCATTTCCTTTGAGTATTTTACCTTCACTGCAAACTTCTCAATAGCTTACTGCCCTCTGCAATTTTACGAACGAGTTTAAAGTTTTAGACGAAAATATGCATTTAGACGTAAAACTACATTTAGACGTAAATCGGCTTTCCTCGTACAATCATCAGATTGCAGTTTACGTTTACGTCATGATTTCAACTACATACTACCTTCTGCGATTTTACAAACGAGTTTCAAAGTTCAGACGTAAATCTGCGTTTAGACGTAAATCTGCGTTTAGACGTAAATCTACGTTTAGACGTAAATCTGCTTTTTGCATATTACTTTTTGAGCTGTACAATACCAGCACACTGTCTTTATACTTCTGCGTAAACTGCACTTAATCATAAGTAATCTTAGAATCGGCTTTTGCATCAAAATAGTTTTTATCGAACGAACGCAGCTTTCATTTTTTATCGTTGAAAGATTTCCGCTGCACTAATTCACCCCCCCCCCCCTCTTAGTGCTCTCGATCCTAACAATTGGTATCAGAGCGGGGTATTTCTCATTTCGGATTTACACCCGAGAGAAATGGCTCTTCAAGAGGGCTTTTCGGTCTTTCGTCCACCGTTCTTTAACGGATTGGACTACACTTATTGGAAAACTCGAATGAGAGTTTTCTTGATTTCTCTAAATCCGGATTTATGGAATATCGTTGAAAACGGTTTTCAACTTCCCTCTAAACCGATGAACGAATGGTCGGATTTAGAGAAGAAGTATTTTTCTTTAAACACAAAGGCTATGAATGTCGTATTTTGCGCTTTGGACAAAAATGAGTTCAATCGGGTTTCTTTGTGCGAAACGGCTTTCGATATTTGGCGCACTCTTGAAATCACGCATGAGGGAACTAGTAGAGTCAAAGACTCGAAAGTTAATATTTTACTGCATGATTTCGAGCTTTTTCATATGAAACCAAGCGAAACCATTGTTGACATGTACACCCGTTTTACGGATGTCGTCAATGGTTTAAAATCACTTGGTAAAAGCTTTTCGGATTTTGAACTCGTTAGCAAAGTTTTGCGCTTACTTTCTAAAACTTGGGATTCAAAAGTAACTGCTATTCAAGAATCGAAAAACTTGAACCAATTTCCACTTGAAGAACTAATTGGTTCATTGATCACATATGAAATGATGTGCAATGCACGTGAAGAACTTGAGAACCACCTTCCAAAGAACAGGAAGGATTTGGGACATAGAACATTTGAAGACCACTCGAGCATAAGCTCAAGTGATGGTGAACTTAAACTACAAATGAAACAAAAATTAAAAAGTAAAAAGAACGGAACTAGTTGCTTTGAACGCAAGAAGAAGAACAAAAATTGGGATGAATAGAGCTCCTCCGAAGACGAGGAGAAAATCAACAAAGGCGAGGTGGCAAACTACGCCTTTACGCCTTTCGACGCTGAGGTAATCAAAATGCCTTTAATTTACTTTGAAATTACATAATGCTTTTCATAATGCATTTTTCTTTTCTTAAAAATTACATGTTTAATAATTTTATAATGAAAATAGAAAAAATTAGGAATCATGCTTATCATTCTAGTAATTTTGAAAATAATCATGAAAATTGCTTGTTTATGATAAACAAAATGATTTTGATTAAAAATACATTATGAAATCATGCTATATGTGGTTGAGAAGTAATAATGTGTATCATGTTGATTTCCATTGTTATTTCTCGATTTTGAGTATATGAAATCATGTTCAATTTGAAGTTATGATTAATGAGTATATATTTTTGAAATTATGGTGATTCTTGATTATCGATTTTCATGATAATAACAGTGGCTTTAAAAAAAAAAAGAAAAAATTGATGCATGTTTTCATAAATGAAAAGGCATGCTAACATGAAATCGATCACTTCAAATGAAACACTTAAAAAGGGGGAAAATATATTATCAATGAAATCATGAATCTATTTATGTTTTGTGAGCCATAGAAATGATTTTGATGACTTAAAATTGAAATGAGTTTTATCAAAATCATGATCTTGTTTATCAAATTGAATGAATTGAAAATGAATAATGATTTTTCTCTTGAATGATTGTGACTTGTATTCCTTGTATTCATGATATGATTTTTATGCAATTCTTTGTATTCATGAAATATTTATCTCATCACCCAATTATTTCTTTTTCAATATTCCTCAAGTGATGATATGAATGCATGAGATATTCATGAATTTATTTTGATGTATGCAAATGAGAAGTTTCGATCATGCATGGTAGGATGCAATGTGACAAATTAATACCATGATGATTTGAAATATTTATGATTTGGAATGATGCATATGCTTTTTATTATGATAATGTATGATGTGTATCATGAATGCTTAAAAAAAAAAAAATTAAATAAATAAATGTTTATATCATGTTAGATGGTTTTACATATTATGCATGATAAGCTATAGTGATGAGTGAAACAATGATTGAAATAATATGAATGATGATTTGGAATCATGCATATAATAATGAGTTTATATGTTTTGAAAATGTGCATGTTTTAATTTGAAAATATAATGATGCACAAATGAGATTGATACTAACCTTTGTCATGATTTAAAAATTGATTTAAAGGGTTTTGCCCTTCTTTTTGACAATGACAAAAGGGGAGATAGCTAGCTTGCACAATTCAAGAAGAAAGCAAAATTTGCACTTCTCAAAAGAGAAGAAATTGCTATCTTGAACATCACCAAGAAGTGCTATCTTGCAAATCTCAAGACACACAAATGCAATCATGCAAAATTTGTAATTTTGCACATCATTAAAATTTATGATGCTTTGGTGATTATGCATGTTCTAAAATGTTATAAAATTCACTAGCTTGCATGATGTAGAGCTTAGCTATATTGAACATCACCAAGGAATGCTGTCTTGCCTATCTCAAGAAGCAAAAAGTTAACTTGCACATCTAGCAAAACTTATATTTCAAGAAGCAAAAGTTGCTTTCTTGAACATCTCAAAAGTGCTAGCTTGCGGGCCTTAAAATGTAGAAATTTTTTGCTAGCTTGTATATGGTAAACTTGCTATCATACTACCATGATGATGAGCAAGCCTTATCTTCATGATTATATTTGAAAAACTATGGCAAAAATCTGTTCGAATGATAAATCTGTTAAAATTATTTTTCGAACTTTTTTGATTAAATGATCAAATCACTTGATTGCCATAATGATTTTACACAATTACTTGCCATGATTACATGTTGGAAATTATGTGCTTGAATACAAAAATTTCCATGATAATAAGCATGTTTTACCTTCATGAGTGTAATTGAATATCTCTAGTAAAACCCTGTCCGAATGTATGAAAGTGTCAAATTTCATTTTCGGATTTTCTTGATCCTAACAATTGGATTTTCTTGATACATTATCCTCTTCCGAACTTAACAAGCATATGTCATATCTAGTTTAATTCACATCACTGACATATGGAATCATCTAGCAAATGCACTTATCATGTGAAAAATATTTTTCGAGAAACATATTTGATGGTTCCCTCTTATAAAAGGAAGATATTTTTACATACAAGGATTTGACTCACATACATATCTTAATCCTTGCATAAATGAAGTGTGCTTTAATATCTTATCGATTTGAACTTCACATATGGCTTTCCTCCTTCATGTAAAAAGATAACAAATAAAAAGGAAGAAGCAATAAAAGCTATCTCCATGTCATGTTTTCCTCGAGATGTTTGCATTACTGGTATCCTATCACTCACTGTTGGAAAATGATATGAACCAACTTATGGCATCGCACCTATATTTAAAATTTGCTTATATGGTTCTTCTTGTTGTTGATGACAAAGGGGGAGAAATATATGAATTGATATGGTTGCTATCACTAATGGTTGCTATCACTGATGCTGATATGTTTGCTATCACTAATGATGATATGGTTGCTATTACTGATGTTGAAATGTTTGCTATCACTGATGTTGATATGGTTGCTATCACTGATGCTATGATTAGGCCATACTTGCATCACCAAGAAATATATGATTGCTATCATTGCTATGATTAGGCCATACTTGCATCACCAAGTAATATATGATTGCTATCATTGCTATATGCCCTGTATCAAGATATCAAACAAAAATTTGCATCGTACGAGCTGATATCTTACCATGTGATGCAATGCTACACTTGCCAAAATATTTGAAATGTGTACATCATGAAATGATATCAAAATCTTGCTTCACAACTTTACATGTTGATATCATGCAATATGATGAAATGCTACAATTGATAAACACTTGAAATAGTTGCGTTACGATATCAAAAGCTAACACTGCAAAGGAAGCAAAAATTTGCTACCTTGCAACTTGCATATTTCAAGAAGCAAGAGTTGCCTTCTTGAATATCTCTAAACTGCTAGCTTGCAAGTTCTAAAATGTTGTAACATTGCTAGCTTGCATGTGCTATCTTGTATGCCGTAAAACTTGCATATCTAAAACTTGATAGCTTGAATGTTCTAAGCATGATGTAACATTTGCTAAATTTTCTAGCTTCAAACTTGCATGATGGTAACAATAGATATTATGTTTTTCATGCAATGAGTTAAACTTACATCACAAACACTTGATTGTAGTACTTCTCCTTTTTGTTGATGACAAAGGGGGAGAAGTATGTTGATGACATGACATGTTATGCATAAGTTTATGATGACATGTTGCTTAGATTTTTGAATCTAAGAGTTTCTATCAATATGGCATATTGATAGGGGGAGTTTGTTTAAACTCCGGGAGTTAAGTTTAACTCCGTCATCAAGTAGTTGTCATCATTAAAAAGGGGGAGATTGTTGAATCTCGTATTTTGATGATGAAACTACTTGATATATGTTTATGATTCAATCTGCATCTTGAGTGACGCAGGGTGCTTCGATCAGGATGAGACAATTAAAGCAAGAACATCATGTTGTGCCGGAGGAACATGTCAGAAGATTGGACGTCGGGCCAGTGGATCGGTCGACGTATCGACAGAAGGCTTCGGGCTGTGGACTCGGGCATCGGGCCAAGAAAAGCGGGTATTGTGCCAAGGATATCGGAGTTGCGGAGTCAACTGGCCGATTGGGCAATAGGCTCCAAGAAAGGACGATGCGCCGAAGAATCGGACGAAGGGTCGAGGGACCAATGACATGCCGGACAACTTGGTTAATTGCTTAGGATTAATTGTCTCGATCAAAGTCTTTGTTTTGAGTGTGCAGGATTGACTACGATAAAAGTAAGACATGCAGCAGGAGTTGCGCCGGAGTCATGACAATGATCACGTTGGGAGTTCGAGAGCTCGACGGAAGTTCGGACAATCGTCGGAGGTTCTGCGGGAACAAATCTGAGAAGTCCAGAAGCTTGCCAAAGGAGCTCGTCGGAACTTGCCAAGTGGATCGTCGCAGTCCAGGAGTTTGCCGGAAGTCCGCAGGAGCATCACCGAGGGTTCATCGGATGATCGACGAAAGTTCGCCGGAAACTCGCTGGAAGAAGCGAGTGATGCACCGAAGCAAGCTGTAGAATATGTCTTAGGAAATAATCGTAGTTAGCACTTTGATTAAGTTAGAAATGGGAGGTGATCCCATTAGCTTAATCCTGGGGCAATTGGGGCCCTAAAAAAACTCAAATTGGGTCGAATGTTTCAGCCCATTCAGACCCAAGTTGCTGTGGGAGGTGCAACCGCCTAGGCAGGGAGGTACCACCGCCTAAGCTATGTCTCCCAGTGAGACTGGGAGGTGCAACCGCTCCAGCCAAGAGGTGGCACCGCCCCGGGCTCAGTCTCCGAGCGAGACTGGGCGTTGCAACCTCCTCTGTCAGGAGGTAGCACCACCAGAGCTCAAGTTTCGAGCTCTGCCAGGCGGTGCAACCTCTCCAGTCAAGCGGTGCAACCACCTGAGCTCGGTCTTCGAGCTTTGGCAGAGAGGTGCAACCGCCCCTGACAGAGGTGGCACCACCCAGAGGCTCAGTCTTCGAGCTCTGCCAAGCGGTGCAACCGCCCCAGTCAGGAGGTGCAACCGCCTGATCCTGGAATTCCGGGATTTGATCGTTTTGAGCTCCAAATTTGAACTGGGTTGGGGCCTATAAATACCCCACCCATTCAGTACTGAAAAGATACAGCACATACACTCGAAATCTTGCTATCTTTCTGTGTTTCTTAGAGCTCAAAACTGCTAGTTCTCCTCCTTCTATTCTTCAAGTTTGAATTGTAAAGAGAGGAGAGAAAACTTCTGTAAGGGTTGTCTCCTAAGCCCGTAAAAAGGAGTGAATCTGTAAGAGGGTGGTTGGCCTTCGCCTATTGAAGGAAGGCTTCTAGTTGACGTCGGTGATCTCGTCGGTGGAGGAAGCCAAAAGTGGAGTAGGTCAAGATTGATCGAACCACTCTAAATCTCGGTTTGCATTTCCTTTGAGTATTTTACCTTCACTGCAAACTTCTCAATAGCTTACTGCCCTCTGCAATTTTACGAACGAGTTTAAAGTTTTAGACGAAAATCTGCATTTAGACGTAAAACTGCATTTAGACGTAAATCGGCATTCCTCGTACAATCATCAGATTTCAGTTTACGTTTATGTCTTGATTTCAACTGCATACTGCCTTCTGCGATTTTACAAACGAGTTTCAAAGTTCAGACGTAAATCTGCGTTTAGACGTAAATCTACGTTTAGACGTAAATCTGTGTTTAGACGTAAATCTGCGTTTAGACGTAAATCTGCTTTTTGCAAATTACTTTTTGAGCTGTACAATAGCAGCACACTGTCTTTATACTTCTACGTAAACTGCACTTAATCATAAGTAATCTTAGAATCGGCTTTTGCATCAAAATAGTTTTTATCGAACGAACGCAGCTTTCGTTTTTGATCGCTGAAAGATTTCCGCTGCACTAATTCACCCCCCCCCCCCCCTCTTAGTGCTCTCGTTCCTAACATGACCGACTTCTAGGTTGGTGGAACCCCTATAGCATTCTAAGGAGTGATCTCCCTCAAAGATTAATCTACATAGAATTCCTCTAGGGTTCTATCATCGAGATTTCGTTGGGAGTTTGGGAGTTCATCGGAAGTCTAGAGGTTCGTTGGAAATACTACCGGAATTGATCGAGAAGAAGCTCATCAGAACTTGCCAAGAAGATCATCGTGAAGTCCAAGTGTTTGCCGGAAGTTTGCTGGAAGTTTGTCGAGAGATCGTCGAAAGTCCGTTGGAAGATCGTCGGAAGCTCGTTGGAAGAAACCTTGATTGACCGGTCTTCCTTTATTAAGTATATGTCTTAAAAATCATAGTTAGCACATTATTAAGTTTAGGTTTGGGACATAATCTCATTAACCCCTAGGGCGACGGTACTATAGTGGCGATCAGACTCCTACAGCGATGGCTTCTTCTTAGGGCGAAGGTATTGTAGCGGCGATCAGGCTCCTATAGCGGCGGCTTCTCCCTAAGGCGACGGTACTATAGCGGTGATCAGACTACTGTAGCGGTGGCTTCTCCCTTTGGCGATAGTACTATTGCGGCTTCTCCCAAAGGCGATGGCACTATAGCGGTGACTTCTCCCTAGGGCGACGGTATTGTAGCCCCTAGGGCGACGATACTGTAGCGACGATCAGACTCCTACAGCGATAGCTTCTCCTTGGGGCAAAGGTATTGTAGTAGTGATCAGGCTCCTATAGCGGCAGCTTCTTCCTAGGGCGATGGTACTGTAGCAGTGACCAGATGAGGGATCAGACTACTATAGCAGCGGCTTCTCCCTCGGGCGACGGTACTGTAGCGATGATCAGACTCCTATAGCGGATGCTTCTCCCTAGGGTGATGGTACTGTAGCGGTGACCAAAGGAGGGATTAGACTATTGTAGTGATGGCTTCTCCCTAGGGAGATGGTACTATAGTGGTGATCAGACTCCTATAGTGGCTACTTCTCCCAAGGACGATAGTACTGTAGCAGCTATCAGACTCCTATAGTGGCGGCATCTCCCTTTGGCAACGATACTATAACGGTGACCAAAGGAGGGATAAGACATTACAACGATGGTCCCTAGGGCTGGTGACGGTGGCGAGAGGGTATATATGAAGGAGAGGCTCTCTGCCCTTACCTCTCAAGTTGCTCCTCCACTATATTCTCTCCAAAGAGATGCTCCTTCGATGAAGCAGCATCGAAGCAGGTCACGCTCTAGATCACGGCATCCGGCTCTCATTTCTAGTGACCCTCGGCCTTAGACTAGCCTCTTCAAGGTTTTAGTTGGAAGTCCGGATCTTAGCTTCAAATTCTTTACTCTAGAAGTTCAAGTAGATAAGAAAATTACTATATACGAGACTGCTGATTCCGCAGAGCTGAGTGAGACATGGTCTATGGTGATTGTTGGCTATGTGGTAGGTCTCAAAATATCCTATTTTCTACTATCCTTATTTATCAAAACTCGATGGGGAATATCGACATTTAATCTCCATATGCTGGAGAATGGTTTCTTTGTTTGCAAGCTATACTCTGAAAAAGATTTACAATGGGTCCTTAAAGGGTTTTGAACTATTCGTGACCATCCAGTGATTCTACGACGTTGGTCTCCTGATGTCCGTTTGGAGTTTGACGACCTACAATCTATTCCATTATGGGTATCATTTCAAGGTCTTCCTCTATATCTTTGGAGTCGACATTTTATTGTAAAGTTATGCAGCACTTTAGGACAACGCCACTCTACATCGACAAAGCAACAGCAACTCAGATGAGATTAGCATTTGCACGAGCATGTGTACTAGTTTTTCCAACGAAGATCTTCCTAATGAGGTTTTTTATCGTGATCTTGATGGGAATACTCGGAAGGTACATGTCTCATATTCCTGGAAGCCACAACGATGTTACAGTTGCTTATCTTTTGGTCATTCAAATGGAGCTAGTCGGCAAACTTCGAAACCGATCACTAAGGTCTACCGGCCACATCAGGCGCCTCAGCAATAAGGCGAGTCTCCTATAGTGGCAGTAGCACCGATGGTGGCGAAGACTATTAAGCATTCTGACTCACAGGGACAGCACCGTGGACAGAAGGACAAATCTAGAACTTTATCTCTTCCTATTACGTCGGAGCCTTCCATAACGGAAGTTTCTCATGGTACTCATGGACAGGAAAAGCATAAGTCAGGAACTTCATCTCTTCCTATATCATTAGATCTACCTACAATAGGAATTCTATTATTCACTCATTGCACCAACCAGGACCTTGTGTCTCAACGAACTCAGGCCCAAATAAACCTCACCAGCAAGGATATTCTTCCTCAACAAACTCAGGCCATAACAAACCTCACCAACAAGGATATTCTACCTCAACAAACTCATGCCCCAACTGACCTCTCTAGCCAAGCTACCTCAACAAGTACTAATCAGGATATTGTGCCTCAACAATCCTATTGCGCTTCGACAAACCCTGCCAACCACGACTACATGACTCAAGGTATTTTAAAATTTAAACATCTGCAAGCTGTGGATGAAGTGGATAAATATAGGAATAAAGCCTTAAAAGGTAAGGATATTATGTGGGAGGAAAATACAAAATCGAAGGATAAGAAAAAGGTTGGAACTATCCATCCAAAGTCGTAGGATAAATACCTTTCTTCCTTTCCCATTTGTTTTATTTCTGATGAAGATAACCTACTGGAATGTTCGTGGACTTAATAAGCCTAAAAAAGTGGGGAGCTCAATAGAATAATCAAGTCTGCCGCATGTGATATTGTTATTCTAGTAGAAATAAAAATTAAACAATCGAGCATTCAAGCTCAAAAGAATTTAATATAGCCGGACGTAGAACTGTTTACCAATGACTCTCATGAAACCTTTGGTAGAATATGAGTCTTATGACATCCTAACTCTATTAATATCTGGTTTATTTTTGCTACTGATCAATTCGTCCATCTTAAGGTAGAGGATAAAATGAATGGCTGTCAATTCAATTTCACTAGTATACATGCTTCAAACAGTATACAAGAAAGAAATACTTTGTGGTCTGATCTGACTAATATTGCATATGGCTATCTTAATGTACCTCAGATTGTTTTTGGTGACTTTAATACTGTTCGGTACATAAATGAAAAAGTGGAGGGTAGATAGCTTTCAGAAAGTCTGCATTGATTGATATAAAATATGTGGGTAATTGGCTCTCTTGGAGTAATCAAGGTGCTAGTAATAGAAAAATAATTGCTCGACTCGATAGATATCTGATTAATCAAGAATTATTAATAGTTTGCCCTGATTTACTTCTTGAGTATGATGCTCCATTATTTTCTAATCATTCTTTAATATGCATACACGCAGACAAAGCAACACCAAGAGGTAAGAAACTGTTTAGATTCTATAACATGTGGAGTACTCATCCTCAGTTCTTTGATGTTATCAGATCAGCTTGGAATGTTAATGTGCATAGATCCCCCCCCTTACATCTTATGTCAAAAACTTAAAGCCTGCAAAGCAACACTTAAGGAGTGGAAGACAAACACTTTTAGCAAAATCATGTTAGAACCCTTACAGATTCTAAACTAGGGGTTGATCTCTTTAGGAGATCGGCCTCCTTGGAACTCTAGGGGTTCCTCCCTCCAAGTTGCTGCTCAAAGGCTGCATAAAAGATTCATCTATTGCTTATCAAAAGAGGAGGAATACATGGCTATTTATAGGGCTTCTAAACTCTAACTCATAATAGGACTCATACTCAAGACTCCTATTCCTTTACAACTCCTAATACTTCTCTAAGAATAACTCATAATATGACTCATACTCAAGACTCATATTCCTTTACAACTCCTAATTCTTCGTCAAGAAACAACCTCCTAACCCTAGCCGGCCTCTTTACCTTTTTAATAGGGGTCAGATTAGGTAGATTTTACATGAATGCCCCTCTCTATTATGACTCTCCTAGCTAGAGTCCTAACATATTACCACCCGAGTTCAATTTTGCAGAAAGGAACTAATGGCAATGCAACATGAGCTGCAACATCAACCCCATTATGAGAATCTTATTTACAATGAGACAAAAGCCAGAAATAACTTCATGCAAGCCTTAAAGTAGGAGGAAAGTTTTGTAAAGTAGAAGTCTCGAAAGCATTGTCTTACTTTATGGGATTCCAATACTAAGTTTTTTAATGCTTCCATTGCTACTCGAAGGGTCGTTAACCGCATCAGGAAATGCAAAGACAAAGATAATAATCTTATTGAGAATTTAGATGAGGTTAAAGCACACACTGAGTAATTTTTGTTGGAAAATCTTAGGGATGACATCAGATGCGTAGTGGAAGAACAATGTTAGAACCCTTGCAGATTCTAAACTTGGGGTTGATCTCTTTAGGGGATCGGCCTCCTTGGAACTCTATAGGGGTTCCTCCCTCCAAGTTGCTGCTCAAAGGTTACAAAAAAGATTCATCTATTGCTTATGAAAAGAGAAGGAATACATGGCTATTTATAGGGCTTCTAAACCCTAACTCCTAATAGGACTCCTACTTAAGACTCTTACTTCTAACCAACTCCTAATATGACTCCTAGTCAAGACTCCTATTCCCTTACAACTCCTAATTCTTCTCTAAGAAAACACCTCCTACATGAATGCCCCTCTCAAGTAGGACTATCCTAGCTATAGTCCTAACAGAATGTCCCTCTCAATTAGGACTCTCCTAGCTAGAGTCCTAATAGTTTTACATGAATGTCCCTCTCAATTAGGACTCTCCAAGCTAGAGTCCTAACAGACCCGCCGCCCTCTTCAAATCAGCCTTGTCCTCGAGGCTGATGATTCATGAATTCTGGGAATTTGATCTTCAAGTTGTCATAGTTCTCCCAAGTGGCATCTTCTATTGGTAGGTTCGCCCATTGTATTAGAACTTCATTAGTGGGTCGTCATCGTCGAGTCACGATCCGTCGATCAATAATGGCACTTCGCTGGGTCTGGAGTTCTCTTTGGGTAGTCATATTTGGTGGGTCGCCTTGGGCTGTCTCCAAGCACCTATTTACAACTGTCTCACCGTCGATTTGTGGGTGATATGCCATACTCCTTTTCAATTTAGTACCCTGCATATAGAATAACTTGGTCCAAAATCTACTCGTGAAGATGCAAGTAGAATTTATCATAAGCACAATGCGTCCCTTATAGTGTAATTCTTTTGTGTCCCAATTGTAATGAGCCACGGAGCTTGGTGCTTCCTCCAATTTTTTTATAATCTTACTAGTCTCTGAATCTTCCTACCATTCCATCTTAATATCCTTAAGAAAGTTGCTGGTCAGAAGTGAAATGGCTCAAACTTCAGCTTGCTCGGTTAGCTGCGAAAGCGCATATGCAAGAACATTCTCTTTCCCCTTTTTGTAAGTTATTTCATAATCAAATCTAAGAAGTTTTATTACCCATTTTTGCTGCTCAGGGGATGATATCTTTCGCTCCAAAAAGTACTTGAGGCTTTTATGGTCGGTTTTAATTTGAAATCGTCGACCAATCAAGTAGGGTCTCCACCTCGTTGCTGCGCGCACAATGGCAAGCATCTCCTTATCATATGTTGACTTATTTTGATGGGAGGGAGATAATGCCTTGCTAGTGTATGTGAGTGGTTGACCATCTTGCATGAGAATGGCTCCAATTCCGACTCCAGATGCGTCGGCCTCAATAATGAAGGGTCAGTTGAAATCTGGTAGTGTTAGCACCGGCGTCGTCGTAATGGCTGTCTTAAGTTTGTCGAAGGCAGCGGAGGCTCTGTCCGACCATTGGAAGACATATTTTTTCAATAAGGAAGTAATTGGTGCACTAATCTCTCCATAGTTTTTCACGAACTTGCAGTAGTAGCCTGTTAAACCCAGAAAGCCATGTAGCAATTTTATGTTCCTCGGGGGTCAGCCAGTTTTGCATTGCTCCAATTTTGAAGGGGTCTACTGTCACACCTTCCTCTGATATGATATGCCCAAGATATTCCACCTTCTTTTGAAGAAAGCAAAAATTCATAGTGGTTGTTGTGTGTTCAAAAGATGGTTTTCGGTTTGTCTTCTTCGCATACTCGTATTTGATGATACCCGGATCGAAGGTCCAGCTTTGTGAAGATTTGTGCTCCCTTAGCAACTCATCTACTACTAGAATAGGGTATTTATCCTTGATGGTTATGCCATTAAGAGCTCGGTAATCAACACATAATCGCCATATTCTATCCTTCTTTCGTATGAGGAGCACTAGTGAAGAGTAAGGGCTGCAACATGGCTGAATAACTCCTATTTTGAGCATCTCGTTTATAATCCTTTCTATTTCATCCTTTTGGAGATGTGAATACTGATATTGCTGAGCATTTGCTGGAGATTTGCCTGGAAGAATCGTTATACAATGATCATGCCGACGGGTAAGAGGTAGGTTGCGCGGTTCATCAAATATATCTGAAAATTCAGCAAGCAAAGGAAGTAAATTTAGATCTTCAAATTTTTTTGGCTCTCCCTTAGTTTGATGCTCAAGTTGTACCAAAAAGCCACTGCATGCTTTATGCAAAACCTTCTCCATTTGTTGTGTGCAAATCGTCGTTACGTCGCCCTCACGTTTCCCATGCAGTATCACCTGTTTCTCCTTACTGTAAAATTTTATAAATAGTTGTATAAAATTCCAAGAAATATCACCTAATGTCATCAACCATTTAATTCTAAGTATGGCCTCATGATCATCAAGAGGGAGGAGGATGAAATCTGCAATTATCTCTTGGTCCTACAGCAACAGTTTCACCTGCGGGCACCTATGATCACACTTCAAAATCCGTCCGTTGGCGACCGTAACGACAAACCTGCTACAATTCTCAATAGGTAAGTTCATATGGACAGCAACCTTACTGTTTAGGAAGTTATTAGTGCTGCCTGTCTCGATGAGAACAGTGATCGGTTGTTGTTTGAGAAGGCCTCCAACTTTCATCGTTTGCGGGTTTGAGTAGCCAGCTAGTGTTTGTACCGTAACTTCGGTCGGTTGTGGCTCTTCTTCTGCATCTTTTTCTTCATATTCAAGGCTCTCTTCTGAATGTTCAATGACCTCTTCTTCTATCGGTCAATCAGAAGAAGTCCTCCTTTACTACAGCGATGCTCACGGCTCCACGGCTCGTCATAATGCCAACATAACCCCTTCGCATATCGCTCCCGAAGCTCTTCTCCTGTTAACCTCTTTGGTGCAGGGACTTGGTTGATAGTAGGGGGGGCTAAGGGCTTCAATATTACCAGTTGAGGAGTGACCCCAGTCCTCCGAGCTTCATGGTTCAATTGCTCCTCTTGATGTCGTGCGAAAGAGATGGCTGCCATAAGCGTGTACGGTTGTCGCGCTTTAACTTCTCCTCAGATCTCCGGCTTCAAGCCCTCAATGAAGGTCCTCAATAGCTGTTTTTGAGACCAATCATGATTTTGATTAGATAACCTTTCAAACCTGGTTTGGTACTCCTGAATGGTGGAGGTTTGTCGGATCTTTGCTAGTTGTTCGTCAATATTCTCGTAATCGGTTGGTCTGAAGCGGATCAGCAGTCCTTCTTTGAATTGTTGCCATGAAAGGACTCCATAAGTATGTTCAAACTATTTAAACCATTGTATAGCATCCCCTTCAAGATGTATAGCTGCAATTTTCACCATAGATGCATCTGCGATTTTGTGGTACCGAAAATATCGCTCCGCGCGTGAGATCCAACCAATCGGGTCTCCTTCTTCCCATCTAGGGAAGTCCACTCTCATGCATGGATAGTTGGGGTCGGTCATAGAGCCTCTCCTCCCTTGGAAGTCATCTCTTCGGGCTTGGTGTGATTGGGCAAAGCTCTCTCCTTGATATGATTTTTTCGGGCTTAGTGGTCGGCCCAATCTGAGTTCGGTAAAGAGCGTCCGAATCTTATCCTCCATTCGCACCTCCAAGGCTTCGAATTTAGCATTAATTACCTCCTTAGATGCCATAGTATATGGCCCCAAATCAATGATGTTAAGATCTCTCTTTTGCTGTTGGGTTAAAGGCATGTATAGGTTGAGAGAAGTGATGGTCGAAAGTGTTGGTGGATTGGTGGATGTAGGCTGCGGTTTAGGCTTATTTTGGGTGCAGTTTGAGGGTGTGGTTTAGTAGAGTTTTAGGGCTGTGGATGAAAGTTTTGGATCTGTGGTAGATGGTAGCAAAGGTTTGACAGAAATCCGTGGAAGTTGCAGCAAGTATGTGCTGTCTTGTAAGAGTAGAATTGTCGTCGAAGAAACAACGGTTTCTCGACGTAATTTCCACCAAAAACTTGGGAGAATTGAGGAGGGAATTGATAGCAAAATTACATTTTATATGACAGCAAGGATATCTAATTTAATCAAGAAAATTTCGGCAGTATAACAGCAAGGAAATTGGTGCAAGTTGCAATTGCAGAATTATCGTCGAAAAATTTCAGCGGGTTACGATGAAAATTTGCAGCAACATAAAATCATTTTTAGAGATGAATTTCTTAATAGATCAATCTCAGATGGAAGCCAAAATGATCTATGAAGTGTATAAGAAATTTCATTCAAAAAGATTGCAAATAGATGGGTTAAGGCAACGATATGCAGTTGAAATTTTCTGCAGCATAGATTTTCAAGTGCAGCAGATTGGACATAAAAGATCAGTAGTTTATATTGAGAATTTTTCGATGAAACTAAAGGGAAATATACTGTTAGGAAGTGTCAAAGATGTCATAAAAATTTCGTAGAAATTTGGATAGAAAAAGCACAGTAACAAGATCAAACAGATGGTGCTATGCGGCTTGAATTCTGCAATTCAAGTGCAGCAGATTGGACATAAAAGATCAGTAGTTTATATTGAGAATTTTTTAATGAAACTAAAGGGAAATACACTGTTAAGAAGTGTCAATGATGTCATAAAAATTTTGTAGAAATTTGGATAGAAAAAGCACAGTAGCAAGATCAAACAGATGGTGCTATGCGGCTGGAATTCTGCAATGTATCTTTCGTCGTAGAGATGAAAACTTTGTGACGAAAAGTTTATGCAGCAATATAGGAACGATTTTTTTTTTTTTTTGGATTTTCGAATAAGGATAACTAAATTGCAGCAATAGTAAGGTAGGAAACCAGAACCTGTTGCAATTCACGGGGAGATCAAAGGATGATCCGTGGTGGTGGAGATGATGACGGAATTCGGTGACGATCTTTTAAGCAATTGTGGGAATTGCTTTGGATGGTTGTAGAGGGTTGATGGATGGCTGTGGAAGGGCAGCGAGACACCAAGAACGCTGCTCTGATACCAGGTGGTACAACCCTTGCAGATTCTAAACTTGGGGTTGATCTCTTTAGGGGATCGGCCTCCTTGGAACTCTATAGGGGTTCCTCCCTCCAAGTTGCTGCTCAAAGGCTGCAAAAAAGATTCATCTATTGCTTATGAAAAGAGACGGAATACATGGCTATTTATAGGGCTTCTAAACCCTAACTCTTACTTCTAACCAACTCCTAATATGACTCCTAGTCAAGACTCCTATTCCCTTACAACTCCTAATTCTTCTCTAAGAAAACACCTCCTACATGAATGCCCCTCTCAATTAGGACTCTCCTAGCTATAGTCCTAACAGAATGTCCCTCTCAATTAGGACTCTCCTAGCTAGAGTCCTAACAGTTTTACATGAATGCCCCTCTCAATTAGGACTCTCCAAGCTAGAGTCCTAACAAACAAGAAAATAAAATCCCCGATTCCCAAAGAGATGTTCGTCGTCGTGCGAAGATTGGTGCGCAAAATCCGCGAAATTGAAAAACCACATATAGAGTAGATTGTGTTACCTAGGGAGATCGTATATCCCTGTTTCCTTGCAGATCTTTAGGAGAGGGTGAAAGAGGTCAAGCGTCCTCCTCTCTAGCGGTGATTGATAGAACCCTTGCAGATTCTAAACTTGGGGTTGATCTCTTTAGGGGATCAGCCTCCTTGGAACTCTATAGGGGTTCCTCCCTCCAAGTTGCTGCTCAAAGGCTGCAGAAAATATTCATTTATTGCTTAAGAAAAGAGAAGGAATACATGACTATTTATAGGGCTTCTAAACCCTAACTCCTAATAGGACTCCTACTTAAGACTCTTACTTCTAACCAACTCCTAATATGACTCCTACTCAAGACTCCTATTCCCTTACAACTCCTAATTCTTCTCTAAGAAAAAACCTCCTACATGAATGTCCTTCTCAATTAGGACTATCCTAGCTAGAGTCCTAACAAATCCGCTCTCTTCAAATCAGCCTTGTCCTCAAGGCTGAGATTCCATTACTTAGGGAACCGGGTCTTCAGCTCCTCATATGGTTCCCATGTGGCGTCTTTAAGTGGTAAATTATTTCAATGCACTAGTATTTCAGTAGAGGGACGTCGGCGATGCATCACGATCCTACGATCGAGGATGGCTTGTGGTTGAGCTTGAATAACTCCATCCTCAGTGGTGTTGTGCAGTTTGATATGGGGTGACTCGTGTTCTTTCAACTTGGGCTTCAGGCATGACACGTGGAAGACAGGGTGAATTTTGGCATTCTCAAGTAATTTAAGTCTATACGCCACTGCTCCAATACATAGGGCCCAAAAAATCGTGGAGATAGCTTCATGGAGGTTCGAGTGTTGATGGGGAGTTGCTTATATGGTTGTAGGCGAAGATAAACCCAATCTCCTACTGAAAATTCTCTTTCGCTTCGTCGTGTGTCGGCTTGCTGCTTCATTCTGGCTTGAGCTGTAGGGAGATTATCTTTTAACAGTTATAGGAGTTTATCCCTATCAATCAATTCTTATTCATCCTGATCTACCTTGGCCGAGCCAATTACATACTTTGGAATCACAGGGGCCGGTCGACCATACAATGCTTCATAAGGGGCACATTTTGTAGATGAATGATATGTAGTATTATACTACCATTTGGCCTAGGGAAGCCATTTTGCCCACTCTTTTGGTCGGTCGCTAGCAAAACACCGAAGGTACGTCTCTAAACACCTGTTTACCACCTCTGTTTGGCCGTTAGTTTGTGGACGATACGCTGTGCTCATCTTGAGTTTGGTGCCTTGTAATTGGAATAACTCGGTCCAAAATTTACTATTGAAGATCCTATTATGATCACTTACAATGGACCTTGGCATCTCGTGCAGTTTAACAATATTTTCTATGAAAACTTGGGCAATACTAGCAGCAGTGTAGGGACTTCTCACAGCACAAAAATGAGCATATTTCGTAAGTCGATCAACCACCACGAGAATTGTGCTTTTACCTTTGGCAGGTGGCAGCCCTTCAATGAAGTCCATGGAGATGTCAGTCTACACCGAGTCCGGTATAGGTAGTGGTTGTAGTTTCCCTAGATTTGCCACAGTTTCACCCTTGTGCTGTTGACATACATCACATTGTGCCACATATTCAGCAATAATTTTTTTCATCCCTCTCCAATCAAAATTTTGCTTCACTCTCTTGTAGGCTCTTAGGAATCCAGAGTGCCCTATTGAAAGTATGGAGTGCATTTCATGCAGGATGATTATGATACAAGGGGAGTCAGGTATAAGCACAATACGACCTTTGTAGCGTAGATCCCCAAGTGTAGTGGGCTATTGCACTTGGATCCTCTTCCAATTTTTTTATAATGTTGCTAATCTCTGGATCCTTCTTCCATTCTTCCCTAATGTCCACGAGGAGACTAGTGGTAGGAAGGGAGATGGCTGACACCTTAGCTTGCTCAGGTAGCCATGAGAGTGCATCTACAACAACATTTTCTTTCCCCTTTTTGTAAATAATTTCATAATCAAACCAAGAAGTTTAGTTACCCATTTTTGTTACTCAGGGGATGATATCTTTTGCTCCAAAAAATACTTGAGGCTTTTATGGTCGGTTTTAATTTGAAATCGCCGGCCGATCAGGTAGGGTCTCCACCTCATTACTGCGTGTACAATGGTGAGCATCTCCCTATCATATACTGACATGTTTTGATGGGAGGGAGATAATGCCTTGCTAGTGTATGCGAGTGGTCGACCATCTTGCATGAGAACGACTCCAATTCTGACTCCAGATGCGTCAGTCTCAATGATGAAGGGTCGGTTGAAATCTGGTAGCGCCAGCACCGGCGTCGTTGTCATGGCTACCTTAAGTTTGTCAAAGGCAGCAGAGGCTTTGTCCGACCATTGGAAAGCATCTTTTTTCAGTAGAGAAGTGAGTGGTGCACTGATCTTCCCATAGTCTTTAACAAATTTTTGGTAGTAGCCTGTTAGTCCAAGGAAACCACGTAGTAATTTCACGTTTGTAGGTTTCGGCTAGCCTTGCATTGTCTCAATTTATGTTGGGTCTACTGCCACTCCTTCTTCTGATATTATATGCCCAAGGTACTCTACTTTTTGCTGGAGAAAGCTACACTTTGGTTGCTTAACAAAAAGAGTATTCTCCCGAAGGATCGTCAGAACAATCCATAAGTGCTGAAAGTGAGTCTCAAGAGAAGGGCTATAAATGAGAATATCATCGAAAAATACCAACACAAATTTATGAAGAAAGCTCTGAAAAATATCGTTCATGAGACTTTGAAAGGTTGAAGGAGCATTAGTGAGTCCAAAAGGTATTACCAAGAATTCATAATGACCATCATGTGTGCGGAATGCAGTTTTTGGAATGTCATCTTCATATACCTGAATTTAGTGGTAACCGGATCGGAGGTCCAACTTCATAAAGACTCGAGCTCCTTTTAATTCATCAAGAAGTTCATCCACCATTGGTATTGGGTACTTGTCCTTGACGGTGATGTCATTTAAAGCTCGGTAGTCGATGCACATCCACCAAGTTCCATCCTTCTTGCGTACAAGCAGCACTAGTGAGGAATAGGGGCTGCAACTTGGCCGAATCACCCCTGTTTCAAGCATCTCCTTTACGATATTTTCAATTTCATATTTTTGGAGGTGAGGATATCAGTTCAGTCGAGTGTTCACTAGTGGCTTGCCCAGAAGGATTGGAATTCGATGGTCATGTTGTCGAGAAGGAGGAAGACCGCATGGTTCAGCAAAAATATCGGCAAATTCAATAAGCAATTGGGCAAGATTTTGATCTTCAATTTCTATTTTCTTCCCCTCTGGTTGCTGTTGGAGGTACATCAAAAAGCCACCATTTACTTTATGTAAAACTTTCTCCATTCGTTGGGTCGAAACAGTGGTAACGTTGCTTTTGGGCTTCCCGCGTATGATGATATGTTTGCCCTTACAGTAGAATTTCATAATTAATTTAGAATAGTTCCAAGAGACATCACCTAGTGTAGTCAGCTATTCTATGCCAAGCACTGCTTCATAGTCATCAAGTGGTAGGAGGAAGAAATCGATAATAATTTCTTGGTCTTGTAGTAATAGTTTCACCTGCGGGCATCTTTGGTCGCAGTTTAGGATTCTGCCGTCGGCCACCTTTACATCAAACTTGCTGCAACCATCAACATGCAGTGCCATCCAGGCAAAAACCTTACTATTTAAGAAGTTATTAGTGCTACCTGTGTCGATGAGAACAGTAATCGGCTGTTGTTTGAGAACGCCTCCAACTTTCATCGTTTACGGGTTTGAGTAGCCGGCTAGTGCGTGTACCGTAATGTCGGTCGGTTGTGGCTCTTCTTCCATATCATCTATTTCATATTCAAGGCTCTCTTCTGGATGTTCAATGACCTCTTCTTTGTTAGAACCCTTGCAGATTCTAAACTTGGGGTTAATCTCTTTACGGGATCGGCCTCCTTGGAACTCTATAGGGGTTCCTCCCTCCAAGTTGCTGCTCAAAGGCTGCAGAAAAGATTCATCTATTGCTTATCAAAAGAGAAGGAATAAATGGCTATTTATAGGGCTTCTAAACCCTAACTCCTAATAGGACTCCTATTTAAGACTCTTATTTCTAACCAACTCCTAGTCAAGACTCCTATTCTCTTACAACTCCTAATTCTTCTCTAAGAAAACACCTCCTACATGAATGCCCCTCTCAATTAGGACTCTCCTAGTTAGAGTCCTAACAGAATGTCTCTCTCAATTAGGACTCTCCTAGCTAGAGTCCTAACAGAATGTCCCTCTCAATTAGGACTCTCCAAGCTAGAGTCCTAACAAGGCTGATGATTCGTGAATTCTAGGAATTTGATCTTCAAGTCGGCATAGTTCTCCCAAGTGGCATCTTCTATTGGTAGGTTCGTCCACTGTATTAGCACTTCATTAGTGGGTCGTCGTCGTCGAGTCACGATCCGTCGATCAATAATGGCACTTGGCTGGGTCTGGAGTTCTCTTTGGGTAGTCATATTTGGTGGGTGGCTTTGGACTATCTCCAAGCACCTATTTAAAACTTCCGTCTGGCTGTTGGTTTGTGGGTGATATGTCGTACTCCTTTCTAATTTAGTACCCTGCATATGGAATAACTTTGTCCAAAATCTGCTCTTGAAGATGTAAGTAGAATTTGTCACAAGCACAATGCGTCCCTTATAGCATAATTCTTTTGAGTCCCGATTGTAATGAGCCATGGAGGTTAGTGCTTCCTCTAATTTTTTTTGTATCTTACTGGTCTCTGAATCTTCCTGCCATTCCATCTTAATATCCTCAAGGAAGTAGCTGGTTGGAAGTAAAACGACCGAAAATTCAGCTTGCTCAGGTAGCTGCGAAAGCGCATCTGCAACAATATTCTCTTTCCACCTTTTGTAAGTTATTTCATAATCAAATCCAAGAAGTTTTGTTGCCCATTTTTGCTGCTCAGGGGATGATATCTTTTGCTCCAAAAAGTACTTGAGGCTTTTATGGTCGGTTTTAATTTGAAATCGTCGACCAATCAAGTAGGGTCTCCACCGCATTGCTGCACGCATAATAGAGAGCATCTCCTAATCATATGTTGACTTATTTTGATAGGAGGGAGATAATGCCTTGCTAGTGTATATGAGTGGTCGACCATCTTGCATGAGAAAGACTCCAATTCTGACTCCAGATGTGTCGGCCTCAATAATGAAGGGTCGGTTGAAATCTGGTAGTGTTAGCACCGGCGTCGTCGTCATGGCTGCCTTAAGTTTGTCGAAGGCAGTGGAGGCTCTGTCAGACCTTTGGAAGACATCGTTTTTTAGTAAGGAAGTAACTGGTGCACTAATCGCTCCATAGTTTTTCACGAACTTGCAGTAGTAGCCTATTAAACCCAGAAAGCCATGTAGCAATTTTATGTTCCTCGGGGTCAGCCAGTTTTGCATTGCTCCAATTTTGAAGGGGTCTACTGCCACACCTTTCTCTGATATGATATGCCCAAGATATTCCACCTTCTTTTGAAGAAAGAAAAAATTCATAGTGGTTGTTGTGTGTTCAAAAGATGGTTTTCGGTATGTCTTCTTCGCATACTCGTATTTGATGATACCCGGATCGAAGGTCCAGCTTTGTGAAGATTTGTGCTCCCTTAGCAACTTATCTACTACTGGAATAGGGTATTTATCCTTGATGGTTATGCCATTGAGAGCTCGGTAATCAACACATAATCGCCATATTCCATCCTTCTTTCGTATGAGGAGCACCGGTGAAGAGTAAGGGCTGCAACATGGCCGAATAACTCCTGTTTTGAGCATCTCTTTTACAATCCTTTCTATTTCATCCTTCTGGAGATGTGGATATTGATATGGCTGAGCATTTGCTGCAGATTTGCCTGGAAGAATCGTTATACAATGATCATGCCAACGGGTAAGAGGTAGGTTCCACGGCTCGTCACAATGCCAACATAACCCCTTCGCATATCGCTCCCAAAGCTCTTCTCTTGTTGACCTCTTTGGTGTAGGGACTTGGTCGATAGTAGGGTGGGCTGAGGGCTTCAATATTACTGGTTGAGGAGTGACCCTAGTTGTCACGCCCCCCCCGAATTTAATTCTCATTTAGGAGGTGTGAACCTAATTCAAGATTGATAATATTTAATTCAACAAACAATCCAGGATCCAGTCACACATTTGAGGTCACTAAGAAAAACATTCAAGTCATTCACCTCTACAATCCATAATTCACAAAACCTGTGCAGTTTATAATCATAAATCATGTCACTAGATGATTCTTAAAATCCAAAAGCAACTTAACTAAACCATAACTATATCATAAATCCATAAGCACGGTAATTAACGCAATCACAAAACCAACATGTACTACATGTTTATATCAGTACACAGTTTAGACTTAACATTTCCAAAATCCTGACGTAAGAGGTACTTTTCAAATATTTACAAGATACATCAATCTAGATTTGTCATTGATATTTCATTACACCCAAAAAGAACTTATACAACATCAACCTATCAAGTACAAAATATTTGCCCCAAAATCTTCTAGTCTTCCATTGCCTCAACCCAATTTACACATTTTAGTGAGCGATAAGCTATCCTGAAAAATTTATATAGCAAGGGGGTGAGCATATAAAGCTCAGCAAATGACTAACATATCCATAGCAAAGAGGACAGTTTTCAAACAAATGAGGTATCAAAATACAAAGCAGAGAAACAAGATGAAATAGTAGCATGTTTTGTTTGAATGCAGAATTACAATATCATATCGTTCGAAGCACGTTTTATTCATATAATCGAGGAAAGGTAATTGGAGCATATC